>NC_087513.1:132205923-132805923 GCF_963921805.1 Phalacrocorax carbo | reverse complement strand
CTCTACTAACTATGTAAAAAATGCCCCCCCCCCCCCAGCTATTGATGATTCTGAAATAATGAATAGTATTTTGATTTAGGATTGATGCCTTGGAGTGAGTGGTTAAGATGGATGCTTTTGAGTGCTCTAGAATTCTTAATGGTCATGAAGGGAAAAGGAATTGGGGAAGAGCTAGGGTTTTCCCCCATTGTTTTAATTTAAATGCAAATGATCAGGTACCATAATGCTGTAATAGTCTGTATGTTACTCCCAAAATGTTTGTACAGTTTTTGGTTTTTATATACAAGCCCTACATGCTCTCGAAAAACAACTATGTTTGTATTAAAATCTCACACTGTTATAGTTCTGGATTAAGTAAAACTAATTTGTTCTTGTTCATTTCATGATGTTTCATTTTGCTGAGTTGGCTCTGTGTTTTGTAGAATGCTATGGTAGCATTAAGACCATCTGAGATCTGTTGGTTTAGTTCATAAGTTGTTGATTTGCTGTGAATCTGGCAGCCTCAGAAAGGGATGTTAGGAGAATGAGTGCTATGTCCCTGCTGAGAACCTTTGAGAGGTAAAGAATGGCCTTATTTCCTCTTCTGCAAGGGTTATCGTTCTAGCCAGCAGGCAACTTATTAAAACAGACCTATATGGTGCTCAGTGCAAGGAACAAAATTGTGGTTGCTATTAATAAGGTTTTTCTTGCTATTTCCAGTGTTCAGCTGGAAAGATTCCAGCTCACTAAGTTACAGAATAATGTAATTCTTGCTATGGGTAACTTTCTTGAAATTACTTCACTGGTTAAAACTTTCAGATTTTATTCTTTATTTTTGTTATTACAGTTACTCTTCCTGCCATTCACAAGGCTGTTTCGTTCGTGACGTTTGAGTTAATGTTATCAGATTCCCTGCAAGAATCAGCGATTTTAAAAGCAGTCTTAACAAGGCCAGTGCCTTTTGAAAAGCAGAAAAATCCCAGAAAGTTCAGTGGGTGCTGCCACTGAGCAAGTATTTTTAGCAGCTTCTTCTCAATCTTTCAGGAGCTTTTGAAGGCGAAGATTTCAAACAAGTATACACATCTTGCATAGGGATCAGATGGGTCTAGCTAGTCTGAGTTCACTAATGTTGCAGGAGAGAACTAGTTTCAGTTACTGCCCTGCTTGAGGAGATGTGGCAGAAGACCTGGGGCAAAAAGCATTTGGGTATGAATCCATCCTACTGCTGCATGCCACTTGTCTTTTCATTCGCTCTCCATTTCACTTCTTGTGAAGTGCTCTCAGCAGAGTTATGCACAAAGGTGACTCTGGAGCTAGTGCAGAAGAGGTGGGTCACTCAAGTGCAGTTTTCTTTTGGGAGTCCCCCTGTATATGCATCTGTATTACTTTTGCTGTCAGTCATGATGCACTTTGGGGAGAATTCGAGGAGCTGGTTTGTGTGTTTCTTTGGGCCAGTCGAAGTGTGTCACTGGTGGTGAAGGAACATCTATACGTGAGTTGACAGTCTTTTACCTTTAGGGAGTTATATGTGAATGCTGCTCCAGGTGCCGTGTGGCCAGGAGCACCAGTGTAACAAGCGATCAGCTTTCTGTGGCTCCTATTTCTAATGAAGTGAAAAGGGAAACTGCATGATTGGTGGGGGGAGGAAGGTGGGTAGTACTGAATTTCAGAAAGGAAGGTCAGCTGCTTGCAAATCTAATCTTTATTTCCCAATAAAAAAATGGGATATGTACGGAATACACTTGCAGAAGTCTTAAAAATAGTGGATCACAAGCTGCAGGCTTGTATAGCTTTAGGTAGTTTATGAGAAATTTAGAAATTATTAATCAGGGAAAGAGGAAACAGCATCTAAATATCTTGTTGGGTTTTTGAAACGTTATCTCCTAAGCTTCTTCACTGTTTTCTCGTGGATCCAAAAAGTGTTGTGTACACTCTAAGGCAGGAAGACATTGTTTGGTAATTCATTAGCAGATAAATAATACATGTTATCACGAACTAATTTCTGGAAGGGCTGGTCAGTGAATAATATTGGGAACTGAAGTAGTGGATTTGGTGATGTTTTTTGTATTGGCACTATTCAATGAGAATATATGTGTTCCAACTGTTCCTTTCTTTCTAGCAAGTATTTTTCCTGTTCTGAATGTGGCTGACCTGTTTTCTTGTCTTGTTTACACTGTGGCATTAATGGCTCTTTCAAGGTCTCTGTAGCGCTGTTGCCATCATTCAGCTGGAGCGCAGGGACAGCCAGCTGCGCCCGTGTGCCTGGCACCGGCCTCTTTCAATAGAAAGCCAAAGCAGCTCAGAGAAGGCTCTGTTCTCATGCTGATGGGTGCAACTGAGCAGATGCTCCTGCTTTTCCATGAGCTCTTTTTTTTTTAGGTCGTTACTGTAACCAGAAAGCCTGGACAAACAGCACAAAGGCTTTTGTGAGAAGGAGATGCCAAGTGAGAGGAGGAAAGTATATGGAGGGGAAAGAAAAGAGTATTTTATACAATTATCAAGTGAAGAAAAAGTTGGTTAATTAAAACAGTAAATTAAACCACTGAAATAATCCATTAAGGAGTGGGTGACTTTTAAAAACAAAACCAAGCAAGCCCTTAACCATCCCTTTAATTCGGAAGTCACTGCTTTATTTTCAAAGTTTGTTTCCAAAATACTGTGGTTGATTAACTCTGAAGTTGCTTTTAAAATAACAACCCCCCGCCAGATTATGTCCCCGTGTCTTGCTGAGGCTTTGAGGCTAGTGTCGCTGTGAATTCCCACCACCCTTGAGCTGTCCTTTTTGTTATGTGTGATTTAGTCAACGCAGGGCTTTTGGCCAGCACCCCTAGCTTATAGTGAAATAGCAATGAGACTTCCCATTTGTGTGAGCCGAACCCAATATCATTAGGTCATGCTCACCCATTACACAAATTAATTAAATGAATTCACTTCTCTCCTGCCACCTTGTTCATCATGAGTAGTCCTGTTCTTGGAGCACTGAACTATGGAAATGACATATTTCCAATTCATGGTGAAGCTATTTTAGCTTTTTTCCTGCTTCTGAATGTGGGATGTATGCCTTTAATGTTCAGGGGCGGGCGGTGGGGGGGAAGGGGAAATGCAGTCTGAATTAGCAAAACCAAGCTTTGATGTGTTTAGTTTATCAGATTTCTAAGGTTATAGCAGAGATGTGGTGAGCCTAAAACAGACACAAAAAACTTTGTTCTTTTGCCTGTGTATGGTTGCTTGGTCTGACAGATGACTTCAATATTTGTGAAACATGGAAAAAAAACCTTTGAAAACATTTTTTTTTCCTGTTTATTACATTTCAATTAAATAAGCTGATAATGAAAATAATTTTCTAAATATGATTGCTAGTCTAGCAAATAACTTCCTTTTAAAAAAAAAAAAAGCAAACACAGAAAATAGAAGACTTTTCTATTGTTTAGTGTTCTTTCTACCTTATCCTTTTTGTCATTACAGTGGACAAATAATAAATTGATGAAGCACAATTTGTTTTTATACGTAGCTGTTAACACATACCAAACTGAGAACATAAGTAATTATAGATGTATTTTTGCTCACTGATGTAGTTCCTATTAACATTTTTGTTTTTCTGTACTGTAGAGAAGAACTTTAAGTTAGTTGTTATTGTAATAGGCATCCTAAGTATGGGATGACAAGGCCAGCTGTTTCATCAGATATATGTTCTCAATAGGATGCGTCTGTTATGCATGCTGTTAAGCTCTCTTGATCATAAAATGTAGAAATAAATTGTCTGTTGCAATTGTTAAATCATATTGGTGTGATCTTATATACCACTACACTCTCTTACTGAAATAAAGTACTAATTACATTATTTTCTTTCTGCAGGAAGCTACCGACTGCCTAGAAATTAAGAAAGTGTGTGAGAAGTCTGGTTGATCAAGGTGGAATTTTCTTCCCCCCAAGAGCCTTTTCACGACTGCTTTTTGCAAAATCTTTGGACGTTCCCCATTGTGCCATGTTTTGTGGCTCTCACCGTAAGAGGAATTTGTCTTGATGAAGATTCCTAACATTGGTAATGTGATGAATAAATTTGAGATCCTTGGGGTTGTAGGTGAAGGTAAGTAGTATCTTAAAAAATAATCAGAATTTTATATAGATTTGGCTTAGTTCTCTTGAGGGTAGTAAGTTTTAATTGGCTAAGTATTGTTTGTATGAAAATCTTAAATATCAGTTTATTCTCTACAGCTCCTTCTAATTCCATTCTCAGATGGAAGGAGAAGCTTGGAAGGTGAAAGAGAAGGAGGAGAAACAGAACAGTTTTGTGGTTTAGGGAGGAGGTGTTGTTTTTTATTTCAAAGTTTACTATATTAATTTCTCTGAGTGATAGTAGGGAGGTGTAAGTTATCAAAATACTCTGCAAGTATATTTAAAAAAATGATTTTGGCATTTTAAAATCCATTTACTTTCAAGCAATTTTTATAAAATTGTTTGAGTGCACAGAAATTTAGTACAGTCCCTGTATATACAAGTTCTGGATAACAATACTGGGAACAATATTACTTCTATAGCCAGGAGGTGACTGAAGACTGTGTTACCTTGCTGCATTTTTCCTGTTTTGAGATGGTTTATTTTTCTCTTTTTGTTTTTTTTTTTTTTCCTTTTCTGTTTCAGGAGCCTATGGCGTTGTACTTAAATGCAGACACAAGGTAAGTAAATTGCTTTAAGTTAGAGACAAATGTTCCTATTTGGGTGAAACAATGACTTTTGATGAGAACTGAGATGTTACTATGTATGAGATGCGGCGGCTGGGGTCGGCTTTTCCTTGCAGACAGTTATTCAGGTTTTTGGGTTTTCTTAATTGTAATGCTGTCAGAGGAAATGGCTACACCTAGTACCAAACCTCCGTATTTTTTCTTTAGTGTTTAATATTTGTCTGAAATATACGAAGTAATTAATCTCAACGGAGATTTTTTTTAAAAAGAGGAAAAGTTGTTTTGGAATGCATTTTATGCTCAAACAGCCTCAACTAGAATATGAAATTATTCGCCAAACACTGCTGTATAAGCACTTACCTGTCTTGGGGAGGGAGAGAGAGGGAGTAGGATCCATGTGGAATTTCTGTAGCTGTTGAACAATCAAACTGCAGTAAAAAAGCACCAACTTTTATGCTCCGTGATTTTAATTTGGAAGAGGAAAGAGTAAAAAAGGAAAGAAAATACCCTGTTCCAGACAAAAATGAAGTCTGGCAACCTGTCTACACTACTTTAACTACAGTGTAAGCTGAATGTATCTGAACTTGCTGGTCATCAACAGGGAACTCTGGCATGAACTACTTTTGCTGTCTTTGGAGCTGTAGTGTAGTCATATAACAAAATAACTTCTACTTCTCTGAAGCAAAACATTTCAGAATCATAGAATGATTCATTTGTAGTGACCCAAGAATGTATGAACTCCATACAAAAACTTTTATATCTTTTTCTAGAAAAAGTTAATACTGTGCAGAGGGCCTGTGTTCCTGCATGCACACAGAAGGACTTTTGCACAGGACATATAGTTATACTTGGAGTGGCTTAGACTATTACACTGACTTAAAGTTAAAAAAGGAAAAACAATTTAGAACTTGGAAAGATCCTGTTTCAAGCTGAAGCCTTGTGAGGCTCAACAGAATGGCTTTGGTAAGTTGGCTAGTTTTGGATAGTTACAGAATAATAATTCAGGGTGAATAGTTCGAGACCACCTGGGTAGTGACAACACAGTTTATACTAGGCAGCTCTCTCCTTTATGGAAGGTGACCTCACCAAGACTCAAGAAGTTTCTAGGATTTCCTGCATTGCTGAGTGAAATTTAAGCTTATGTCTAAAATTCTTTTGCATGTCTTTAGTCATGTGCTTGTGCAAAACAATTCAGTACTCCAATAGTATAGTGTAATGGCAGGGTCTGAGTTCCTATAAGAATACCTTGCAGTACACCAGATGACTAGAAAGGAAAGGCTTTTCCTTTGGTAGAGGGAGGTGCTTCCTCATACAGCCTGTGTAAGGATGCTGAACTGCTTGTGAGGATCGAAGTTTTTAGGTAGATGCACCATTTTTTTCCTGCAGCTTCAAGCTTAATCGAAGTAACTGCATTGAAGTTCGAAAACAAAGTGGTATTTATTAAAGCTTCTAGCAAGTGGATTTACTGAGACCTAGGCTTTCCAGTATTTGGAGATCTGAAGAAAAGGCGAGATATGTTGCTATTTTAAGTTTACTGATTTATGATTCTTGCTTACTTAAAATGACTGCACCCAACCTCTAAGAGCAGATGACTTTACAGGCTCTCTCTTTTACTAAAAAAGAATAACTATCTAAAAGTTTAACTTTGACATGGATCTTTTTTCCTGTTCTTCCCCTGGCTGTTTGTTATCTTAACTTTCCTTTTTCGTCTTGGTAAAATACATTGAGAGACACCTGTCCCCAGCACTTTTGCAAGGTTATGCACATACTCAGAGCAGACATGTCCTGCTTGTTGCCTAGATATACAAGTTTGTTAAGAAAACATTTGATAATTGCCACAAGTTTATGTTTAATTATAGGCATCATAATAAATAGAATTATTTACTAGTTTCTATGTTCTTGATATATTTAATTATATTTTTACTTGGCTTATTCCTTTTAAATATGAAGGAAAAGTGGCTATAAAAGGAGGAGAGTTGGAGGGACAGTATGAATTGAGCTTAATGATGCAAAAAGATGCTGCCTGTTTTGCTCCAGGTTTTCATTTACCTTAAGACAGGAAAGATCCAAATTATAGACAGAAATTTTAAGGCTCTGATATTAATCGTTGACTAGAATGAATGTGATAGAACTGAAGTTCTAGAGAAACACCCTTCTTTCTCCCTTCCCCTTCCCACTAGAAAAGGGGAGAAGATGATTATTCCTGTGACATCAAAGACCTTAGAAACTAAAGGGGTGGGTTTTAGGTGAGGCCTAAAACTAGTCACTAATTAGCTTCAAATGGGAATTTCTACCAAACCATGGTAACAAAGATTGTGCATTAAGAAAAGTTACTTTTATAAAAGGAAGAAGAAAACATATTGCAGGGTGGTATGTGCAGTTCTCCTCAGTCAAGAACTGTGGGTTTTTTTAATACAACTTTACTACTTCTATAGGAAAACAAAGATTTAATTAATTATCATGAAGTCTCAACAGAATTAACTGGAAATGCAAGGATATGTGGGGGGTTTTGCTGTTTGGCTGCTGCTGGGCATACTTTTTTAGTATGGATGAAGAAAGTGAGAAGTTCTTGCACGTGATCAGTCGGCAGGTATAGCAGAGTTGATCTTTGAGTGCGTTACACAGTAAGTCTATTCAGCACCACCTAAGTAGTCCAGAAACAGCATAGAAACTAGAGAATGTTGCAGTGTTCTTAATCTATGTATGGTATATACTAGGCTATCCTTGGTCATGTTCCCTCAGCATGAACGGCTTTTCTTTTTGTGCAAAGGTAGCAATTATGTTGAAGAATTTGAATACCGAAGTATTTATATTCATCTTTATAAATAGTGGTAACATGCCAGGATAAAATTCTCAGCTATTGTAAGCGAATATATCTCTGTTGTGTTGGTGAGAGGGTAGATTTTGTGTGAAATGAGGAGCAACAATTTTCCAACATATAATCCACTAGTGCTTCAATAAATATGTAGCTTTTTGCCCCAGTCTATTTCATTGGCATGTGTATATGGGTTTAAATTGGAGAGAATGGCATAAGGAACAAATACCTTGTCATTATTATATGCGTCTTTTCTTTGCTAAGGGAACATTATCAGAAAAGCTAAAGTAGCTCCTCTAGAATGACTGTGTTTACATTATTATACAGCATATTTTTATCACAAATCCTTTATTGCTAATTGTGGTTTTTGCATAAAGATTACTTGTTTATCAGGGCTTTTTCTGATGTGAAGCTAATACAATAATGTTGAGATAAAGCAGTTCTGATGTTATGAAAAGCTTTTTACTTTTGTTTTTTTCTGATGAGAAGACTTTTCGTAAGGGAATATACTGGAGTACATTGTGTTTGCAAATACTGTAAATATATTTTATATTCATAAACTGTTAAAGTAGGCTGTCTTAGCTTATTTACTGGACCTCAGTTATGTTTTCTGAAAAGAAAAGCTACTTGAACAGTTCAGCAGCGTCAGAGATCATGGCTGAGGAGAAGAATCTTTGCTTATGTTTAAGACTTGTCAAATTTTTGACCTTTAAATAAAACCACTATCCCCTTTACTTTGCAATGTGGGCCTGCAGCTTCACGCAGAGTTATCCTTTGCTAATAAAGACTTGGGCACAAGTATTAGGAGGACTCTGGCATCAGATACAAAGCTAATAGGACAATATTGTGACTTAAAATCAGTAAAATGATAGCAAGGTGCTGTGGGAAAGTCATAGGTGTCCAAAGGCAGGCAGACTGAAGAAGCAAGCCTGGAGGAAAAAATTAAACTGAAAGTATGAAAAGGGAATGTATACACTGTGAGATAATAAACTGTGTATATAAGGGGGGGATGTTGAGAACTGTAGCTGCAAGTAGGAGTTTGTAGAAATGTGGTGAATGCATCCTTGGACAACTGAGGTAAGTGGAGGCTGTGTCTAGGTAGACAAGATGATGACACTGGAACCCAGGGGTCATTCGTTAGAATGAGGCAGAGCTCACCACAGGGCCAGGCTAGAGATGAAGAAGGATGCGTACTAGCAGGGAGTCAAACCATAGCTGTTCCACTACTGTTTTGAAAGCAATGATTCTAATATCTGTTTTAGTTCCCATCCACAGAGCACACTTAGTGGTTTGCTTTATCTAACCAAGGTTTTATCAATGTTCAGGTGAATGTTTGAGAAGGCTGCAGGATTGCATTAGTATCTGGCAAATAAGGAATAGGCTGCATCTGAAGAAGGGAGCATGAAACACCTGGACACCTAAAGCTGATCATACAAATAACAAACTGTGGTAGCTGATGGTTTTCCACTTTTAGACCTGCTGGTGTGGGGAGCTGGCAGAAGCTTGCAGGAAAAACACTGAAAATATGCAAAAGGAAGGATGCCTGCTTGCATGTATCTGTATGTTTAAATTTATGGGTGGGTTGTTTGGTGTTTTTTTTTAAGGTTAGCTAGGTGCGCAGGAAGGTGTGTTGTAATGCAGGTTCTCTAAAAGCACAGTAGAAATTTATGGATTCTCTTAGACTTACCCTTTGTCTTGCTATGTGCTGTGTGTTATCAGAGCCCTTGGAACCTGAGAGGATACAGTTTAATGATCTCAAAATTTAATGCTGGTTGTTCTTATATGTACAACATCTCCTGCCTAATAAGATGGGGTTTTTTGTCTTTTATTTTAGAGGTGTGTCTGGAGAGAATAATGAAGAATAACCTTTTTAATAGGCTTAATGCTTCCAGGCAGTTTCCTCTTAGCCTAGTATTTAATTTTGTCTTGTTTGAGCCTTCAGTAATATTCTTGCATTGTCTTCTGATAAGATTTGTGTGTGTCTCAGAATATCTGAAAGAAATGTTTACGGACCTCTTAAAGGTATAGTTTACTCATTAGAAAATATAATGGATATGTGTATGTAACAGAATCATATTTCCTTTGTCTATCTCAACCTTTTCAATGTCTTTTATCACTATATCCCCTACTGACCAGCAGGGTCTCAGTTTCCCTAGTCTTCCCTTTGAAACCAATGTTTTCCTGTTCCTCCAGATAGCCCATCTCTACTTCTGCACTCTTCACACTACTTGCTTGCATTTGAGCTTAGTCAGGAATTCCCTGCTTACCAATGCTAGCCAACTCGAGAAACTTTTTCCCAGCTTTCTGTGTGTTGGAGTGGGCTGTTCTGTGCTTTGAGGAAGTTCGTCTTTGTTGAACAACCAGCCCTACTAGACCCCTCTACCCTTTAGGACTGTCTCTAAGCAGATCGTTGAACAAGGTGAAATCTGTTCTATTGAAGGTCCAGGGTTGTAATTCTATTGTTTTTTCTTAATTCTTTTAGAATCTTCAGTGCTGCTATATCATGGTGTTTTGCATCAGGAGATGCTGGTCTGTTGTAATCACAATAGCAAGGGCACTCAGACTCTGTAAAATGTAATTTAAAGTGCTAATTCTTTATAGTGTTAGCTTTAATAAAGTAAAAACAGTACAGGTAATCTTACGTTCCTTTAGACGCTGGGAACCTTGAGTGGTGCAGCACCAAATGGGCTTCTGACTGGGGTGCAGCGTACTGTGCAGACCATGTCTGTAAGAAGGGGTTACCCTGTTTTCATTATTCAAACTATTACAGGATTTTCTTACAATAAAACTCTTAATTGTTTGTACTGCCAAACAGAAGGGATGTTGATGTGTGAGCTTCTTGCTGTACTTTTGGATTAAAGGCAAGGCCAGGCAGGTGATGTAATTGCGGGTGCTGAGTGGGAGCTGCCTGCAGGCTCCTCTGTTATGACAAGCTGGGTGAGTTTGTCCTGCGGGCAAGGGATTTGTGTGGCACAGGCCTGGGCTTCCTCAGGTGAACCCTCATGTGGATCACTAACTCGCTCCTTTATGTAGAATGATCATCTGGTCAGGGTGACTGCACATTGTCACTGCCTCTTAGGTTATCGTCAGCCTTCACTTTCCTATTGGTTCATTGGTAACTTGTGTCAAGAACTTGCCTTCTGCATCTTCCAAAAAAATCCTCTGTCTTCATCATGCTGTATTACCCTTGCAGCAGATGCTGGATTGCTCTATGTCCTCTGTGAAAACTGGACTTTATTGTAAGGCTTCCCTTAAGAAGGCTTTATCTATTTTGCTCTCTTGATCAGGTGCTTTGAAGGAGGTGCCCACCCTAATGTCATCTGTGTTGCTCTGTCTTCTAGCCCTCATGCAAAAACTTTTGACTTGCTTCTTGCCTATTCCAAAGCAAATGTCCATGCATTCAAGCCTTCCTTTCCTTTGCAAGAATCTCCTTGCCTTCTTAACTTGTCCTCTTGAAAATATCCTGAGTCTGTTTGTGGCAGTGCTCTGGTCATGCAAGCTATCTCAGCACATTTACTGTAATCCTAATGAGTGATTTCATCATCTAGGATGACAGGTAGTTCAGATAATGCATATTGCTATAACTGCACTGGCTGACTCCTAGTTCCTCCTGTCTCTTTTCCGTGATGCTTGCATTTTGTGTACAGGCACCTGGGGTCATTGTCATGCTGCTTTCACAGAGGGAATGAGAGCTTCATAGTCATGGAAGATTTGGGGTCTCACCTGATGTTATAAAAACAGAGTTCTGAATTTGCCTGGTAGATATTACAATCCCTTCTCCAACTCATATCTGCTGATGTTATTATCATTGTCTTACTCTTCCCATTGGAAATCTGCTAACACTTCTTTTTGTATATGAGTTTCTCTTCAGTGTCAAAATTAAAAAGTAAGTGTACTTGTTTGTAAAAATTGTGTTTATCTTTAGTGTGTTGTGTTTTCTGACATTCTTGCTTTAGATCTGGCTTTCAAGGTTCCTTAACACTTCAGCATGTGTTAAACTGCAATACAAACTGTATTCTTCAGTCCAAGCACTTGGCTTATCTTCAACTTTTTTCTGGTATTATCTTCTGTACTAGTTGTGGTTTAACCTGACAGGCAGCTAAACACTACACAGCCGTTCGCTTGCTCCCCACCTCCCCCAGTGGGATGGGGGAGGGAAGTAAAATTTGTGAGTTGAGATAAAGACAGGTTAATAGGACAGAAAAGGAAGGGAAAATAAAAATAATAGAATATACAAAGCAAGTGAAACAGAGTGCAATTGCTTACCACCTACTGACCAATGCCCAGCCAGTTCCCGAGCCATGGTCACTGCTCCCCAGCTTTATCTGCTGAGCATGACATCATTTGGTATGGAATAGCTCTTTGGTCAGTTGGGGCCAGCTGTCGTGGCTGTGCCCCCTGCCAGCTTCTCGCTGGCAGGGCACAAGAAGCTGAAGAGTCCTTGACTAGCGTAAGCACTACATAACACACTGATATTTCAGTTGTTGTTATCAACATTATTGTCATCCTAAATAAAAAACACAGCACTCTACCAGCTACTAGGAAGAAAATTAACCCTATCCCAGCTGAAACCAGGACAGTACTGAAATGGATACAACTCATACAACTCTTCTTTCTTTACTTCAGATTTGACTAATTTGACAGTAGTTCTTGTTTGGATGACTGAGAAATAAAATTACAAATAAATGAAAAACCTTTGAGTTTTCAAAATGAGCACAGATTGCTGTCTGCATTTTTTTTCTCCTCAATGTTATAATGTTTCATGTGATGGAGGTAGTATGAGCTGATTAGATTTTTGACTACTCTAGAAGAGAGTAAGCTAGCACTGTCTGGTATTTGAACACGGGAACACTATCTGTGCTGATCTGAAAGTTTCTGGTTCTTGGTGTTTGTATTTCACTAAATGTTTTGTAATACTGTGAGTTAAGGAGAGGTATTTCTATCTGATTTTGGCAGAGATAGATACTAGGTACAGTATTGCTATTCAACATTTTAATGAGTGATCTGAAGGTAAATATGAAAAGTACTGCTGTTAAAAGTTACGGAAAACAGACTGCAGTGGTAAGCAATAGAAGATAATAATGGACAGCACTTAGCATTACGTGACAAGTGATTCAATTCAGGCAAAGCATATTTTAAATATTTGTATTTCTTCATATACAATTGACTTTGAAAATTAGAACTTTCCAGCAAAATTGGAATTATGTTAGGAGCATTTTGAGGACTCAGTTTTATCATTTCAGAGTAAAGCTGAAAGCTGAGTAGTGCATAAACTTTCTCCAGTCTACGACCCTGATATACGCAAGGATGGTCATTTTGAGTCAGATGAGTTCAGCTAGCTCAGTACCTTAAAAGTGATTTTCTAGAATTAAACAACGGATGAAGAATAGGGCAGGCATGTTGTGATACTCCCCACAGTATTCACAGTCTCTAATTGGTACAGTGCTGCTGGAAAGTCATTATCACCAGAATATTCTAGCACAGATTATGCCAGCAGTGTACTTTTTATTACTTTATCCTGTGCCTAAAGCCATTGATCCTTTAAGTCTTCTGCTTGCCTGTGTGTACTCTTTAAAGTTTTCACTGATATTTCTGAATACTGTGTAAAGTGTTCTGTCCTTATGCCTTTTTTAATATACTGTCAATTTACATATAAGTATCCTTCACCTAAAACCAGGTAAAAAGTACAGTGCCAAATCCTACTGATTTAAGTCTAAGATGTCACATTCTGGCATTATTACTATTGCTGTCTCACTGCTGCCTCTATTTGGTTACGTCCTCAAATTTTTTGCTCATCTTTTTCTTTGATTTTTTTTTTCTATGTAATTAAAAGCAGCATTGCTAATTTTTGCTACTAATCAAATGTGTTTTGGCTCTGTGGCAAGATTTTTCTTTTTAATCATGGCTGAAGGCAAATGTCTGTGCAGCATACCATTTTATTTCAGTAATGGCAGCTTACCTGTGGAGGATTATTGCACTTAATGTTGTTGTTCCTCTGGCTAAAGCACCAACGCACTGATGTGTTTTTGTGCCAAAACTTGTGTGAAATACATACAGTGAACAACATGAGACCTGTATGGAGCTTCTGAAATAGTGTGCCAGTAGTAAATGTTTGCAACAGTCGGAGTTGAGATCTGTCTTGAGTGCTATGTGAGGAAAATAGAGCTATTAGGCAAGCTGTAGTGCTGCAAAACCATATTAACTCTTTAATAACCATTTGCTTCAGCTTCACCATTAGGCAATGAATAACCTTTTGAATTCCTTACAGAATTCGGTTTGAAGTATTAGGAATATAGTATTTCTTTTATGGGTTTCCATATTCTGCTTCTATGGCGTTCCCGTGAGTGCAGTGAGAGGCAAGCTTGATTAGTGCTAATTCACTATAATGTATAATCTGTAATTGCTATTCAGAGTAGATGCTAATGTGGTACTGAAAGTTTCTAAAGCTCTCCTTTCTCATTGATGTGTTGTAGTATTTGTCTATACCTGAACCTGAACCTCTTTCACAGTCCTCTCAGTCTCCTGTGGCAGGGGGAAACAGTCTAAGCATAATTAGCATTATATTAATATGTTTTAAATGTCATTGATGTCAATGAAACCCTGATCTGTATTAAATAAGTGGAAGATTCATATGTGTACTATTACTGCACCAAAGATGAGACAGTTATGGAGAATGGAGGTTAGAAACAAAGTTGCTGAGAACCCACAAGTCAGGAAGACAGCTGACTGTTTGGTCTCTCCTCCCCTCCCACCCCCAAGGTGGGTTGGTGCCTTTTATTTCTTTTCCTCAGTCCGGTTCCCTAATCTGTCTCTTTCTGCCTTTTATTTTTTTTCAAAGAGTTGTTTCATAAGGTATCTCTTAATAAAAGCCATTAAAGCACTAATTTTGAGGAAGCTATCCAACTCTAAAATGACTTACCTGCTCCAGTAGAAAAGAAAAAAATTAGATCTGTTTGGTGTTGTCCCAGTTTCCTAGAAGTCTGAGTCCTGGGATTAATTGAAGTAAACATTTATTTTTCACACTTTTAAGGCTATATAGGATGAGAGGATAAAGTAGAGTAGTCCCAGGTCTCCTTTTGATTGTTTTTGTTGCAGTATGTGGTCTTCTGTCTGTTACTTCTGCTATAGATTGCTACGGTATGCTCTATTTCAAGGATTTTTAAGAATCTGTTTTTATAAGAACCCTTGGTATCTTTTTCAGTCACATACAGCAATTTCTTTAAGAGGACCTGGCCATGGCTATACAAAGCAGGCATGAAAAAAAAAGTATTAAATTTAATGGTTTTCATTGTTCGCATTGGTCGGTCTGCCTGTAGCTATATCAACGGAATGGTGCTGCTTTGATGCCAGCAGTTGTTGTGTCCCTTTTGAGTCTCTTATGACAATCCAGATGGCTGTATGAAAGCTACTTTGTAGGGCAGTCCCTGCCCTTACCACCTCCTTTCTACTTGCCACGTGATGAACCCTGCTCACATGTGGGCAGTATTCAGTATTCAAAATTGGCATTCCCTCCTTCCTTTCTCCCCAAAGGCTAATTTAGCAATGGAAGGTGTGGGGGAAAGATGAGAGCGAGCTTTCAGTGGGGAGAAACTAAGTTGCTGTGGAAGGGGATACTAAGATTTTTTTTTTTTCCAGGCGTGTTGAGTTTAAAGCGGGACAGTGTGAGGGTGCTACTTTCAGTGCCACAAATTAGGATGGCTTCAGTTGGCTTGGCCGTTATAACATTGGGTAATGGAATTTCATGCAGCACAAAGCTGGGATGCAGAGACCTGATATTGCAGATGATCTGGAAAACAAGAAGCGGGGAGGGAAAGAAACAGGTGATCACCCTTATACTTCAGTGATGCAGGTAACTGAAGGAGGCATTGAAGCCTGAATTAAAAACTACAAGAGTGGATCATCTTACATTTCACATATCCTTCCCAAGGTATTACTGATGGTTTTCAGTTTAAATTAAGTCAAAGATAAGTAATCCGTTACAGTCATGGTATCTCGGATCAGTATGTCTTCTAGTCACACAGCTTCTTCCAGTTTGTCATACTAATGGCTCTAGATTAACTGGACATCTGTTGCACTCGTTCTTTTTTTTTGTTTTCTTCTTAAAGAAACTGTGTGTCTTTCTGATAGTTTCTTACATAATATGTTGCATGAATTCCTGCTATGGGTACTGGTTTGACTAAGTGAAAGGTTACTGTTTATGCTGCAAATAACAGTTTTCCTTGGAATATTGCCAATAAATAAACATGCTGCTTAGTAGTTGCTGCATACTCCCATCTGCAAATGGATTATATGTCACTACACTTGTAATAATACAGGAATCGTATTCAGACCTGCAGCAGTGTGTTCTGTGGCTGTCCCCAATGGCTCTTAATTGCAAACAGCTTTTAGTGTTATCTTATTCTAGTACACTTGTAAGTGAAATCTTATTTTTAAGTGTAATGTGAGCACACAAAGCAAGACTATCCATACAAATTATTCTTTCTTGCAAAAAAGTTGAAACTCTTATGCTGAAAATTAAAGTTTACAAACCTGACTGCAATATTTCTTAAAAGCAGCAGCAGAAGAAACTTAGATTGATGAGGATTTGAGACCTCTTGTAGGGATCTTGGATCATTAGGAAAGTAGTGGTGCAGACTAGGGAATTTATAGTTAATGCAAATTAATATATGGGAGAAGTAACAACATATGGCTAATTATAGGACTACATCTGCAGTAGTATGAACTTGCTTGAATATTGGATTACAGTCTAGTCTTGTCATCAAATTGCAAATTACTGTGTGGCATAATTGATGCAAAGAAAATTGTATTTCTAAATTTTAGGCTAATTGTTTTCATGCAAGGGATTCTTGTGGACTTCTTAAACTTCTGTAGGACGTGTGACCAGCTCTAAGAGCTCTAGGTTAATCACTGATTTCTGGATCCTCTGTGTGTTTAACTAAAGGCCACTAAAATAGAGCACAGCTCAGTGTTTGGGAAGATCATTGATGTAGATCAATGTACCATGGTAAAAATGGATCTGGATTATCTAGCTGGCTTTAAAAATTATTTGTAGAAGCCAAGTTGAACTAAAAGGTTACTACATAACACTAGAGTGTCTTGGATATGCCAATTACATTGTCTTATTTTCTAAATTGTGTTTTTTGTGTGTGTGTGTGAATTTAAAACCTCTTTTTTTAAGCCAGGAGTCCTGGAAAAGGAACATTTGACAGTGTTGATGTTTTATGTACAATAACAATGAAAACTTTTCCAGCATTTCACTTTGTCTGAAAGCTATAGGCTCTCTTGGTACATGTATTTTTCACCAGGAGATATATATATATTTAAAAATTATTACAGTCTGTTTTTAAGTAGTAAGTTGTCTTTCTGAATGTCCTGGTTAAAGTAATTTAATTTTCCATGAATACCCAGTTGGATGTAATTCCTAATTGGTGGAACACCCTTCTAAAAATATAGAAAACTTTCTATTCTTTTTGAATAAAAATTCCTGGAATAGGTAACTTCTTTTCAAGTATAGTGGTCTTTACTTCTCAAAGCTTGGATAACAATAAATGGGGGGAAAAAAGGAAAGTAGTTTCCACTTATAACATTACAGCTGTTTAAAATGTGTACCTATGTGTAAAATTTCATACAAAGAACTTAATAATTGCACTTACTGTATGTCATGTTTGATCTCAGCTAAAAGCCTAAGGGACTAGACAAGCCTGGCATCAGAGTATGGTGATCAAGAAATTTTGGATACAGTGGGAGGCCAGAATGAGCTCTAGAACAGAGGCCATTTTGTTAAAACTGCATAGTGCTTAGTCTTTCTTCAACTGATAGGAATTGTTACAGTTTTGCACAGAGCTGGAAGCATTCTTTATGCTATCTTATCCCTCATACATATATTACAATTCTGAAACTCTCTAGAACACATACTTCTGTTTTGCTCTATTTAGCTGTACCTGGACAGCAAAGCTCGATGAGTCTGCTGCTTGATTTTGATAAAGAATAGTCCAATTGCATGCTAACTTCTCCTGAAGGGTATCTGTTTAAGCTTCTTCTAGTTTAATAGGAAAACCAGAACACGCTCTGGATTTATAAAGTATTTGCATTTTTATTATATTATCCCTGAATTATTTTAGCTTAGATTGCTAAACTAGACCGATCTTCATGCAAGTCCCTTTTAAATTCTAACACCTTACAACATAATGGCTTAACGTTGCCCATTACGAAAAATCATCCACTTTATGGAATCCTATTTTCATTTTTCCAGATGTGTAGCAAAGTGGGGATTTGTTTCTGAACAGCACAGGTTGGAAACAGATACCAACATTCCTGTCTGGTTTATAGTTGCTTGTACCTTAAAAACTTTGATAACGCATCTTCTATTTATTCTTCCATATGAATACTAATTTCTGTAGAGTACTGTAGCATAGAAAGATTAGTATAACAAAATTCAGTGTAAATCTGATGAAAGGGGAAGGTGAGTTTTTGCAGGTTCTTGAAGTGAAATGATTGTACTCACCAACACCCATTCTTTCATGATTTAATTCACTGGTACCCTCATACCCACACTTAGAAGTATAAAGGGGGGTGTGTGTCCACGTGGGCAGTATCTGATTTGGGCAGTATCTCCAATGTGCAGGATGGAGGACAACTGTAGGTAGCTGTCAAGTCCCCACAACAACTCTGGAGTTCCTCTTGGTGGTGGTGATGACAAAGTAGTTCTTACACCTTTTGTATGTATTTTATGTTTAGAAGTCACCTATTGTTAAGGAATGGTCTTTAGCTTCAGTCTTGCTTACTTCAACTTCCATGAGTCTGTTATCTGGTTTTGCTTGTTTGGAATTTGTGTTTGAAATACATGTGTATAATCTCTTTCCCTGATGGGCTAACAGGAGAAAGGCTGGTATATGTTATAATCTGCAACCTTTTTGCTGTCCTCCTGTTGTTAGGATGCAGGGTCTGCCTGTGAGTCAGCTGTACTGCAATCTTCTGGGCTTGGCATAACGTTTTACTCAATTTTACTATTGGAGCACCATCCAGTTTTCTCTGTTATCAATAAAAATTATTCCTGAAACCTTGTTCTTCAGTTTTTCTCGTACTTGTGCATGCTTGTGTGCATTCTCTCTCAGTGCCCCCCCAGTATCCTATTTGTTCTTACCCTGATCTGTTAGATACTTCTGCAGCAGAAACCAGGTGCGCAAATGCGTATGTTCTCTGGAAAGTTTGTTGTTATTGTGTTTTCAGCTCTTAGTATAGAGTTGTGCTGCCTTATTGAACAACTAAGTATCAGTTGACCATAAAACGCTTCGAGAGGGAAAGCTTAGTTTGGGTGTTGTTATATCTCCTAATCTTTCAGACCACAAACAGTCTTCATAATACTGAGAACAACTGCTTCCCAAATGTGTGTTATGGAGCATATTTTTACATACAGTTCTAATAACAGAAGATTACCACAGATCTACTGTGCTGAAAATTAATTGCGAAGCAGTTTTCTTAGACTTAACCTTGGCTGAACAAGGTTGCCATAGTTATCAATTTTCCTTTTGGGTGTAGAGAGACTATTTTTACATTGTAAGTTTTCAGGTATAACAGAGGGAGGTGACATTTATAAGTGTAATCATGCACTGAGGTGTGGAAAGATGAAATTCTGTAGGACGAAAAAAACTACTTTGGCTGGATACAACTACCTCTTCTTTTTTACAGTACACATCTTGACCAGGAGGCAAGCTATTTTCTTGAAATCAATTAACATTTCCAACAGAGATGGAGTAATGCCATGTTTATGCACAGAAATATGTTACAGGCAATGCCATCTGCAGAGTAAAGCTGACTAGCTGCTGCTTATACAGGATCAAATTTCCTGTGACTGTTTGTGTGAAAAATTCATCTGAGTGGTGCATACCTTCTCCCCCCTTCCCCAAGCACCAGCTAGTGAAGAACGGTGTTAAGAAATGTATACAAGATAGTATCTGGTGGAATTGCAGCCTGGGCTCTGAATCTGCTAAGTCTTCATGCTTCCACTGTTCTAAATGTTGCTGTGGTGCTAAGAAATCAAAACTATTTGGGGAGCAAAAGAGAATCAGTAGGTACTTCACTAGTGACCTTTAGGAAGGCTTAAGAGAGGCCAAACCACATTTGTCCCATGGACTTTAGCAGGTTTGGGGGGGGGTGTGTGTGTGGTTTTTAATTTTTTTTGTGTGTAGTTTTGTTTGTTGTTTTTTTTTTTTTTTTAAAAAAAAAGGGTGAGGGGACAGGGAGAGGCATGATACTTAGAAATTCTGGGAAGTAGTGTGTCCCGTTCATCCAGGTTCCCCAGACCACATAAAATAGAGACTACAAACCAGATCTCTCAGATGGTGTCAGTATCAGAGAAACAAATCCAGGGAGATAGGCCTGTCTATAGTATTTCTCACTTTCTATTCACTGTGGTTCTCAATGGAATTAATAGTTTTTAGTTTGTTACTGAAGATGAGCTTCTATTGCTTGACTAACATCCTTTCAATTTCACATGTGTACATGTACAGAGCCCTGCACAAGTGTATACACACACATTTGTTTAGTTAATGAGTTACAGCAAGTGGTCTCTTCTGGTCAGTTTTAGAAACTGATACCAGCCCATTCCTTTTGTTGTCTCTTAGCAGGTTTTTTTTTTTAAGTACTAGTTTGCACACTGTTATGCTGGTCCTTTCTGTGAATATGAGAACTGAACACTTGTGCCTTAATATGAAATATGAATGGCAATGATTCTGTTTTATCCAAGTATTCAGCAGCAGTGTACAAGTATTTAACCAAAATCTGAATAAAAAACTTCACAACGGAAGTCTTGTGATTATATTTTCTCAGCTTTCACTCTTCAGATGAAGATCATGTTTCAGAAAGTTTCTGAATAATTATCCTCATTGCTAAAGCATCTTGTGCTTTTTCCCTAAACATGTTTGCATTAAGGAAGACAATCTTTTACCACTTCTGAGCTATTAAAAAAAAGTGAAAATGAAGGGTCTATTTAATTTTGATAGCTCTATTTCTATGGTAAACAATAAGTCCTAGAATTTTTCAATGGGAGAACATGCCTTTTCTGAAAATATCTGGCTAGTAATCAAATTATGAGGCCATCATTTATTCTTGCAAAGAGTAAATCTGTGGAAAGACAAAAGCAGAGGAATAATTAGGTCCAGGGATCTTTTGTCCATGGTTCCTTTTTTTGTTTTTGTTTTTATTTCTCCTCTTGATTCTTAGGTTAGGGTAGGTTAATTGTTAACATGCTGCAAGGCCACGTTTTTCTTTTTTGCAGAGGTGGCCATAGTTGACTGTTCACACTGTGCTACCTGAATGAAACCTGTGTGAGGTGACTGATGCATTTTTTTTTAATTAGTATTTTAACTGGATTTAGACTAATTAGTGAGTCACGTGTTAACTTTCTTTTATGTTACTTGTCACACCCAGAGCTTTGGCTATATAATCTTATGTTGAAATTTCATTAAAAAAAAAAACAACCCAAAATCACATCCAGAATTGTGTTATAATGGAACCAAGTCAGATTTAGTATATTCATACACAAATGCTAGTCAATAAACTCCCGTTAGAGCTATTGTTTACGCTCTGTACCAGCAAAAGGCTTGCTACTATATCAGTTTACAAAGGACAGAAGGCATCCTTCCTCTAAAGAAGCTTTGCTTTTCATACCCGCATCTAGTTTAGACCAAGTGCTGCAATGAAGCTCCAAGCTCACTTGTACAGTTTTAGCTTGTAGATTCTTTCAGTAATTTTAAACGTTTTGTATCCCCCTAGCCAAATCTGAAGTAACAGTACTGTTGTTAAATATTAATGAGAAATTTTACTAAGTAAAAGATCTGAAACCTTTACTCCACAAAGAATCTTAAAGCTTTTCCAAGTGCAACTTTTTTTTTCCCCTTCTGTTTAATTGAATCTTTATAGTGCTTTGGAACTGAGAGAAATACAGCTCTAGGAGATCGGTTTATAACATAAATTCTAAATCCATATTTTCCTTATGATAACCTCATGTTAATCTTTGTGCTCATACTCTAGGATCTTCTCTGAAACATTCTCCTGGAAGCTTAACATAAGGAAAGGAGCTACTTCTAATGGGACCTTCTTTGCAAGTTATTTAAAGCTTTATTGTTCTTAGGTAGTACCTTCAGTTACACCAGGAAAAGGAAATGCAGAGCTCATAGCAGAGATATTTATAGCTTAATGGAGGTGCTCACCAGAGAACATGTACTTTATTCTCTAATGTGCAGGTTAAAGAAGGATGAGCTTCAGAAATTCTGGTCTTGCCACTAGCTATGCCAGATTGCTTTGTGGGATGTGAGAATTGACGCTGCACAGTTACGTTGGCAAAGGAGATGTTCTTACTTCAGTAGCACAGTTGGGAATACTTTATTTGTGTTTCTAGCTTGTGTATTAAATACAATCCAGTAGACTGGGATGATATTTATGTAGCAATGGAACTCAATACTGATACAGAGGAGGTAACATCTCTGAAGTTACTACTGTTCATTGCTATTTCTGAAAAGTACCTTAAAAACACACATGCATGTAAGTTTGTGTGTGCATGAAAAAATATAACATACAGGCAGAAGGGTTGCAAAGTCAAGTAACTCGGGTGGAATTAATCTCACTCACCGCTTCAGTGCGTAGGTCTTGCGTAACCAATCTCCCTATTTTATATAAATTGCGATTGTCCAACATGCAAAAAGCAATTCTTACCATCTGGAAATGATTAAAATCAGTAACCTTCTGGCTGGATCCTCTCTCCCTCCCCTGCTTTTACTAGCTGTGGGGAAAGCCTTGACAACGCACATTGGATACGTAACTCTTAGCTGGCTAAAGCTAAATGAGGTGGACTCTACCTTAGGAAATATTTGAGGTTTTCTGTAGATTTATTGAGTCTTTTTAAACACAGAATATACTTGTTCTGAGTTTAAATTTAGCTTTGGAGATTGCTGTTTCTATTTCAGACCTGGAAAAGGGCTTCAGTTTCTTTTGCATGCACCAGTACTAATAAAAGAATGCTACCTTTTCGCCTCAAATACTGCTTTGCTTAGATACGCTGTGATAAACTTCCTTTTTTGCATGTAATTTTCTAGACTTCTCAAATACAAAATTCATCATGTAACACCATATGGATACCCACGCAGTTGTCACACAGCTGTCAGCCTCTAGTATTTGAGATGGTGTAGCTAGTAACCTGTTGCCTTCATCCCCCATGCGTACCAGAATGCTGTGGAATGAGACTCATCTGTGGTTTTAGTGGGTTTGCAGCTATTTCTGAATTCTCACCATTCCTCTGTCTTCAGTAAAATTGGGTTCCAGTAAAACTTTAGATGTTCACAGGTTCATTTGCTTATTTGTTATTCTACTTTTAATACTAACTTCTGGTGCCAGGTGCCTTATCCCAATTCTCTCTTCCAGTCTGTTTTCAGCCTGCGTTTGTCTGCCTTCTTTTCCTAGTGCCTTTAGCCTATGTCTTCCCTGGCCCTCAGCTCTTCCTTCTGCACTTTTTTATTCCCTCTCCCCACAAATTGTTTCCAGTGTTCAGCACAATAAACTTGGTGAGATCAAGACACCGTTTTCCTTCCCCTTTTTCCAAGAAATATTCATTTGTCATGTTTAGGCAAACTGTCACAGTGAAGCTAAATTCTGTATGATATTTTTTTATTCCTGGCTCAAAAGTGCATGTGTGAGTGCAAGATTTAAAAGTAGGATATGTCAGATAGTCCTATCAGTAGGGACAGATTTTGTTGGAGTAGTTTTTTTTAATTTTCCTGGAACTTGTGTGACGTTTAGATTTTTTTCTCCTTTTTGAGATACAAGAGAAAATATACCAATCTAGTCATGAGTCTTTGGATGCTGCAGAAACTGTCTGAAATAAGTCCACAGACTCTTTTTTTCAATTTAGCTCCAAAACTGAGATTTCTTCTGTAGAAATGTTATTTTTATGAATACTTAGCTGCCATTTCTTCTTCATCTATTAGTAGTAACAGAAGCCTTCCTTGGGTGCAGATTCCTTTATTTTCTCATGTACATTCTGCTTCTCGTTAACTAAATTACCATGCAACTTGTGTAGAGGCAGCCCTCCTGTTCCTCTGACCTCTGCAACAGCTATCTATAAAACCCGTATGTGTGAGGTATGAATCTTCCCTGCTGTCTTTTTTTTTTAAGCAGTTTGGATTTAATTTTATTCCTTAATGCTATCCTATAAAGAGGAGAAAAATCTCTAAAAGGAATGCATTTTTAAATGCTTGGCAGAGCAAAATGGCAGTTTTCTTAAGAGACAAGAATTTTTCTCTTATTATCCAAAGAATGTACTGTCTGTGTAATCCTAGAGAAGAAAAGCCTTTCTTTCTCTGCAAACCTGAATGTAGAAACTTTGAGAAGAAATGGTGTCCACTGAAATGCATACAGACCCATATACAGACTTGAAAAATATTTTTTAAAAAGTAGCTAAATTGAAAGGGAAGTAGGGAAGAGCATTGATTTTACAGTTCTGTAGAGCATCCATCAGGCTGATAGGGAAAGAGCCAGATGTGAGGAGCACTCATCAATAAAATGTCAGGAAAAATTATTCTGATCTATTAGGCTAAAACAATTTTAAAAATTAGGACAAGAAAACAGTAACAACTTGCACTTATAGAGCTTTCCCTGTTATAAGATTACCCCAGATTTTTGCTTTGAAAAGAGCATAACATCAGCAAAAATATCTCTTGATTTGGTGGGGGGAGGAACCTAGAGAGCAAAAAGATGTCTTTTTGTAAATGCCACAAAATCCTTGGGCGGGGTGTGTGTGTGCGGAATTAGTTTCTGTCCATAATAGTGGTGTCTAATGGAAGAAGTAGCCAACAAACCGAGGCTAGAAAATAAGGTGACATTTCCTGTTCAATTTTATCATCCTTTTGCTAGAGAACAACACAAAAATATTATCACTAAAGATCCAAAAGAGGTGAAAGGGATGTTTGTGAGCCTTAGTCCTACTTGAGGAGAAAGGAGATACTGTATGATAGAGAGGACAGGGAATGGTAGACTCTTAGGGTTAATGTAGACATCTGTGAAATGTTCCATAGCCAAACTTACCAACGAGCTGAGACCAGATTAACCAGGTGTTACATTCAGTAACACCTTTTACCTATGGAACTCTGTGGACAAAACAGTGTTACACTATTTTGTGTGCCCAAAATGGGCAGGGGGAAAAAGTCTTCAGCTTAAAACATTTTAAGAATTGGAAGCACTAAATATAAAACTTCTGGTCTTTGGGATTCTAGACAGGAACAAAATTGTAGCTTGGTCTTTCCCCCAGACGCAGGAAGTTTATCACTACTACTATATACTCTTTTCCAAATTAATGTATTAAAACCAAAAGTAACCTCAGCTATGGCTCTTGCTTCTGCTCCACAGCAGATCTGAAATGGCTGTTTGTTACCTGAATAGATGATGACCACCTTTGGTAGTTTAAGGCCCGCTCCCGAATACAGAGGAGTTCTTGCTGCTATTTGCACACAAGAGGGAAAGTTAAAGCTAGGGCAAACCTCATATGTAAGTCTGCAGCATGGAAATGACAGCAGCTGCTACTATTTTTATTTTTTTTTTTTCCTTCAGCACCAAGATAGACAATTTTCCTTGCTAAGATAATGGTAAACTGAGCAAACTAAGCTTGGGAAATCCTATTCTAGCTTGCATTCCAAAATGAAAATTTACTTAGTATTTTAAAATTATTCAAATAAAATTAATACTGGAGCTTTGTGATGGATGGATGCAAGCACTTCAGGAATGATGGGATCAAAAGACAAAGAGGGGTGAGGTTTCCCTTTGTGCGAAGGAGTGTTTCAGATATATGGAGGCCTTTTCTGGGGTGGATGACAATGCAGTTGAGAGCTTGTGGTTCAGGATTAGAAGTGAGACCAGAAACTGTGGCTCTGTATTGGGACTTCGTTGCAGACTACCTGATCAGGGTGAAAAAGTGGACAAAGCCTTCTTTAAACAGCTAATGAAGTTTCTGAATCACAGACCTTTTTTCATGGGAGACTTTTAACTTCCCTGGCATCTGCTGGAAGGGCAATGTGGTGCAGTGTAAGTGATACCAGAGATTGATGGAGGATGTCAGCAAAAATTTCTTGATATAGGTGCTAGAAGGGCCAGCCAGATTCTTGTAATAATTGGCTACAATGGCCATGAAATAGTGGAGTGCAAGATCATGAGTACATTGAGGGGGAAAAAGTAACAGACAGAGTACAGACCTCGAACAGAGAGTATTCAAGAAATTGGTAGGTGGGAAGCTCATGGGAGGCAGCTCTAAAAGGCAAGGGAAAGCTGGCAGTCCTTTAAGAACAACATCCTCTAACCATAAGAATGGACCATCTCAGTGGTTAGGAAAGCAAGTAGACTTCTCAGACTGACTTGGCTAAACAGGGGCTTCATGATGGACCTCCAATGCAAAAAAGCAGTATAGAGGAAGTGGAAGCACACACAGACTGCAAAGGAGGAATTTAGAAACGTTGCTGGGGTAGATGTTGGTGCTATCGGGAAAGCCAGAGCTCAGCTGGAGTTGAGACTTGCAAGGACAGCAAGAAGGGCTTCCACTGATACTTCAGAAGTGAAAGGCTGAACAAAGAAGTGTGGGCCCATTGCTGAGCAGGGCAGGCAATTTAGTGACAGAAGAGCCAGACAAAGTCAGGGTGCTCAGTGCCGCCTTTGCCTTGGTTTTCATCAGCGAAGTCTCACAGGTCTCTGTGCTTAGTGAAAGGGTAGAGGAAGATGATGAATTGCCAGTAGTGGGTGAGGATTGAGTTGGGAATTACACAAGAGAAATCGGCCCATACAGTTTAATGGGACGAGGCAGGGAGCATCCAAAGGTACTGAGTCATTGCAGCAGGACAGCTCTTGATTGTCTCTGGAAGGTTGTGGAGACTGGGGGAGGTACTTGATAAAAACAGAAGAAACCAACATATTTTTTTTTAATTAAAAGAAAGAAACAACAACAACAAAAAAAACCCCAACAAACCACTCCAACTGATTTTACATGCGAATGGAAAATCCAAATGTGGTTTTCATGCATTTCCATACATGTGTAAGCTGAATATATGCTTTGATTTGATTTTTCTTTTCATGTGCTGCTAGACCTGGAAAGGTGACATAATAAGGATACAAATTTAGGTATATATGTATACATGTGTACAAGTGTCTAAATTCCCAATATAGTCAATGAAAATCTAGTCAAGGAATAGAGAGAAATTCAATTCCTACTTCTTTGGTGATAAACAATGCGCTTTAGTTGCCTAAGCCTGCTGCTGTTGGCAATACCTGGGATGTTATGCCTCCACCTCTAGCTTCCTCTCTAGGAGGTGTACATCTCTATCTAAATTTGCTGTCATTTCTGCCAATACCACGTGAGTGCTGTAGATACCTAGGGAATCTTAAATGCTACTAGATGCCTGTGTTTAGCCTACTGAATCATGCCTCAAGTGACTAGTCAACTTAGAGCTCTCTGGCTCTGCTTGTTGTAGTAGAAACTTGAACAACCAACTCACATACAGGTATCTGAATTTAGATGTATTAATCTGAAACTGAATTCCACCTAGAGTTTTGGCCTCAGGAACCTGTTTGACAAGTCTGCCTTTGGTTCATAGTAGGTCTTGTTTTACAGAATAAAAAAAGGCCTGTCAGGTTGTTGTTAAGAAAAAAGGCAGAACTTTAAAAAGTGAAAGTACCAGATAAAAAATAGATTCTATCAGTTGCAGAAGTAAAGATTTCAGAATTAAAGCTTGAAATTTAGCCAATCACACTGAGAGTGTTTTGATGCTCAAAGTTGGAACAACATTGAAGATTTTGATGTTCATGCATGTTTTAAAAAAATAACAAACGAAAAACCACAGCAAAAGAAAACAAAGAAGTATTTTCTGATAAGTTCTACCTACTCTTGAGTTATGAGGTGTCCAGGGAAGGAGCATTACATTAGAGTAATTATGAAGAATTAATAAATACAATGTAATTACAAAAATCAGCAATATCTTAAAAGAAGCTGTAAAGGTAATACATGTTGCCTTCCTGCTTTTTTGCTTTATTACTTGTATTCCAAGTGACAAGATTTTACTAAAGGAGTCATTAAATAATACTGGTATCTGCCCAATGCAGTATTATGCTATTTATAAATATCTTTATTTTTATTCCTTAGATTTTCACAATTTCTAGACTGAGGCAAAAAATAGCAAGTTGAGCAGGAAAAGGATTGAGGTATGAAACTGAAATAACTATTGACTTATCAGAATCTGAAAAAAATCATAGCTATTTACTGATTTTGGGTTCTGTTTTGGGGTTAAACAATACTGTCAAACTGTAAAATTATATAGATTAGTGTTACAATAGTGCTAAAATAGGATGAAATGAAGGCCAGATTATAAAAAAAAATTGCTACAGTAATATTAGTTTACTGTCAAATGCCAGTATAGCTTCATTTATAGTATTTAAAGGCTGCTTTTTATTCCAGATCCTTTTCATTACACTATTGTACAGATTCTTTGGGAATACATTTTTTTTTTTTTTTTTGCTTCGAGAAAACTGTAAGTAAATACGAAAAACCCATTTGGAACGACATTTTCAATGCTAACCACTATCATCAGCCCAGTGGTTAATAGAAAATACTGAGTAGGTTCACTTCCTTCAAGTGTTGTTCTCAGGGTAGTATTTTAGGGTTGTAGGACTGTTCAAATGCTAACATTATAACCGTGGGTTAAAGAAGCTGCTAATTCCCGATGTTTAAGAAAAGCCAGCATTCAGCATGATGTAAAAGAGGATGCAGGGAGGACTTGCACAGAGCCAGCTTCAGTCTAGAGGGATCAGCTGCCCTAGGCTTATTGGGAGTCTAGGGAAGTTGCTTCCTTTGTTTATGCAGAGGTGACTGAAGGCACCTTAACTTGAGTCCTGCTCTGAATCACTCTGTGCACCTCTGCTGATCTTAAATGAAAGTGGTGGGGACTAGCCTGCAAGGCTAAGGTTGGTCTTTGTAACTTTTGTGGAACGTAGAGGAGGAAAACCCCATAAATTGGTAGAATTCAAGTTTTTGAAGAATATAAAATGCAGACATTGTAACACAGTCCTCTTGGGATTCAGGTGTGCCTCCTAATAGCTGCTCAAAGCAGAGTCAGCTACAGCAGGCTTCTCCAAATCTTGTCCTGGTGAATTTTGAGTATCTCCACGGATATTCAGAATATCCCCAGGGATGGGGACATTCAAGATTGGTTGAGAGGTGCCTTCCAGCCCCAACCATCCTGCAAGCCTGTAAACTTACTGCAGTCTGGAGAGCCTCTGTCACGAGGGAAGGAGGGACCCTTTGGTGTCTCTCAAGCCTTCCATGGGGGCTGGGGCAGTTCAAAGGGGAACCCCAATCTGTGAGCCTGTGGATACAGATGGGCCACGCACTTGGCTTACAGATTTGTCCAATGCTTGGGTGAGAAATGCTTGCAGTTTATGATTCCCTTAAATTACTCTTGATGTAAACCAGATGAGTAAAATTGGTTATGCATGCATTTACTCGTAAGATCTAAACAGACATAACAGTTGTGTTTATGAAAGACAAAAAAATTGGAGAAACAGTTTCAATCTGCTTGTATTTTTTTAAATAGTCTCGTTTCATCATTGCACATACTTACTGGTAGTTTCCTGACAACCTGGTAGCTGCAGGATTCATCCTTTTCTTATGCGTCACCCAGTGGAATAGCTGAGCTTTTATAGCTGCACCCCTTTGGAAATCTTCTAGCAGGTCCAGAGTGGTTTAAGTATTCTTTAGTCCTCCTTTTGTTCTTCCTCGGCTAGGACACAGTGTGACAATCTTCTTTAAAATGGGCATGGGAAGTACATAAATCTTTGTCCCATCAAGAGTCTTCTCCTGCTCTTAGTTGGTTAGTAAATAATATTTTGCTTTCAAAATTGATTTGTGGTAATTCATTCTAGATGATGCTTCTTAAGTAAACTGTAACATGTATGTGTTGGAAAACTTCTTATCAATTTTCCAGTAAATAAAGGCATTGTGGTAACCCAGACCTACTGTTCTGTCATTATTTTGCAGAAGCTCTGTCTCCCTAAAATTGAATAGGGCTTTTGGATTAGGAAGTAATTTCCTGAAAGTTCTCCTATGATAAGAGTGATATGTCATAGGTAAACCAAGTGTGGGGTTTTTAAACTGAAAAATAGGAGAATTACAATTTTCTCAAGGGAGAAATGTAAGACTAAAATAGAGAAATACCTCTTGAGGGAAATTCTCCAAAGTATTTTAGGTGTACAAGAATATGCAGTGCTATGCCTTATACTTCCCAATGTCAAACTGCTTGAAAAAATAAATTGAATCCATCATCTTGCACACTCTTTTTTCTTCAGAGAATATTCTAAGATACTCCACTAGATTTTGAAAGTAATGTTGCAAAACTGCGAGGACCTAATGTTAGAAGTCTTGAGAAGACAGGAAATTGTGTTCTGATCTGATAGTGCTGTCCAAAGGTAGCAGTGTTTTAAGGCAGAAAGCAAATGGAGTCAGGACAGTGTCTGGACAATGTCTTAATGACCTGATTTACATGCAGGTAACGATGCCTGTTACGTCTCAGAACTTGCATTGCGAGGTAGCTTGGCCGAAGTTTAAAGACTTCTATGATGGCATACGTTACTTTTATGATACGTTGATTGATACTGACTAAAATGTTAATATTTTATGTTCTTGTTTTGAGAATAACTTTGAAAAATTAATTTGCTGGGTTTTTTTAAGGTTTCATTTTAAGTGACTCATGAAAAATAAATGCTTTACTGTCTTGTAAAGGTTTCATGGGCTTCTGTTGTCTCGCTCGTGATTGCTTAATATTCAGTGATTTTTGCTAGAGTCAAGATTACCAAAAGTTCTATTCTAAATACTTAAATGTTGAAGAAAATAATAATGCTATGCAAGTCAAAGTAAAACCGTACTTTGTTCAGAAGAGATGTTAGCCATAGGATATGTTTGTGTCAATATTGTTGACTTTTTAAAATATGTGTCTTTGTGGCAAATTAAATCCTGTGAGTATAATTATACATTGGTGAGGATCAAATCACAGTTGCTTGCTTGCTTCTGAATTATTTTTATAAAATGTAAATATTATCTGTGAGTAGAGAGTGAGATTCCTTTAACTTTTTCTAGCAGAAGTTAAGTATGCATTTCTGTTTGGGCCTTATAGCCTTGTACAGATGGAACACGTGAGCCAATCATATAACATGCAACATCATATCTTAATATGCCACTTGATATATCAGCATAAAACCCTGGTGTGATGTACTAGATATTGCTGGAGCAGCACTGCCTGAGTAAAGGCAGCAACATGCTGCTTCTCCACGGCTCTTGCTCAGTATTTGACTGTCACTATCTTGACTCATGTTGGTTGATTTTTATAAACATTTGTTCTTTCATTTGCTTAAAAAATTCCATGCTTGAGAAATTCTTGTAATTGTATACAGTGAGGCAGTAAAATGATAGCTTAATGATGTAACATTCTGAGGGACATAATCTTAACTATTTTTCAAGAATCTTTTTGTGTACCTAGCAGAAGAGCTGTTGGAACTGCTCAGCTCCCATAAGGATAATCATCTCTCATCTGTGGCTGAGTGGACAGACAGTAAATCCCATGTTTTCCACAGAAGCAATTCCCATGTGTATTTTTAGGTAAAGCAGAGGATTGGGCCCTAGCATGGAGTCATTCCCATCTCCAGGACTGGAGATATCCTTTTCTTGTGAACAGGTATCTCCTTCCTCCTCTATATTAAAGCAAATAAACAGACCCAGATGTAGAATTTTTTGTCTTACCCTCATTAAATGGTATTAGCAGAGTTGTACATGGGAAAGAGATTTTGCCCAATTTTAGACACCTGTAATCATGGAATCTGAATAATGAGTTTGTGTACATCCTTAACTTTTACGCAAAGTCTTTTCAGTAACATTTATCTGTTATTGCATACTTAACTGTAAAACAGTGCTTTTCTTATAGTTTTATAACATAGAATGTTTATAATATATGTGCTCAGTAAGCAGAGGTCGTGCCAATGCTAACAGAGATTTGATTCGTGCATTTGCAAATTTGCTGTTGCCTCAGAATGTAAAGTGAAATATTGAGGCCAGAATTTTTTAGTAGAGCAAGATAATGAGATGCTTAGTAATAAATGTAGTTGAGTGAGGTAAAACTACAGCTAAGTGAACTAAAATTTTTATACTTCATTATATAAACTAGTAGTAGAGATCAGAAGGGGTGTTCTGTGTTTCATAAAGAGCACAGAATATTTAGGATACCTGAGTATTTTCTTTCTGTGATATTCATTGAAGTCTCTAACACTGAATCAGCTAGTAACAGCTTATCTATGTAGACAGTATATTAGTTGGATGTGAGAATTTTCAGTGCTAGGAGTCGGATACTAAGCTATTGTCTGACGAGGGTTTTGCAATCAGACTGAATATTACTGCTCTGTTTCAGAGTACAGTCTTGAAAAAAACCTTTTGAAATGCAAAAAATAGATATTTTAGAGAATGACAGTTTTATTTTGGAGAATTGCAATTTGGCTTGTTTTTGAGGAGCAGAGAACTAGATCCACAAAAGAGCTCAGATCTCCAAAAGGACTTATAAGTAAAGATTTAAGTAACATAGTCTAAATTTGATCTGTAAAGAACCTTTCAGATTCCCACAGGAATCTGCATTTTCACTGTTGAATTCCCTCTTTGCTCAAAGCTCTTCTTTTCTTCATATCCTCAATTCTGTCCATCTTCTCAGGGCTTAGCGAGGTGCTGTTTGTTTGCTTTGCACCACGTGCGTGTCAGTCCTTGTTTGAAGCTTCAGGTTGGGCCTGCATCATCTGAGAGCGCTACCATCTGTCTCCTAATCCAGGCAGCATACTCTTACCATCCCTTCTATATGCTTGCTGAATTGGTCCATATACAAAATGTACTCTATGTTTTCTAATCTCATTCTGTATTAGTTAGTGTAAATGAGAGTCATGTACAATGGCTGATCAAAAGCTATGCATGTTAGTTCGTTGCAGAGTCTACATATGCTACTTGTCTGCAACATCATACAATGTACAGGAGATTGAGTTCTTATTCCTTTCTTCCCCCAAGGAAGGGTATTCTATATATGGCTGACAAATTTGAGATTTTTTTTTTCTTTTGAGATTTTCTGTCTTTAAAACTCATATTCCTCTGTAAAATTTGGTTAAAACTGGACATCTAGTTCAAAATTACTAGTGGTGATGGCAAACAGAGAGACAGACAAACAGGGTGTTTGAGATGGATTCTTCCTTTGGAAACTAGTTTAAAACATGATCAATGAGGAGCTACTATTTTTTACATCACCTCATAGAAACTATTTAGTTGGTTTAGAATACTCGACCGAGAAATGGGAAACGTGCACTCAGCTTCAATTTTCTGTATTGCCTGCTGGAGCACTCCCAAACCCTACAGTTTTGGAGGTGTTCCACATCATAGGCAAGTTACAGATTTTTTGACAAACAGGTGCATTTTATTTAAAAATCTGTGCACAGTAATCTTCAGTGTCCCTGTATCCCTTTTAGCTTTGGATTGACTGCTTCACCGGTAGCTGATTCTTAGAGGATGCCATTAGGTAGGATGAGGTCCTCCAAGAAACCTACACAAGAATGTCCCTCCCTAAGGAGGGACAAAAAGTTACTAGCGCAACTCCTCAAAGCACTTACTGTCTAGTTGGATTTTGGTGTTGTTTCACTTCAAGTTGTTTAAATATGTTATTTGTTGGGGATTTTTTTCAAGGTGCGGAATACGTTATGCGTAATTTCTTGATTGCTTAATTTTGGCAACATTAATTAGTTTAATGAAATAATACAAGTGATAAAGCTTTTCAAATTAAAATTTCTTAAATGTTATAGTATTTAGAATTGTTTGGATAACTTTTTCTTCCATATGTGTGTTGCTAAGTTGGCCAGTCACTAGTGGGATTCCTCAGGGATCCATCTTAGGGCCAGTACTCTTTAATGCCTTCATAAGTGACTTGGATGCAGGACTGTAAGGAATACTAATTAAGTTTGCTGAAAACACGAAGCTGGGAGGAGCTGTTGACGCTCTCGAGGGCAGAGAGGCCCTGCAGAGTGATCTAGACAAATTAGAGAGCTGGGCAATCGCCAACCATATGGAGTTTAATAAGGGCAAGTGCTGGATTCTGCACCTGAGGCACAGCAACGCTGGATGTACAGACAGACTGGGAAACGAGAGGCTGGAGAGCAGCTCCGCAGAGAGGGACCTGGGGGTTCTGATTGACGGCAAGTCGAACATGATCCCACAATGTGCCCTGGCAGCAGAGGGCCGACCGTGTCCTGGGGTGCATCAAGCACTGCATTGCAGCCGGTTGAGGGAGGTGATTGTCCCGCTCCACTTTGCACTAGTCTGGTCTCACCTCAAGTACTATGTGCAGTTTTGGGCGCCACAGAACATTAAGGATACAAAGCTACTAGAGAGCGTCCAGAGAAGGGCCACAAAGTTGGTGAAGGGTTTGGAGGGGAAGCCCTATGAGGAGCGGCGGAAGTCACTTGGTTTGTTCAGCCTGGAGAAGAGAAGACTGAGGGGAGACCTGATCGTGGTCTACAGCTTCCTCACAAGGGGAGGAGGAGGGGCAGGCGCTGATCTCTTCTCTCGAGTCCTGTCATTGGTCACCAGAGGGAATGGCAGGAAGATGGGCCAGGGGAGGGTTAGGTTGGGTATTAGGAAAAGGTTCTTCACCCAGAGGGTGGTGGAGCACTGGAACAGGCTCCCCAGGGAGGCAGTCATGGCACCAAGCCTGACAATAATCAAGAAGCACTTGGACAACACCCTCAGACACGTGGTGTGAATTTGGGGCTGTCCTGTGCAGGGACAGGAGTTGGACTCGGTGATCCTTGCGGGTCCTTTCCAACTCGGGACATTCTATGATTCTGTGATTCTATGCTAAAGTCTTTATGTTCCTGTTCTTCAGAGAGACACTGGTGCTTTAAATGCAGTGAGCAGTCAAAATCCTACAGGGCGTTTAATAGCATACCTTACATAAGTCTTTGCAAGACTGTGACCCAAGAGCTTTTAAAACTTAATTTCCAAAATAATCACATTCACTGTACACATCAGGGATAGCAGCATATGGCAGAGAAGCTACATGGACTAGCTTTCTTGAATGGTGCAGAATTGCCTTCTGTGTGAGGCAAGAGCTTTTAACTCCTACATTTCTTTCAGTGTACTTCGCCATTACTTTGAGAATAAAAATACAGCCTTTCGAAGGTTGCTGAAACATCTATGGATTTTCCTTTTCCTTCATGTGAAATAGGAATGTAATACTAATGGATAAATTTGGCTCATCTGCAAAGTGGTGCATGCACGCTATCTAAACATAGGCATGTTACAGTCAGCAGAGGCTGACTGACTGACTGACTTTTAAGAGCAATTATGGTGTTCCTTTTCTGAAAAACCTTTGAGGCTTAATTAGCCAAAACACCTAACAGTAAGCTAAATGTACTTGCTCTCTTAGCAGTGTTTCTTCATACTGCTAGTAACTATTGCTGTTATTATTATAGTTAGTAAATATAACAATACTATAACTTAGTAGTAACAATATAATTAGTAGTCTGTTCAGTTTAGTTTAGACCTATCCAGTTTATAAGCTTCCCAAAACAAAAATATGTAGGAACTATATTTGACATAAAAGCTATTGACAAGCCTTTCACAATCACTCTGAACCCGAAATGTGTATTATCTCTTCAGCTTTGACATCCCTCTCTTTTCTGTTCTGTAAAATTGGCAGAGCAAAGGGTAGTGCTTGGACCTTTGTAGTGTCTCAGCTGAATTTATGTAAAGTTATCAGCCTTCGTATTAGAACAGTGTGTATGAAGGGTAGGTTTCAGTAGCAGAAGAGCAACGCAAGTCCCCTCTAAGAGCTAGCAGCATGTGCCGCTTCTACTGAACTAACCTTCAGAGAGGGGTAGATATAGTTTGGTCAGTTAACACAATACACAACATAATGTTCCCAGTTTTTCAGATGGAAGTTATGAGTGATGATAAAAGGAATTTTTTTTTTTACTAAAAACGTGCAAATTGTACACACACACACACACACACGTAAATATTCTCATGTTTGTTTTGGACAAACCACAAGGTTCTCAGCCTGGTGAAGTTTGCCCTACATTATAATACTTTCCAGCTTTTTATTCATAGTAGTACTGATTTTCGTTTAAAGGCCTTAAAAAGTATTATTCACTGTCTACAGTAGTCTTTCCAGGTGTTTTTATTTTAAATGGGATCAAGTGTTTTACAGGCTCATGCATTGTGATGGTTTGAAGTGAAAAACAGAATAGACATTTGTGTTATTTAATACTTGGTTATGCATGTGTCTTTAGGTGTTCCACAAGGGCTTCATTTTTTTATTGCTTTTCTCCAGTCCAGCCTTTGTATGTTATTAATAGTGGGATATTTCCAAACTGTGAAGTTTGGAAAAGGCATGTAAGCTAGATCTATCTCATCAAATAACTCAGGTAGCCTACTGCACGTCTGCTCACATGCACTTACTCTGATCTTAAAGCTCCTTTCCCATCATGTTACTAAAATTCAGGTGCTTCATCATTTTATGAACAGACCTGCACTAGTCATGTCATGTTGGCGACATTTTGGCCATGCGCTAAATGCATTCCCGTGCACATGACAAGAAACATGTTCATTTAAGAGAACATGACCTATTATGAGCAGGTTTGGTGAGAATAGAGAATACCAGAGGAATACAAAGGCAGGCAGGCATTAAGGTGTCATCTCCTATGAACATAAAGTTAGCACAGATTAACACTTTCAAATGCAATTAGTGATTCTGGTTTTAGATAGATGACAATTTTTTTTAAGGAGGCACAGAGAATTTACTTTCTTAACATTGTGTTCTTTGTGGATATTTGAACTTTGAAACCCAAAAGCTTTTGGCAAACAAAATTACAAGGTCTCATTGTAAGCCTTACCCACATACTAGGACAGTATTTTCATTTCAGCTCACAGCGATAAGCACCCACACTCATACTTTGGTGAGATAAAAGATTGTTGGAGTTTCAGAATAACTAACCAACAAGAGTCGCAGGAACAACTCTTCTGAAAATGTAATTGATACCTGGTACAAGGTATTTAAATATGAGTTTTTGGCACTTGACTTTGTTTTTTCATACTGGGGTTCCTAATTGTGATGTATTTGCTATGTGTGGTTTTGTATTGCATTTGGCCTGGTCACTGAGGAATTAACCAGATATTTAATTAATCTTGTTTTGCATTGTGAAACTTTTCTGGCTGTTTTTTTTATTTGTCTGATACTCGGGGGGGGGGGGGGGGGGAAATAAACTCCAAAAGAAAACAGAACTTGCTCATTTCCCTTTCTTTGCCTTTGTTTTACAGGAGACACATGAAATTGTGGCTATCAAGAAATTCAAAGACAGTGAAGGTAACCTTTTCTGCTGAATAATGTTTCATGTCAATAACTTCATTGTTAATATCTCTCCAGTTAAAATAAGTAGTCTGATATATCAAGACATGATTTAAAAATGATAATGATTTATTAGCTCTGTGAATATTCAAGGCACTTGATCTGTCGTGCCTGCTCAGGGACTGCATTATACACTCCAACTAGATAACTACCTTTCTTTCTTGGTGCATCTATCTTAATAAGGCTCAGATTGTGGTGCCATATGGTAGAAAGATCTATCACTTGGAAACTGGTTGTGATCAGAAAATGGCAAAAAATCCCCTTGTAGGAGCAGCTTCAAGATCCTTTGGGCTTTATCACCTGTCATGTGTGGAGGGGTTCTAAATGTTAGGGGGGCTTGAAGGGGTAAATGGAGCAGATTGAGAGAAGTCACTGAGAAGGTCAGTGGTGGAAGAGGGATCTGGGAGTTCTTGGGGATCCATGGGAGGAGTTGAGGGAGCTGGGCGGTGAGGCAGCAGCTCTGCCCTCCCCTCAGCAGGCTCCACACTCCACAGGAAACTTGCTTTTTGCCCCCTCACAGCAGCCTCTGTGTACTCTGGTGAGTTTGCTGGGGAGGAAGAGGGAAGAGCAGACTCCTGCAAGGCTTTCTGTTGCTGGCAAAGTGGACAGCAGAAGGCAGGGCACATGGAAATTATTGCCAGTGCGGCACACACCTATTCCTCACCCAGCAGTAATAAAACCAAGGATCTATATAAAGCAAGACTGGGTCTCTGACCTGCATTTGTTGGGGGACAGTGAATCCTATCATAGGCAAAACTAGCAATCAACCACAAGAGCAACCTGTCTACCTTGCGTACACCAGGAGCTAGCCCCAATCCCTAATGGACTAGGACAAACAGAAGGAGAGGCCAAGTATAAAGCAATAAGAGGAGTCACCCCAGTCTGAGGCGTCACTGCTATGATTTGCCATATACCAAGGCTTTAGCTGAAAGCTAACAATGTGGTTTAAAGAAACAGCAGCAACTTTATTTTAGCAAACTTTTCTTTTTTGTTATTCTTACAGAATTGCTGGTGGCCATGGAGGTGTGGTTGGCTACAAGGGCCATAATTTTCAGTTAGTTACGCCCACAAAAGTCAGATTTGTCTGTTGTTTTATGCAATGCAAACTCTTGCTTTGCAACTGATTTTGCCAGACACTTGAAGGGTAATTTTGATGAATCTTTTAGCTCTGCTATTCAGAAATTTGTTTTAAATCCCTGTTAAAGAATGTAGGAGATAATTTAATTGTGGTGATCACCTTGACTGGGTCATTGAAGTACTTCAGAATTGCTTTTGGGGACTCAATATGGCTATTTAGTACAGAACCTAGGCAATGAACCTCAGCATTAAGCCCTAAACAGGATTATTATATTAGCCTGTCTACCAAAAAATGAAAAGAAAAAATGTAACACTGCCATTAGGTCTGGCTTTCCAAGAGTATTACGTAATATCAGTTTACATGACTGATGACTGCTTTTTAGAGTTGTAGCTAGTTGTTTACAAGTTTCTGGAAATATGACAGAAGTTCTTTTGACGGATTTGATTCAGCCCATTTCACATCTGTCTTGTTAATATGGTAGTTCATTACAAGTCTGAATATACTGTAATTGTTTCTATTGCCATTTTTGTTCCACTGAATTTTTGCTGTTTGATATATGCATGCTAAATACACTGGAAAGAGAGTGTCTAGTTATAGATGAAATTATGTAATCAGGCTGATGCAAGCCAACACCGAGCACTCAGTTTTAAAATGAAATGATTTCAATTGCTCTAAATTATATATTTTTTTAATCAAAACATTTGTGATGATAGTATTTTGATTTCCTCTTCCCTCCTGCTTCACTTCATATTTTTTTTTTCCTTCTCTCTCTTCTGATGATGATTATATGCATTTGCATGACCTGTGTATTCTCTCTCCCCTGCAAACCTGTTTTTGCCTTTTGCTTGCTTGGAAAAACAATTTCTCTTCCTTTGTCTTCTTATTCTCTCTCTGACTGTCTTTGTGGTACATGACCTACAAACGTGATTTGGCTCTCAAGTCATGCAATATATCCATTTAATATCCCTCTGTTGTGGATAACAGTTCTGAGAGATTAAGAACCCTGCTTCTACATGTGCATGGGCAAATTTACCAAGTTAATGGATTTCATTTTACTAAATTAAAAATAAAGCCTAACATAATCTAGTTTACTTGACATTAGTATGCTCTAAAACCCAGTCAGTTCAGGGCCCCATGATGATAAGAAGTGTACAAAACTCTAGTAAAACACTCCTCCTTTCTTGAACAACTTTCAGACAACTAAATTGTCAAAACAACAGTTGAATTTGACTCAGAATCAGATTCAAGGCTTCATTGAATCCATACTTGCTCTGCTGCCCTCTGTGGCCACTACACTGGTCTGCATTGCAATTTCCATTAAAAGTCTCATGGGGAAACTTACAGGACTTACAGATCAGTGCTTCAGTCTGGCTTTTGGAGAATAAAATTATTTTAGAATCAGGTAGATTTCTCAGACATTGCTCAAACATGAGCTTTGCATCCAGTGTTTCTGCTGAGGATGTATTAACCTTACCAGTCCTTCATGCGTGTGACATATTTGTGGGGTGGAGGATGTGTCTGCGCACATATATGCATATTTTTTTAAGCATATTAATGCTTTTCATAATGAAAAAGATAGAAATACAAATTATTTGCTGCTTATGACTTTTTCTTCCACTGAAAACATAGGTGGTAGTGCCACAAAGTCTGTGAGGGTTGCATGATGACAGCACAGTCCTCGGTTACCTCTCATACTGAGCAGAAGCATCCAGGCAGCAGAGTCAGTCCACAGTGGATAATAAGCCTTTTCCTCTGTAATATCTAGAAACAGAGAATTTAATCTGGGGTTCAAAATAAAGATTTATAACACTTATTACTTGGGGTTTTTGTTTAGGTTTTAATAAGATTTACTCTGTCATTTTTACTTTGCGCTCTAGAAAATGAAGAAGTCAAAGAAACCACTTTACGAGAGCTTAAAATGCTTCGCACTTTGAAACAGGAGAACATAGTGGAGCTGAAGGAAGCCTTCAGAAGAAGAGGAAAATTGTACTTAGTTTTTGAATATGTGGAAAAAGTGAGTTGAGTTATCCTTGCCACAGTTAAATCATCAGCTTACTGGAAAAGTCTTTAAAATTACTATAACTTTTAAAAATCAAGCTATTCTAATCTATGAAGAGGAACAGCAGAAACTTTAATACAATCTGAATTGTATTAAATGTAAATGTAAATTGTAAATGTAGACATTTATTGTGAGAAAGCAACCCTGATAACTTTACTGTTTTTTTACTACTTGTGTTGGTCTTTAAAAGAAAAAAAATCTATATACGGACACAAATGTGTTGAAAGTATGTAGTCGGGAATAAATACCATTTGAAGAAAAAATTCCATCCAAACTCTATAGTCCAGTTTCATTGTAAAGCTGATTAACTGTTCTGTGTTATATTGTATAATGAATCTTGACACAGTCTTTCAAAACAAGATCGTAGACCTTTGACCTTAGAATTTATTCCAATTTTCTCCATACTTCCCTGTTAAAAATAGGATTTGTTTGTATATTTCTGTAACAAGGCCACTATCAATAGTTGCTTAGAGAGATTTGGCAAAGATCACTGTCATTATTTCCAATCCTGACCTCATTTGAAATGGTTCCAAAATTTCCTTAGATTGGCCTACTACTGCCAAGCATCCTGGTCTGTTTCCAGGGTGAAACAACCTAGAACAGATAGGTCTTTTGTTATTTTTGCAACTTTCATGATAAAGGTAGACCTTCTCTCTGTATTCTAACCATTTAGCATTTCTTCCTGGAAATAATTAGATGGCAGTCAGATACACACAGTAAAAACAAATGCAAGCTTAAATATATGTATCTCTGTAGGTTTCATGAGCTGTTGTTCCCTCAACTGAAATTTTCATTTAATATCCTGCCAGTGTGATGTTGCAGTCTAGCTGAGAGCTAGTCCTCTTCAGTCAATTCTGTCGTGTGTAAAGTTTCCTAACCCTAAATACTGTGTCTCCTTTACCCTGTTTTACAATTTATGATGTTGTATAACTTTATTGCATAATGTGAGGTGAGCTATATTAGCCCACAGTTTGGCAGAAATCAGTTTTGGTTTTCACCAGCAGATAAGTAACTTCTGATGTGGTGGATCTTGCTTAGATCTAACATCTAAAGCTTGAGTTGTTCCACCCATGTTCCTTGTAACTGTTTCAGACACGTGGAATGTCTTTGATCACACACCAACTTACAACATACATTTAATTTTGTATTATAGTTGACTTGGCTAAGCTCACTGTTGGGTTGGAAGAGCAGTATAAGTAAAAGACATTTAATTGATCTGATAACAATTGTTAAAGTATATTCCATAACGCTGGTAAAAACAGGCTGCAATATCTAACATTTGCATCAGAATAAAAGAATATGATGATAAAGGTAGACATCAAGTATAGTCTGTGCCTAATGTAATTTCTGTATTAATGGTCACCTTTACTTTCAGTTAGACTTCATAGTCCATGAATGTTTCTCATTTTCAGCTATGTCAAATAGTTTCTGCAACAGTTTCTTTGAAGACCAGGGTGATTTCTATATTTTTGGGTGAGGGAAGAGTAGAAGGGATTAAATACAATGTGGCATAGTAGGCTAATTTTTGTTTTAACTGGTGATGAGCACGTTGTGTCCTTTAGGGAATCTTAGCTCTGCAATATTCAAATCCAGATTACTTAAATACGCATTTAGTCTAATCTCCTTTATTCATGATCCCCTTAGTTAATGTCCTCGTATGGGATTATGTCTCACTGCATTTATGCTGCTATTTTAGTTTGTATTTGTAACACTAACTTATTGACTGACTTATCCAGATCCCCAGGCTTCTGTGTGGACAAGAGTCTAACTAAAATCAATCTTGCTCCTTAACGTGAAATTCCTTTTCTCAGATCTGAAGTGTATTTCTAAGGAAACTTGGAAGCAGTTCTTACTGTTGCAGAAGCAGCACATCAGTTCCAGTACTTATTCACAGATTACAAAACTTAGAAATGTTTTCAAATATTATCAAAGTCTCCATTTGTTTTGTCTTATATTTGTATATCTTATATTTGTATATGTCTTATATCTAACAAGAGAAACCTCGAATTTATTATACAGCTAAAGAAAATGTTTGTCAAAGACAAGGTAAATGTATTTTAAATGAAAAAACTACAAATGCTTAAATCCATAATTAAAAGAGTTGTCTAAGGCAATATAGCAAAACAAAAACTTATTTCTATTTCAGTATTCAGTAAATAAGACCTTTCTGTCTTCAAGTGGGCTGCTGCTGCCCGTTGTTCATTTGGGATTCAGAGTACAAGCTCCATTGTACTTCTAATTGTGCAAAATTGGAGACACTTGCTAACATAATGGGAATATAAATGTCCTTTTTCAAAGAGGAAATTTACTAGTATAAACAATCAGTTTATTTTCTTCCCTAGGTATATCCATAAGATAGTTGATATGGCTACAGTTACTGTAGTGCAAATATGTCTAAGATCAATGTAGCTGATACATAGCTATAGGATACTCCCTAGGTTATTACTTATGCCCTTATGAGGCATTTTTATATCTTTAACTTCATTTGCACTAACAGGCTTGTGTTGCTTTAACTATACCCATTCATATACAGGCACGGTTTGTGGTTATTCATGCCCTTGCTATGTCAAAGCAGCAGAACTACCTTAATAATGAAGAAAAGGGTACGTTAAAGCACAGTTGTATATTTACAAAATGCTGTGCTCTACTAAACTTTTCCTATAGCCACACTGACCTGCAACTTTTTGTAACTGAATGACTCTTTAGAAGTTTTAGGCTAAGTGGTTTGATAACAATGTTTTAAGGACTTGTGCTATATTTGTGGTTCACCTTTAAGGATTGTCTTCACAAGTGCTTTCTGTAGAATGAAAACAGCTAGTAGTATGCTTATGATTAAAATATACTCCTTGAATGTTAAACTACTGATTTTTCATAGCCAGGCTTGCTGGCCTATGTTACTTCAGAATGCTGAAAGCATGTATTCTTCTAGCAACTACAATATAACTCTTAAATAATGTGTCTTTTAAACATTTAGAATATGCTTGAATTGCTAGAAGAAATGCCAAATGGAGTTCCACCAGAAAAAGTGAAAAGCTATATCTACCAGCTAATTAAAGCAATTCATTGGTGCCATAAGAATGATATTGTTCATAGAGGTAAGTGTGTAGATCTCCACATGGAAATAAGCCCCAGGTAGAAATTTGCTTTATAAAGGGAAATATGTTACAGCTTGAATTAATTTGCATTTAACATGAATATAAGGAATTGCTTTATATTGTGTCCAAAGAAGAGCAACGGAGCTGGTGAAGGGTCTAGGGCACAAGTCTTATGAGGAGCGTCTGAGGGAACTGGGGTTGTTTAGCCTGGAGAAGTGGAGGCTGAGGGGAGACCTTATCGCTCTCTACAGCTACCTGAAAGGAGGCTGTAGTGAGGTGGGTGTTGGTCTCTTCTCCCAAGTAACGAGCAATAGGACAAGAGAAAACGGCCTCAGGTTGTGCCAGGGGAGGGTTAGATTGGATGTTAGGAAAAATTTCGTCACCAGAAGGGCTGCCAAGCACTGGTACAGGCTGCCCAGGAAAGTGGTTGAGTCGCCATCCCTGGAGGTGTTTAAAAAACATGTAGACGTGGTGCTTAGGGACACAGTTTAGTGGTGAACTTGGCAGTGCTAGGTTTACAGTTGGTCTCGATCTTAAAGATCTTTTCCAACCTAAACAATTCTACGATCCTCTATCAACAGGAGAAAAAAAAAAAATCTAAATTTGACTGGGTCTGAAGTCTGCTGCATGACCTCAGATCATTTTAAAAGTAAGTTCATCTACATATAAAGCTTGCTGTCAGCTGTCCTTGGGGTATGAATAAAGATTGTATCATATACACAGCAAAGTGAAACTGCAGTATAAATGTTGCCAAAGGAAAAGGAATTTTTTTAAACGTTTCATGGTGCTCACTCATTTCACTTTTGAGTCTTAGAATATAAGGACAAAAATAACCCAGAACTTCAAGCTTGGTCCCCTGTGGTTTACTTCTTAAGGCAGTTCCTCTCAATTTTCATGCATTCAGCTCTGTATATTTCCTTTCTCCCCTAAACTTCAAGAACTTACAGTACCTATCTTGATGTGTGACTTTATCTAGTTTTACATATTTTATCCTGGTTTAATAGAATTTTATTTTGCTTTGTGGCTTTGCAAGAGTAACATTTCTAATTAATGTTTCCAGTAAATTAAAATTCTCATACAATATGCTATTTATATTTGAGACTGATGAAACATAAGCTAGAGTCAAAATATTTTTTGAAATATAGTTTGAAAAATATACCATATATGGATACCATGATATCCATATAGGAATAAAACAAGGGCTTAAAACTAAACAAAACATTTTTTCTAAACGAATAAGAGGTGATCAAGAAGATCATCACAATTGAAAATGTTGAGCAGAACACACTTAACATTTTATTGGTTACCTGGGTAATTAAATATCAGGTTTTTTTATTATTTTGCAATATGCAATATTCTGCATATTACTTTGCTGCCCAGCAGTATCTGTAAGCACCTTTTATCTTTCTGTATTTTGTTGGGAAACACTTTAAAAGACTTCAAAAGACAGAAGATTAATTCTGCATGTTCACAAACTGAATTGCTGGAAGCTGTTTCAGCAGTTGCTCTTGTAATGCTTCGTTTATGATTCCATGAATATCTCTAAATATGCTATAATGAAATAATATTTGTTGACAACATTCAAAATTAAAAAGCGACGTTAACAGCATTAATTTTTTTCCTGTCTCACTCTGATACTCCAGATATAAAGCCAGAGAATCTCCTAATAAGCCACGATGATGTTCTGAAGTTGTGTGACTTTGGTAAGTTCAAGAGATAGATACCTGCTTCTTACCTTTTTAAAGAAAATCTCTTGCGTTGGAGTTTTGCCTTATTATTGAAAGAGTTCTACAGTATGTACTGTCTCAAATCCTTTTAGTGGTCAGAATTGATTACTTCTTCAGGTTTGTGACTAGTACTTTTAAATTAAAAGATCTCTGGGTTTAATTTGCATACCCTGTGAAATACCTGTATTAACATGTCAATAGAAATGCTACATTTATTTCTTCCTATATTTCACAAGGTTTTTACTAGCAGTGTTACTGGCACTCCGCTGAGAACAGCACAGATGATAAGCTGATTAGGATGCTAGCAAAACTGTAGGTTTATCTGGCTGGCATATTAAAATAAAAGATACTTCTTCCTTGTTTAGTAAAGACTTATACTTTTTGTGTACTTTTTGAACCACTGGCTTTCATAGACAGTTGTGCATGTAGTATTTTTTTTATTCTTACGTTAATCGGGGAATCATGTGTCCACATATGATTAATGACTGAATGGCTGGAGGAGAGAGTTGTACATGTCATGCTAACTTCGATGTTTCCTGACCTATTAATACCTAAATTAATAATGTCAGTTTTCAGGCTCTGAAGAGTCAGCACCCAAGCACAAGGCGAGCTTTGCCCATGTGAGTAATCCCCAGAACACACTAGGGCGGAGTATACACTGTTCCAACAATCTGTATTTTTATTCTAAATGCTACATAAACCAGAATAAAATATTGTTCCCTCTAAAAAGCTTACAGTTTGGCTTGGTAAATAAAAAACAATTCCATAGTGCTACCCATGGGCACTTTTCACTGAAAGCAGTTTGAAAGCTGTCATTTCAAACCTCTGCAATTTAGAATGAAAAGAACAACTGCTAAAAAATAGATTGAAGTAGTTTTTTAGGAAGACAAAAAAGGCGTTTGTCATTTGCAGTGCTGCTTATTTCTTTTAATCCTAAAGGCATTTTTGCTTAAGCATTCAGAAACAATAACTGTTCTAGGGAAAGCCTTAGAAGTTTTGGTTCATATGAGTTCTTGGAATTAAGAGCAATTTATTCTGCAGTGTAAGGAACTGCACAGCCCTGACAGAATACCAGGGTACCATTGCATGGTGCCCCTGGTGCCATTGCCTTTTCAGTATCCACAGGCCTCCTCCCTGTACTGCTGTGGCCACCCTCCCCTGGCAGCTCTGTGCCCAGGCTGCCCTGGCAGCGTTGCCTGGAGCTGGTGGGGCAGGATTTTTCCTTTACCTGTTGTGGTTTAGCCCCAGTCAGCAACCAAGCACCACATAGCCGCTCGCTCAGTCCCTCTACGGTGGGATGGGGGAGAGAATCAAAAGAGTAAAAATGAGAAAACTCATGGCTTGAGATACAGACAGTTTAATAGGTAAAGCAAAAGCCACACATGCAAGCAAAGCAAAACAAGGAATTAATTCACTGCTTCCCATGGGCAGGCAGGTGTTCAGCCATCTCCAGGAAAGCAGGGCACCATCACCTGTAACAATTACTTGGCAAGACAAATGCCATCACTCAAATGTCTCCCCTCCTTCCTTCTTTCTTCATCCCCCAGCTTTATATGCTGAGCATGACGCCATATGGTGTGGGATATCCCTTTGGCCAGTTTGGGTCAGCTGTCCCAGCTGTGTCCCCTCCCAGCTCCTTGTGCACCCAGCAGAGCATGGGGAGCTGAGTAAGTCCTTGACTAGCATAAGCACTACATAGAAACAATTAAAACATTTCCTCATTATCAACACCACCTTCAGCACAAATCCAAAATGTAGCCCCATGCTAGCTGCTATGAAGGAAATTATCCCAGCCAAAACCAGGACAACACCACACTTATGTGCAGGCCCTGGCCTGTGCAAAGCAACCCCCAGCGGGGCTGGCAGGGTCAGGGCTGTCCCAGGGGTGAAGGCTGGTGTGGCATATGCCTTGCTCCCCCTCCACCCCGTCACTCCCTGCGCCAGCTTTGGGAGGTGAGGGGACCCAATCGCTGCCCTGCACAGGGCTTAACAACCACTCAATGGGAAGCGCCTGCCCCTGATCAACATGTGCTCCAATCAGAGCTAAAGGCATCACAAGCAGGAACAGCCAATAGGGGCATGAGTGGGTCTTGACAGACCATGGGGCAGAGTCCGCCATGGCCCTTGCCCTCCCTTCAGTGTCTCTTGGTGGGGGGACGTCCACCCTGAAAGTAACATTCACCATTAGAGTTGGCATATGCCATCAGCTAACAAATCTTTGGGCGTGTGAACTCATCCTTGTGCAGAAGTGTTACAAGAAAATAAAAAGCCCAACAAATGGTACAATCGTGTTCTGGACAGCAGTTTTCTCACTGATGTGAGCACTGTCAGCAGGGATGTTCTCATGTGTTGGCTTGCTCACACTGTGCACTCCAGCCACGTTCTCCTGCTGTTGGAAAAGACATGCAATCACAACGTGCTTACAGTGCTCAGCACAACCTCGAGGAAGGCAAATTAAGTTACGGGAATTGCTGCTGTTCTAATTGTTCATGTGGGTTAGTTTGAATTTTGATCAACTTTTCAGGTTTAGTTGAATTTAAAATTCCAAACAACTCTTATAATTTGGGATAAATTTTAACTTTTTAGCCTTATTGCTAATTGACATTATTGCTAGTAGCTTAAGCTATCACTGTAAAATGTCTGTCAGAACAATATTAGCCACAAGTGTTTCCTGAACATGTACAGATTAGGGTATAAGAATTCACCTTTTAACATGATTTAATGTATGCTGTCTGCCTACCCAACTTAAATCATGTTTTGGAACACAGGTGCTTGTCGCACACAGTGCGACATTCCTCATGTGATAACAAATGCAAAAAGTGCATCTATCCCAATGCAGATATTGAAGTAATTGGGTGTTTCCGAATAGCCTAGTGGACAAAACAGTTTGAATAGAAAAGTTTGTAAATTTTTAACAAGATAGTTCTTCAAAAACCTTGTGCCATGTGTTCTGTACATATCGTGCTAGATAAAAATTAGATTGAATGTGGTGCTTGCCTGGACACATGTTGTGTGGGTGTCATTTCTGCCAATAGAAGTAAAAAAAGAGAACAGTACAAAATGCTGATTACTGTTGGAAACAGTTAGGCTTTCTAACTAGTGTGTCTGCTTTTTCAACACCAGGGCTTCAAAATTACTTGTTTTAGCAATCTCTTAATCTCTGTATGATGCGTAAGTGTAGAAATCATGAAACACAGGCCTGGAAAAGACCTCAAGAAATTGTCTAGTTCTTCCACCTACTCAAAGAAAGGATTAAGCATGTCTGTGTCATTCTTGACAGGTGTTTCTTTAGCTTATTCTTAAAATTCTCAGTAATGGAGGTTCCCTAATGTTCCTAGGCACCTGTTCAAGTACTTACATGTCATTAATGTTAGAATGCTTTACTTTATGTCTAACTTGAATTTGATGTATTTCTCTATAAGAAACTCCTTTTTTTCCTCACACGTTTTCCCTTGACATCTCTCCTACCCTGTTCGGAGTTGTTTTTAAGTCCTTTCTTGAAATCTCTTATTTCACTTGTTCTCCTTCCTTGCATCATGATGCATTTGTAAGCTCAATTGCTTTCATAGTTGCTCTCACCCAAATCGCCTTCTATCTTTGTGTTCTAATCTGTTCCTTCTCACTGTTTGGAGTTTGGTCTAATCTTCTCTGGAATTACCTTCTCGTTTTTATATTAAAAAATTTGTCCCAATACCTTAGCATAATTTGGAGGAAGGAACAATAAGCTAGCTCCACCATGACAAAAAAAAAAGTAATTGTGCCCTTAGAACAGTATTATGCTTTCTTGAATTATTAATTCAGCATGCTGTCATAGAGTCAGAGCACTAGTGAATCCATAATAAAATGGTCTCTTACATCACCCAACAATATATTGGTGACATCGAAGCCTATGATAATAATTTTCCTTTCTGTCTTGCCACATCAAATCTCTGCTGCACCTAGTCTGTAAAGCTGGGAGCTGATCTTTTTTTCAGGCTATGTTAGCTGCTGCTGCTGATCTCTGGACATAGTAGCTGCTAACTGTGACCAAGTTCCAGGAGACTGGCCTGGAGGGAGGAGGATGCATTCTTGACTTGTTGGTTCTTCTGGTGCACAGGGGCTGCTGGGCTGCCAGCCTTGTGCATTATGTCAGCACATGTGTTTATTTGTATTATGTGATACCTTCCTCCTTCCATCCCCCCAGTTCAGTTTGGGACTTCCCACTGTTCATTTTGGCTTCAGTGTAGCTCCTGGTTATCTTCTCTCTCTTCTTTAAATATATGAATGAATTTCTTCCTGACAAGATTAATCAGATGGGTCATGTAATTTGAAACAGAAACAGGACTGCCTAAGCAGTTCTAAATATAGTAATGTTTAGAAATTTACCCAAACCCAATGTTACATGTAATAAAAAATTCCTTTCCAGCTTTTCCCCAGCAGCATTGGTAATGTTCGTTAGACTTTATGGAACAGATCAGAATTATTATTATTTTGGGACAACTTTGAATTATCTGTTCTTCATCTTACATGCCTTTTAGTTTACTAACTCTTGAAGGTAGAGGTATCTTGCAAAAAGTAACAGCTGTAACCTCTGTCAGTAACAAATTTATCATTGTTTTCTCAAATCATTAGTTTAATAATAATAATCTCATCCAAACCTTTACCTCACAGGGGTGAGCAGGGCTCATACTAAGCTGCCAAATGAGATATACTTTCAGAATACTAAAAAAAATACAAATTTTTACAATCTTACAACCATAGTCATGAGGGAAAAGCAATTTTGGCAGCTTCTACGTAACAAATCAGATATAAAGAAGAATTACTATTATATTTAAGTAGCCTTATTGATTCTGAAAATGAAATTATGCCTTAGACCTGTGCAATGCTTTGGAATTTTTATTCTTTCTTCATCGTTTGTGCAACAATGGAAAAGATTCATGGTGATTTCACTGAAGAGAATTTTGGACCAAGTTTTAATGCCACTTCCCAGTAAGAAAGCATTGTGAAAATGTTGCTTTGGCATTTCAGTCCCCAAAAATTGTCTTGATTTGAGCTCTAGTAAGGATCTCATCTGGGGTCTTGCTGCTGAGGTCTGTCTGTCCTGTCTCACCTTGTTATTAATCATTTATTTGAAAACAGTAAGACACTTGATACTTTTCTGAAAACATTGCCAGCATCTGCCCTAGAGTAATTCTACATGAAGAATCCAGTAACATCATTGCTGTGGTGCTCGGCTGACCTTTTTGAAAATGGAGGAGAATAAAAAAAATATAAATTGCTCCCACATCTGGGTTTTCCAGTGTATGCACTCTTGTCATGGTTGGTGGTCTTAATTGTTGTGCCTTAGGACAGAAGTTAAGTTTTGGTACAACTGCAAATAAGTATACTTTTTAAAAAATTCTTAATGAAATGATGTCAAGGAGGAAGTTAATTTGGACTTGATTTCTTATCCTAATTCACTAACAACCTTGTTATGAATGTGATGCTAATGCAGGTGGGAAGTGACACGTGGAGTGCACCAAATATAGATATAAAGCAGTTTTGCTGATCTTTGGTAGACTCCTGCCTTTTGTAGTTTTAGGGACGTAACCCTGTTCCTTGCCAGGTCAGGTGTCCTTAGATGAGAATAATATGCAGCTTCTTGCACAGTTTAAAAAATTGAATGCAGTGAGAGTGTAGTACTTAAGATCAGTGGAAGAGTCTACTCCCCATGCGTACGTTGCATTTCTGATGTTATGAGTCTTCTGCAAACAGCATCTCAGTGAAATTTAGTGGCAATAGTTCAATAGCTTGGCATACTGACAGGTAACCTTCATCAATCTGTTTTGATTATGGCAAAGCACCAAAAGTAATAGCAAAACCCCATAGACTTCTGAGAAGAGTACACAAGTAAAGTCATTAAAGCAGACATGCTGACTTTCACTGTCGTATCAATAAAAGCTTGCATTTCAGTAGACAAGCAATTGTTGGAGAAGTTGTTCTGCACTAGGAGTTGTAAACAATTTGCTTTTATATAAATGGGTGTGATCTTACTGCCAAAATCAGTGCTGATATAAATATTGTATTTAAAATAGGATATAATCCTTCACGCTGTTTTTTGACAGGCTTTGCTCGTAATCTCTCTGAAGGAAGCAATGCTAACTATACAGAATATGTGGCTACCAGATGGTACCGCTCACCTGAACTCTTGCTTGGGTAAGTAAAGTTTGTAGAACTGCCATGGTAAGTTGACTGCTTCTTTACATTTTTTTCAAGAACCTCTTGTAAGATTTACCCGTGGAGAGCTGTGGTTGATTTAAAAGGAAGATTTTAAGCGGCTTCCAGTAAGTCAGCATAAATCATTGACATGTTGACCTGTCTTGAGCTGAGCAGTGTTTCACGGATTAAAATATGAAGCTGAATTACCACAAATGTACTTCAGATTCCTGTCCCCTCCGTTCCCTTTGGAAGAGGTTTCCACGGGAGTCCTGCAGCCTGAAGTGTTCCATCAGCCTAGTGGACATCACGTAGCAATGGCAGCCCAGCTTTCACCACACTACACTCCTAGTTCTTTTCATTCTTTGGTCAAAACTATGATTTGGTTTTCATTCCCAGTTACCCTTTACCAGCACTGCTGAAGTGGCTCAGAAGGGTGGTGCTAATAAAGCACTGATAAGTTAGTGTTGCATTGTCTGTGAAAGCAGTAGTTATATTGTCTAGCCTCAGCTAGACAATTTAGTTTTACTCTTTTACTAATTTGTAAAATGAGTGTTTTACTACCTCACAAGGTTGAAGTGATTTTTCAGATACTGTATGAACAAATTCGTAGGACCCAAAAGGGCAAAGGAAGAGACAAAAATTACTGTAGATCTACTAAACGTGATCTTCCCATTACTATGAAGCTTGACTGCATTATGCTAAACTACACGATCACTCTCATAGAATACAATTCCTGTATGTATAGCATATATGTATTTGTATATACATATTCTAGAAATAAGGAATGGTTAGCCACAGGATGAATCAAAAAAGTACTGGTCACTCATAAGATTCTTTAAGCAAAATGTTCCATGCTGCCACACTGAACTAGACATTTCTTGAATAGGTAAAGCATTAGGTAATAATTATTCCATCAATAAAGTCATCCTGGTATTCCCAGAGAGGTGCTAATCTTAATAAAATTGGTAGGCAGTTGCATTGTTTTATGTAAAATAGTATGTTAAAGTTACCATTAAAAACCTCAAAGCTCAGGTTTTTGTATTTTGGAGAAAACAGATATTAAGCTTCCAGCAAAGTGCGCGCGTGTGTGTGTTATATATAAGTAGAAAAAAAGACTGGGAAAGAAAGCATCAATTGTGGCCTTTTTAGTTACACCACATTTTACTCTGTGTCTGTAGTAGTAAAGAGGATTTAGGAGGAAAGGTCTGAAAAGCTTGACAGATGTAGTATTAATCTAACCTGTAGTTTTCAAAACTGTTTTGTTACCAAAGGAAATTTAGCAGGAATCACATGTGTTCGTAATTGACTAAATTTGTTTGATTAACTTGTAGAGAAAGGAGTGGGTATGTGTATTTAATGCATATGACTTCAACTTTGCTAGTGTATGTTTTTAATGCCAAGTTTTTCTGGCACAAAGTGATGTCTGTTTCTTGGCAATCCTGTTCTATTTCCCAGACACTCATCTTACCCATTCCTCCTTCCACTGCATTTACCAAGTCTTTATAAGCGTCTAATATTCAAAGGTCTTCCCAGGATTATCAAATATATACATTTTACCAAATACAGTTTCACTTTTCCTATTTTTAAAATGGGTCCCAGGGAGGTTTCTGTTTTGCAATAAAGTTCGAGGCTTAAATTTCAGGAGAGGAAAGAAATTGCTGCCTAATTACTCACAGAACATCCAAAGTCAACTCACTTCAGAGAGCCTCAGGTAACTGTTAGTGGACTACTCTGCACCCTTTGATGACAAAATATTGCTAAAAGCCAGTAGATTTAAAGGCACACCAAATTACTAGGTGAAAACATGTTTTGAAGAATCTAATTTGTGCAGAAATAGACTCTAGTAGTTCTGATTTGTGGTCTCTGTCCTACAGGAGTTATTTCATTTATCCAGCCACATCACTCTTGCATTGTTTGCCTGTTATGATCTGACAAGACTGATCCTGAGAGTCAGTGGAACAGGAGTCTTGAGCGTGCCTTTTCAAACAAAAAAGTTGCAGCTTACTCTGCCACTGCCTTAAGAAATGGGCATTTTCTGATTTGTTTCTGGTTCTACAGAGTAAATAGTGGAAACTTCTTAAGTTGTGATTCAACTTCCTTTATTCTTGTGAGCGAGGAAAGGTAATAGTCCCTGCCTCGAAGGAGTTTCAGCCTATTGCTCAGTTGTAATCCTAACTTGTTCTCCAAGGCCCCAACACACAGCAACCTTTTCCCCATTTCACATTTCAGCTGAGAAACTTGCTGATCAAAGGGGTTGCAAATAAGATGTGCTTGGTTTTTTGTTGTAATAAAAAGGTAGGTTTTTTAGTTGCACTCTCACGAACTTTCGCTTACAGACCCTCAGTTCTCCAGTACAGGCACAAAATAACTTAAGAGCAGCTCTTTAGCTTTAGAGTCTGTTCTCATCCGTGTTGCCTTTTGCAGCATGGAGAAAAACTAGTCCTTCCTTGTCACTCAGACCTGACCTAACGGGTGGGTTGGACTAGCAGCATCACAGAAAGAACAAACATTGAGTCTCTCAGCACACCCACAAGTAGTCACTACGCAAGATTAGTAGAGGAATTATGAACCCACAGAGCCATTGTAGAGGTAGTACTTCAGGAGTTTTGGCATGCTCTGCCACTGGTGGTTCCTTGTCAGCAGCTATTCCAATAGGGCAAACATTGATTTTGTGGTTATTGTTTGAAAGGACTGCAATGTCTCATGGCAGATCCTGAAGGGCAAGCGGTTATTGAAATTTTGGTGTCCTACTTCAGCTGTCCTCACTACTATAGACTCCTGCACTAGGCATCTCGGCCTGTAGTTTCACTCAGGCTATTGTCCAGCTAGAAATGCTTTCTCACCTTCACCTAACTAAATCATCACAAGGGTTACAGTGTCCCCTGGTCAAATGCCCTCCCATAAACTGAAGTAACTTATCATGAGTAATCAGTGGGGAAAAGTCAGAATTTTTTTTTTTTTTTTGGGTGTTCCCTCTCTAAACGTCTTTAACCATCAGCATAAGGAAGCACCGTAGGGAACAGATTTAGGACAGGATTTGTCACCTGCAACTCCTGGTGCTCTGTTATTGCAGAAATAGGCAAGCCAGCTGTAACTTGAAAATCTCTTGAAACAGAGGTTGAGTTGATGGATTACACGTTTGAAAAAGAAGAGACTTAGTGAAATACGTGTTCAGTTCAGTATTTGTTCCAGTCTTTATTCTTTTTATATGCTTTTTCTTTGAAATGCAAAGAATTTTCCAGTCATTCTGCTCAAAACTTAAACATCCAGAATAGATTCTTGGAATAGGTTGAAGGCTACAGAAATTTTTCAAATTCAACAAGCAAGAGCTTGTGCTAACAGAAAGAGTTGCTTCAGTCTATAGTAGGAACAATGAAAAGCCAGAAGTATGTAATGCGCTAGCTGCTGCACAACTGAGGTAGGGGCCTAAACAAGCTTGCCAAGGAACAGAACCTTAGAGTGAAAATCAGAAACTGTCCAAAAAGATACTGTGTTTCTTCAGTGTCCGTGCCTTTAGATTGAACATTTCTGCAGTCTTACCACTCTCTCCTCTTCATACAAACTTCTGGTTTCTGTATTTTGATTTTCTGCCCTACATGTCTTACAAGCCATCCACAAGCCTGTAGTCTCTCCTGACTAGAGCACCCACATTGCCTGTTCTGCTGTTGAATACACTTGTGTGTAGTCTCAAGAAAAGCTGGTATATCCCTGGTCAGTGTAACACTCACACCATTCAGTTTTGTTTCTGATTAATTTACTCTACCTCTTCATTGCTGACTTAGCTTCTTTTGTCATGAGCAGTTTAAAATACCAGGTGCCCTTCTCCCCACCACACAACATTGCCTGCATACACGGAGACCATCCATCAGAATTTCTCCCCAAAACCCTACCTGTGGCTTTGCTCCAAAACAGGAATTACTTATTTTATGATGCTGTCATTGCTTCCTTACCTGTGTTTTTTTAAGAGATAGTTTTCAGGGGCATTCTGTTTTCTAATTAAATTTTCACTGCATGGATGCCGAAACAAAGATTTCCTACAATTCTGTTCTCCCAGTGGCCAGACCCAGTATGCTTATCCACCTATTAAGCACAATGGAAAAAGAAATGTAATGTAGAAATAGAGCACAGTCATTAACCCCTGGAGGGAAGGGAAGTTAGTGCTAGTTTGACGTGGAATAGTAATGGCTTCTCAGTCAAAAAGATTTTCTTTTATGTAAGTTTTTTCACAAAGGTAACCAGATCCCTGGGGTACTTGAGAATTCCTCTCCTGCCTTTTCAAGGAGTGATACATCAGGCAATCCAGGGCAGAAACAGAGGGCTTGATATTTGAGGTAGTTTCTTTAATATCAAAGTTTATTCTTCTGTGTTGTAAGGAAGCAGGCCATAGGAAACATGGCCAATAAATTGAAACAGTGTCAGTGGGTGAAAAACATTGTATGTTCACTTTACAGAGCCCCTTATGGAAAGGCTGTGGATATGTGGTCTGTAGGCTGTATCCTAGGAGAGCTGAGTGACGGGCAGCCCTTGTTTCCTGGTGAGAGCGAGATTGACCAGCTCTTTACCATTCAGAAGGTGCTAGGCCCGCTGCCAGCCGAGCAGATGAAGCTCTTCTACAGCAACCCACGCTTCCATGGCTTGCGGGTAAGAGAAAGCTTTGTTCTTTTTAATTTTTTTTCTTTTTTTTTTATTCACACAATATTTACACTGTTGTCATTGTTGCTGTGAAGGTTCATTCCATTTATGTTGTGCATTATCTATTGCATGTGTTTCTGTGTAAGTATAGGATACTTAGATTATAAGGCATTCATAATTCGAAGTAAAATTCTGATTACACTAGTGTTGAGTTGTATAAATATCTTTGTTTTACTGTTAACTGTTGATTAAAAAATTTCATTTCTTTGACTTTTTTGGCATGCAAGTTAGCATTTACAACCCAGTTTAGCATTACCCTGCCAGGTTTGCACTGTGGAGTTTAGTGGCATAGCTCTGTCAGTTCAGGATGTGGAAAATCCATGCCTGCTGTCTTCAGGCTAGTATGTTGGAAAAATCTGGGCCATAGATGCAGCTATTATGGCAGAAGAGCTTTTTGGCTTTTGATGTATTCCTGGGGAGTTGGTATAGCCACATGAGTAAAAAAGCTCTTCCTGCTGACAGCATTGTTCCCCTTGCAGGGGTTTGCCAGTACCATGTAATGACAGAGACTCACTCGTGTGGAGAAACTGGCCAAGTTGGGACATGCGATATGGCAGAATCCCTGAAGTGATATGAAAGTAGTAGCTCTGTTATCTTAAACAATACCTGGTCAGTGATTGTACTCATGTTTTCTTGTAACTCAGTTTTGGTGGTCATTTTTTATTAATGAATGTTGCTTAGAAAGGTGAATTTATGATCTTGGTAAAATGGCCTGGAATTGTTAGTGTAAAATCCTGTAAAGAAGACATACCGAGGCTTTAGGAGACCTGATCTGTGCTAAGGACTTGAGGTTTGAGTTTTACTTTGTAGAGAGAAAACTTAGAGAATGAGAAGGGGAAAGAGGGGGACCTAGTAGTCTTAAGACATGTTAATCATCGCCGTAAATTGGGTTTAGCTGATGGTGGTAAGAAAAGAAATAGTTGCTTAAGGTTTTAGGATAATTATTTTAGCTACAAGGATAGCTAACTCCTAAGAGTTTTTGTTGAAATTTGTATAACCTCCATCAGTGTAGGGTTTAAAAAAAGATTAGACAACCATTTCTTGCAATGTCCTGTGTGTATTTGATCCTGTTTAGAACAGTGGGCTGGATGGGATTTTCTATTTTAAAAAATTTATACCCCTTATCAGGAAAGTAATGCTTTAAAAGTCAATCATAAGCAAAATAAATTACTGCCTCTTCAACATTATTTCATAGCAGTTCTAGTTGTGCAGTATAATCTTACTTGGATAAATGCTCTGTAGTGTCTTAGGATGAAAATGAAGTATCTTTATTTTGTAGCTTTAAAATACAGTAATTCAAGAAGACAGCATGGACCTAATATGATTAGCACAGAGTTGAGAGTTATGTCACTGTTCTCATCCTGGATCAATGGTTTATTACTTGGCCTCAGACATGTTCCTGCCTTCTTAGCCCCATCTGTAAAGTCAGGATACTAATGATGACGACAGTGACATATGCCTTCTAATAGAGAGTAGTTTTTGAGTACTGAAGCAAAGTCTGAATAATGGCTTAAAAATGAAAAATACTACCAAAAAATGTTGGTTCAGAATGTGATATTCATTAGTTATCTCATGGGAAAAAATTATTCCATGCTATAAGACAACCTTAATAGTACATTTTTGTGAATGTAGCATAGTGCTTAATAGCAGAAGATTTTCTGTTGCATAGCTGATAGAAGGTATGCTGTGATCATGCAAATTATTATTTACAAGCTGGATCTGGCGCTGAGTGTTCACAAGACAGAAACTAGCCCATGCATAGCTGATAGAAGGTATGCTGTGATCATGCAAATTATTATTTACAAGCTGGATCTGGCGCTGAGTGTTCACAAGACAGAAACTAGCCCATGATGTGGAATGGTTTATCCATATGTTTAGGTTTTGTGAATTTCTACATTACTGTAACTGTGAGTACTACCATATTGTAGGACAGGATTTTAAAAATTCTAATATGCGTGCTCCAGCACCACATGCACATGTATACAGATGCTCATTTGCAAACTTCCTGTCTTCTCTTCCTGCTCATTTCCTCCATGCATATATATATACACTCACACACACACAAGTTGGAGAATCTGAACGATCACAGTGAGTAGTCATCTCATATTACTGCTTTGCATGGCTTCGGCACATTTTCACATTTCTCTGATCATTCCAGATGTAAAACCTTCTTTATGATGGTCATTCTGTATGAAGACAAGAATATTTTGCCATTTGGTTCATGTTAAAAGTGGAGGCACGGAAGTCTTGGTTCACCTAAGTTACTATCTAAGATCAACATAGCAGACTCGGACTTAAAATTCTCAATCATTAGTAAGCTATTTCAAAAGAAAGCGAAGTAAGAAGGAAAATACAGACACTATTTAGGAACAAACACATTCAAACAAATGTTCATTCATTTTCCTTCAAAGTTCACATAATGTGTTTTATGGAAAGTAATGAAAATACAAATGGTGGGCAGCAATTCGTAGTGTTCTAACACTTGTATGCATATGGTGCACATGCAATGCAGTTTGCTTCCAAATAAAATGGATTTTTGGAAATGGGTGTTTGTAGTGGGTTGCTCTTTAAACCATAGGGTTTGAAGTTAGTATTTAATCTGAGGAAGATGAACATATAAATATATGCACCTAACTGTTACAATACCTAAATGTAAGGGAGAGCTGAAAAATGCACAAGTAAAAGTAAAGGAATAAAAGTTCTTAAGACTTCCTGCTCATTGATGTTTTAGACCAAACATAGTTCTCATATGGTTTTATACTATAGCGAACTTCCACATAAAACGTTCATTTATCTTCATGTTTGCTGATTTTTTTTTTGTTGCTGTTGTCTGTCTTAATCCTGACTTAATTTTTGCCGTTTTCTTGTATTTTCAGTGATTTTTAACTATAAGGCAGTATTTTATGAGGTTATATTTTATGGATGACTTGAGCCTATCTGGACATATAGTGATGGCTTTTATGTACCGGTAGATGAGAACACTGCATGCTTCCTATTGTCAGTGTTCCTGCTTTGGTGCATTAGCTTAAGAGAACTCTTCAGAAAAAAACATAGGATGTGGATGGGATCAAGCCAGGCTGCAATTGAAACACTTGCATAGTATTAGGCAAATTCCATGACCCTGGGAACTGCTAACAAAGTGTCTGGATCTCAGTTGCATAGTTTTGGATAAACTGATTAATGCCAAGAGACTGGATGATTGTTGTTTTGCTTTGGTTTGCTTTTTTCCAGAGGCTTCTCTGGTATTCAAATGCATAATTTTCCTCTAAAATCAGCATAAGTTGGATCCATGAGGTTTTTTCTATGCCTCTGTTGGAAACCCAGCCTTAATTTCTAATTCTGAAAACACTGGCGTATTGTTTAGTTTTAAATTTTGGATTTACCTCACTGAAATCAGTTTATCTATTTGTTTGCTGTTGGTTCAACATGTGCCACAGTCTGGAAATGGATCTCTGTTTTCGGTTTCTTTTCAACTCATTATACTTGACATTACATTATAGCAATGAAATATTGAGCAACTTTTTCTTTACTTTGATAAAAAGAAGAGATTCTGTCTTCAATTTGTTTGACACTTGCCTTGTTTACAAAGCAAGCAAAAAAAAAAACCAAACCCAAAACAAAAATCCCCACAACAATTTTGTGCTTTATTTTATTTTCTTCAAATCATCCATGCCTGTCCTGTTCTTCCCAGAAAGGATTAGCTTCAAATACTGCCTTCATCAAGTTTTGTCCAGACTCTAGGTGACAAAAGATGCCCTCCAGCAATGAGCACTGCTTCTCATGGTGTTGCCAGTCTTACTGCAGCCTGACCGCAGGAGTAATCCTGAACCTTAAACCTTTGGGGGTTTGATTTTTTTCACTAAAAACATTTTAGAATTGTCTGTTAATACTTGGTTTTCACTTAGTACTGTATTGGCACTCTCAAATTCTCTCAAAACTATTTTTAATCCTTTTTTAAAGTCTATTTTACTTATGTTATTTCTGAATCTGTTTTAAACCTCCCACTTCCTGTCAGTCATAATGCCAGAAACACATTTATCAGTCTAAGTTGATTATTTCTCATTTGAGAGAGGTTCCTTGACTGCCCTACTAATAAGATTATTTTCTTTGGTTGACTAGATGTATATCATACATCAACAGTTATTTGTTTCATTATAATGTTTTGTAATACTTAATAAACCACTAACTTTTTCAGTGTGTATGACTCCTATTAACTGCATGCCTTTATTCACTGTGTAGCTCCTATTCTTGAAACATTGTATTCATGTACAACTTTTTCACATTCTCAGTATATTTATACTATATTATTTTTACAGTTTCCAGCAGTCAATCATCCACAGTCTTTAGAGAGAAGATACCTGGGAATTTTAAGTGGTGTTTTGCTTGATCTTATGAAGGTAAGAAAATGTATTTTATTTTCTGTCTGTATTGTGTAGGGAAAGATCTAAGTGACTTTTCATCTTTGTTTCCTAATATAATACATCTTAAAAGTACTTCTTAACTTCCTTCTGAGATATTTTGATATCACTATTGTTTGTAGCAAGGCTTGATATTTCCTGGGAATCGGGAAACACCCTTTGCAAATGCCAGAAGAGGCGGTTCAAATTTGACTGATTTGATAAACAATACATAGTCCAGACAAAAGAATCACCATCATTTGCAGCAATACACATTCGCACTGACATATATTCAGGTGCACAGGTTACCTTAATAATGCTGGAGTATGAGTTGTCAACCCATAAGAAATATAGATAAATCCACAGAGTGTTAGGCTAACCTGAGTTGTTCATTTGTTGTTGGATAGCGTGAGGATGTGGACAGTTGTCAAAAACAAAGTTGATGTGCAGTAATTTTTTTTAACCTGAGTACTTAATCTGCTTGCTATCACTCACCTCTACACATCGTGTATGTTAAGTTACTCTTCAGTCCTGTTTTGGAGTAAGTCAGCAAGTTACCCATGGCCAAAGTAGGATATGGTCCTGAGATAGTTTCTTACAGGGGATCAGGAGAAGCTGGCTCCCTTCAAAATGGCCAAACACTGTAAAGCATTGTGCTATGTATTTGTGCTGTATTCCTGGGTGTGCAACACATATTGTTGTCCTTATTATTATTATACTATAAAAGTGTCACCTTGGTAAGCTGCAGTACAACCCTCCTGTTATTTCATCCACAGTAAGCTGAAGAAAAAAAAGTCGTAGTGTCAAAAATTAGGTTTAGAATAACAGGTGTACACCTAAGAATTAAAGGCAATCTGGGACAAATCTGAAGCGTGGATATGGCTAATCAAATCCAAATTAATTGTGTGGTCCCAAGACCGTCTGTGGCAGTTGTCTTGGAAACCAGAGGTTGTCTGCTTTGTGGTATACTCGGGTGTTTACTTCCTTCTAGCAGTATTGATGTAGCCAGCAGAAATCCACCAAAGAATGAGCAGAAGGCTACAAGAAGAGAACAGAAGAGACTTGTGGTTAAGTTGCATGCTACAAATGCTGCACATACTTTGCTGTATGCCTGTCTCTTCTCCAGATGCTGGACAGTCTGGCACATGTCATGGCACACATGCTTGGTGTGTTCCTCATTATCTGCATTCTCAGGAACCTCAGGTCTGATTATTAAATTATCAAAAAAACCCACTCTTCAACTTATGTCAGCTAAAGTAATAAGTACTTGATTTATATCTATTTAGAGAGCATTTCTGGACTAGCATAATGAAGAAGCATTCATCTGGCCCAATTGCTTTGTTGCTCCTCTTCTCCCCTCTCCTTCACAGATCATGCTGTTTTGTAAGCATGCATTTGGGAGTTGGGAGCTGGTTTTGCATGTGATGGCTTGGGCAAAAAACCCAAGTATTTCAGTCTTTTTCACATCATCTGTCATTCAGTTGTTTTCCCCCATTCAGCACCAGACATGCATGTTCTCTGAGCTTCTGTTCTACTAGAATAGAACATGTAGAACTCCTTATTTTTACCCTTGATGTTCTTCTCTTGCCTTATCTCCAGCTGGACTTTGGCCTTCTGAAGTGGCCTATCCTTTGTGCTAACACAGTGCTTTTATAGTCCGCCTTTGTATGCTGTCCTTGACTCTAGTTCTTATGCACTCCTGTTTTGCACTTTCGCTCATTAAGAAACTCCCTGTTTAGTCAACCTGACCTTATGCAAAATTTTGTGGTCTTCTGTACGATAAGATGCTTTGTCCCTGAACTCTCATAAAAATTCAAGTGGTTCTCCTGGACAACTTTCCTCTGGCAGTTTTTCAGGAGATTCTGCCCAGTAATTCTCTATAGAAGCTGAAGTTTGCTCTTGTGAAGTCCTGGTGCCTATCTTCCCACCTTTTGTTGAATCATAACTGTAATCGTCTCATGGTTGCTACAGCTCAGACTGTCTTCTCTGAAGAGATTTGTCACCAGTACTTTACTGTTGGTGAGCAGCAGGTCATGTAGAGTGAAGTCCTACCCTTGGCTGATTTACCTCTCCAGCAGCTGCACTAGGAAATTGCCACCAACATAGTTGAGAAATCTCCTGGATCATCTACACAGGCTGGATGTCTGGATAGTTGAAGTCTGCCATGAGGTTGAGGACCTGTGATCAGGGCGCCTCTGCTTCTTGTTGTAGAGAGTTGTCCTCTTCATCTTCCTCATGCTTTTCATTTGCGTAGTTGGTAGCAAACCCCCACCATAACATCAAAAATGTTGCTTTCCCTTCTAATCCTGACTCAGAGACTGTCAATGGATATACCTGATGTTTCATGTTGCCATTTGATACCAACTGGGAACTCAATTATATGGAGTGTCACTCTTCTCCCTCCCCACCCCCTTTCTTCTGAAGCCAGCTGTACCCATCAGTGACCATGCCTCAGCCATGAGCCCTGTGCCACTACTTCTCTGTGATTCCAGGCAGGTTTACAGCCTTGTGATTCCCTATGGACTATTAGTTCTCCTTGCTTGTGGTCCAAGCGCTGCAAATTAGTGTACAGGCACTTGAGGGAAGCCTCTGATTATCCTCTCTTCTGAGGAGGAATGCGAAAAATCACCTGTGCCCTTCTATTATTTGTTTGGGCCATTTGAGCCACTGTGGTGATGAGCACCAGAAAAAAGGGGGGAAGAAAAAGTTAATCATTCAGTACACAGTTTGTCACTTGAGAAAGGAAGATGCTGCATACTGTATGACAAAACCACGTAGGAACGTAGTTTACCACTTGCTTTGTTTCCTGAGCATTTTCCATTTTGAAGTGCAGGGATCCCGTGAAGGGAAAACCAGTTTGTGGTCAAGTGGCTGAATACTGTGTCAATACATACACAGATATGCGGGGTGTGTGTGTATGCACACACCTATCTACACATAGAGTTGTTCTCTATTCAACCTATATAACCCTTAAAAACTAGCTATTCTTTTTACATAATAGCCATTCAAACTTTTATCCTTGCTGACAGTCATGCATGTTCAAATATTCCAAGTTAAGTTTTGTATTGCCCTGTTCCTGCAAGAAACCTTTCAAACTTATCAAAACACCCAACCTCCTGGTTTTCAGTTTTGTGATTAAATATTTTCTGCATGTCAGAAAGTGTGTTTGTTTAGAATCACAGCAGATCTAACAGAATTATAAGGCAAATGTTATTCTGAGTGCATTGTAAACAGTTCAGCTGATTCTTTAGAAATATGGGTGGACTTGAACTGTAGAAGTAAAAAACAAAACTACTATATTTGTATAATTTTAAAAATACTAACTTTAAGAGACTATTTTTGTTTATGTGAGAATGTTCCCATATGCTTGTTCTATTTGTTTGTAAAGCCTATTTCATTTTAGTATTTTATTATTGGTAGATTTCATATTTTTCATTCTAAACAATATTGCCGTAATCTATAGCCTGAAATATATGTTTGAAATACATATATTTTAAACATATATAGGTATATACATAAAACATTCTTAAAATTTTAGATATTCTTCTTTTAAGCACACATATATAATTGTATATGTATGTGTATATATATTCAATATATAAATATAGCATATATATGTTTCATAATAAGCAAGGCTGAGGCCTTCCATCTCTTCAGTAGAACATAGATTTTGTAGGGGTTTATTTTGTAACATATGTAGTTAAATGCAACATGGAATTATTCTAGCAGTTACATCTAATCACAGAAACTCTGGAGATTAAAAATTTATCCCAATAATGTTCTTTATTTTATTATATTTTTTGCTGATGCGAAATCAGATACTAACATTTAAACTCTGGGATTTGTTTTCCAAAGAACTTACTGAAGCTAGATCCAGCAGACAGATATTTGACAGAACAATGTTTGAACCATCCTTCGTTTCAAACCCAAAGACTCTTGGATCGCTGTGGAAGCTCACCTTCGCGGTCAGCTAAGAGAAAACCTTACCACGTAGACAGCAACACGTTATCTAACAGGTAAACGTAGTCATGTCACCGTCATCAGTGATGTTTGCTCTGCCAATGAGTGAGTTGCCATCGTGCTTACATACATCATCATCTACAAGAAAAGAAAAGTAGTCATTTGACAGTTTAGGCATGTTGAGACATATATACTCCATGTTGCCTCACCAAATAAAGGAAGTAGCCACAGTTTTACTGTATTATAGCTATTCAAGTTGAAATTTTTACTTTCTGCATCAGGCTGAATGCTTCTTGGAAAAAAAAAAAAAAAAAAACAAAAACCAGAGACAACATTCAAGCCATTTCTGATATGACAAAGGAAAAATAAGCTGGCTTACCCATCTTAAAAAAATGTTAGCCTTTTTCTTGAAGAACAGTAGGAATTGTGTGGCTTGGAGGATGCCTGAGATTCCAAAGGAATGCTCTTTTCTTTGGAATGCCACCATTACTGTACATGTGCAAATCTGTTCAAGGTTTCGATATTTGAAAGTTCGAAGTTCACACAGATATTTATCAGGTAAATGTCCTGAAAACTGTGCTTATTGATCATGCTCCAAATTGGGGATGAATGGAATTTTGTCTGCAGTTGCAGTTATGAATCAAGTCTAGTCTCCTTGAACTTAAAGCAGGGTGTATTTGCTCAGAGACTCCCTTGTTGAACCAACATAGCTTGAGAGAAACCACTTGATTTTAATACATCAACGAACCAGGCTTATTGGTGGATAAAATACTTCAGTACAAAAGCCTCATGGTATTCCTCTGACAAAAGCTTTCCTAAAGGTTGCCCTCTGAAGCATGCAGAATGGTAGTGGCTTTTAATCCTAGCCATGTTTTTCTTCAGCTCTTCCTGTGAGATTCAAAAAATTACTCCTCATTTTAAGATTTGCGATGATGACGTTTACAATCTATACTTGTTTGGAGATAAACACCAAAAAGTTTTAGCTGCCCTTATAAGTATTTAGGATACCATTAGAGAAGTGGCATCAAAAAGGAAAACCTAGATCCATAGGAAACTCTTGTCTAATACAAAGGCTTGCCTAGTTGCTTGGGTTAAAATTAGTAGGTTCCTTATATCTCTAAGTTTTAAAAAAATATACTTCCTTTTAACTAAAAAGTATTTTAAACTGGCATTAAAATTGCTAAATTTCTAGAAACTGTAATAGAGTACATAATTAGATCCCTGAAAGTGGGTAACACAAAAATCCTGAGTATAAAAATGGCTAGCATTATCCAGTTATAATTACCAGCAAAGGTAAAAACTCATCTGTACAGTGAGCTCTCACTTTAACCCTCAGTAATATATCTGAGTTACATTATCATACATTTGATACAGAAATAAGTTAACTGCTCGCAGCCAGCCTAGGTCCGTCAAGGCTAACAAGTACAGCTACATTACTGCTCAGTCATGGCTAGTTTGCAATGATACCATAAGTCCAGAAGCAGAACTGATTTTATGCCAGAAAACCGGAGATAATAAATCCTGCTCAAATACATTCAGGCTGAGTGTTTGCAAAGCCAACATGTATCTCAGTCCCGTAATCCCAAAACCAGGAGAGCTGGAAAGTAGAGTAGAGGTTAAGAACATCACCTAGTGGCCCTGCACCAAGTCAGTCTTGTTGCAGAGCATTTTGGGTGCAGCTCTGGGGATGAGTTAGTTCCAAGTTAGTGCCAAGAACTGGGATAGTGCCAAGTTCCAAAAAGTTGGGGTTCCTGTGGTAGATCTGGTTTTGGGTTTGGTGTTAATTGCTTGCTTTGCTGCACTGAGCTCAGGCTCACTCCATCTGGATGTCCTTATCAGCACAACATCCTCTTCTCCCCCTTCTCTCCCATCCCCCTACAAATCAGACATAGATTAGATGGCCTGGAGCATTGATTGTAGCGGGGGTTTTTTGACAGGGCTGGCACACTTTATTGTTCTACCTTCCCTTTGATATGCCAGGTGTATTTAAGATTTTTTTTCAGTGGATATACAGCTAATTTTCATAATGTAGTGCTTACATTATTGGTGTGCACATATATTACTCACACACGTGCATAAATGTGTAAATATATGTTGGAATTTCTATGATTGGATTTTATATCCTCATTATTTTTGTCAGCAAAATCCATTAATCAAAGCTGAGTTTGTCCATCAGGATATAACCAGAAAGAAACAACAATGTACTAACATTTGCAAGTCTGTTATTTTAGTGGAACTTCTGATGCCTAGTTGGCAGTATTTGATCTTAACTGCAGTTAAATTTTGTGTTTTTAAATGGCAACCCCCTTCTGAAATGAGTGTACTTTTGTTGAAGTTATTAATGCATTAATATGTAATCTGGTATATTAATGCTTCTTTATGCATTTTAATGTAGAAACCAAGCCAGCAAAAGTTCTGCTTTGCAGTCACACCACAGATCAAACAGCAAGGATATACAGACACTAGGGGTTGGCGGCCCAAGAGAAGAGGGTCTTCCAGCAAATGAAAGCTTTTTAAATGGAAACCTTCCTGGAGCTGCACATAGTCCAATGCATACAAAAAAATCAAGCAACACACCTGGATCTGGCAACAAGGATCTAGCCAATAATAACATGCCGCATCTCCTCAGCCCAAAGGAAACAAAGGCAAAAACAGAATTTGATTTTAATGTGGACCCAAAAAGTTCTGATGGTCCAGGCACAAAGTATCTGAAGTCTAACACCAGATCTCAGCAGAACCGGCACTCGTTCATGGAAACTTCTCAGAGCAAAACTGGGACACTGCAGCCTGGCGATAAGCACAGTCGCCACAGCTATATTGATACTATCCCACAGTCTTCTAAGAGTCCTTCGTATCGGACAAAGTCAAAGAGCCATGGGGTTCTGACAGACTCGAAATCCGTGGGCAACCTTTCTGAGGCCAGGGCCCAAGCTGCAGAACCAAACAGCAGTAGGTATTTTCCATCCAGCTGTATGGACTTGAACTCTCCTACCAGTCCAACTGCTCCCCGACACGGTGATAACAGAACTTTGCTCAGTCCGTCCGGGAGGAATAACCGCAGCGAGGGTACCCTGGATACCCGAAGACCATCAACAAGACACTCCAAAACAATGGAGGAGTTAAAACTGCCTGATCACATGGATGGAAGCCATTCCCACTCTCTGTCTGCTCCACATGAATCTTTTTCCTATGGTCTAGGTTATACCAGTCCTTTTTCTTCACAGCAGCGCCCTCATAGACACTCTATGTATGTGAGCCGGGACAGAGTGAGGTCAAAGGGCTCAGAGGGTGGCTTAAGCATAGGGCAAGGGATGGCAGCCAGAGCAAACAGCCTGCAACTGTTATCTCCACAGGTGCAGCATAAGTCACTCACAAGATCTGTTGGCTCGTCACGAGAAGACTGTACAGAAGATACTAATAGGGTTAGTTCAAAATTTTGCCTATTATGGAAAGCTTACCTAGCTTACCTTCAGCTATTTCATGTGGAGGCAGTGTCCTGCTTTCTCTCTTCTGTTTGTTTGTTTGCATCGTTATTTATTTATTTGTCTTGTTGCAAGGCAAGGGGTGTTGGGGTTTTTTTCCGGAAGCGCAAAATGAGAGGCTATTTAAAACATAACTTTTTAAAATGGGCTATGAATACCATTCTCTTAAAATACTGAAATGTGACAACAGAAAAATTTGTCTCTGAAGTTAAAATTTTATCAGTAGTTCCTAGTCTTTGGTTTGGCTTAATTAACCTTCTCATTTGCGTTTTTATTTAGCGTTTCTTGTATGTCTTTCTGTTACGAATGCTATTGTTAATTTTAGTAGTGAGCTTTTCACTCGCTTATAGCAGGACGTTATTGCTGAAATGCCATCATTTACTAGAGGAATATAAAAACTTGCAATATTTCTCTTGATTAGTATGATAAATAGCTGGGGTAGTCTAGAGGTTTTATGTTGCAAAAGCCACGGGTAAAAAAGCCACAGTGATTACTGTCACTAGATATCTTGTTGTGTTTTACTGTGAGCATTATTTAATGAGTAGAGGAAGGGCTAGTTCTGGTGTTGATTTACAGTCCTTGCACTACACTTCTGAATTATCTGATGCTTTACACATCAGATGTATAAAGATGACTCTGTCCCCAGATCTTTAAATTGCTATACCATTGATACAAATTGGAGCAAAATGGTGCAGAGAGAAGTACAAAAAATGCTTAATTGTTTCTTTATACATGGGTCTGTGATAAAGTGACCTCTAAGGAGAGAACATCCAGTTCAGACATGCTGACAAATTGAAGGAAGTCAAAGAACTGCAAATATTATTTAAGGTCTAAAAATTATGATTTACTGTGAGAGACTAAAAAACTCTGCCTACTTAGTTTAGGTAAGAAAAATGTGTAGCTGACTTGATAGCAGTCTACAAGTATCATAAAAGAGAGTTTTCAGGTATTGGTTGCCTCTTCAGTCCAGTAGGGGAAAAAAAGGCATAAATTTTTTTTTGTACTTACCACAACTCCTCCATTCAGGATTACATGTATTCACACATGAGAAAAGATCCCATCAAAACAGGAGAAATACAATGTAATTAAAAAAAAAGGTACTGAGAAAGGATTACAGCAGCTCCATTTCAAAATCAGGTGGTTATTTTTCCTTTGTATAGTCTTTTTTTCCTCTCTCTCTCATTTCTGTCAAGTTAAATGTTACTTATTCTTCAAGATGTTACTGTAGAGGGGCAATAACACCAACATTTGAGTTTTTGATAACAGAAGCCCTTGCTATATTGTATTCTTCAGAGCATTAGGATCTTTTTCTGCATTATGTAGCAGACACTCATTTAATAAGTAATTTTATTTCTTATTATCTAGAGGCAGATTGGTTTTATTAGATAATTCTTTGTCTTTGGATAATTGGTTGACAAATTTTTATTTTAATTAGAAAAATTGATGTGTGTCTTAGTGCTTATGGTTTTGTTGATTTTTGGTTTGCTTTGGAATGTCTAATCATTTGTAAAGAACTTGCCTTTTTATCTCTTATGATCAGTGTTTTTAAACTTAAGTCTTCAATTAATGCTTTTAAATCTGTATTTCAACAATCAGGAGTCTCAAAGGAAAAATACTCTCCTGAACTGGATGGCAAGTCTGTAAATTCACAAAGCCGGGTTTTTTTCATTTATACTACTCTCAATAACAAATCAGAATTAAATTCTCAATATTCTCATGCCTCATAAAGGCGTTTTCACAAAGAAGTCATTCTTTTGCTTCTTCCTATCTACCCCCTCCCTCTTCCTTTTGACTTAGAAATCAGAAAAATTTAACTTCCCTCAGGATTTTTGAACTAAAAAAATCAGGAATAACATAAGTGTTCTCAAAGATTCTTTATTGTTTTCCTATCAGTTTTTCCATTCAGTTCTACCAGTTCTCTCTCTGCTCATATTTTGTGAAGTTACCTCACTTCCATGTTTCTAATTTCTGATTGATTTTCTCTTCAGCTCTATAAAGTCTTTTTAAAGAAAAACATTCTCTTTTTTTGCCAGGCTTTAAATCTTACTTTTAAAAAAAAAAGAAAAAAAAGAAAAGATTCACATTCATGTTAGTTTTGGGACTTTTCAAGTCTCAGTACAACACATGTTTTAGGCTTTCTTTTGTGTACATTTAATTTAAAATAAAAAAGGGGGCAAGCAGAAGAAAATCAAGTACAAGTTGCTATTACCGTCTCATATTTGTAGCAACTGCTGACAAAAAAAGAGGTATCTTACACAAGTGGTAATTTAATCAAATGCTTCAGCCTCTTGTAAATCTTAGAAGAATCAAACTGTGATTTAAAGCATTGTTTTAGCTCCATTTCTTGTCTCAGCACAGTTTCAAGGGTTGTTTCATCTGTGACAGTGAGGCCAGATCTTCATTAATTAAAGGCAAAATAGGTTTTGCAAATCATTCATAGAGTGAATTGAAATCCCAATTTTTAATTCTGGTTGGGTTTTTTGTGGCTTTGGTTTTTTAACCTTTGTCCTTCTTGGACATTCTAGATTTAAATTCACATAGGGGTTTCAGTATAAGTTCTTGTGGGGTCTTGTAGAGTATTGCATTTCATCTGCTCAGTCCATACTGTGGGAAAAATTTCAGCATCTGGCTCACTTAAGAGTGGAGTTCAGTCATATTTGGTGGCAAATTACATGCATATAGATGTTTCTAAGGGCATACTTAAGCTTTTCCTTGAAGTACCTTCCAGGAAGTACTGTATTCAGGAAAACAGTAAATTAGTGGTAATGATATTCTTTTTGCTATCCTGCCTGACTTAACTATTTAGTTTATCGATTTCTTAGTTCAGGGACTACCTCTTATTTTGCATACAATGGATTTTGGGGCTGTTGGTACCTCTAGGTACTACCATATAACAGCTGACAAGTGACAGTGCTTTGGTGTTGCAGTTATCACAAACTGTATGCATCTCCTGTTTGCTTTTTAGAATTTGCCAGTAGCAGAGTGACCAGATTCCATCATAAATTAATTTAACAAGGCCTCTATTTAACAAGGCCTCCAGTAAAAGATTCCTGTGGAGATGTTACAACTGCATTTCATTCATGGCAAAAATCTGAGGGTCTGAATCATGCTCAAGTCTTTAGAATTACAAATAAGAGGCAAAATTTTGTTAATGCCATTTTGGAAAAAGCGAGCAAACAGCAAAACCAAAGAATTATTGACTACGTAGTCTGTCATTTGATATTGGCAGTTATTAATAACATGAAAGGAAAATTGTGTGTGGTTAAGCTCGGGGTTTCTTGCTTATATATTTTGGTTTAAAACTGCAAATCAGTTTATAGTCTTTCATTTTAAATAGTTAATTGTTCTTTTGTTTAGGGTGGAGCATATCATGATCCACACACAGAAGATGGAGCATCTACTAAGGAAAATAGAATTCTGTATAATGACCCTGTTCCAAGAAGAGTTGGCAGCTTTTACAGAGGTAATTTTATGGTGGATCTTTCAAAATGAAACCAGAATTTTAACATGGAATATAAATAAAGTGGTGGAAATGGATACAGAGAACTAAGATGAACAACGAAAAAAGTTTATTGGCGAAAGAATTGTTACACCACTTCCAGAGACTGGGCTGACCTGCTAGGTTTTATGCAGTAACTGTATTAGTATGATATTATCTATACTATCATATATCATATTGTCTATAGTATCATATTATCTATTTGCAAATGATAACTCACTTTGAAAAGTATATCCAGTGCAGTACCTTGTAAAGCAGAAAATAATTTATCAGGGGCAGTTTAACGAAATAAATTAATATTACCAGAGTGAACAGTTCGTTAATGTTTTTTAATTCCTATTTTAAGTTCTTATTAGCATTATAGCTAAAAACCTTTGTAATCGTAACACATTGACATACTTACTTATCTATTTCAGATACTGTGGTGCATGGAACTGCAATGCTAGTTTTCCATTGCTCAAAACCTATATTCATTTCTTTTGTTCAGACTTACTAAAGACCAGGGTTTCCTACAAGTAAAAGTGCACTTACATAATCCCAGTTCAGCATAAATAATAACACAGGATGGTGTGTGTGCATATATATGTATGTATATACGTATGTGTGTGCATACACACAGATATTGTTCTATTACGGTACACAAAAGGTGGTGATTTCTGAGCAGCTGCCTCATGGCTAAACCTGGCTAATCCTTTTGAAAAAGACAAGGATGATAAGAAGCTAATTACTGTCCTGCAAGCGTTCGGAGGCTTGTTGGGGGTCCCCTGAACCTTAAGAAGTCCCAATCAGCTAAAATTCGATTATGAGTCACCTAATAACCTTAAGTAGAGTCACATAATCTCCCTCTGATCCACTGCAGGTTGGTCAGTTGGCTGATGACCTGATTTAGACATGTTAAAATCTGCCAATCCTTGCAAGTGTCCCATTGCAATATTAAAACCTGTGAACAACATTAAAGCTTGTACTGTTTTGAGCAGTGCTTTTGAGTGTAAGGTTTTGTAGCACATGCAACAGAAAACCCTTAAGAATCCTCAATCCTGACTGCTTTTGTTAATCCTTAAAACAGTCCTAAAGCTGGACATGGATTATCCTTCTTTTTTATACATAGTGAAACAGAAGTGCCAAGGAAGAATGACTTTCCATAAGTCATGTGCTAAGGAAACTGTAGGTCTGGGGTTGCATTCAGTTCCTTATCATCAATGGGAGGTTTCTTCCTCTTTAATTATATCTATGAAAAAAAAATATATTTTAGTTCGCAGACTTAAATATTGCATAGGAAAAATGATACTATATTTAAATTTAAAAATTAGAATGCACTTTTGTATTTTTTGTACTACAGCTTAAACAAAGCCTTAGATTCGATATGATAAATAGTATAGGGCGATGCCGCAGTAATGCTGCAACTAGTGTCCAATCAATTTTTAATCCAGTACAGGTATTTCTGGTGATATTCATAATTCTAACAAATGTATGTTCTAGGTATGTATAACCTATATTAAAAAGCATAGTATGTCAGTTTGAAAAATATATAATATCTGATTTTGATATTTTCAGTTTTTTCTCAGGATGGGTACTATTTTTTTTAAGGTCTAAGTGAAGACAGTGTAAACTGTAGTATTTTGTGCCTTTAATAACAGTATTCCAACCTTTTATTCTGTTAACTGTTCTAAAATTTTGATTGCACTTCTGGCTCCCTACAGATGGAAATGTTCTCAAATCTAGTAACCACTTACCCAAGTTCTGATGATGGTCTCATTTTACAACTAATATAACCTTGCAAGTATCACAAAACAACAGCTTTCCAAACTGTAAAGTAGTATGCATTTTTTCAGTCATACATAAAGTACAACTGTGTCCTCACACTCGTGTTTCTGTAAAAGAGGTAGAGTGGAAGCAGACAAGTGAAAGATGTGATTTTTGGCAGAGCTCACTGTACATTGTTTGCTGTTTCTCTGTTCAGTTCCATCTCCGCGTCCAGAGAGTACCTACATAGAAAACAATGTGTCAAACAGAGCCTCTGTGTTACCAGCAGACAGCAGCACGGTGGGAAACCACTCAAAGAGACAAACCACCTTTGACACCTGGTGAGTTGTTATTTACACAGATGTGTAGAGAATGGCAGGAAAAAAAAAGGGATTTTTAACAGGAGGGGAAAAGAAAACCCCACATTTTTTTCAAAATTTGCAGTTGTCTATACATGCTTAGTTGCTTACTCTGACTATACTGGTGTAGCATTGCATGTTTGCTGTCCCCTTTTGAGCAACAAAAAATATTTCATTACACCATCACACTGAATGCATTAAAGATTATATACTTTTCTCCAGTCTTTCCTGATATTTTTCCACTATTAATCTTCGGTTAAAAATAATACTAAGTGCTTGTGTTGCATAGAGTATGGATAGCAAGGCTGTAGCTTCATCTGTGGATTCCAGAAGCATGAATTGTCAGACAAATGGAAAAAATATCAAAATGCATGTTTCCATATATAAAATAGGACTGTATTAATGAAGAATATGATATTCACCCTGCAGTGGGGACTGCTGCTCTTTTTGCTTACGCACTACAGAAGGAAATGAGTACGTTCTATGGGAAAATGGACTAAGCAACATCTTAATGGTGTATATCGATTTTAAAAGATTAAAAGCATCACATGGCTCCATTATATAACATAGAACAATTAGCTATGATTATGCTAATAGAATGATGGCATATGCATAGCTTTGCAGGACTTAAAGGGAAATACCTTAATTTTGTTGCTCTGAGAGCTGTTCAGCTCTAAAATACCCTTAATCTTCTCTGTTCAATCACAATAAAGCACACTGAAAAAAAAAAAAAGCAAATGGAGCTTCAGAGGATTGGTGGGAGGAATGGACTGTATGCATTCGCATGGTTCGACTATGCTTCGTACTACTGTCTGAAACACTGCTCTCTGAGAGTGCGATACAGTCATGCTGTCTAAAGAACTGCTTCAGTAGTTTGTTGACCTAATGTGTTTTCATGTGAACAACCTGTGGATTACCTGCTTAAAAAAAGAAAGAGGGTGGAGGGAGTGGGGAAGGGAAACAACTGGTATTTCAGCTTGTGTTCAGGTTATATACCCGTGTCAGTAATAGAAGATGTTTACTCCAGAACGCTTGTCGCCTGCTCTGATTCACTAGAGTCTGCTTCCTGTCCTTCAGTAGCTCCACCTACAACCATTTTGTGGAAGTTAGCTGAGGAAACCGGTCATTTATGTAAAAAGGTGGTACTTATGTTGTGACTTGTGTGGCTAAAGGTATTTATTCCTACTGTTGAATCCTTTTACATATTTTGTTGTCCTTCATGTCTGAATCTTCCAATCTTGCATATAACATAAGCTAACTGGAATCTTGTTTTGCTTTATATATCATTTGGCAATATATTACCTTTTATTATGTGGTCACTGCAGAGAAACATGTAATGTTATTTTAGCTCTGAACTGAAATAATAGCATATGTTATTAGAGCTGGTTGGGAATTTTTTTACTAAGTATTGTTTTGCTTACAATGCCAAATTATCAAAACCAAAACTTTTCAAAGGGACAGACTAACATCCACTAACTTTTTGTTGGGAAGATTCTTCAGCTCCAGGATGGAATTCCCAGTCAAAACCGGAGATACACTCAAAATAGCAAATATTCTGGGGTCAGCATTATTTTTTGGAATGTGAGGAACTCGGGTGCAGGGCCTTTGTTCTTCATTATTTAAACCAGAGGCTTGAACCAAGATCTTAGATCTAACAAGTGAACGCCCTAAACCAGAAGTTAGAGGTTATTCTGGAGCACATTCTCCGTTTCCCTCAATGTATTCTCTTGAAGCTGTTTCATCTTGTTGAAATAGTGAAAGGACCACAGAGATGCTGAATATGGCCTAGCGAATAAAGCCCTTCGTTAACTTCAAGCCAGTTAGATTTAAGTCCTTGCTCCAATTAATGTACGCAAATATTTTCACAAAGTGGAACAGCTCCTTTGAGAGAAGAACCCACAGAAGAATAAGCATTTCTTCTTGTGAAATGGGAGGAATGGCAGTGCCTGCAACACCAAGTTACTGCTATTTTGGCATGTGTTTCTCTTTCTCTTTGCTTTTCCTACTCCCTATTTTCCTGAAATGTTTCCTGCCCAGCTCTACATGTTAACTCTGTGCAAGTTGTCCTGGCAATTGGTCTAATGTTGTTGCAAAATTGTTCTGTGCCATAAATGCAGCTTAATCAGATTCCTGAGTGACGTAGAGTCGATGTTCCTCTACTTAATTTTCTGTATAGAAGTTGTGTAAATGCTTATGAAAATGTTGAAAGCTCTAATGGAATGTGATTCTGCTTACATCAATTTTATGATGAAGTAAATATTTGATGTTTGACTGACATACGTAACTGGTATGTGACAATTCATCTTGAATTATGAGTGACATGTATTCCACCTGGACTTGCCACTACTGTAAAATACTGCTTCTCTCATACTATTGCTCTGTGTTGCCTTTCTTCTGTCAAAAATTTTGTGAATGTTTGCTAGACTGAATTGTCACAGATGTTCCCTTGTCTTTGTGTGCATTTCTCCACTCTGTCCCCGCTGTCCTGCCTCTTTAAAAATAAAGATATTATAAACTCGACTTTTGTCATCAGGTTTTACTCTTAAATGATTAGATCATGTCTGAACTTTAGACGACTTGATCTGAAAAAAATGCAGTTTTCATCCTTCTAGAAAATCTTTGCCAGAGTTTAATTTCCTATAAATGCCCTTGAACTTGCTCAATTTTTCATTTTTGATACCAGAGTAGATGGGTTTTATTCTCTTTCACTTGTGCGAGCTTTGTCTTGAGCTGGGCAAAATCAGAAGGTATAGGCAAGATGCTTAACCGTGTTCTGCCAGTGTGCCAAAATGTTGGCCTGAGTTATCTTCACCATCGTTATGGTTCTCTCTGGAATAAACTCCACCATGCAGTGCTTTATCTCACATCATGTTGGAAGTGTTTGCACTGATGGCTTACAAGATATCCGGGGGCTTCTGGAAAGCTTTGTTACTTAGACCTTTTATGTCCATTTAAATGTAGTCATTCTATGACAAACAGCTTGTCATATCTTCTCTAGCATGTGTCATACTTTCCTGAAAAAATAATAAAAAGGGGAAATATATATAATTTTTAATTTTTATATGTATATAATATATATATATAAACACACACAAACTGTCATTCAACAAAATAACAAAAGAAAAAAGAGAACATCCTGCTCTTAGGAGTGTCAAAGGCTTACAATTATCTATCTACGACTAATTTTCATGACACCAGTATAACACAGTATTTTAGAAACATTACATGACTGGCTATAATATCGCCGTATCAGTGTAACAATGTAGTCACAATGTTCCTGAAACTAGGTTACCAATATCTGAGCAAGCTAGTTTAAAGCTTCTTCGGCTGTCTGCAGTACAACTGTTGCTGCATTGTAAATACTTCCCAGTTAATTTACAGAATTCTTGAATTTGTAGAAAATATCAGGAAATCACAAATTTGTAACGTGCTATTTTAAAAATCACCTATGTTACACTGGTTGAGGCTTTAGGAATCTGTTCTGCATAGCTTGAACACGTTCACCTTCCTAATGGTATAACTTTCCCTCTGACATTTCCTGCACAACACTCTTGCATATGCATTGTCATCCAATAAGTTTGCTTGGCAACGTGAGCCTCCCTGCCAGTCTTTTCTAGTAACTGGTGCCTCTTCCCTGACCCTTCCCCGGTCATCTGTGGTTTTGTTTTGTACTAAAAATTAGATGATGCAGACTAATGTTACTTGCAAGGAAGCTTTCCAGAATTTGTAGTCATCAATATTCTGTCCAAAAAATAAGCCTACTGAAGTATATGCTTTATGAGTTTACAAAACCAACCACTTCCACATTTTTATGGTTACTATTGTTGAACGATACCAGGGCGGGAGTGTAAAACATATGTACATGTACTATTTTACTGATGCCCTAACCTCAGGTGATCTAGTGGCTTCTGGGTGGCATTCTGTATGTAAGATAGTAGATCTGGGGTTTATTCCTGTCAATAAACCACATGAACAAAAAAACCACAAACATTTGCAGCTCAAAGCAAAGTTCAGATTTGATCTCTGATTTTTAAGCTTTCAGTGCCAGGCTTGCAGACCAAGAACTTTTACTATGGGCTTCAGCTTGTGCATTTGAGATTCTTACCTTAAGTAAACCATCTATTTGAGGTGCTTCACTGGTTTCTGACATTTTCTTGCCTTCATTTATGGTAACTACAACTGCCAAGGGTTTTGCTTTAAGCAAAACCAAAAGCCAGCTTGGAGAATTAGTGTTTGTTCATTTATCTCCCAAAGAAAGCTTCAGCCATTTCAGTAACTCCTCCATTAGACCAAAATCCTTCCTTGTCTAATTGTTGGTGGTTCAGTAAAGGGAGTAGTATACTGGCAGTTAAAAAGGATATACAAGCCAGGCTGCCTGCTGAGATTAGGGTTGCTGAAGAATAACTGAAACAAGCATGAGGAATTGCCTCCCAAAAAGAGCTGTCTGCAATATGAATCTATGGCAGCATGAATGCAGCGTGCTTCATATTTATTCTTTTTAGTTAATATTAAAGCACATCAGCTTGCTTGCCCCATGCATGTTTGCTGCTGCACCTCATTGTTCCTGCATGAAGTTGGATACCTTTCCTGCCCAGGGGCAATAAAAGCTATGATAATCACAGAATTTCTGTTTATATCTATGCCTTTTCCCAATGTCTCGGACCAGAAAAATCGATGTGATCTACGTTACATGTCCTAAGCATGCAAAAGGCACACAAAGATAAAAAAAAGAACAGTATGTTTTGCCTTTGGTTTCTGCTTGAGGGCGAGCTCTCTGAGTGGGGGTTCTTCTCTACGGCTAGCCTTACTTGCTAGTAAAAGAGACACTGCATAACAGATTCTGGTGTAACTGTTTGCTTTCAAGAGCTGAAGCATTATGCAGAATACCAAGATACTTCCAGTTATGTAGTGAGAGTTTGGTATTGAGTGACTATACCATACAGATTTTTTTCTGATAATCCTAATTTTTTCCTGTACTGTCCATTGTCTGAAAATCATCTTTTGGGATGCCTAAAATATCCCAGTGTTTCATGTCATCGATCAAAATGTTCTGCTCTATTTTTACTCAGTACAAAATCCTGGTGCTGAAGCTTCCTGCTATAATGCTATATATGTTCACTCTCTTCACATAATGAGCATGTGTTTTGAAGCAGTTGCTTTTCAAGGTCAATGCTTTTTCAGACAACTACTAAAATATGAGTCATAGGATTTAATGACATAAACCAGTCGGTGTAAAACCACTGGCTTTTGGGTAAGCAGCAATTGAAGATGAGCGGAATTCTCAGCCCCTTATTTTTCTCCTCTGTCTGGTCACTATAGTCATAAAGAGGAAATGATGGTGCAGAATTTCACTTTTCTCCTCTCTGCTCATCTGCTGTAGGGAGCAGTTTTCTCATCCAGGTTCATTGGACCAAAGTAAAGAATTTACATATTAGTGAATCTTTGTCTAAAAGTCTGGCAAAAGTTGTCACAAACTTTCTTCTGAAGATTAAGTTCACCTTTAAAAATACAGCATCTCCATTTTCGAATAGGCTTCAGAACAGAAAAGCTACAGCCAGACATTGAAAAACTTTAAAGGACAATATAGGGTAACCATATGGGGATTTCCTTATGATCTGACACTGGTTCCTCAGCAGGCAACATAGTCACTGGGTTGGTAATCTGTGCTGGGATTGTGGTTTAGGGTATGTTTGCAGATGTGGAGGCACAGTAGCTCCTTTGGGGAAAGGCTTGGAAGATTCTCAGCTCCATTCGTATGACTTCCAGAGTACAAGCAGGATACTTGGGGTGCATGCTTTCTTCCAAAGAGACCAAATAGTTTGGTCTGTGTTACATCAGTCTCGTGAGTTCACTGAATCTGTAAAGCTGTTAGTAGTCTTTACTCTCAGGCTTTCTTCTTGGTGCTTTGACTCATACAAGACTGCCTTACTGCTGTTGTGTAGTGGTACCAAATACAGCAACATGACAGTAACAGGAATCCTTAGCAATCCAATATATTTAAAATATTATTATTAAGCGTTGTTATTTTCACATGAAATCTATGTTGTTGTGCACCTGAATGTATTTCCTGGATCTAGATGGCAGTTCCAAAAATCTAAATTAGGAAAATTTCTGCCATCCTGTCTGCCTGTAAACCTTTCTTCTAAGCCCTTTCTCTTATTTAACAATTGCACTTTATTACTGCATGCATTTCTATTTAGAACCAGGTAACGTTTCAAGCTTGAGGTGGTTTTGTGTAGCAACTGAGGAATTGATAAAACCACCTATCAGAGTAAAGAATACCCATCAAAGCAGGATGACTCCAGTGGTTCCTACCCCAATTACGGGTTTCACATTTGCTTGGAAAAAAATGTCAGCTTGGCATGTAGTAGCAGCTGAATCACCAGCTGATAGCATAGCATTTATAAGCCAGAATTAGTAGCCAAAGATAACTATAGCAGACAGCTAAATGTTGCTACATTACAGTTACTCCAAGAAAAGCTGCTCCTGTTTGTCATCCAGAGCCCTTAGAACTGTGGCTTTCCTTTAGGTTTTTTGTCAAGACAATGGAATAATTTCATTTTTGTTTTCATACAACTTAAGACTGAAAAAGGGCTATTAAATCACCCAGTGTGATTTTCTGTATGTTAGTTGCCATTAAAAGTCATCCGTTCTCTGGGGTCGAGGCCCAGTGGCATACCTGACTAACGTGTATCTCCCAGAAGAGCACGTGATCCTGATTTGGAATGTCAAAGATGGGAAATTACTTCTTTCACTGAGGAGTTTGTTTTGGCGGTTAATGATTCTCGTTGTTAAAATCAGTGCCTTATTTCTAATATGACTTCTCTGGCTTCATCGTCCACCTACTTGTTCTTGTTATGGCTTTGCCCTTTACTTTAAAGATCCTTCTAGTACTCTGTAATTTCTTCCTGGATGAGTACTTGTGCGCCGCAATCAAGGAAACTAAATGTTGGAGCTGGTTTGGCTGTGCTTTTTAGCATACTGAAGAGATTGAAATCTCTGACTTTTTCAACGTAGGACATTCTTTCTATCTCTGAAATTATTTCTGTGACACTTTCCTGCACCATTTCCAAATTTCAAACTCTTTTAAAGGGCACGAGAACTGCGTTCAGTTATGTCTCACCAATGTCCTACGTAAACCATCTTTTTACCCCGTATCGGTACTTTACGTACATAGTTTACTGTGTACACTTAAAGTAACTTGCTGTTTATCAGCTGTAGTTAATTCAGCTGCGTAGACGAGTTAAAAGGTGGAAATTCAATCTTCAGACAACTCACCTGTTCCACTTTCGGGTGATCTTCTTTTGCCAGCACTGTCTCGCCCACGCATACCAAACTAACTGAAGTTTTTAAGTTGACATGGACAGCAGTAGATGCCCAGCTTCCCCGGTGATAAATTTGGAACCATGTCAGCAAAGGTCAGGAAGTTCGATTGAAATTGGGGCTCTTTGGTGAACTTTGCAACTGTTGGCTCTCCAGCAAGCAATGGATAAACTGGACCTGTGCTTTTATATCTCATCACCATTTGTATGTTCTCTCAGATATGATTTTCATTTTTCTAAAAGACCTTGTGTGTGATATTTTGGTTTGAATATTAAACTCTGGCTTAAAAAAAAAAAAAAAGACATGCATGCTTTCCTTTTCCCTAAATAACTATTCACTGGTTTGAACTAAACATTTTACCGTAACACTGTGTTCCTCCTATCCCATTTAATAAGACTATTTATCTGGTATTTGCGAAGTAACCCTTAAACCAACAAATGCTAAAACATTAAGAACCTCTTTGCTTTAATCAATAATTTGCATTCTTTGGCATAAGAGCTCGTTATTACACAGAATTTACATAATATCAAAATAAAATCTCTCTTATAATACCTTATTTCATGTTTAGGAAGAGTCCTGAAAACCTTAACAGTCACTCAGAACAGCTCAAGGAGAAAGAAAAGCAAGGTTTTTTCAGGGCCATAAAAAAGAAAAAGAAGAAATCTCAAACCGTAAGTATACAGTATTTCTAAAAGAGAATATGTTTATCAGTTTTGAATTATACCATTTTAAGATGCTAGATTAGTACAGTACCTTTGTATTATTTGTGATCATGCCCACATGTATCTAATTGTTCTTTTATTTTCTCTCTTCATTAAAAGAAAGTCTAATTCTTTTCCTGTTCAGGATTTATTTATCTGCTTTTTCAAATATTTCTTCAGCTACTAGTCCTGGCATCTTTGTTTTCATTCAGACCCTTTGAGAGCCAGTTTTGATGCATATTTTAAGCTGATGTTGCAGGAAATTCTTTTGCAGGATATGGTGATACCGTTCCAGGAATAGCAAATGCATTATTGTGTGTCCTCAGAGACTGAATAATTTCAGACACCAGTTAGGAGGAGATCAAACTGTTATAAATGAGAATTCTTTCCAGTCTTTTTCATGGCGGTGTCTCAATAACAGCCTCCATCTTCTTCCTCTGCACCGTGGCAGGAATAAGGATGATGTGTCTTAACCATTCTTAACATTTCATGTTTTACTGGGAGAATGGATTGTGGCTTTTGTTTTTTTGGTATAAGCCTTTGGTGTCTTTTGTACAGGTTTACATTTTCATCTAGTTTTTAGGAGGGAGAAAGAACTTTCTTTTATCAGAGAGCAGTGGTATATTAAATGTCACAAAGTTTTATAATGAAAATCTCCCTAAGAACTGAAGTAACCTAGACATCATCTCGTCTCATTCTCAAATGACAGTTCTGGAAATATTTACAATCTCATTTATCTAAACTTGCAATGTTTCTGCAAGTGTAACTGTAGTTATAGCTCGAATGTTCTCAGAATGGAGTAAAACACACTCACTCGTGGCAAAAAGGCATAACTAAATCAAAGTATCTTGAGGTGGCATGACTCTGGGTATTGGTAGAGGTCTGATCTGTTGAAAACTGGGGGAGAGGAGTGATTATCAGATGCTTTTTTTGTTTTGTTTATTTGAACCGAACTGTATGGGACATGTGCATGTGTGTGTTAACTAGCACTCAGAAATGCACCTCACCTTTCTGCTGGCCAGGTTTTAGAGCAGTGGCATCTGCCTCTCCTTCTGAACTTGTTCATCCTGATACCTGTACCCAGTTCAAATATGATCTTTTGCATTACGCAACTGAACAAAATACCTAGATTATAACTCTGTGATTATTTGATATCCAAATGTCCTTGAAAGGATAGTGCACCTAAGGGTGTTGTTTCCAGTGATGCATTTGCCCCCCCAAAAAACCAAAAGTGTTAAATTTGCACTGTTCTAGTCTACTCTGGTGGCAGCCATTCAGACGTAGTGGCAAGGAACACCGGAACACTTCAGAAGCCCAGCTGATAGATGGTGTATCAACTGCTTCCAGATTAAACTGTGTGAAGGAAATACAGACTGTACTGTGTTGCATCTCAAAATCCAGCACTTTCCAAAACATCTAAATCACAAGTACCTTGATCTATAGCTACCAAGGCCATCACTGATTACAAGACAGGACAGATTTATACATAATCCTTCCTCCTGTTTCTTCTCACTCTTAAGAAGAGGGTTAGAAGGGTAGGGGGTGAGAGAGAGGATTTGCATAAGGGAAAATTATGTTGGCTAGTTAGAGCTAGTATCTCACAGGAAGATGAATAAATTAGTGAAATGAGATAGTGATAAAACTCTTGCATCCTCAGCTAGATATTTGCTGACATCAACTTGATTTTTGGACCCAAACAGAGACTGAAAAACCTCTTTTCATTTCTACTTAGAGCTGTTTAACAGGGCAGCGTCTAGGGATAGACTGACCCACCAATGTGTGTACAGGTGTCTGGTTCAGACACTGTTCTTTGCTCTTCTTTGTCTGTTAGTTGAGGACATCTACCTAACAAACATTGGGATGTTCAGTAGGATCTTCCAGCACAAACAAAAATTACTAATTCCAGTTCAGCACCAAGTTTGGCTTCAGTAGTAAAAGCTTTTAACAGCACTGTAATATTAGCTCTTCAACTACATGAATAGTGTTTTCTATGAATTCATATTAAAAATCTAACATATAGCTTGTGACCACCCAAGGTTTTTTCTGAGGCTTCTAATACTTATGGAGTCCTAGAAGTATGTAATTACACTTATTTACTCTGACACTGACTTTCTGCAGCAAATAACAAACTAGGCTGGAGAACTGTTACAATGCTGAGAAGCATGTCATAGAGTTAGTGTTTGTTAAGGGAGTGCTGATATCACATCTACTAGCTACTATTTACTTCTGATATCCTTTGGCAAGTCTCATTTTGCTGGTGATTGTCATAAGAGTCATAAAAGGTATCTGGAATTGGATTGAAGACATCTTCTTCGTAACGTCATTCTCAAAATCTCTAATAGCTCAGTGCTGATCCCAATTCCTGACACTTCCTCCTGCAGAGTTGTTCCTATTAATCATTCTCCCTATAGTTCTCCACTAGTTCCCTGCGGGATAATAGTCGTTACTGACTGCTATGAGAATTCTTTGCAATAGTGTTTTGCAGAGCTGTTCTTACCCGTTCTCCTTTTCATCTTGTTTGGAGTCTTTTAGTAAGGTAGCAAAAGGTTTTGAGGATTGCTAGAGTCACAGTTTTTTCTGTCATCTGCCACCAAACATCTTGGTATCCATGAGGGTTGTGCAGAGTGTCAATAAGCACTATCTACAGAGGAGCCCGAGTTTTGCAGCTTTTGGCACACATTACAAGCTGTGGGTCTGAAGAAATGATCTGCTGTGGAAAAAACAGTCGCAGGTGAGCATTCCTCCTAGTGATACTTTAGTTCCTTTTTTATTTACTTCAGACAGGAAACTCCTCTGACCATAAAGTTCTTAAACAAGCTATGCTAATTAGTGACTCTGTCTTTCATTAACTTGGATGGAATCTAGAAGCTGAGAAAGCTGTTTGAAAACCCTCGCTTTTGGTAGTGCAGCCATCATTCTCTTTAGTCACGTACTCATATTATACTCTTTTGGTAGGCAAAATAATGCTAGACACAGCGTATGTGTCCTGGCTTGTTTGTACCTGAGCAGGGGAGAAATAGTCCCGTTATTAATTTTAATACTTGATAGTTCTGTTTGTTGTTTATGCATCCATTGGTATGCCCTTTGATGGTGTTACAGAAATTAAAATAAAACAGCCGGTGCCCTTGCAGATAGACATGAAGTTACGGAAGGCATATTTTTTTCAGAACTGAAATAATTCATCTTGGAGCCCTAACTCTTTCTACAAGTTAAAAATAGAATACTTCTGTTTCTTCTAGAGGTAACTATCAACTGCACATTCTAAAACTGATTGCTATTATTGCTAGTATATCTTTGATATTTTATTTACATAAAAATAAGACATGTCATAGCACTTGAGGACATTATCATAAGTAACAAATGATTGCCAGAATTACAGGATTTGATCCAAAGCTCAGTAAAGTCAACAAGACCTACCAGTTGCTTCCAAAAAGCTTTGAAATGCACTCAGCATTCCTAATGAACATGGATATAAGAATAGGTGTACTGATCTCTTTTTACATGCTTTGTATGCATTGAGTTCCTTGAATTTGTTCCATATGCTTTTTTTGTTCAATCACTATTGTATTTTCCCAAAGCAAATTATAGGATTGATACCATATATTGTCAGAATTTAACAATAAAAAGAATTAATACAGTAAGGACAGATCTCTTGAATGGAAATACTATGCATTTAGTTTTTGTATCTTATATTGCAGACAGACTCAACCAACGGGGAGAATCCAAGCATCAAGAAATCCCTCTTTCCTCTTTTTAATTCAAAGAATAATTTAAAGCATAGTTCCTCTTTGAAAAAGCTTCCTGTAGTCACTCTACCCATGGTATTAATTTTTAAGTACAGTAGCACTGTCAAATGCTCCAGTAAACATGTTTTACTGACTACAGCAGCATGTGTTTTATTTTCATGGGATCACTTTCTCTTCATGCCAGTTAAGTATCTTGGGCCAGTTCAATAAATTTTACTTAAAATTGGCATTTCTGATTGTGCCTAAAAAGGTGGGGGTTTTTTAGTATTTGATATCCTGAAAATGTAACATACACAGTTCCAGAGAGAATGAGCCCTGGGACTAAGCCTAAAGGAGGAGAATAGTTGTGAAATCCTGTATGTTTAAAATTATACTGCCTCATTCTTTTTCAGTCAGGAAAAAAATAACCTGGTTTGTTCTTTAGCTATATTGGAAGTACATTTTTTATGCAAACTGCTCCTTTATATATAAATTTCATTAATTAAAGATTAACAACAGATTATCTGAAAGCTAAGTTTGAGCTCATGCCTCTGCTGCATTTTCATTTGTCCTGATTGTTCATGATAAAAGACAGCTTGCATTAAAAATAGGTTAAATGTTAACTGTCCTTTTTGTGCTTAGAATTCTTAAAATGGCATAAAACTCTAAGTTTAAAATTATCCTTCTGCCATAAATATTCTCGTATTTCAGCTTGTTGGGGGATGGGGGGATGTGTGGGGAGTTCCTTGTTTTTTGCTTTAGTTTAGGATATTTGTGGAGGAGGAGAAAGATGGGGAAAGGAAAAGCTCTTGGTTTTGTGATGGCAAAATCAGCCAGACATCAGCTTAGAGAAATTGTGGTCTGCTTCACTCAGGAACAAATTTATAGAACTGATCCATGGTCTTAACTGCAGTATGGAATGCTTTTTAAATGAAGATGAGGCTTAACAATTTTTTTTAATTTCTTTTTTTATTTTTTGAAGCCTTGTTTAACTGCTTTCTCTTACAGCATATAACACTAACAGCATGCGAATGCTTTAGGGGCTAAGGGTATATACAGCAAATCTGCATGATGTCCACAGCCACTGGCTCTTACTATGGGGACAAATATTGAAAGGTCTTTGCAGTTCCGCTGCAGTAATGGGCTTCACTTGCGTTCTGTAATTAACAGGGGGAAATGATGTACAGCTATTCTTAAGAATATCTTAGGAAGCCAGTATCTTAATATTTTGTTGCAGATGCCTAGCAGTGACGGTCAGGATCTCTTGGCATTACAGAAAGCCATCCATTCCTCTAATCACCAGAGCAGCAGGCAGAAGGATTGGCATCCTGAGAAGATGACAGAAATCCAGCCTCATGTAAGTGGCGTTATCGGTTCCCTGTAGTTTAGCATCACTGAGGTATCTTGACAGCTTTTTCACTGGTGAATAGAAAAATTGCATTTGACATTATTTCCCAACCTCCCCATTCCCCACTCGTTGAATGTGAAAAATCATGTGCCAGCAGTCCTGCATAATTCTTTGAAAATCTAGGCATAAATGACAAGGGAAAGAAGAGAGACTAAATGTCGCTGTGTCAGTCTTGGAGCCTTTCAAAATACTGGTTATGTTTTTGTATCAGAGGCCAGCAACGTTTCGATGCATGTCCGTGGTAGCTGTGCAGCGCTGTAGAAAAGCCCTGAGGTTAGCTCTGCAAGGAATGGTGCAACCTGAGGATGCACTGCTACTTGACACAGTTTGATACTTGATGGGGTCACAGGAAGAGCATTGTGACCACGTTACAGTGCGGCTGTGTCTCAGCTGGCACAGACTGTGCTCAGGCTTCCCCAGGCTCTTGTTAGCCATTTCAATAACCCCATGTCTGCATTTTCCTTCAGCCTGCTCACCAGTCAAAGAAGCTGTGAGGGACTAGAGCAGCTTATGACCCAGCTGCCAGCAAAGAAAACATCTAACTGCTGAGTTCTGCCAGCTTTTATTTCAGTGCAGATGATTACTCAAGACTCTTTAACCCCTCATTGACCTTCAAAAAATTTTTTAGGAACTTTGTATTTCTGTTACCTGTGCCTCATAAAATGTGGCTGAGGTTCTAAAGCTAATAGGAGTAGTGACAGATGGACAGCTAATGCAATTGTCTACGCCGGCATTTTCATAGGAAACAAGGTTAAAATAATTGATGGGATCAATTTTTTTTTTTCCAATGTAGAAAAGATTCCATCTTTTCAGGTCGCTAATAGATTGAATCATAATGAGAAGACATTATCTCAGGTGTGTTTACATAGCTTGGAGTGAAATATTCCAAATGAACACAAATTAAAAGTGAAGAAGTCCTGTGAAGTTCAAGATGTTCAGTTTAGGATACGACAGCTTTGTAATAGGAAGTCTGACAGGATGGAGAGCAGAAGGTCAAGCGCTTTTCCCCATGTCTTTCAGAGCCAGCCATTAAAATCTCTTCGAAAGCTCTTACACCTCTCCTCCTCAAATCATCCTGTCCCTGCTGAGCCCCGCTTCCAGCCCTTACCAAGTCAGCCAGCCAAAGCTTCATTTTCTGAGGTGCGAATTCACCCCATGAGTCAAAGCTCCAGCAGCAGCAGCAGCAACGCGCGGCAAGAGCCTCAGCCGAAAAGCAGACCGACGCTGCAGATACCGAGCCAGCTGGAACCTACCTGGCACGTCTCCCCGGTGAACAGGAGCGCGAGTGACGGGCCTCCCTACTCCGATCAGCTGCCTTCCAAGAGCGGACAAAACGGGCACACGTACAACCGAACAAACCGATCGCGAATGCCAAATCTGAATGATTTAAAAGAGACAGCCTTGTAATTGCACTCCAGAAAATAGGCCAGTTCAGGTGGAGATCAGCGTAGGGGAGTGGTGGTGGTTCCGGTGATGGTAAGACTGCATTTTCAGCTTTATAAAGGTGTGCAATGTGTACATGTGGAACTATGCTGTTTGGCACCACAGGGAGAGTCAGGGATTATACAGTAAACCAAGTCGAAGTACGAATTACCAGTCATCAGAAATGTCGCTGGATGCCAGGCAGAGTGTGCTGGTCAGGGAGAAAAACGCGTTGCCGTTTTCTCTCATTTACATTCCAGCTTAGTGCACATCCCTGTCTGAAAGCTGGGAGACTTCTGGTACGTATTGGCACTTAGAAGGGTGAAAACGTTCATGTCTAGACCTATGCCCTTACTACATTTTTTGCTGCCTAGTTAAAACAGTGGGGTTTATGTGATAAAAGTGTATCCCTGTTAAGGGTTTAAAAGTTAAATTGTATGTCTTAAATTTGTTTTTTAAACTTCCATATTTGATAGGATTTGTAATATTTATTTATGATGACCTAATATCGTACTGTTATAATCATATCTTTTCTGTTATAATGTAAAGTTATTTTGAGCTGTTTGAAACATTGTGAAGCAGTGCAACAGCTACAGTAGTTTCTATAAAAAAACTAACAGTAACATTTATATATTGCATCAGGAGTATTTTATTCTATATATAAATATATATATAAATGGAAAATAACTGTCTGTTTTTTAAATATACTCATTTAAAAGAAAAGTATTGTTATGACACTATCTGCCATATTTTTATACATTTGTGATATAAAGTGCAGTATTATACTTCTAATAAAAGGAAGTTGGATGTGGATATAAACGTGACTGTAACAGTATGAATCTTGCTCAGCTATGAGAGCCCGGTATTACAGGCATTATTGGTAACAAACAAAAGACAACATTCAATTCCAAGCTTATTATGGTCTAATTTGTTGGAAGTATTGGCTAAACGTAAGAGACTGCAGAACTGTACAGTAATCTAAATGTGGTATGTTCTCCCCTGTGTCCTTAGCTTTCCTAGTAATATTAATGGGATTTCTGCATCTGCATCAAGAGCACAGAGCCCCAGTACCAAATTTTTGTTTCCTTTAAAGAGATAAAGTGCCCCGTGACTACAAGCTAAAGCAGGTGCTCTTCCACTTAATAGCAGGGGTGAAAACCAAAGAAACATAGCATGAATTGCAAGTGAAATGCCAAACTTTGACACTTACGCATAGCATGGCACTGCAGATCATGGTATAAGCTTTTATGCATATGTGTATTTTACATCTTGTTTAGCAATCTATTAACTAATAAGATAAACACTGTATTTAAATTTAAACTACTCTTGCACTTTTTGTTATATTTCAGGATGTATTTAAAGCTACAAATCTGATATTTGGATATTGAGGGAGATGACTGTCATGCAGCTTGGTTTCTCCTTAGGTCTTACTATCCGAATATTCCCGTACACAGTTCAGTTACCAGTCTCAGCAAAATACTAGGTCTTCGGTTCCAGTCTCCTGTACAACATTGTTAAAACTGCCTTTACATTGGTGAACGTCAAGTGTGGCAAATACGCAACCTGATTCCTCTGTCGCTACCGGTAAACTAAATCAAAGGTGAGCCTGGAGGAGTCAAAAGAGTTATGCCCGTCTCGCCTTTGTGCAATAAGAGGAGAGTCAGGCCTGTAGTGTCAGAACAATACAGTCTTTCCTTTTTAAACGCATTCATTCAACTCCCTCATTACTCTGCAGCATAGTTCGTTTTCTAGATGCTGTCCTCATAAGACACTTGCACTTGCAAGTACGTTGTCTTTTCCAAAAAGAGATTAACCTGAATGTAAATCTGATGATTTAGCCATAGATGTAGTTGACAGAAGCAGCCAGGCAGTAAGAGCCAAGCTTCCTACTGGGATAACAATGCAAACGGGACGTGCTGTTCAGTAGCTCTCGAGTCATACCAAAGTTCTAACAACGGCAATTTTGGCAGCACTACTCTCAAAATCTTTGTCAGAAAGTACGGTATGGAAGGACGTCGCATCAGGTTTGTCTAGGGCTAAAAGTCAGCCTAGTAAATTTGAAAAATTACAAAATAAGAATTCTTTCTTTGTCCATTGCCTGCAAGAAATGTGCATGTGACTTTCTATAGATATATATGATATATGGTATCTAGATATATATGATATATACTGTGTTGATATATCATATATATAGCATATATAAATACTGTAGACATGAAAGGGTATTCGGTTTTCGATAAACTCAGTGGGCATCCAGGAAAGACATTGTGGCATTTCCTAGTCACCGCTATTAGAGTTTAGCAGCATAGTTTAGCAATCTCTTTTGGATTCACCAGTTGGTCACAACCAGGTTAGTCCTGCTCTCTGCTTTGAAATAGGCCAATGCCACTGATATCCCTCACAAAAGCAGCGTCTGAGAGTGGGGCTCTAAGCAGTACTCTTTGAATGTCTCCGAGGGAGCGTTCAGATTAGACTCTTCCGTACTTTGTGGATACCTATCCTTTCGCCTCTGCAAGACTTCTAGCTTGCTGGTAAGAGCCTCATGCTGGGGTTGATGATACTGGGCTGTATGTGGTTGCTCCGAATTCTAGCAAGCAAAAAAGTTCCCAAAGGTTTTTTTTTGCCTCAGTACCCATTAAGTTAAATCAGAGTTATCTCTGACTGTACATATAGCTGTTCAAAGTAGTTAGCAAAGCTTCAAGGGTGACCCAAGGAATGTTCAAGTATTTGGTGGCCCATATTTACAGAAAGATGTTTTTACTTCATACTGCATTTTCTTCTCACATTCAACAAACCGTAGTAGATTTCAGTTGAATACTAAATTGTGTTGGACGTATCTAGTATTTTCTTCCTTCTGTTGGAGAGAACTTCCAGCAGCTCAGCCAGCTGGTGCTGGGATAGATTGTGTATTTTTAACCCGGTATAACTTCCCAATATTTAGAATATCGCTAATGTAATTTTGCTTCTGAAGGAGTCTTACTATAGCGGCTGAGATTTTCTGGCTCAATAAAGGGGAAGAGAATTACAGAGCGAACGATCTTGTAAGTGTGAGCTTTCCTCTTCACTGGTCTGTGAGTCTTGTGCTACATGTTCTGTAGATTTGCTTAGTACAAAGTGTCGTAGTTAAACTGCATTTTGTTCTTTGGCAGTCTGTTTTGCCTCATGGCATCATTAATGATGTGAATAGTACAGAAACTAGGTTTCAGAAATGAATCATAGTCATTTTGCAGAACTCAAGCTGCCTAAACTTGTCTGTACTTTTTTACTATAGCTCTTGAGCTCTTGTTAACTGAAAAAGAAGCACCTTAAGCTCATCTTAACTGAAACTGTATATGTGTTTAAGCTGTCCTTTTAAGCTGCCATGTAAATGTATTAACCTGAAGCAACATATTTTTTTCAACAGGCCTGACCACAGAGCACAGTCCCTTAGAGCTGTTTAACGCTTTGCTCTATTTATCGCAACCCAAGGTTCGTTGCTCCTCTGAGAGGTCGCCAGCACGGAGCACCAGGCAGAGTTCTTGGCAGGAAGTCAGCGATCTCAGATTCGGTCCCTTCTTCCTAAAACATTCCCCATCCCACCGGGCTTGGTTCGGACACCAAGTCTGGATTTCTGATACCAAGTCAGACCCACCTGAATGTGTGGGTCCTGATTCCACTCTATTTACAGATACTCGCTCTTTTAGCAGGCTTCGAACTTCCAAATGTACGAGATGCCCTCAGGTTGTCCTCAGGCTTGTCGCCTTTCTCTCTGCTACCCCTGCTTGTTTTTGGGAGCAAAGCTGGAGTGATTCTTCAAGAAGCAGTGTCCTGTGATAGGCTTTTAGCCATTCCTTGTCATTGCAGTTAGGTTTCTTAACAGACGAATCTTACTAGTAAAAGAAGCTACATACTAACTCATTTTTCTTTTTTCTTCAAAAGCTGCTGTTGGTATTAGCTGAGTAGACTCCTGCGTTCACCCAGAAAAAGCTATGACTTCTTAACCGTTCAGTGCTGTAGACCTCCCTGATAGGAAAGGGCACACAGATTACACAGCTCTGAAAGCACTTTTGTGATCTATTTAGCGATGGCAAAACCCAGCTGCTTTTGAGGGGAGCCGTGCTCTAGAATTCTTTGGGGTTTTTATTCATGTTTCAGTTTTTTGTTGTCTTACAATGATTTGGTAGTGAGACATGCTTCAAAAATATCTGCATGTAATTAATTCTGTATGTGTTGAACACTGTCAGAGTAGAGCTGGGAGACTATTTGAATCCCAGTTACAGAAAGAGTTTGAAAAGGATAGCCATATATAATATACTGCAAATTGTGGGGTGGCAATGAATGTTTATTTTTTCCATTCCAGCTAGCATACGTAATACATCTTTTAATGGGGTTATATCATAAACCACGCAACTGGGCTATTGGTCGTGTGAGTAGGCCCACCATTCGTAATCTGATAGGAGTGTCACAGAAGATGATCGGATGGGTGATGTGCCCTATTTAACCATTTTTAAATGACCTTCAAATCAGGACACCATCGAAGAACAGGTGCCTTTCCCTACACAGCTCTCTCTAATGGTGTCATGATATTAATCACTCATTAACTGGGTTTGTAGTGAAGGAGGAGAAAAGCCATTTAACTTCTGGCCTTTGTTAAAAAGGGAGCAATTCGAGTAAGCTCTTTTAATATAACAGAGTTTGGAAGTTCTAGATGTTGGCTCCTTTCTCAGAGGGTCCAACAGCAGCAGTGCATCAATGCTCAGGCTCATCAGGCAAGTGAAGGCTTGTGCACATCACTTGGACCAGATGTTGTACTGAAACAAGATTTTTCATTCTGCAGGCATGAAGCAAATTTCATGAAAACTAAGCAAAGCAAATTTTATAGGAGATGCTCTCTCAGTTTGAAGAGAAAAGCTGTGGTAGGTCACCTGTTCTCTCAGTGGACTGTCTTAACAGCTACTGCATGAGACAGCGTAGGTAAATCTGATGGATTAGGTCTGAATTTGGCTTTCTCCATGTTCTGCTTGGATGCTTATTTGTCGCCTTGTGTGCAACCAATTGTTTGGTGCAAAAGTTGGCGTCTGAGAAACTAAGTGGAAGATGCATGAGAAGTGAGAGGACCAGCCCTGCTGTGTTTGGATGCTTTCGTTCCCCCGAATCAGATTGCTTCTCAGGCTCTTTTAGAATGCGGCTCAAAATATGCAGCCGGGCAAACGTGGCTCTTAAGACGTGGCCCAATGGTCTGAACGTGGAATTTGTGACTTAGGCTAAGAGCGACTCTACACATCTCTTGTCTTCTCTGCAAGTCAATCTACCTCCTCTCTCTTGCAGAATGTGGTCGAGGTTTGGTTTGTTTGTTCTGAGTTTATTATTGACTCCAAATTTTGAAGAGACATATAAAAAGATTCTTCCTCTAGGTACTGTTAGCAACCAAGTAATAAGATCTTGATGGGCCTTCATCTGATATAATTCTGAAACCTCCAAGCCATCTGAGCTCTCCCTCTAGAATCCCAATGCCATCCTTTGCACTGCTTCGCAGTCTTCCCTTGCCCTTCCCCTTGTGGTTCTCAAATATTGCAGTTGCCTTGTTCTTTGTTGTTTCTCTAGTGCAGATTATCAGGGAGTTAGAGGCCTTATCTACTACTCCACCCTGTTTGCTGTTTTATTCAAACAGCTATCCTTAGACTTGCTCAGGATTTTCTTCATTTTGATTTTCCATTTCACCCGGGTGAGATACCTTACCTCGTCGTGCCCCCACCAAAACACGTGCTTTGTTCCACCAGGTCTCTGTTTTCACAGGGCATTGTTTCTCTGGATCCGTTCTGAGAAATGCAAGGTGGCATCTTAATTGTACAGCCGTAGAAATGCGTTGTTGTGAAGTAACCGCTTTCCTAGAGCTTTCCTTTAGCAAGCTTAAAGCATGTTCATAGCACAAGCCGCGATTCAAGTTTCCTGTAGGATATGAGCCTCTTGGTGTAAACTCTTGACATATAAATGCAGTGGCAGAGCTTTTAACTGTTTAGTAACAAGGCAAAACTTTAAGCGTAGGTGACTGTCTCGACTTCTTACTTTTTTTTTGTTTGCTAGTGCACATCTTGGACTCGTACTACTGAAGGATATCGAAAGGAGTAACATCTCTGTATAGTTGGTTTATATGGAACAATAAGCTAAAATCTTCCATGAAACCATAATTTTGTTGGAAACTCTATGCAGGCATTTTAAAATCTGGTTAATCGGCTACGGACTTCCAGGACTGCTTAGATCTCCACTGTGAAATGCTGAATTCTGAATTTTTGTCATTTGGGAGGAGGAAGGAAGAACGAGGTCTAGAAAAATGTCATCTTTTTTTCACAATCTGCCAGTACAGACTAATCCAAAAATAACAGGCTGGGGAGGTAGCTTTCAAAACTTCTAAATGTATGGATAAGATTTCCCCGATGTTTTTTAACAGCTACTAGAAATCTAAAGCGCACAAACTTTTAAATCTACCATGCTTTCTGTTGTGGAAGGGATGTGATGTGGTGTTAACCTTTTTAATCCTGGAATACAAATTTATTTTAAAATGTGTTGAATATTTAAGGATTACTTCATGCAAGTTAATAAACCATTTGTAAAGTGTTTGTATACAACCCTTTGTATCATGTTGTTGGTACACCTTACCAAATTTTTTTTGGGCATGTATTCCATTCTTAACTTCTGTACAATTTCTATTGTTGCTGTAAATATTCTAAAAGAGAAAAAAAAATCCTGTGGTAACCTTAATTATCAGCATGGAAATGGTTAATTTTTACTGAGCACAATGTATTTTTGAATGGGCCTTCCAAAATATGTCTTTAATAAAAATGCAGATTTTGCACTAGAACACTGCCATTGCTCAACGCCTGATCTTATTCCTGACGCATCCAGAGCGCCTCCCCATACGTTAGCGTGGCTCAGATGAGCAGGACGGGCCAGAACCGCAGCAGGACGACTCTGCCCGACAGGTCGCTGCCAGGTCCTGGCTAATTCCCCATCTGAGAAGCCGGCTTGTATCCCTTCACAAGCCTGGTGTTTCCACAGGAGCACGGGCAAAACAGCTCTGAAGCGCTTTGTTGCCCACCATTCCTGTAGTCTCTTTGCAGGCCTTAGGCAGGGTTTCTTCCTTTCAGAGCAAGTATCTCTGCTATTCTCCCTTTTGAATAGTATCAACCCACCAATCCCCTCAGCAGGCACTAGCTAGAAATTAAAAGGCCCTGAAAGTTTCCAGCTGTTAATTTGTCTTTGCTGCAGAAGGGGATCCACCATTTGGGTGGCATGTTGGCGTTTCACCATTGCCACACATAAGCCAAGGCTCTTCTAGGCAAACGTTCAGGTGTCAGCGATACAGTTTTTGATGCGTTCCTCTTTAATGTGTCTTGGCCATGACTTTTTTTTGTTATGGCGTGCAGCTTTAAAAACACTTTAAATATTTTTTCTGCTGGTCCCTCATTCTTCAGGGTAATTGGAAACAAACTGAGGAGTAGGGACCACTTTACCTTGGCCTCCCTCCTTTCCCTGCGCTCCAGCAGCAGACTTGCTGAAAGCCAGGACTTGCAGTCTGTTCAGATCCTTCCCAAACAGCTGCCTGGTGGGGTGTGCCGCAGCCACAGCTGCTCTGAGACCAGGCTGCTGCCTGGTGCCTTCACTGAGCTGCACCCATCACCTCCCAAACAGGGAACTGCTGGCCTGAGCTAGCGGCTTCCACTTCCACCAGGACAAGCGGTCCAGCATTTCAACAGCACCAGCCAGAAATGTGTTTGAAATGCCTGTTTCTTTGGGGTGCCCAGCTCTCTGGGGACTTGGCTTTACTTCTACAACCTCACTTCACTCTTACTCTTTCAAGGATCTTGTTGTAGTGACCCCAGGCACTCGGTGCCCTTTTCTGTATTCCCTGCAGGGCTCCCAAAAATTATAGTGGCCACCTCCTTGAAGAGGTCAAGCACCTCATCATGGTAGCCCCAGTGCAGTCAGCACTGGTCCCCCATGGGATGGGGAACAGAGTGGGTGTGGGCGTTTTCCTCTGAGGCAGCTGTAAAGGGATAATTCCTGCCAGGTATCCACTAAGAAAAAGGGGCTATTGACTTTAAAATGGCGTGGCTGCTCTGGAGGCTTGAGACAGTCTCTTATCACATAGTTTAGATTGGGCAAGCTTGACTTCTCAGCATGGTTCCTCACTTCTCTCTGCAAGCATCCCAGGCTAAAAATTCAGGTCACGAAGCTGAAGGCAGCTCTTGGTCCTGCCTCCTATTTCAAACCTGTCGGGTTTTACACGGTTGCAAATTCATGCATTGGTCTCCCTACTTCTGCAGGTAAATACCTGCAGGATTTTCACTCCTAGAAGATAAATGCGTGTTCAGCGCTGCTTGGCATCATCTCCTGCAGCATCAGTTACTGCCTCTGTTCCGTTTAATTGCGATTGGAGGCATCTGTGCCACTAAATTAAAATGACAGTGATATGCTAGGAAAAGTTAGGCTTTATGAGGAAAAGCTTTGTATTTTTTTAATTGTATTTTGGCTGGTTCTATCCCGCTTTCATAATGCCCTCAGTCGCACTGTTACTCCAAAACTCCGCGTTTATGTAGAGGTGGAAGTCAAGTGCAATTCTAAAAGCATTTTAGGATGACTTAATTAATGAAGCTTCTCAGCATCCTTCTTTTTAGATAAAAGAGGCAGAGGTTAAGAAGAATTTCCAAAGGTCGATTAGCAAAGGAGCTGCATAGCCAGGAGCGGAACAGAAACTCCTGCTTTACCAGGAACCATTTTGACATTGCAGATCAAAGCCAGAAGTAGGTCTTTTCCCTGTGCAAGCTGGAGAGGTGAACTGCAGGCAAAAGACAGGGAGAGGCAAGAAGCAAATGCACTGTGAAATTCAGTGTATGCCAGCTAGTCCCTCCTTATTTAGCGCTGTACATTTCAATCTGGAAAAAGGGTCTAGTGACTTCTTTGAAGCTGGGAGGCTGGGAGAGTGATAGCGCAGGTCCTTACTACCTGGACAGTCTTTTCTCCCTCCAAGGTTTTATTATATCCTATACCTTGGATCAGTCAAGTGAAGACACATAATTCAGTGTGGTGCCCTGGTGTATAATGGCGTGTGGTCCATCCATTCAGGCTGTGGATTAAGCCTGCAAGCTCTTCCAAAGTATGTGGGAACCCTTGGCCCTTGCCACAGGGTGCATTTCCAAAACGAGACAACTTTCAGAACCCTGGAGTGCGCGTGGGAGCTCAGAGGCCAGTCACAGCCACGGCTTTGGGTGGTTACAGTCAAGCTTAACTGCTGTGGTATGCTACAAATACTATCAGCTGGTGCCCGGTCCATCCTTTCACCCCTCCGACCCCACCCCACTGCTCCTCCGTCATGCAACAAAACAGCAGCGCCAAGCCTCCGCCCTGCTAGTCACCATCCACCAGGCCATGGAGCAGAGCTGCCTGGGCTGCTTTTAGGGAAGGAAGAGCAGCATGTTAACATGGTGGCAACTGTGTCCAGGGACTAGAAATGCTTCAGCTTTCTGTGTTGGTGTCACTAACGGGAGAGCTATGACAGCTGGTGGAGAGCCCTTGTCTCCCCTCCAGGGAGGCTGTTAGCCCATGCTAGTCCCAAAGCTTGGCTGCATGGAGGACTTGCCTCCAGCTCAGTGGACGTTTTCAGTAGGGCTTGCCTGGACTGATAATTGTTAGAGAGCCATGCAGATTCGCTGCTTTCCTGTTAAGAAAATGTGCCCCTACACCCATTTGTGGATAGGCAAAACTCTTGTGGGGTGTGGGGAGAAGCGAGGGAGTGATGGTGACATAATAACAGTCACCTCAGCAGATGGGGATTGTAGACTTCATACTGTTGGTATAGCAGAGCAGAAGCCTTCAGACTCACCAAAACAGCGTATTTCCCTGACAGTTATTATTTGTCTTTATATACAGGAAAAAAACAAGGCAGAAACATCTGCCCTCCTGAATGAATAAAAAGTGACGAACTGCACAGACATCCAAAGGCTTTTCTAATGTTTTTTTCTCACATCTCATTTGGTTTTAGCCACATCTCATCTCCTGCCTTGCACACCAAGCGTTCACCTCTCTCCCCATAGGGGTAGGAAGAGGGCACGAGAGGCAGATGGCCTGCCCTGGTGCCGTTCTCTTTGTTCCTCTCTCCACTGAGCTAGTTCAGGTGCCAATTCCGTGACTCTTTGGGATGCATGGATTGCTAAAAAAAAAAAGGGAAAAGGCTTCTGGTGCCTGCCAGGTTTCTGCCACAGACGTATGACAAGCCGAACAAGCCCCCACCTGGGGTGTGCTGGGCATCAGGTCCTGGGCAGAGGCAGGGACATGAGCCACACCACCCAGGTCACACCAGGGACATGGGTTCATCAAAGCCTCCACATGCGCCAGATGCCTCAGGAACTCAGCACCCAATAGGGGTTGGACCATCGAGATCAAGACAGTTAAATGAGAGCAAGTGTTCCTGTTAAATGTTAAATGTTCCTGTGCCCAAATGCCCACGGAGAGCAAAGTGCCCTGGGGTCCCCAGGATGTGTCAGTGCAAAACCAGAGAGGATATGGAGAGGGTTTGGCCACCCAGTACACGGGGGATCAATGGCTGTCCCAAAACCAGCCACAGTAGCTCAGGCCAGAGGGTACCTGATGCAAGGGGACACAAGGTGATTGAGAGTGTGAGATACAGGCAGGGCCCATTGTACTGAGGACCGGCCAGATCTGGCCCCAACCCTGTCTCAGGGGTGGCAGAGACAGGCAGGAGGAGCATGAGGAAAAGCAGGGTGAGATGTCTGCCCCGGCAGGAGATCCCTCCCTGGCTCCAGTGGGGTGGCGGGGGATGCCCAGGCTCAGGGACAAATAATCACTTGCAGACCTGCCCTCCCTGAGGGCGTCCAAGCCCTGCCTTTGGACTTACATCTGCATTTACTTTGGCCTCCACAGCATGCTGTGATGATGATTTTTTCCCAGCCTAACACCCAGGGCCAGAAGCACCACATCTCACAGGATCAGAGGTGCAGCAATGAACCATCCTGCCTTCCCCAGCATGTGCCCCATAAACACCTGTCAGCTTCACAGCGGGGTTTAGCTTTATCAGCAGGCGTGGTGTGAAACAACATTTTATTCAAGATGGCCCTTCCCTTTGCATGCTGGGCATTTACACCGCAGGACCGCGGCTGCAGCCAGCGTCGGTGGCAAGGAGGGGGCGACTGCACAGGCGGACACCTCTGCATCTACCCCAGGAGGCGGCGTGGGGCGGGCAGGTGCTCAGCCGCACTTGCCCAGGCACTCGAGGAGCTCCATGCGGATGGCGATGCGCACGTGCCAGCCCAGCGGGATGAGGCGGATGTAGCGGGCCACGATGGGCGGACGCAGCAGGTTCTGCACTGAGGACGAGCGGTCCGAGTTGCCGTAGAAAACCTGGGGAGGGAGGTGTGGGCAGGTGGTTAGGGGGCTGAAACTCCTGCCCCATGAGTTTGGGGTGCCTGTGCAGAGCAGAAGAGGAGGCAGGTCCCCCTCCCCCCCCCAAAAAAATAAAAGACACTAATAATAGCCAGACACAGGCAATTTTTGTCACACTGAGTGGGTTTTCTGAGTAAGTCACTTTCCCCACATTGTTCCTCTGCTTTTTCTGGTTAGGCTAGACTTAATCTCTCCCCATTCTCTCTCATTTGTCTTCGGGCAACAAGGCACCATGTGTTTGGAGTGAGCCTGGCTGACCTTGGCTGCTTGCAGTTCATAAGCCAGGCTCCCAGACACGCTGATACAGACAAAAAAATTTATCTGGGGGACCTTCCCCACTGCTTGGCCATGCTGCCCTGTCTCCTGCTGCCATGACCTGTTTTTTGGGAAGGCTCAGCATCCGCCCAGGGCTGCAGGAACCAGTGCTTCAGCAAAGCCACCAGAGCCTCCCATGCTGGGACAGGGCCATCCCCACGGATGGACGCTGACGATGCCTGGGAGGCAGCAGGCATGGCATCCCCTAGCCTGCCTCGGCTGCACGGGGACCACAGCCACCACTCTATGTTCCCCTGTGCAATTTTTTGCTTCAAACCACCCACTAAGTACAGCGTGTGTACCGTTCAGTGGGCTGTGACTTAAATAGCTGCAGATTTTCTTTCAGGGGTTCTTCTGCATTGTTATCATGCACTAGCCCTGGACTTAGGGCAAAAGAAGGAGCCCCCTTTTTGCAGTGCCCAGGCACAGCTGGCATAGTGTGGCTCTGGCCAAGAAACGGGCTTTATCACGGAGGTGCTGCTTCCCCTGCGATGTCAGCTCGGTCCTGCTGAGTTTAGTCTAGACTCCACCATCATCATTAGCAAAAAATGTATTTTGTCCTTCTGCAGTTGCTCAGCATGGCACTTGCTCTTACCATGGCAAGGGGACACCCCTCTCCATGCTGCCCCCAGAGGTGGGGTGACCGCCAGGCCCCATCCACCCCACTGCTCCCACGGAAACCCCTCTTGGGGCAAGAACCTCCCTGCCAAGACCCAGTGTTTTTGTGTCACCAAATGTGTCCCCCACTCCACCAATGGCTGAAGCATAAAGTCCACTGACCCGGTTGTTCCCGGTTTGATCCTTGTAGTAAACCCAGTTGAGATTTTCATCAGTGCGGTACTGCACGCTGTACTTGGTCATCCACTCATCAGCATCACAGCGCCCTTGCGTGAGGATCCCTGAGATCACCTTCACCTCCTTCAGGTCAATCTGCAGCCACTGCCCATTGTCCTGGTACTTGGAGAGCCACGCGCACCTGGGGGAACACCACCATCCCCGCTACGTCCTCCGCCCCTGCCCTCCCAGGTGGTCCCTCCTGCCCCTGCGCTGCTGGGGGTGCCCCAGCCTCCGACACCCACCTGCCCACGGGACCCCTTGTGGAGGCATTTTCGGACTCACCCGAAGCCTTGGCCGTTAAGGCGGGCCTTGTTGGCTGTCCAGGAGGAGTACCAGCCCGTGTACTGCTCGGGGTTGGAGCAGCTTATCTGGTCAGGGGTGACAGCGCCCGACTCGAAGCCAAGGGGCTTGTGGTAGGGACACTCTGTAGAAAAAGGGAAAAAACATGCTACTATAAGGCCACGAGTGCCTGGCTTTGTTTCCTGGTTGTATTTGCATGCTTGTTGTCAACACCCTCTGTGGCTTCGCTGCTCCCTGTCCTCCCTGGCCAGGATGCTGGGAATGCTCTTAAATCCAGACCACAACCCCTGCAGTATTTGCTGCCCAGGGGCCACGGGGGGTCTTAATTTCTAACTCTTCTTGTATGATTTTCTGATTCTTCTCTCTCTTTCTCAAACTTCATAAACCTGTGGTGTCTGCAACATTTTGGGGGGAAGGTTTTATTCAGATGTTGCAGTCCGAGTCTGCTTCTTGCAAGCACATAGAAGAAAATCCAGACTGGATCTGTTGACCTGGATCCAGCCTCCAGGCTGTCAGCTTCTGCCTGGTCCTCGAGAAATGGCTGGCATGGCTTTTCTTGCTGAGCTTTATCTCCTTCCGCTCCACCATTCACTGTCTTGATTTATGGCTACGTCTGCACAGCAAAATTGCTGAGCCTGCTCTGATCAACCCTCCACAAGCATCCTCAGATCTTCTGCATTTTCTGCTACAGGGATTATCTTTGTATCTGGAGATGGTATGGCCTTGTGGAAAACCTGCAGGTTCTCTGGTGGCAGTGAGGTGTAATGCTTGGCCCTGCCAAACTCAGGAGATTTTTGCCTTCAGATCTTCAGGCTACCAAACCTGATCCCACAGCTGTCTTCTGTGACAGCAAGAAGTTCAGCAAGGTTCCCGCTGGCTCCAAAACCACTAGGGGCAGAAATACTCATTCATTATTTAAACCTTCTGCGGTGGGTCACCACACAGTGCTCCGGAAGGCAAGCCTTTGGTGATGCTGCCATGCAGAGCACCTGCGTGCTACCTGGACCTAGTTGTTTTTTTGTTTTGTTTTGTTCTGATTATTTTTATGCGAGCAGGTTATCACTATGTATCTAGACACATAAAGAAGGTGCTCACAAGTGTCAGACAGGAATTGCCTGGGCAAACATCTATGGGCAGCATTTTTCTAATTTTGTGGCCCGTGGAGCACATGTGGTCCCTCAAGGGTCACTGTCACATTTTCCAGTTTAGTGTAGTTTGTTTCATGGGTTTTGGCAATAAAGGAGCAGTAAAGCTCTGTGCGGGTTCACTCATGGGTAGGACGTTTCCTCGCCTTAGCCATGACTGACCGACCAGCATGATGCTTTTTGCTAAAAATGACTGTCACATGAGGAGCAACAGCAGGTGCCCAGGACTCAGCGTGACCATGGCCTTCCCAGTGCAACGCCCCAGCACTGCAGCGGCGTGGTCAATGTCTCATTAGCAAGCTCTACCAGGTCGATATCATATGCATCAATATCTCATTAACATATCTTGCTCAGCTGGTACCTCATTAACATGTTTTTCCTCACAAAAACACATAGTCGCTGTCCCGCCTTCCTCCAGGCACGGAAACATCATGCTTTTCTACCGCGTTAAAAACCCTTGCTCCCATTGTGCAAGAGGGCGGCTGGGCTGGGGTGGCCCTGCATGTTTACTACTTGGCAGGCTTATCTCAAACACCACGTAACTTTACTTTTAGCAACACTAATCCGCAGACCACACAACCGTAATGCAATTAGCAGGTCACCTTCTGGCACGTCTGGCTGTGCCACGCGCAGGGGCTCACAAAACAGATGCCTGGTGCCCACCCAGCCAAGCCAGCTAAGTCATTTAACACCATTGCTGCCAACTTGGAGAAAACTCATGCAGCGGTTGCGAGGCCGGCTGCTGCCCTCCAGCCGTGCCAGCTCAGCAACACCTCAGCGCGGCTGCTCAGCAAGCCGTCCCCAGGCATCTGGGATGCCAGGCCACGCACCGTGGCTGAGCTGGGTGAGGACAGGGAAAAGCCCCCCTGCCTGGGGAGAGAGACAGCTGGGAGATATGATGACAACATTCATTATTCAGGAGAACAGCCTTAATTAGTCAAGAAAGATGCCTTCATCACTGAGCTACATAATGCTAATGAGTCAGGGCACCCCTCACACTTAGCCTGGGCAGGAAACCTAGAGCTGCTCCTCTCACACAGGTTTCTCTCAGCCACGGACGATCAACCAAACCTGCCTTGTCTCCTTCCCTTCCCTTCCCTTTAAGGGGCAATGGTTTTAAACTGAAAGAGGGTATGTTTAGATTGGACATAAGAAAGAAATTTTTTATGATAAGGATGGTGAGCCACTGGAGCAGTTTCCCAGTGAAGCTGTGGATGTCCCATCATGGAAGTGTTAAAGGTCAGGTTGGATGGGGTTTTGAGCAACCTGGTCTAGTGAAAGATGTCCTTTCCCATGGCAGGAGAGTTGGACCAGATGATCTTCAAAGGTCCCTTCCAAACCAAACCATGCTGTGATTCTGTGATTCCTTGGTGCAAGCGGCAGCAGGGTGGTACCAGGCTGTAACAAGGCTTCAGATGGAAAATTGTACACTGTTAAGGTTAAACAGCAAGAAAATGTGCAGCAGGACCAGACTGGCATGGCAGGTGTAGGTGCTGGTAGGGAGCCACCATGAGAAGAAGGACTTCCCAAGAGTTTTTTGGAGGATCTCCGCTGCAGTGGTTCCCCTGCAGGAAGCAAGGGGGTGCTACATGGTGACCTGGAGTGTGCAGTAATCTCCATTTGTCAAAAATATGCTTTACTGCAGCTCCATGCAAAGGGATACAGTTACAGGTGGAGGATGCGCAGGTGCAGGGGGGCATCTTCCAAATGGAGAGACTCAGACAAGGATGCAAGGACTGCAGGGACCTGCCTGTTGCAGGTGGGCTTCGTGATGATGCTGCAACAAAAAAAGACTTGTGGTGGCCAGACCTCTGAAAGGGAGCAGTGAGCTCAGGCAGAGCCATGCCAGCTCAGACTCATGTTTGACGCAGTGCATGTGGGTTTCCTTCGTAGAAGACTGGAGGAAACCCTCAGAACAAGAGATACAAAGTGTTGTTTCTGAGGCTCCTACAAGTGATACTTCTGCATCACAGGGGCTGTCTCCAGAAAATGCCTTCTTCCTCTTCACACCTGCCCTGGCAGGCAGCCCTATGGAGATACTGGCTGCAGAAACTGAAAGGACAGAGCCTGAGAAGCCGTGACCCTTTACTGGGGATGACTGGGGCCACTGCCCCGGGGGCGACACACCACCCATGCATGCTGGATGAATCCTCTCCTTGTAGTTTCTCTGGGCAGGGAAGAATCCCATGGGCAATACTCAAGCTGGGTGAGCCCCAGGTGGACACGGCCTCCACAGGAGCAGGGTGCATGGAAGGAGAGCTCAAGGGAAACAGACGGCCCAGCAAGGATGACTGGAAACCTCTGTGCTTGTCAGCTGCCTTGTGCCATGGGAGGAAACCCTTCAGGTCCAACACAAGCGTGGGATAGAACCGCCTGGCATTTACTCCCCCTCTCATTTCTGTTTGCTATGCCTGCAAGCTCTGCCAATGGTGTAATATCTTCCTGTCAATACACATTTTTATTTGCTTTCTAACTCACCCTAGTTTCCACTCAGAGCTCTTCCAGGGTAACTCATTTAACCTCCTCCTTCAGGGCAGCCATGCCAAATGCTGAGCAGCAAAACACACCTCAAGTTGTTGCACAGCCTCTTGCAGGAGTTGGGAAGAGATGCTTCCTAGCAGGCATGAGGCAGGCACCACTTTCGTCACCCAGCCCAGTGAGGGCAAACACCTCTGAACATCTGCGTGACAGAGGCCTGAACAAGAGTGCAGCTTCTGTGGGACGCAGGAGCCAAACCTGAAGATCAGCTGGGCACTGATAAAGCCTTGCTGGGGCAACATGTCAGGGAAAATGTGACAGTTGCAGAGAACAACAAGGAAAGAACTTGATCAGAAACCTATAAAACACGGTCTGTGAGGAACAGCTGAAGGAGCTGGGCATAGGCAACCCAGAGAAAACTCAAAGGAAACACAATTGTGATTTTTCACTGTTTAAAAATATGCTTCAAAGAAAGAATAAACTGTTTTCCTTGACACCTGGGGAGAGGAGAAGAGGTCACAGATAAAACTATAGCAAGCGAGAATCAGCCTAAGTTGCACAAAAGGTTTCCTACAGCAAATCCTGCACACAGCGGTAGCTGCCGGCAGTTTCTGGGAGCACCAGCGCAGGGGGCTTTAGGGACGGGGCAGGCAAGTGCCTGCCGGCACCAGCCAGCCTGGGCCACCCTGGGTGATCTCCCAAGGCCCAGACATGGTCCCTGTTGCTGCTGCCCCTCTGCCCAATGGCGCAGCATCACCTCGCACCTCCCACCAGCGCAGCTCCCCTGGCCCCACCAGAAGCTGTGTTTGGAACAAGTACCACCGTAACATGCCACCTCGGCAGTGCAGGGTGCATCGGGGGAAGCTGCTGAAGATCACCAGACAAACATGGCTAAAAGCACGCTGGCCCATTACCTGGCATGCACTCTAAGCTGTTAGTCCTGCTGGACCACACCAAGTTAGGACCTCCTTGGCAATCGCATTTGCAAGCCTTGCTGTGCCACAGTTCCAGTCTCTCATCCTAAAGGGAAGGTAAAAAACAATAGTAAATCAACATTGTCATTGACAATAGTGACATGAGGCTGAATCCTGAAGCTTAGACAGACACTTATGCCTGCCCAGGCTGCTGCACCTTCTCTGAGCCCCCTTCTTTGTGCCAGACCAGCACAAAAGGTGGGATGACCCCCTGCCTTGGATTCAGAGGTGAGAGCATGTTCCTGGCCTTGGAGGCCCAGGTGCCATGCCTCCTTACGCCCCAAGGCACCGGAGCCAGGCAGTGTCGCCCCCAGCATTTACCCAGCAGCCAAACCAGCTGGAGAGACTTACCTCTCCTGGGGAGAGGGCCAGTGCAGCTGGGGCAGCAGGCATGGAGGGAAGAAGAGAGAGAGATCAGAAACAAAGATGCTGCAAGCAAACATCAGAAAATGCAATGAACATTTACTCCTGAGTTGGGGACAAATAAATCGAGGAAGGACTGTCAAATCTACTACATATCCCCAAGGTGATTGCCAGGGGAAAGCAAGAGGACATGGGCAGGAACAGGGCACTGTGTGTGCCCATGCCAGTGCTACTCCCTCACTGATTCTTTTTGATGCCTTTGGCATCTCCTCTTTCTGATTGGATACACCTGAAACATCCTGAGGAGAAACCCATGCCAGCCCCCTAATTTTGCCTGTATCCCTTTTTGCTGTCTTCCTGCTCCACAATTTCCCTTCCCCCTTTTGCCCTTATAAATTGTGAACTGATGAACCCCAAGGGTGAAGTCCCAGCCTGGCCCCACCACAAACCACTGGCACCTTCAGAAGAGATGGGGCATCCCATGAGGTGCCTGGCCTGAGATCGCTCCCCCTGGACAGGATGGAGGAAAATGAAATGTGAATAGGTCTTCCCAATCCATCTTACATACAACACTCCCATTTCTTTTCTTTCTTAGAGAAAACCAGTTGTTGTGGCTGTAGAGGAAGAGCTGCTATTTCTGTAACATCTGACCTGTTTTAGCTCCTACCAGTCACTGAGCAATGGCTTTTTTGAACCCTTTCCTTGCTGAAAGGGCCCTCCCTCTTCCCAGTGAAGTCCAAAGCAGACCATGTTAATAACATTTGGACTGGCAGAATAGTGCTCAGATGACTATGACAATAAAACAATTTTAAAAAATAGTCCCATGACTGCTGATAACTTATCGACGTAAGTCAAACGTTAAACACTGTTTTCAATACCATTAGGGAATCTGCAGCCCACAAAGGACCAAGCTATTGAGCAGGTAAAAACGTACATAGAGGAGCCATGAGAAACCCACCATCTCCAAACAGAGGTTTTGTGAATAGGAAAAGAGGATCTTTTCACCAAACGAATTAGACTCTGAATTATTCACTGAAATCCAGTTATGAGTTATTCATTCATATGCTGTCGCTTTGCTGAGCCTAGGAAGCTCCAGCTAATGCTGGGAATTTACATCCCGCGTTTCTATAGCAAGTTTCATCTCAAAAGACTCAAAACCACTGTGCAATTATAATCAGCTGAAATATAAACTGTATACAAAGCCCTGTTTATTACTGAAATGCAACTACTCTTTGGGTATGACAATGAGCCCAAATATATCAAGAGTCTGAAAGAAAGACCCCAGCAAAGAACAAAATCATAAAGAAATTTTTAAAAAAATTCCTTTCTTTAATGCAGAGATGGTCTCCTCCACTTCAGTGTCCCAGGGCAGCCTTTCTGACATAAGGAATTTACTGAATTAATCCAAGGCATTGGCTCTGGTGGAAGAAGTAAACATCAGCCTACAGTAACAAGATGTGGCTTTTAGTCAGACCCAAGAGGGAGGCAGTGGGGCACACAGACCCCATCAAGCTCAGCAGGAAAATGTGGGTGCACATCTCCAGATCTGGCCTCTTGAAAAACATAGGCTGGGGTCCATGCGCAATACCACGCTCCACCTTTCCCAACAGAGATGTTTCCCAGCCACATCCCATGACTTCTTGTGCAACAAGAAAACCAAGGCGGAGGTGCAAGCCCAAGGCCACGCAGCGCATTGCCACCTCTGCACTGTGCCACACCGCATGAGGGTGGTTTAAGTTAATGCTGCCTGTCGTCAGATCAATATGCTACAAACCAAGACATTCTCAACTATCAAAACTGTACTGCCTTTGCCAATAAAACCATGCAGCACATCTCCTGCCTGCTTGGCATTCTGTTTGGTGACAAAGCTGGAGCAGCCCTGGCACGGGGGGCATGGGAGCTGGGCCAACGGGAGCCTCTTCTGTCCCTCCAGCCCATGCCACTGCGGCCTTTCCCTGCAGGACAGGTGCCCTGCTCTGGGAGCACTGGCTGCAAGGACTAGCTTCGTTACCCTGGGATTTGGAAGCCTGCCTCCTCAGCCAGCGCAGCCCCCAAGCAACCCCAATGCCCAGGTCTGAAGTCACAGGGCTGCAGCCTTGGCTCCTCCAGCCTGCAGGTGTTCAGGTTTCATTTAGAGATATGTGCTCAGTACATGTTTCTTAACCTCTTTGTTTTCACCTTTGGAAGACTGGTTTTTGTGGAAAACTTTTTGTGGGACATTTCTTGGTTTTGCCCCAGTGGTTAAATGCACTTTGGCCTGGTAATCACCTGAGAAGTAAGTGGAGCCACGCAGGCATGAAAGAAAAGGTGCCTGCACCTTTCTGCATAAATATTTGCCTTGGCACCCCTGCAGCACCTTGGGTGCTGCAGCGGGGCTTTAGGGTCTACAGAGAAAAGCTGGTAAACAAACTAGCAAATGAATATACTTTGTATAGGAATAAAATATTCCTCTTTTCACTTCCAGTGCATTCTGGCAGATCACTTACATGTGTGTCACGTACATTTACACAACATGACTGTGTTGTGGTGAAGCCTACTCTTGAGCACCATGTGCCTGTGGTGGGGAAGGCGGATGTGAATTACCAGGCTGATGTAGGGGTATTGCTTCGAGTCCATGTTGAGCCCTTCAGCAGACCTCCCGAGTCCCTGCCCAGGTATCTGAGAGCCAAAATCAAAATTTGGCACCTCACTGAGAGATGCAGCTGGAAACCCAACAGCTGTGAGTGAAACAACAGGTAAAAAAGGAATAGTTTTCAGGTGAGTGGGTGTAAGCTAGCACCTACTCAACCACCAGGAATAAACTCTCCTACCCTGGCCAACCCAGCGCTGCTTGGGTGGCTGCAGCCAGCCAACGATGCCTGCTCCTGAGCTACAAGAGCAGCTTTTAGATTTTTCAGTCTTGTCAGCCAGGGGAGATCACTGCAAATCAAGCAAGGGTGTGAATTTCAAGCACAAAAGCCCTTTTTTCAATGCAATGTGTTATTGGGTCAGCCCTCTGGCACACAGTGGTGCACAGGCAGTGCCAGGGCATGGGTGCTGACATGCCGCCCCTCTGGCTATCCCCGGTGGGCTGGGGGCCTCCACACCTCGCTGCACTGCTCACTGGCATCTCAGATAGGAGGTCAGTTTTGCCTTTTTGAGCTAGAAGAGGTTATCTGCTAAGGGCTCGCTCCCACGAGCACCTCAGCCCTCTGACTGCCGGCAGCCGCAGCCTGTGACACAGGGGAGCGGCAGACTTGGCTTGGGGTAAGCATGGCAGCAGATAGGCCAAACATCCCACTTGGACAGCGTGGCCTGATAACCCTTGGCATCGGGAGAGGAAAGGAGAGAAAAAGATGTCCTTGCCTGCATTCAGCTGGAAAAAGTAGTAATTGATATATTGGTGTGTTTACAGCTGTGACGGGCCCTGTCCTACAAAGGAAATGAAGAGGAAAGCTGGCTGCCAATAGCCTAAAAATGTGATGGCCAGCATGCTTTTATAGTGAGCGTGTTTGCCTTCAAGGAAGGTTACAAAGATAATTGGTAATTGTAGGTCAGACAGAACGAATTGCTACAATTCGTGGGAGAGTCATAAGTCCTGCATGGCTGCCGGGGGCTGTTGTGTTAAAAGTACAGGACTTTAAAAAAAAAACCCAAAACATTAAAAAGGAAAAAGCCCTATTTACAGCCCCTGCAGTGCCCCAGGACATTCAGCAAACCATCAATTCAGTGATACAAATTACTATCTGTGCATGTTTGTGAGAGGCAAGGAGATAGAGGATGTGCCTTTCCTGTCTCTCCATCCTGCCCTGCAGCGTGGTGCATCCAATGCATTGCCATGCCCAAAAGCCACCCCGTAGCACAGGATTTGGGGACCGGGGCTTAGGCAACACCAGGGGATGATTTTTGTGCTGGAGCACCCATCCCAGTGGGTCTGAGCTGGAGCATGGACACCGGGGTGGCCCCGCTTGGCACCCACCGCTGGGCAGGATGGAGGGGAGAGACACCCCAGGGACTGTCCCAGCTTTGGGGGACAAGGAATAGAGCTGGAAAAGGCAGTCCTGGGATGCCGGGATCGGGAGGACATGGCTTTCCTGAGGTGGAGGTGGGATAAAGCAGCAGCCACAACTTGGGCTACCTGGGGAAAGGAAGGGGCAAGTGGTAGTAAGGAGGCTCAGCTGCTGGCATTTTAATGACAGGAATAGGTAACTACATGTCTCAGAAAGTTTGTGGTCATTAAGAATGTGGTTAAACAAGAGAAAGAAAGGAGGAAAGTAAGTGAGGGCAGAAGTAACACTGCCAAAGGCTGGGCACATTTCAATAAAGTCAACTCTGAGAAATCATGTTGAATATCTTGACTGTAGAGCCATGACAACAATCCACCTTTTTTTAGTGTGGCTAGAATTAATGACAGAAGTACAAGCATGAGAAAGCACATTATAAAATAAAACAGAGAAATAAAATATAACACAGAATAAATGTCAGTCACTTGGTTGACCGGGATAAGTTCACATAAACCTGATAACTGCAGGCAAAGTATGTGAAAAATGTTAATAACTTTGTTTATTTATTGGTGTTTATCCATTGATTTAGGTGGCCTAGAAGCTTCAGCTGGAAAATAGTTAATTTCATCTCTCATCTCTGCAAGCAACATCTCAGTTTAACAGAGCTCAGGGAGATGAGCAAAATTATTATCTTTCCACTTCTCCCAGTGGAGAGCACACGCTCCGTGATGCAGCACTTTACCGGCATGGTGGCTCCTGCTGCGCAGCTAGTCACCTGCTTCCCTTCTGCACCCACAGCCCATGGGGCAGGGGAAAGGAAAGCAGCTTAAAAACCAGCAGTATGTGACTGGAGCCCCCGAAAAGCTGTCACAGAAATGAATGAAGTGACTGGAATGAATGGCACTGGTTTTGTCACGGTTTCCGAAAGGCACACCGTTGCGAGTCCCTGTTTTTCTTGAGTGCCACATTAGAGAGCACCAGGAAGCCGAGTCGGGAAAAGAGGTATGTAAGCAACACAGAGGGCTGAGACACTGAAAAAAAGCATTGCGATACCTCTGTGCCCATCAGGTGATAGTTTGTGGGTTGCTATATTATTAATCTAGGCTATTTTTACATCCTAGCCCTGGAAATCATGCCAGGCGAGCGAGGTGACTCACATCAGGCTGCACCAGCCTCAGTAGCAGGGTACATTTGGGGAAGCTGCCGTGTCCCTGGCCACTGTTGCATGTGGCATTTTCCCCAGCTCTCCTTGCCCCTACGCCAGTGGCAGTGGCCCCAGGAACATCTGCTGCAGCCGTGGCAGGTCCCCAGCTCCCCTTGGCAGGCAGAGCCGCCTCACCCAGTTGCTTCATGGTTGCTTTTGTTGTTTTTCCCCCAGGGTATTTCCCTGTGGCCATGCTACGCAGGATCTGCCGGGACCATGTCACGCAAACAGTGCCTTTATTTCTAAAAAGTGAAGGCTTTAAATGGTCCTTGGGGGCTATGCTGGCAGGCAGAGACCCCCCAGGGCGTATGTAGATCTGTGTCCACCAAAAGACTGTGGGAGCCAGGCTGGCCTGCTGAAAGGAAGCCGCTCATCCAGGGGCTCTCACCACCTAAAGCTGCACTGGGCCAAACGCTCAGCCTGTTTCCCCTGCAGATGACATTCTGGCCCTGGCACCCCCCAGGAGGGCGGCACCGCCCCAGCACACATCAGCCTGCGGGGGCTCCTCTCTGCTGATCACTGACAGGCACGGTCTGAGCCAGAGACTGAAGGCAAGAGGACCAGCACCAGCATCAGCCTGCGGAGAGAAGGGCTTGTACTTCGTGTTAAGCTCCTCTCTCATGCTTTAACATGCTTGCTGTTTTCCTCATTCATTTGGTGGGGATTTTTCATGGTTTTATTATTTTCATGTCCATTTCTTTTTTTTTAAATTTGAATTATTTTTATTTGGTTTCCATTTTCATTCATTTGTATTGTGTCTCATTTAGTATTTACTGCGTGAAAGTGATAAAAAACATATTTAAATCATGACAATTATACCTATTTAATTCATATTAATTTGTCTTTTATGCCTGCTGTCTCCATAATGTTTCTACAAATTTTTTTTATGTTGTGAAAATATTTGAAAAAGATATGTATTTTTTTAAAAAATCGACATTTTCCCCTTTTCTTCTTAAGAGATGTACAATTATCTTTTTTTTCCCAAAGTGTTCCTTTGAAAATTTTTGGCAATTTCTGATCTTATCGACATGTGTGTTCCTTCCTGCTTAGAGCTCTGCAGAACATTGCCTGCATAGTAATTTCCTTAGATGTATCGATTATGCCAAAGGGTGGCACTAAAGATGTTATTTACTGTGATCCAAAGGCGGGTTTGGGCCTTTGATATTGTTTTTTTTCTCAAAGCTGCAAAAAACAGAGGGGGAAAAAAGAAATCCACGCTTTTAAACTGCTGAGACGTGCTTATTCCCCAACGTGTAGTGAGCACGGATGGAGTGATGCAGTGCAGGCATGTCACATTCAATGTGCTAAAAGCATATTCATGTCAATCCAGGGCTTGGGGTGCTCCCCCTCACCATATGGAGGGGGCCCGGCAGCTGCTGCGGCTCTCGTCACAGGAGTCTGCCTGCTGCACCATATGCTGCTGCTGCTGCGGTGGTGTCCCCGGCAAACACGAGCCCAGCCAAGGCGCGGAGGCTGGGGGTGCTCCTGTAAGCCACTTGCTCTGCCAGAGAAAATAAGCTAAGGAGCTTATCATGGCATCAGTGGACGTGGCTCAGAGGACTGACCTAGTGGCACCTCCTCCGTGCTGGGAGAGGCAGGAGTGTGAGGGGGACCTGGGCAAAGGGTCGCTGCTCGCTCTTTATCCAGAAGAGGACGCTTGGACCATGAAGCAGAGAAAAACAGTAAATTAAGAAACTAAATTAAATACCAAAGGAGCAATGCTTGGAAAGTGATCCTGCAAGTAGTTTTGCACTGCAGGCTCTCCGCAAATATCCTGATGTGTGGGTGTCTATTAAAAGCAAGCTGTGTCTGGGATTCAGAGCAAGGTATGAACTCATTCCAAAGACTAATTGCAGTTATGCCACCCATTGGGAAAAAAGCGCTGGAGTCCAGGTAAAAACAGCCTTCCAAGAAGATCAGGCACCAGTAACAGGCACCAAGTAAAACAAAGGACAGCGAAGAGATAAGGTATAAGGAGAACACACAAATATTTGCTGGAAGATGAAAGGGAAGACCTATTAATTAGAGAGAGCAGGGTACGGCCAAGCATAACAGGATGAAATGAAGGCATGGCTAGTTGAGGAACACTTCCCTACCCATGAAATTTGGTAGACCAAAATATTCAATGGAAACAGAGAAGGATAGAAAAACCTAGACAAAGCAAAACACTGAGGATCCAACATCCATGGGGGAAAAGCTGGACTGTCTGCTAAATCCATCCCATGCTCTGACAGATCATACTCTATTCGCACGTTAATATTGGCAGATAATGCCCAGCAAGAGCACCTCAGCCTTGTCTAAGATAATAGCAGCTTTGCCATTGGCTTCGATGAAGCCAGAACTTCAAACACAAACCAGACAATGATCATCTTGTTCCACAGCTGGGTTAATTAAAATGGAAGGAGACCATGACCCTGAATTTTCTGGCTTCTCCTAGCTCCTACCTGCTATCATTGCTACTTTTCTGAAAAGTAAATTTAAGAAAGCCTAAAAATGGAGAAATACTTTTCCCATTTTACAGACTTATGATTGCTTTTTGTTCTTAAAGTGCCTTTGGAAGTCTTTTCCAGGCCAAAATACCTGAAAGAGCCTTTTAAAAAAGGCAGATCTCCATCAGCAATGTCTTGCTGCTAAGGAAAATGATCAGGTTTTGATTAATCAAGAGTTCTGATTAATGAAGAACCAGTCTTTCATGTTATACTGTACCTCATTTTTCAAATCAGCATTATTATTTACTCACTGGCTCAGCTGCACTACAATTTTCTTTGCAAATTCATATTTTGACAAATTATATAGCAATTTTTTTACACTGCAATTATTTTGTGAAACAGAGTTTTACTACTGAATATTCATAGAGCTGTAAGAACGCTGCTCACTCACGTACATAAATTACACATCTCCTCCACAATTTTGCCTTTCCCCTAATTATTATGCTTCTATGAGAACATAGAGAAGAGCTTGCTCTGTAGCCCACAGCCCCTGGCAGAAGAAAGAAGCATGGATGAAACAAGAAATACAAAGAAGGACATCTGAAAGTGCCTCTCAGGAGGCAAAGTGCGTACCTTTGTACCAGAAGAGAAGAGACAGCAGGACGCTTCCCATCCTGAACCACATCTTTTCCTTCCTCTTTTGGGAATAGCTCCTTAACGTGCTGCTTGGCATGCTGGGAAGGCATGAGATTAACTTAAGCATTGCCTAAGCACCTTACTCTCCTCCATTCTCATGATTTTATCAAGCACCATCAAGCCAACCACACAATTATTTCTGTCAAGCTCCATCCTAGAGGATGTGTCATGTGTAACGGTTTTTAAAAGGTAAAAAGTACTGAGGTACTGACATTCTGAGTGCAAATCTGATTGCATATGCAGACATATGTCCAAATAAACAAGGATATACCTACCTAGAAACCACATATATGCCCATAGAAATGCAGATGTCTAACGCTTATAAAATATATGTAGCATATATTGTCTATTGTATGCAGTATGTATTCATTATCTTCCACCCCAATTATTTACCTCTACACTATCAATGCCTTTCCTAAAAATAGCTGTGTGTAGAAATCTGCCCTGGCCTTACTGCTCTTTCAGCCACCTAATTGCAAGGGGCTGAAAACTGCAATTAGTAGATCAAACAGAAATAGCACATTTCAGTTGTTTACTTCCTGAGCTATAAAAATATCAAACCAAAAAAGTAAACCTACCTTTACTAACAGTTCTGCCTATAGTATCCTTTCAACCAGTTTACATCAAAGAGAGTTATACATTTGATTTTAAAATGACTGAAAGATTCAGGACAACAACAGACTGCTAGTGATTCCAGTGGATCTTGCACCCGTTCCACCAATCTCTGTTAATTATGTGCAATTAGCAGTGAATTTTTAATGGAGGTTTTTGAAAGCAATTGCTTCAGAAGCAGCTTCCTTTGTTTCAAAAGATCTCAGATTGTATGCACAGGGAATAGATTAAAGTGCTGCACAGATCATGTGGGCTGCTGTTGAATTAACCTAGACCTGCCTATAGCCTTCTGGTCTACATCCATTCAAAAAAATGATGTGAAACAAGGCTGCAGACTTTTCAGAAACCGTCCCCTGGGCGGGATTTTTCTCACCTGCCTTTGAATACCCACAAATTTGGAATGCCCTGTAAACAGGATGCCAGGTACGGCATCCCTCTGCAGTTGCACCTCCAGTGCCAATGTGTCCTGGCCTCACCAGGGTGTGCGATAGGGATGGGACGAGTCTCCTGCCAAGGGGGCTGACTGTTTTGCTCAGCCTCGAGCAGTGTAATCTCCTCAACCCAACACTTTTCCCACTTCAATCTACCTTCAGGGAGAGGGTGGGTTATCACAGGCAGAGCCCTGCATGTACATGGCCTTACTGCTTCATGGACCTGGGCCAGCTCACCCCAAACACTGGGGAACATCAATGCATGGTAGGGCAAGCAAGCAGTGTGGCTTGTCCCAGGCACCAGGAACGGGGTAATTTTACTACGGGCAGGGGACTGCTCCTGATTTTTTCTCAGAGGCCTCATGCTCATATGCAGCACCCCTCTTGGGGCAGTGAGACCCACAAGAAGGCCCAGCTAGAGGGTGAATAAACATAAGCCTCATTACAGGTACCAGGGCAGCCTCTGGGCATCCGCTGCTGTATGGCATCTCCCTCCAGGCTCTACACAGTATCCAGGCAAGGCTCTCTCTCCCTCCCTCTCTGCCATCTGGTCTAAAATGGGCTGCCACAGAGACAGAGATTTCCAGAGCTGCTGAAGACACTCAGATAACTATTCCCTCTCTGCATTGATGAGCACTTGGTATTTAAACCCCATGGGCCTGAATATCCTGGCTTAAAAATCCCTAAATACCTTCATCCACATATCTCTTGGAAAACCAGACCACGGCTTCAGCCTCTCACCTTATGCTGTCATAAGCACAGGTCACCAGGAGGCAGAGCTGCCCAGCCAGAGTGAAATCATCTACTGTATTTTAAAAAAGCAAAACCAAATTCTCACCCATCACCCCAGGTAGTTTAAAATCAGCTTGGTTTACAGTCAGCCCCACCCTTCAAATAGGACTTGATTTTGTGTAAGAAATGCAATAGCTCAGGGATCATGTTCAGAAATAGCACAGCTATTATCAAAGAACATTTCATCCAAAGGGACACCCTCAAGACTGGTGGCTCTGCAGTTACAAAATTCCCTCCCCACAGAAAAAAAGGTAGCCTTTGTTTACAAATGTGTCTGCAGCACTCAAAAAATCAAATTGGTTCACATGAAGAGTAGAAGAGCCTTAAAATTAAACTCTGTATAAATACTGTGCAGTTCAGACCCTCTGTGTCTATTGGTGTTGATGGTCCTTCATTTTAATAACTGTAAACAGAAAAACTGTACTGCCACTGCGGACAACATTGCTAAATGCATCACGTAGCTAATTCCTAGCAAGCATACAAATGTACTTTCAGGTGCAGAAGACAGAAAACATTTTAAAGCCAGTACACAATACAGCACCAGAACGGGCTACATTTGCCCTTCACAAAAAAAAAAAATTTAAAAAAGGATAAAAATTAGCCTGGCATTGATTATGGAACAAAACTGTGGTTGGTACAAATAGTCCAATGTAGGACAGTTTGATGACATCCGCACTGCTACATAAAACAGGGGCAGGAACTACCTGGGCAGGTTCACTCTTCTGGTCACACATCTTCTCCAGGTCCAGTGAGTGTCCCATTGGCCTTAAGACATTTTGGTATGCTTTCATGGCCCTCTGATACCTTCGTGTGTTTTCTTCCCCCATATTGCGGGAAATAACACAAAGGCCACCCCACAGCATTGAGATGCTTTTCGTCCATGAGGTTGAGAGTACAGCTTGTGTTTCCAGGGGTGCGACATGAAGGCACGGGGGTACATATGGGTGCAAAGCCCCTGGTGTAGCAGCAGGGGGAACAAAGCTGAGTGGAGGCTGTTTTACACCCTGCCTGGAGATGCTCCCTGGCATGTGTCCCTTTCCAGCTGGGTTAGCTGGCTCAGACCACAATTTTTCCAGGAGTTTGCTAAGAATTAAATAGCATGGATGACCAGAGGCCAGTGCTCCAGTCCGTACCTTGGCCTTGCTTTGTTAACCGGTATAGACATAGCTCAGCACCATTTGAGGAGCCCCATGCTAGCATCTTGTGCAGACTTAACATTTTCTGCCTATAGCTTTCTCTTTATGAGACATGAATTTGCATCTGAGCATGGCAGAGCTCTCAAAACACACACGGGCACAGAGCCCTCCCTGGAACTTTACCGACCGGCAGCATGCACAAGCATGTGCCCTCAGAGGGGAAGCAGGAGGCAAAAGCACTCACGTGCAAGAGAGAAGTGCAATTCCACATAGCGATTTCGTGTTTCTCCCAAAGTCAGAGTGCCAGACAGCTAAATCAGAGCGGCACGCACGGATTCATGTGGCTGGGAGCTGAACACACACGACGTGCAATGTCTCAGCGCAAATGTGTGACTGGCGCGCTTTGGTTTTAGCACAGTTAGGGAATGTACACATTTATACATGTACGTGTGAACCACAGGCATCTCTCAGAAGCAGGATACTGACATGCCGAGAGAGCAAGACTGCCAACGCTTTCAGAGCTTGAGTCAAACCATCAGGAGCTGGATCCCCTTGAAATGGATGGAACTACGATGGTCTACACATGCTGAAGATTTGGCTCTTGAAATAAAATATTCTTTCCATGAGTGTGAAGTATGAGCTTAAGTCCTCTTCTGTAAAGGAGTTTTTTTCCTACATGTAAGAAACCACGACACGGATAGTTATCCAGTGCTGGCCACCAGAATCAGGCCCACTTTCTGTAATGCATGCACCTGGGGGAGCAGTGGCTGTCATTGGCAGGGTGGGCACCAGGGGATCACCATCCCCATTAGATGGGAAATACCTACACTGAAGGCTTGCATACACTACATTAGAAGTCTGGCTCTAGCTGATTCAGCTTTGAGCCTGTATCCTTGAAGGACCCCAGCTGTGGAAGGCAGTTTACCTGAGAAGCGGGTTGCGTAACTTTGGCTGCACTTTCCCTAGGCTGCGCGCATGCCACTAACCAAGCTAAGCCAGGCCTACATATGTCTGTGTTTTCAGGCTGCAGGATGCACAGGCCCTTAGTGTCGTTACAGTGCTTAATGTTATGACCTTATCCTGCTAGGTCTCACTATGTTATATATGGGTGCTTTCTGTCCAAAAGTGCTTTTACAACCTAGCCCAGGTATCCCTGCATTGCACTGCAATCTCTAACTGCAGCTTGCCCATACCCTAGAGTGTTTCTTTAGTAAGATCAAGCACTGACACAGGTTAATAGTTTTCTTAAGATGATGATGATTAAGGTAAGTTTCTTAATAAGATCCTGATTAAAGTAAGTTAAGCCAATTTCTCTCTTTCATCTTTAAGATAGGCAAATCACGCCCTCCTGCTCTGATCCTGCAGAGACTGAGGAGCAAACTCCAGTTCAACAGAGCTAAGGGACCCTCCTCCTTCTCCTCCTCCTGCAGAAATGCCTTGGCCTCAGCACTCATTTGGGCTCCCACGCACAGACAGACACCGTGGCAGCACCCAAGCCCAGGGGTTACCTTTTTCTAAAGGCTTGCACTTGCAAATGAGACAACATGTTATAATTCAGAAGTTAAGCTGCTCTGAGACATGCTGACATAGCTCTTTTTCCCAATTAATGAAACCAACACTACACACAGTACAAGGGAAAATAAGGACGGAGTTAGCCGTGCTTACTATTTGTGCGCTGTGAAAAGTGCTGGCCTTTCCCCAGTGCCCAAACGCTTCCCCAGAGAGGTGAAAGCAACAGTGCTCCAGTCTGCCCTGCTGAGACACCTCCTTGGGGATGGCAGCCTTCATCACCACTGCCGCATGGGTGCCTCTCGGGAGGAGGCACAGGCCGTGGCTTCTCCTCAGTCCCGCCATGGCTGCCTCTGATCTCTCTGGTCTCTTTGGGTAACTGGCCGAGGGACTGCAGTAAGGCAGGGATCCTTTACCCTCACTGGTGGGGAAAGGCTTCTTTATTTCAGCCCCGCCAAGGGTGAAGCCTCTGACCTGTGGCAGGGAGAGGCAAAACGGCCTGTAGGTCAGGTAGGCTTAAAAGGCAGGGTGACACTTTTATTAGGCTTCCAGCCGCCCCTTCCCCGGCCTGGGCGATGCAGCTCAGCATGGCCTCAGCACAGAGAGGCTTACAGCCCCTGCACCACCCCGGGCCTCCCCTCCGCACCACAGGCACGGGGGCTACCGGCCACCACAAAATGGCACTCAGGGAGTACGGTACGGTAAGCAACCAAATTAAAACCTTGTAAATCCTGCCCTGCAGAGCCGCATCGGGCAGGCAGGTAGAGAGAGCACAGGCTGCTTCAGCACATCGGGGTGCTGGCTTAAGCCAGCTCTTGCCGGGTCTCTCTGCATTTTGGTGGATGTTCTTGCAGGAAATAGTTTTTTTAGGGGGAAAAAAGCAAGTGCTGTAGCAACATGGTCTAAATTATGCTCATACTCTTAGAAAAATGTGTTACTGCACAGGGCTGTGGAAAGGATCCTGCCAGGCTGGGGTTTCCTGCTTGAGGGGCCTTTCTACTCCCCTTGTTACACACTACTCCTTCTCCGCCCCTGCGCTTCTCTTTACGTGCTTGTGAGGTTGCCCGTCTTGCGGGGGGAAAGAAAAAAAACCAAACCGAGCCTCATCTCTTTAAAAGAAACGATGAAAAACCATGGCTGGAAAAAACCGTTCGGCGATGGTTCCACTGGGGCTCGAACCCAGGACCTTCTGCGTGTAAAGCAGACGTGATAACCACTACACTATGGAACCGCCACGTAAACCAGCCCCCGCGGCACGGCTCCTATCGCCGAACCGCTGCCGTGCCTCCGTCCCCGGTACCGAGCCCGGGGGGCGAGGGACCCCCGTTACGGCCGTAGGCCGCGCGTAGCGGCTCCTGCGAACGCTCCCTTCCCGCGCACGCAGTCGTTCGGTACAACTTTGCTTTCAGCCTGTGCGCTCCTAACGTCGTTGCCTGTGGCCCCCCCTTGGGACACGGCAGCCAAGCCCTCCTGCGCCATCCTGCTGCTCCTTGGGATTGCTCGGCTGCTCTCTTCTCCCAGATAAGGGGAGAACGGAGGCCGTCGGGTTGGCGCATTGCAGCTCGGCCCCCGGCGAGAACGGCAGGCTGAGCTCCGTGAGAGGGGCAGCAACATCCCCGCTGCTTCGGGGGAACCCGGCTGCGTGGGTTCCGCGTGAATCGGTCACGGGAAGGCGCTCCGCTGCTTGGTGCTTCGGCTCTTTTCACGGGGCGGAGGAAGGTGTAGGTGATTTCCTCGGCGCCGGAGACGGTGTTTAAAATACCGCGCGGAGAGGGGAGGCAGAGCCTCAGGTCTGTGTCGGTAATGCCTCTGGGGAGGGCGTTGCGTGGTGCCTAACGGCCCTGCGAAAGTTATGATTTATCCCCTCGGACACACCGCGGGACACGCTAATGAGTTTTTTTTAAAATGAGCCGTGAACGAGAGACCATTTGTTTCCTAAAATCCACCCGGCGAGGAGCGAGGGTTTTTCCCTCAAACACATGGCAGAGGCCCCTGAGAGGGCACTTTCCCCCACCCCGCTGCGCCTGGCCGCGCAGCAGGTAAAACCTCTGCCTGCCGCCGGGGCGGCGGCGGGGCGGGCGGTGGGCGGGCTGGGGGGGCTCGGAGCCGGGCGGCGCAGGCAGCCGGAGGGGACGGGAACGGCGCGGCGGAGGCGGGCGGGGGGGGCTGTGGCCGCTCCCCGGGGCGGCTCGGCGCCGCCAGCAGGGGGCGCTCGGCGCTGGCCGCCGCAGCCGCGGGACAGGGCCCCGGACGGCGGCGGTTGGCCGCGCGCGGCCCGCCCTGTGGGGGCGGGGGGCGTCGCTCCTTCACAACCGGGTGTTTGCAAAAAAAAAAGGAAAAAAGAAAGAAAAGTTTTGTTACACGTGGGTGTAGCACGGGGAGGACTAAGCGTTCGTAGGTGTGCCTTTCCTAAAGGCAAAGGCTTGGAGCGCAAATCCTATGAGGAGCGGCTGAGGGAGCTGGGGTTGTTTAGCCTGGAGACAAGGAGGCTGAGGGGAGACCTTACGGCTCTCTACAGCTACCTGAAAGAAGGTTATAGTGAGGTGGGGATCGGTCTCTTCTCCCAAGTTAACGGTGATAGGAGAGGAAACGGCCTCAAGCTGTGTCAGGGGAGGTTTGGATTGCATATTAGGAAAATTTCTTTGCTGAAGGAGTGGTCAGGCATTGGAACAGGCTGCCCAGAGAGGTGGTAGAGTCACCGTCCCTGGAGGTGTTCAAAAAATGTGTAGATGTGCCACTTCAGGGCATGGTTTAGGAAGCATGGTAGCGTTGGGTTGACAGTTGGGCTTGATGATCTTAGAGGTCTTTTCCAACCTTGATTCTATGATTCTGTGAAGCCTATTGAGCTGCTCATGCTAACTGCTCACCCCCCACCTCCATCCAGCCATCCCCGAGATTACTCAGGTTATGGATTCATGGTGTGTCTGCTGCAGCAGGTGACTCTCTTTGAAGGTACAGAGCAGTGCAGCTGTTTCTGTGCAGTTTTGTGCCTGTCTGCATCAGGTATTCATTCATTGCCGGAACTTCTGTCTCATCTGTTAGACCATGCAACAATTGCCTTGTTTCATCTGTTATACCTGGGGTTTTGTGCAATTTGCACTATCCTGAGTCCTCACCATACTGAATCCTCACATCCCAAAGGGAGCAGCTTATAGAAGTAGAAATTAAGGCACCTGTACAGTGTTTACAGGACTGTGGTTAAAAGTTATGAACGGAGATCATTATTTGGAATATAAAATATGTGTTTGTTAATTTTCAGAAGCATGTGGTGCCTGTAAGCAAAACAATGTATTGTTTGTAGTTGAATATCACAGTTTCCTTGACTTTTTGAAATTAATAGTATTTTGCTGAAGCAGCAGATGAAGTTAATTATATGTTGCTGAAGCAGACTTACTGTTATAAGGTAGAATATTTTGTCATCTTGTCATTAGAAGCAATTTCATAAAGATAAGATGAAAATAGAGGTGAAAAAAATTTCTATAGACTTTTCTGACCCCCTACCATGTATGTGATGGCTGCACTTAGTAGTTGGCAGTTCCCAGTATTTAAAAAACAATTAAAAATAAACAAAAATCCTTTTACATACTGTTCATCAGTCTGTGAGTCAAGTTTGTGTACCTCCTGACCTGGAGAGTCTGATTTAACCCAGAGGTGCCTTTTGGGAAGAGACAGTCTGGTCGGCTTGAGGCTTCAGGATGTAGGTTTTGCACTGTCTTTGCAGCTTATGGTTCACCAGACCAACAAAATGCAGATCAAGCTGTCTTGGCAATTGGCAATTCTTGTCCCCATTTCTTTTTTCCTCATATAGCTTTACTAAGATTTGGCAAAACCTGAGTACTGTAGATAGCTATCGTCTCTATAGGCTCTAAGTGGAGGCTGAAGCTAACTTGTGAGGGAGGTAGAGTTGTGCAGATTAGGTCATTAGTCATTGCTTCCCAGAATAACCTGCATTCAGATGATAATTTGAGAAATTTTCATCTTTTAAGAAATTTTTTCCCATCTTTCAGAAGGTGTCCTGATGCTTTCATAGTGTTCTGGTCTAGTTGCTTGGCCTTCTGGAGTTTGGAGGCCTTACAGCTGCCTTTTTGACATTTCTGATTTTGTGTTCTTTTGCCAAGGATGCTAGTTTTTATGTCTTTTTTTCATCATCTCATCCAGAATTGTCAGTGGGGGTGAGAATTCTTCTCCTGTTCGCCCAAATTAACCTACTCCTGATTTGTGAGAACAGATTTCTGTCATCTCACTGACTGAGACAACGTTTAAAATTATTCTGGACACTTATTTCTTTCTTCATTTCTTGTATTCTTTTTATTCTTTCTGCTTGTGACTGGACATCTGGGTCTCTCGTGGCTAGTACTTTAAAATACTTTGTTGGGTCACATAAAAATACTTCTTTGAGCTTGTTAGGGTAAGAGGAGGGGAACCACAGCCAGGGCTCAGAAAGAGCATATTCATTTCAACTATGATTATCTTCAGTCTTTCTGAAAAATATCAGTTACATCTCTTCATAGTGGGTGCTTCTGAGAAATAGATCTGAAGCAGAATTTGAATTATGTGTGTGGAATGCCTGCATGGAGGCTTCTTCAGGAAGTTAATGTTTCCAAAGTATTTGGAAAACAGAATCTGTGCTATTACATCAAGAAGGCCTGCTTGTAAAGAGATGTCCCGATTTCTGCGCTAGCAAAATAACAGTTTTTTTCATGCTAGACTGCTCAACAACATATTATCAGAAATTTTTGGCCTACTTTCTGTTGCAGCTCTTGATGCTTGCTGAAAACCTTTTCAGCATCTTAAGTGTGCGTGTGATACATGATTGCTGAACAAAAAAGCGGTAGTATGTGTGACCTTGTTGGTGGGACTGGTGTGTTCTCTTTGCCCTATGTAGAAAGGAAAATGGTCTTGTTTGGTACAGCCGATGTCCTTGGACTTGAATGGGAAAGGTTAACTTGGAAAGCACATTTCTGTTTCCTCAAGTTGCATGTTATTGTGATCCCCATAGGTAACTGGAGAGGTGGCTCAGCCCGGCAAGACTGACTCTTTATCAGGTTGCCTGGTCATGTCAGACCACTGAGACAGAGGACAGATGAAAAAGTTCTACGAATAACAAAAGAAAACATGCAGTGGAGGCTTTAAGTCCTACAGAACCTAACATCTAACGGTTTGATCCCTCTCCCATTGATCTTGGGTGAAACATTTCTGATGGATTTGTTGGCCATTGGAACAAACCTTATAGCCTCTCATTATACAGAGATCTTGGTAAATGGTAATCTGGATTCATTTATCAGGTACCGTGAATGTTTTATAAATAATGTGTATCCCCAGAGTGCAGTAGAAAGAGGTTATGATGTGTTTTTGCTTGCATGCATTTTGGCAGAACAGCGTGATCATACATAAATGATTAGCTACTGTAACTCTGATTGGGGAAGGTGCATCCTACCAGAAAAACAAACATCAAAACTCTTCTGGGTCATGCAGAATTATCGCGCCTGGTATGTGTTCCATTTACTGTCTTGTCTCACAGGAGAGGAACAGCTTTGAAAGTGGAAGCTTGTGTCTGGGACTCCAGAACCTCAAAGGAGTCAGTCAAACCAGTGCATTCACACAGTGCCTTCTGCTTTGCTGGTTTGACACTTTAAATAAGTGTATCCAAGTCTGTCCCAAAAGACAGTTTCATTGCTCTGTCCTTCACAGTGGTGGCTCATGCCTTAAAACTGTCACCAGTCTGATGGCAAAAATTTCCTGAAAATACCACCTTACAGTACTGTTAGGCCTTTGAGGCAGGGGCAGGAGGGAAAAGATCTTGCTTTGTTTATCTTTGCTCTCAGAAATCTTTTGGTCCCTATCCAGTCCTGGTGGGCCTCCGTCACGTGGAGAGGCAGCAGAGCAAGGGGCATGGTGATCCCCATCTTGTGCCCATCCATGTGGAGCTTCTTCCCACCACAGCATGCTTTATAACCTGTGGTCCTCTTTGGACCCACAGCCTCCCCCACTGACCCCACAGAAGTGGCTGCTGTGCTCTGTCACTTTGCACAGCAGCAAGCAGCCCCTCACCAGCTTTCATAGAGGGGTGGAAGGACAGACTGGGGGTAAAGGTGGAGTATAGGATGAGTGATGCTGAGGACTGGGCCCAAACCTATACTGGTTGTATTACAACACCGTACTTCTACAGACACCAGATATTTTTGAGTGGTTCGGTGTTGTGTGTTCAAAGTCACGGTGTCCCTGTGCTATTGATATACTGCCCCATGCCGGAAGCAGCAGATTCCTCAGGGGCTGTTGTGCTAGCAGTGGGCAGTAACAAATCACCTTGGGCTTGATGGCTCTGCCCTTCCCCGGGCACCTGTGCAGTGACTGAGAGCCCCTGGTCAGCAAGACGAGGAGCTAGGTCAAGGTGCAGGCCCTGCTGCCAGGGGTCAGGGTTTGATTTCAAATCATGCAGCACCACGGCTTCCTGACCGCACAGGGGAGCAATGCTGCAGTGTTTTTGGCTTGTCTGATCCCTTTCCAGTAGTTGAACGAGGAGTGGACAAGCTGAAACATGAACCAAGTCCACTGAATTCCAGCCACACATTTATGGGGAGAACATGTGAATGCACATGAAGAAATTAAATGTACAGGCATTAGTGCAGTGCTTCTGAGTGCAAGATTTAAGTGCTTTGTACTTGTCCCACATTATCTGGGTATGACTGAGTGTTTTGGAGAACACCTATAACACTTGCACGCAGATACAAAGCCTTGTGGTAAATTCAGTATTTTTTCCCTTATGGGCTTTCATAACCAAGCCAGTCACATCAGATAACCAAGTACCTGGACAGCCCTTATGTTTTTTTCCAGTGTGCTAGATCTGCTAAAATGCAAATCATTGCCTCAACACAGCAGAAAGGCCATTCCTCTTGAAAGAGATCATGTGACTTCAGATGTGAAGCAGATAACTTCAGCCCATCCCTTTCTCTGCCTGAGATTCAGGAGGCATGGTGACAAAACAGCTCTTCAACAACATGTGTACAGTGCAGCTGGAGGGCTGCAGCCATGAGCTTTCACATCAGGCTGGACGATGAAAAAGATGTTTTCCCCCGACTGTTTCTGAAGAGCGGTGCTCAAGAAATTTCCTCTCGGGAAGCTGTATAAATAGGTGGAGAGCAAGTGCATTGCAGCTCCTGAGCTCCAGAGAGAATTGGAGCACCTGTTCTGCAGAACTGCACCCCTCATTGTGCAGTTCTGCTTCCAAAAAGGGGCTGCTTTCTCTCAAAAAAAGAATCTTCTAAAGGTACTCTTGTGGAAAAAAAACTCGGTATTGCTGAAGCAGAAAGAAAAAACAGGTAATATCCTTGGGTGGGGGGTGTATATACATATATATGTATAAAAGGTCACTTTTAAAGAGCAAATTGACTTCATCCTAAGTCTGTGTAGGGAATGATGGGTGTATGTGGGACTATTTATGATTTTACCCTGAGAAGAACCAGTGTGCTTCAAGCTATAAAGTTTGACCTGGACTGGATCAGTTATACAGTACTTCTGAAGACAGATGAGATCAAATAGCTTTGAGACTATTGCATTTCATGTACTTTTTGTTTTAGGAAAAAGTATTTTTATTATGATGATTTTGAGCCTTGTTCTGATGCTTAACGTTATTAAAACCAATATAAATTTCAGCTGAAGCATGAATTTCATTTTTAAACTGGCTCAGATTCTGACACGTATTTACTCTCTTCTGGAGCTTTGCTTTTTCACCACTTTCCCCCTTCAAGTAAGGAGAGTTATATGTGATGTTGTCAGGACCCTGCTCATTATCTGCAGGATGATATGTGATGCAGATTTTCCTTTTTCTTCAGGATAATAAGCTACAACTGTTGTTTAATTTTATGCCTTGGTTGCGTCCAGTTTACTAGAACTAACTTTGCTTCAGGATTTTTAGTTCTTCTCCTTGTGTCCTAAAGGAATCTCCCCCTAGAGGCGTTCAATGCTTCTGGAAAGGGATATGCTGGCTTTGCTTATACTTAAAGGTGATCTGCACCCCATTTGTGCACTTGCATTTGCCCCTCCTCCTTTTTTTATAAAAACATGCTTGCTGCACAAAAAATGAGGCTGCTTGCTTTGTTTGTTTATTTTCTACACAAAAAAAAAGTGCAGATGTTTTTTGTAAATGTATCATTTATTGATTGTAACATGAGCTGGCTTTCTTCCATAGTTTTTCTATGCATTCTCTTTGGATTTGCATGCAGTTCCTGAACTCAGTGATTGCTTGAAAAATCTCTGCATGTTCACACCTTTGCAGCTTTTGCTTTTATTTCCTTTTGTAGTGTATTTTTGGGCTCAGGAATATGAGTTCACCTGAATGAGCTGGTCTGTCTTCAGCCTATTTTCTTTCAGGCTTTGCTGGCCTTGCGGTATCTTACTACGTCCATTCCCTATTGATTCCTGGCCCAAACACTGAGATCTATTAACACGGCCATTGTTAGAAATTATTCCATCAGTTCTATATTAAGCTTAGCCTTGCTTCTCTGAGAAGGCTGAAGAAATTATCTGTAAACAAAAAGGCTTTCTCATTTATTTCTTTCACATGTATATAATCACTGGAAGATCACTTAATAGAAATGTCAGTTTGTCCCATGGATGTAAAATAAGAGAGACCTGAACATGTAATGCTTTGCCTGTGTTTGATGTTCTCATATCAGCCCCTTGGCAGACCAAATTCAGCATTGGTGTCAAAATTACAGCTCTTGTGTGCCATAAGCAGGCTCTCTTTCGCTCTGTTATTTGGCTGCGGCTGCTTCATCCCATTTTCTGCAGGGTTGGTCTTTTAGCTAATGAAGTCTTTAACTCATCTCTAGATTCCCTTCCCTGACAATCCCATCTCTGGAAACAAGACAGAGTTGTCCCTCTGCAGGTGCTAACATGGGTGTTGTGATTTAATCTCTGGGTTCTCTTCTCTAGGGTATTTTACTCTTTCCTGCTTCATTCCCTCAGTAATGCACAAGAGCAAATCCATCATAAACCCATGTTATAGCATCTGTTTCTCAGTCTGCTGCAGTCCTAATTTCCAAAGGAAAACAACTCTAAGGGAAGTCTATGAGTCATAGAAAATTAAAGAATTGATAGCAAAAAGACATCAAAGGAAAGCCCCTTTGGAAGCATCCACCCATCCCTGCGTCTGATCTTTACCGAGAAGACTGTCCCTATCTCATCATCTCTCTGACCATGTGTACCTTCTAAAATGTGTCATGGGAGGCAATCATAACTACCTGTTCACAGACATGGTTGAGAAAGGGTCACGTAGGGAAAGGAAGCATGTTGCTGGAGACAGGCGTTGAAACAACTGGTGGGGGAAGTAGCATAATTGTGGAAATCCCATACCAACAAAAATAGAAGGAGGAACCTTTCATTCTTTGTTTATCATAGGTAAGAAACAAATGGAACAAAGCAAGAATAAGAAGTTAAAGCCTAGTGGCTCCTATTTGTTTGGCTTCCTTATCCTCAGGCTTGACCTAGCTTACACTTGTCTGCCAGTAGCACAGCTCATCTAATTTTAAAAGACAAGGTATGCTTGAAAGGATGGCTCTCTGCCCAAAGGACCTGCAGCCTGATTTCGTTAAAAGTCAGCTATAAATCTTTACAAGATTTCCATTATTCTTGAGGCAGCCTGGTCTTTATGTGACAGACAAACTGAAGACGTGATTGATTTTGGGCAGCACCTATTACATCCGGATCAAATGGTGCTGATTCATTATCTCTGTAAATCAAGCTCTCGACAGCTCAGGCTCTGAAACCTGAATTTCTGAGCACTTGCTGCAGTGTAACCTTCAGTGACTCCTGTTCAAAGAGCAGCATGTACCACTCCAGTGTAGTTTGGTGCATGTCTATTGGCATGGTTGGAATGACATTTTATTTTGCTTCAGTGGATGGGCTGTGTAGTCAGTGCCTGTCCGTCGCAAAATTGCCTTTTTGTTGAACTGAGAGAAATGTAGCAATTTCTTGGAGTTATATCTAAAAATGGGACAGATCACCGCTTGGAGAAACTGAGTTATTGTCAGCTTTTTAGTGAACATGACACATGCTCTCTGAAGGGTAAATCAGTGGTATAGTATCCAGAATGCTAACACGGCATTATGTCCCACATTGTCATCCAGCTACCTTGTATCTCTGAAGCCTTTTTCAATACATTGGTAAAAGCCCAGCTTTCCATTTCATCAGCCAATGTTTGGGGGAATTTTGTAACGGGAAATGATTCTTCACCAGATATTGCTACAATGCATGATAAATAGCTCACAGAAATTACTCTAATGTTTTAAATGCTTCTTTTTCAACCTTCTTGCCCATGGAAGGCCTCTGCCTGGTATTTTTCTATGCCTTTGCCCAGGGAGGCAGGGTTTGGCATGGAGCAGGAATTGGCTTGGACCAACATGCCTGGGGGGCAGGAGGAGAGGGCTTGCTTTCTTTGGAGCAGTTCAGTTAGGAGCAATGAAAAGCCCTGGCCTGGGGGAGACACTGGCTCTTTCCACAGTGACTTGTTGCCCTTGTTCATGATTCTTAAGTCAGACCAGAAGGGCATAAAGTGCATTTGCTGGGCCTGGGTGGAGACCCTGCTTGCTGGAGTCTTCAACAGGTGTGGCTGGTCCGGAGTCTGGACATGCAGGTTGGCTCTCCAGCTAAAACCATGACAGCTCTGTAAGCCACCTGAGAAGCCAACAGGAAATAGGAAATATTTCCATCTGGAAATAGGGTAGTAGTTTGAATGTTCACCATGTCCACTTTCGGATGGAGACATTTTTGACTGATGTGGATTATTATTCTCCTGGACTAGCTATTTGATGGTGAGATTTGGCCTTTTAATGAGGTTTGATGATAGGCTATATTTGTGCAAGTTTTCCTCCAAACTTTGAGTGTATGTTTCAGGGTTCATTTACTGCTATCACCATAAAATTTCTGTTCCTCTGTCTTTATCATTTTTATTATTGCTCAAGGAGGTGCTAGAAGTTCATGAATTCAGAGGTAAGTGGAAGGAAGAGTGGGGATGACTGGGGCAAGACTTAAGTTTTTGAAAGTAGGGTGCCATAGTGATTCAGATCCCTGTTTCTTGGGTCAGCCCATTGTTTGCTATGGCTTGGGTGGAGTCCCAAGAGGCGTGATGCTTCTGTTTGGGGCTCCCGTTGCCTGGTTGCTGGGCGCATGCTGACCTGCCCTTTAATGAAGATGGTCTCACTGCAGTAGGACTTAGATTGTAAACTCTGTTTTGCTCTTGGTCCTAGTCTTCAGATCACAATTCAAGTCATGGCTGGCTGGTTTGAGATGGACTAATGAAGACTTGAGATTCTCCTATGAGGGCAAGTGAGGAGATGGTATTCAGAGAACAACAATTGTTTGGAGAGAAGACAAATCTGAGCTATTAGCAATCTTAGTGCTGTATTTGATGCTGTCAAAGCCTTTGATTGGCTCAAAATTAATGTAACAGCACTTTTTTTTAATTTCATGATAGCTCCTTCAGAGGCAGGAAAGTCAGTCCATTGTGGGGAAAAAACCCTAACATCCTTCTTTCCTGAAATAAATACTGACTCAGATGATGACAGACCCAGCTCAACTGTCAGATACCCTTGTGTTGTGGGACCCTGAAAATAGTCCCACAGCTATAAACAGTTGTGCGATTTTAATATAATATATAATAATGAATATATAAAACCTGTATATAGTCCCACAAAAATAAATGTATTTAACTATTGAAATTGAAAATAGGCTAGTTATGCATTTATATTTTCCTCTCCTTTATCCTGCTGTTATTTTTACTTCTGCTGGTAAAGCCAAAGGAAAAGAATAGTAGCTAAGCATTCATTTTTTGCTGATTAATTTCTTCTTTGTTTTAAAACTCAACAGAAAATTAATATCAGTAAACAATAAATACAATAATTTAGACATGTCAGGCATGCTAGAGAGAAACATGTATTCCTGGAGACAGGGAGAGGGGTTAGTGTGGTCATATAAGAAATCTTCAGCTAAAACAAAGTTCAGTCTCTCTAAGAGCATCAGTGACTTTCTTGAGACTTGGAAATAAACCCATTTTGTATCTCAGAGGAATTGTATTCATTTGAACTTGTTGATGAGGAAGTGTATTGCTTTAGTGAATATTACCAGTTAGTGAAGAGCTGAGCAAGTGCCAGGAGAAAAATGCAAAAAGCCACACTGCAAAATGTACTTTTTTCATTTATGTAATGAAACCAATCTTTTCTTTAGAATGTTTCAGTAGAAATGCAACAGAAAATTTGATGTTTTATTTAAATGAAATCTGATAATGGAGCAATTTGCTATGGCACTGTCTCCATGTAAATTTGGTGGTGGTGTTCCTGAGGGATAAAGTGACAAATGGGGTGATAGGGCAGCTTTTCAAATCAATGGAGTGTTAGGAGGGCTGAGGTTTGGGATTTTTTTTTAGCAGTAGTATCAGATGTAATTTAAAGTCCTTAAAATTCTTCAGTTCTGATTTTCAAATCACAGAAATATGCCTATGTAGTCCTTTGTCCCTAGTAGTGAGGCTTTATATAGCTACGCTTCAGATTAAGAAGTCACTGGTGCACATTAACTTTCAGCTAATGTGTCAGGAGTAAACTGTATTACTTACAGAGTTAATTTGTCTTGAATGGAAGCTGAGAGTGATCAGATGTGAAAAAGAAACCTAGTATGGTTCATCAGGTCCAGTTTGTGTAGCGCATGCTGTACAGTAATTTGTTATGAGCTGTAGGTACTTTAGATTCTGTGTTGTGAAGCACTTGTTTTTTTTTCTTTTTTTGTCCCCTTTCCCTCCCTCCCAATCCCTTCCCTGTTAGGAGTTCTAGGAAGAGCTGAGGAGCCCAGAAGGGTATAATCCTCATCACGGAAGGAAAAACACAGGAAATGTGCGAAATGCTAAGAGCTGAGAGAAACATGCTTCATATCAGCAGCAACTAAAATTGATGGGCAGCATCATTGGAACCATGGGGTGCAGCAGTTCTGTAGCTGACAGAAGGTCAGAGAGAGGTGAGTACTGCCTTTGTCTTCAGGGTCAGTTGTTGCTCCCTCTGTAACAGCAGAAGAGGATTGCAAGCTAACATTTCCTCCTAGTCCTGTTGTCAAAATACTTGTTCAGAAAAAAATATTTTCTATTTATCTTCTTTTTAAAAGAGTGCATAGCTGTGAGATGCTGGCTGAGGTCACCTCTAACATCTGGAGATTGGGTTAGAAAAGATTCACATCATCTGGGACAGAAGTTAAATTTCAAATGTGTCTGTGCTCGTTCAGTCACTGGCAAAGCATATAGGGTAAGGTATTGAGGGCAACCTTTCATGGCCTTTCACAGCACAGGATTCCTGGGGAAACTCCCCCATTTTCCCTGCTGCTCAGTGACCCCGATTATGAAACAAGTGTTATAAAGCAGAGCTATTACAATGACTCTCAGAATCAATTTTCTGCCATATCAAGAGCCTGGCCTGAAATTCTCCCTGACAGTCACTGAGGCTGTCAGTTGAAAGTCTCCACAGTACCTGGTTAAATGTTTAGTTAAAAAACTAATGCATCATCCCCCTGCTTTTAATCATACCATGCCCTGGTATGAACACACCAATCTTTCCACAGGCAGGTGGGTTCCAGAATTGGCTCAGACCTTTGTGTCCTTCTTCAAGGTTTGTCATTAAAGCAGAATTTACAGATCTGCCGAGAGCCCTGTTACATGGCACTGTGCATAGTCTCAGGAGATTATTACGCTGAACAGCCATGGTTGAAAAGGAAGGCTCTTTTTGGCTACCAAGCCATGATACAAGTCACAGGAAACTGGTGACTAAGAAGCAGGACTATTTAATCATGGTTACAGGGATCCGAGCTGACTGGTCTAAGAGTGGCCCTCAGCTTTGTGTACGCTACTTGGCAGTCACAGCAGCATCAGTGCTGTATCACAGCAGTGGAAGTAGAATGGAAACATCTGGGGTCCTAGACTTAACTGTAACTGGGAAGCGGTCCTTCTTCTTTGGGTTTGCATGCTACACGTATGTGTGCCTTGCAAGGCCTCGGGGATGAGTTAGCTGGGAATATTTCTGAGGGTCCAGTAGGTTGGAGTGGGCATGAGGAGCTGTACTCTTTCTCAGTCTACAGCCATCAATACACATTGATATGGAGCCAGGCTTTGCTACCCTAAAGAGGGCTTATAATTTTGTGTGCTTGTTTGACAATGTTTTATTCTCTCCAGCTGCTGGATGGTATTCTTTCTGTACTTCAGCAGTAGTCAAATGATGCTGAACCATCATTCTATCTGCAGCCTGAGGCTGTACATCCCTCTAATGCAACAATAACATGCATTTAACAGGTGCTTGCTGGTGTAGAGACCTTCTGCAACTGATAATTTCTTTTACAAACGCAGTTTAGCCTAGTGTGAAAGTCACGTCTGATTCAGTCCTGAGAACAACAGTGCTGTAATAAGTACAATTTAAAAAAATGACAGGAAATATTCTGTTAGATTTGCAACATTAACCATAGTGGTCGATATGTATCTGCCTTATGTGATGCCAGTGGAACTGTGCCATGTTAAGTGCTCAGGACCATTAAGCAACCCAGGGGGCCTTTAATGGGAAGTTTAATGGTTCTGATGCTGGAAATCAGTTTCTGTGCTGGTGGCTGTTCTTTGCCCCTTAGGTACTCTTCTAAACAGAAAAGTTGATGCCAGCCTTGCTGTGATGTGTCAGGCTTTCAGGTCTGCGGTGGTGGGGATTCCAGAAAGGACAGAAAAGATATCTCAGAGTTTATGTAGGGTACCAAGGATGCTCTTAGTCATACAAGTACTACATTTCCTTCAGGCAGGAGGATTTTTCTAGGACAGAGGCAATATCTGTAGGATGGGAGCCTTTACTGATTTTGGACTTGTCTGGACTAGAAAACTGTACCATTTTAACTATACTGTGTACTTATTAATGGTGAAATAAGCAAACAACATGCTATTATGGCACCTGTAAGCATTTGTATAAAAAAGCTTCCATACATTTATTAATAGACTCACTTTTCGTGGAATTTTTTCTTTACCTGCATAAATGTCAGTTTAAGAAAAAAATCATTCTGACTCAGTGGGTGCCACTCATCCTAGTCTCAAAATCCCTGGTATCTGTGATCAGCTAAAATAATTGACGTGTGTAAACTGTTGTCCCTCTAATACAGAGTTTTTCTTTGCTGTTTTGCAGGGGAAGAAAACACATTAGTATGGATTGTTGGTTGTTATTTCTTGTTTTGTTTTGTTTTTCAGTATCAACTGTTCATTTTGGCAACTGTAATAAAATGTAAGCATATCTGCGTTAAGACATTAGTGTTGGTTTTAGTTTCCTCTTTTTTTTTTCTTTTTCATGAATTTGCACTACTGTGCAGTGGTGATTGTGTCAAACTCTTGAATTCAGGAGAACGTCTCAGTTTTGTTTCCCTGCTTTTCCTGGTCGTCTGTTCACCTGCTCAGAAATGAGCTGTAGTTCTTGGGAACATCAGGAGATATCAGTATATTCCTTTGGTCCTTGTGCCTTCGATAGAGTTGCCCTGCAGCTGCTTTGACTTGGTCTCGCAAGATCAGAAGCATAGACCTTTTTTCTGTGTCCTGTGCTGAGCTATTCAGGGTTGAGTTCCTTAGGAAACTCCTTGAAGTGAGGTGTTAGCTGTAGGGCTGGAGGCAAAAGCTTGACATTTCTGGCCCTGTCTACTTATTTGGTATCCTGCTGACAATACAAGGGGAGAAAGGTAGGGAGAAAGAGGTAAGGAACCAGTCAAGAAATAATTATGTTCAACTTTAAGTGAGTAAATGTGACATCTCTTGAGAACAGCCTCCTACCTTACTGTATTTTTTTGTTACCAGGCAACAATATGGTGGTGGTGATGTGGTTGCATTGGAACAGGTGCAGGATCCAATACCCCTGTCTTCCTCTCACTGTTATGCAGTGATGTATGTAATGCCTCTTGACTGCCCCTGTTAGTGCTCTGTAGGGCTAAGCATGTTAATACAGAGTCCCCTTCGGACCATAATGTGAGCAAATTACTACATTTGAATTTGCCATTATTTCAGCTGCTAAATTTTCAAGGCAGTAGCTGCATTTTGTTCCATTTTTTGTATGGTAAATGGTGTCCTCCTCTGGATGATAAATCCATGCTTACGTATGCCTAAGTATATGAAACGTGCATTTATTATTCCTCTCTAGCTATCTTAACAAAAACAGTTAACAAACAACTGAGGAATTCTTTTTGCAAAGGTAGTTTATCTTTCTGCATAAGCATCCTTAAAGCACTAGAGATTCACAGCTCTGTGAAACAGCAGACATTACTGCTGAGCTCATCTGTTCCTCCTCTCCCGAGCCAATGGTTATTTCAGGCTGAACACAGCCCCTCCAGCCTTCTGTTTTCTCTCCTCCGTCCAGGTCTGTCAGTGCTGCAGTGATAACCTGTAATGCTGAGTGCATGACTGCCTGCCTTTCCTCTTGTCGTCCTGCTGGCAGTGCTTCTGCCATCCACATTTCATGCCCTGGCTCCTGAGAGCTGCTGCCCTTTGGGTGCCAGGAGTAGCAGGGGGGATTAGAGGGATCAGGTGGGCATCAGCTCCCAGAGCTCCTGTCCTCCTGCACAGCTCTCACTTGTGGCCACTGTTCACGCAGCACTAACTGCTTGGCAGAGGTGGGAGGAGCTTTCCCCACAGGGCAATGCACTCCCCAGAGCCTCTTATCTGAGCAGCTAAGGGAATGTGATCTGATTGTGGTGTGACTGGGGCCTGTAGGCAGCAGGTCCTTCACCCCAGGCTCCAGTCCTGGCCACTGTCCTTCAGTGAAGTTTCCAGCAGTTTTCCAGCCTGGGACAATAGTAGACACAACTTCTTGAAGCACTGAGTGGGATATGTATTCTGCACATAGTTCAAAATAGTCTTCTGACATGTCCCATTGAATTCTTGGGGTGAGTGTTCCTTTGTTCACCAACCTAGCCAAAGATTAAGCAACTACTTAAGCATCTAATCTGCCCTTCAATACCATTTGTTAACATTTTACGCTAAGGCTTGCATTTTGCTGGCTTTCTGATACAAGCTGTGCAGGCAAAATTTTTCATTTAACAGAGGCTGTTACAAACTCTGTCATTACACAATGCTCATGTTACAGCTTGCTGAAGTTTTTACAGCAGCTTGGTAAAGAAATGCATTTTGTTGGTAGGCCAAACTGCTTTTCTTTTTTTACTTACCTTCCCAAAACCCACATACTGCCCATCAGCTGAACATGGCTGACTTCTTACATGGGTACTGTCTTCAGGACAATGAAATGGGGAAGGTTTCTAACAATAAAGGCCTGAGCAAGTCAGCTAGTTTGGGATCTGTACTCAAAGAGGGAAACAGTAAATGCACCATGTATTCATTATCAGAAAATGCTTTTTAAGTCTCAGTTTTACAGAGCTTCATCTTAATATCAACTGTGCACAATGGACTGAATTTGTCATCTGTCTGCAAAATTCTGCAAAGGTAGCATGTGTACGTTCATTGTAGATTACACTGCATCCACGTGTGCTCCATTGCTTTCTGTTTTGACAGTCATCAGAGCTGCTATCCTCATCCAGAATTGGTACCGCTTTACAATGGCCCGGCTAGAGATGAAGCGCCGCTATTCTCTGAGTATCTTTCAGTCAATTGAATATGCTGATGAGCAAGATCAACTACAGGTTTGTAATCTTCTATTATTCCTGTACATGTTACACCCAGAAGACTGAAGTTGCACAAACAAAATGGGTATGTGGTTATTTCTACCTACGGAGCTCTGTCCTGTACAATAAAACTGCTTCCCTGCCTCACACATGAACTAATTAAGTTGTGCCTCTGTGTGCGTGTATATATATATATAACTACATAAGCAGCAGAACGCTCTTCTGCCTGTACAACAATACCTAGGTTAGAGGTTCCTGTAGAACAGCTCTGTTAGCTAGGGGTTGCAGGTCATCCCACTACATGAGTGATCTTAACTGTGGCTGTGAGGCAAAATACATGCAACAGAGATATCAATGTCTCAGCATGACAGCCCAGTCTTCCTTCAGGGTCAATACAGGGAATTAGGAACTTCTAGGGCTTTGTGTTCATCCTAGCACCAGTGTCTAAAGTCAGATCGGTGCATTTTAGTAGTTTCTTTCTATTGACTACAAAGGAAATCTAGACAAATAGTCTGCATGATGGCAAGAAGAATTACACCCAAAAATGTCAGCAGCATTGATACAGCCCTGGAACTTTGTACGTATTCATATAGTGTCAATCTGCTAATTTGCAGCAAAGAAGGAAAGGAGTAAGCCATTTTTGAAGTAGGGCACAAGTTGTGTCATCATTGTGGGCTGATGCTACAGTAGTGTCTTATTTCCCCCTAAATGGGAATTTGCTAGTAATTGAGTAAGGAAAGAGGATGTTAATGCTTGTTGGATCCCCTAAACTGATCAGTGTGTATTTCTTCTTTTCTTTTCCATTCTCAGCTGTCCAACTTTTTTACTTTCATGCTGGATCACTGTACTCATCCTGATTCGGGTAAGGATAAAAATCAAAGAAATACGGAGATTCTGTTTCAAAAACCTGATGTGAGGGAAGTTAATTTTTAGTGTGATGTTTACAGCCTATGGCACTTGCTGGGACTGAGGTTTGACTTCCCAAATACCGTGATAAGAATTTGATTCTGTAAGTGTTGACTCTGCTCAATATCTACTCAGTGAGTCAAGATGTAAGACAGGACAGATACCTGTTGTCCTTATGAGAATACTCAGAGGTGCTCAGAGTGCTTTCTTATATGTTACTGCCCTTAAGCTGTTCTCATGGCAGTCTTCCTGACTCCAATTTTCACAGCTTTCTGTGCATGTTTTCTTAAACTGTGAGATGTGATTATCCAGAAAGAATGTGTCTAGTTGGTTTAGGGCAGATGTAATCGGAGAAGTTGCTCTTTTTTTGTTTGGTTTGGTGTGGTTTTTTCCTCCCTGAAGGGCTGGAAATTTAATTTGTTCTAGATTTTGCTGCAAAACATGTATCAGTATGTGAATGACTAAAAATGAAATAAATTTAAACTGCTGGAGACAAATCTTTAGGAACCATCTCAATTCAAAGAATAACCTTTAATTTTTTAAGTATTTTGAGATCCTTGGACAAAACTTACTTTTGAGGTCAGGCTCAACAGAAGGACAGACTGAAAGTGACTTCCTAAGTCCAGAAAACAAACATGACTTCCCCGAACAAATTGAGAATAGATCTAATCCCACCAGAGTTAAAAAGGAGGCTGTCCCCTTCTTATTGAATTAGAAGAGAATGTCCTTTCTCTTTCATCTGGCCCAGCCACAGGTTATTCCAATTAAAATTTGCACAAGACACTTTGATAGCAGGATAAAACCACCATCAAAACCATAAGTGGTTCAGTGTTCCAAGGACAACCATTAGAAATGGCAATTTTTCTCTCTTAAATACTTTAGAGTGCCTAATGCTCTCTGTGCTCTGCAGAGAAAGAAATTATGTCTGAGCCTTGCTCCAAAGCCAAGGCAGATGATACAATAGTCGTTCCTTTGATTTTTTCCATTACTACTGTATTCTGCAAAAAAACCTGCTTTAGTCATTTAACTTCCTGAGAAGGAATTGGCAAACTTGAACAAAATCAGACACTGCTCACTTCATCTGCTTCTTCTGCATGCTGATAGCACACCTCAGTTCAGCTTTTCCACCTGAGTGGGAAAGAAAATAGTAGCGCTAGGTCTGAGATTTGGAAAAATAGTATTAATCTCTATTTTCATTATAATATAAAAGGAAAATTTACAGCTGCTCACTGTAGATATGATTTATCCACCTTTCTTAACTGTGTCTGTTGACAGAAGGAAGAAGGGTGAGTGAGGTGACTTGCTTGGGCTCAGGATCTGGCTGGGGTACAGAGCGCGCTGCTACATGCTTAGGCTGTTTGTGGGCAGATGGAGATCCAGGCCCCACCTGTGCACAGGGTGGGACGGAGGTTACTGAGGGCTACCCCTTGTCACCACTGTGGGGGTGACCTGTGTCTTGGTCTTGCAGATATTGGGAGCCGCGGACGTGGTTCAGGCTGAAACACATGATAAAGTGTATGGTTTATGGTAAAGCTCCCCTTTGTCTTCCTTGCTTAAAACTTTTATCTGTTAGGGCTGAAGTTGTTAAGAATTGATAACTGCTCCAAAGGCTGTATTTTTGTCTTTGTTTGTTCTTTCCCCCTTTCTAACACCCCATGTTGCAGCTACCAGAACCTGAAAAGAAACAGAAAGATTCTGAAAGGTACATGTTTAATAGTGAGATGGCCCAGGCCGCCTATGCAAAGGAGCTGACTTAGGGATTTTTTTTAGGATTTGCATGTCAAATTTGCGGGTTTTGGTTATGTTTGTCCAGCTACTGACTCTGTGCATTCCTTACTTCAAGTTTTTGATTGCTTGCCCCTCTAAGTGACCTTTGCAGCACCCATGCTAGCTCCACTGATTTAAGCAAAATCATTGCTGAATAAAGTGATTTGTAATGAACTGCTTCCAATTCTGCTGAATCATGGTTTTAAGATGTGAGCCATGATAAGTGTAAACATAACAAGCAGAGAGGCTTCAAATGGGCTTTGCTATTCCCAAGCATTTTCTAAACCCACGATTCTCTGTGGTTTTTTTCATCGGTGAGTACTCATTTAAATTACAGTGATAGCATATGGTTCAAAAGCTCTCTCTGTGAAGACAGTATATAATATTCTTACCAGAGAATAGGTTGCCTCTTCTTCTCAGTATGTGTTGAGAAAGCTACCTGAAGATTTTGTCATCGGTGTTTTTCCTTACATTATAAACCACTCAGACTCCGCTATTCATCTGGTTACTTTCCTCTTTTTAATCTTTTTCAGAATGTGTTTTTCAAAGAAAGAAAGCAGCCACCATCTCATTAACAGAGTAGTGCTTTTGATGTGATTGTTTATCTGTTGTACCCTGAAGCTTTTTTCATCCTCTCATCCTGCTTAAGATGTCAGTGCAGTTTAAGTTGTGATTGGGATATTATATAGCCGTGTGTCTTGTTCTTGTTCTGCTTCTGATTAAAGGCTATTTTCCAAGGGTTTGTGGGAAGTAAGAATTAAAAACTTTTCCACCTTACTCTTTTCTCCCTCCTCCAAAAAATCTGCATACCTATCAGCCTTTCAATTGAAAGATCTCTGGTCAGAGACAGCTGGAAACTGCTTTTCCAGCAAAAGGTGACCTATTTACTCACTTTTTTGTTGGCATATTGAGGGTGAGAAGGCTGCAAACATGTTCTAGGCAAAGTGGTGGGACTGGGAGTCCAAGGCACCCCTGGCTATGCCTCTCAAGGTCACCAGGGTAGGAGCCACATCTCCTGCAGCCTTCCTTCAAAAGGGAAAAAAAAGAGAAGGTGATGTTTTCTGCAGTTTCATTGCCCATGATGCCTTCCTTACAGCATTAACACCCTTCAAAGGCTTTTTGCATAGCGTGATTCTTGCAGTGGGCAATAAGTCACAGCTGCTTGCAGCTTACAGCGCCAGGAATGGAGTGAAGGAATAAATATTTGGAGCATTATAGAAATCTTTATCCTCTTGGGCTCAAGGTCCATCTGACTGTGACCTGTTGGCTGCGGATCAGTATCTGCCAGATGTAAGAGCACTCCTCAGGAGCCAGAGGTGCTCTCAGGTACCCCAGTGGTTAGTCTGAAGGCACATGGATGGTGGCAGAACAGACCTTATTTCAGAGCCGCAGAAATAGCTGATTCCCTGTTACCCTGATTGTGAATACATTCTTGGCAGTGGCGTCTTTGTCTTGCCTTGAACAACTCTTATGGTGAGGTGGTCTTGTCAGGAGACCCAGGTCCCTGGGCTTTCTGTGGTGAAACTGACTCCATGTAGCTCTGGGCTTTCATTTTTAACATGGAATATTGCTATTGTCCTGTAGGATAGTTGTATGGAGTCCGCTAATAGCGAAGGCTCAATTCACTGTGCTTGGGCTAGACTTCTGGTGTCAGAATACAAAGCAGGTCATTCCCTGCACTCTCTGTAGTTGGTGGAGAGATGCAGGTACTGGCAGACTGTATTGCATTCTGTCTTAAGATGGGTGCCTGAACTAGGCATGTCAAGAGTTTTTGTCCCTGTCTTTCAATATGGGCTGAAAGAGCCTTGATAGCTTCAACTAGAAGATGACTAAAATGAGAAGGGTGCCAAATCCTTCAGAATTAGTCCTGCGTGGGGCTTGTGGTGAGCTAGGGTACTTGTCGGCCAGCACACAAATCCCCAGTCTGCATTAGGGCATCCATTACTGACTCCTCTGACAGTTGAAAGACTGCCTGAGGAGATGTAAGCACACTCTAAGGCTAATGACCATGAGTGGCTTTTGGCGACTCATCCAGAAGTGGAAAATGGGGTGTACTTTGCAGAGATATGCACTACAGGGAAGGAGATTGGGTTTCTCAGCCTGGGCATGTGCCAAAAAGGAAGCAAGACTGCGAGGAAGGCAGGTTCATGTTCAGAGGTAAAGGGAAGGCAGCCTGCTGCATGCAGGAAGGGAGGGCTGGGGTAGGAGCAGGCATAGGCAGGCCTCTGCCTGGCTTGAAATGCTGAGGAGACTGCCGACTCTGAAGATGTCATGTCAGATTAGGAGAGCCTCTGGCCAGAACAGGCAAGCAATGAGGAATTGGGGTGGTCTGAGGAACGGGCTCCGTGGTCTGCAGCCACCTACTTCCTGAGAGGTAGAGCACAGAGGGAGATGCCATCCAGGGACCTGCTGCTAGAGCTGGGACAAGACTTGGTGCAGATGTGCTTGGCTGATCAGTATGTGGGACTGAGCAGTTTCAGCCCATGGGTGATGTTCTGGCATCTGGCCAGACAAAACTGTAACTGTGGTGGAAGACTGAAAATCAGACTGTATTTGTGGGAAACGGTGAACCCTGATCACCTTGCTGTTACTTGATGCCTTAATCCATTTACATGGCTGTATACTGAATGTGCTAATCAGCTAACAGCAGAAGAGCTGATAAAAAGGGGGGTTTCATAATCCAGAGCTGATAAAAAGTGTGTTTTTATCTATTTTTTTCTTTAATATGGATTTTATCGAGTTACAAGACAAGCTGTCCTTTATGAATCTCATAATTTATGAGGCCACATGCTGGTTTTGGCTGCTGCGAGTTTTGAGTCACAGCCACGGGTGTTCCTCCAGCAATAAATAATACATTTTTATTTCCATTTGCATCTAGTCAAGGTTACAGAAAACTTACCTGTAGCCCAGCAAAAAGTGTTTACAATAGTCATCTCACAGGACCAGCTCTGCAACAGCAGCTGCCAGAACACTGTCCTCTAAGGTCTCGTTCTTTCTTTTAGTAGAATATATGATAAAGACAATCTGCAAGAAAAAAAGCCTGAAATCTACTGTTCACTCAGTTACATTTCAAGGCCATGTCAAGAAAATACCTGATTGAAGCGGTTAGCAATGTTCCTGCTTTCTCCATGTTCCAGGAAAATTAGAAGCTCTGCTCTACTTTTACCACTATGTTTTTGTTTACTTTATTTCATCCAATGCTTTTATGGCAGCCAACCAAAAGCTGGCATTGTCTCCTAGTTGTATCAGAAAGGAATGCTTTGCAATCCACTGTGAACAAATAGGATTTTGTTGATGACTTTTTAAATAATCACTGGCCTGCTGGCATTTAGCCCCAAAAATTTACATAGAAAATAAAAGCAGTTAAAGTGAATCTTTAAAACCTGTATTAAAAGTGTAATATTGGACTTTAAACACATGATGGTCATTGAATGATCAGACATGACTTTTGAATCTCCTTGCTTTGTGGGGCAAAGAGAATAAAGTCTATAACAAGTTATGTTTCTCATTACCTATGATAGCAGATTGCTTCACAACTTCAGTGCAAAATGTTTTGTACCCTGACCACAGATACTGGCTGTTGGGCAGAGTTTTTACCTGTTTTTTTCATTTGCTTGGGTTTTGGATTTTTTTGTTTGATTGTTTGTTTTTAGTATTGTGAAAATATCTGGGGAGACCTGGAGCTCGTCCACTATACACAGCAGGAGTTAGCCACTGTAATACTGCAGCAAGTAAAGCATCAGTTACATTCAACCAGTTCTGGTCATGCTGTTACAGCCCTATGAGGGACCGGTGGAGTTAATACATTGTTGTTTTTCTTCCCTCTTGTTCTAGTTTCTCACATTTTCACCAGCCCTCATGTTTCTCAGGTAGTAGATGAAGGCTTATATTTACCAGACTTTGAAAAGATTGATGTTCCAGATTCCTATTATGGACCACGGCTCTCATTTCCCCTTACTGTTGACGATGCCAGTGCTCTTCTTCATGCTTTCAGGAATGAACAGGTAAGTTGTAACTAGTGTGATTTCTTTTTACTTATTTTACTTCTCTCTCAAGTTGTAGCTCCACAATCAGTTGAATCCAATGTAAGGCTAAGGTGGTACCCAAGGAGATATTTCTCCCTTCTTTTCCATGCCATTACCCTTTCCACCTAGCCCCATGTGATCATACAGGTACATGGTGAGCTGTCTTGGAGAAACCGATCTGGCTGGAAGCTAACACAACAAAATCAAAAGCAGTCAGTTCTCAGCCAGACCAGTTCCCAGATTTGATTCACTACTTGGCTGCATGACCACCAGAGGCAGCACTGGGAAGGGGCAGGGACTAGCGGGGACCTCCTCTTCTAGCACTGAGATTACAGTGATCATGAAATGGAAACCCTTAGCAGCTGCTAGACAGGGGTTATCAGTGAGGGTGCAGGTCTGGGGAAGATGTCCTAAGCTGACCTAGAAACTAGTTATCATCTTTTTCTGGGTTGGAAGTGCTCCTTGTGTGGTCCTCTTTTCTTTTTTCCCCCACCCGTTCTTTTTAGAGGAATTGAGGTGCAAGGGTTAATCACCCCGTTCCAGTGTGCAAGATTCCACCATAATGGAACATTGAATACAAAGCATCGCTAATGTAGCGGAACAGGGTGATAGCACAAATCTCAGGAGCTTGCTGCTGCAGCTGCCAAGGCACTGAGAAGGCTGTTGCTGATTCTTTCTCTGTGTTCCTGAGCAAGACCCTTTGCTGCCCTCTTACAAGCTGTGGATGGGGCAGGGAGGCATTACATGGCACAGCTTTGTTTGAACTTGTGGTCATTTGTGCTTAACAATATACTGTATAGAAAGGATAAGCATCTATCTTGCTTTTCAATTTACTAAATAATGGTGGTGGGTTTTATGCTGTAATTTTCTGTGGTGGCTGATCTTAAAAGTAGCATGATAAATAAGCCCACCCAGACTTCACCTTACTGTCAGCTCTCTCTCTTACTATGGTTGGCATTTTATTAAGGAAATGATTATATGTAGTTGGCCTGCTTTGTTTGCTTTAAAAGCATGAATCTTGAAAAGTAGTTGGTACTCATCTATCTCCTCTACCAAACTTCTGAAGAGCTGTGTTTGAATTAAAAGCCTTAAAAATCACTGACTGACAAAATTATCGTAAAAAGCATTAGCAGAGAAGACCAGAAGCTTCAAGGCTGCATTCTCATAACATCTTCACAGCGAACTGGCAGATAGCTCTTAACAAGGCAACCCTTGCCAGAGTTCCCCTCTCATTATTTTTGCAATTTGCTGAAATATCAGTTGTGGCCTTTGGGGTTTTTTTGGGGGTTTGTGGGTGTTTCATTTTTTTCCTTTTAACTCACAGCTAGAACTACATCCCTTTTTTTCCCCTCAGTTACTTTGAACAGATGACCTTATGCAATGATTCCGAGTGCTGTATTACTCAGTCTCTTATCCTTTCTGTAGATGGGAAGAGTAGAAAGAGTACACTAGAAATAAAATGGGAAAATATGTAAAGCAAGTTCACTAAGGGCTGTATATCCATTCACCAGGAAGCAAGTGCAAAGCTATGAACACTCCTAATTCCCAGCACTAAACCGTACAGCCTGTAATCATGTCTGGAGGTCTGTAGTATAAATAATCTTGGCAATACGTGACTGATATTAATAAAGCAGACAGACATATCGCTACTTCTAATACGTGTCCCTTTTCTCCTTGCATTTTTTTCTCACAGCTGCTTCATGCCCGCTATGTACTGCAGCTCTTACATGAAACTAGGAGAGTTCTCAAGGAGATGCCAAATATCACACATCTTTCAACTTCCTACTCCAGGGAGATAACTGTCTGTGGTAAGGTGCCAGAGAAGATAACCGCTTTGGGCTATGGGTTGATATTCCAAGTGCTTAGAGAACAACACAAACATTTCCAAATGCTGCCATTACAAGAAAGTTCTGGATGCTGTTTTTTTTCTTCTTTTTTTCCCCCACAAATGAATAAATTTGAACAAACCAAAAAAAAAAAAAAGGTTTCTGAGTCACACTAAGTATATTTTAAGAAAGTCCCTCGCCTCCTCTTCCTTTTTCTCATTAAACATTTCTGAATGAGTCAGTATTAATTCAGCTAACACTGCAGTATAGCTTAAACATTCCTGCACTTCCATCTCTAAAATGCCACCGAGTATTTTGCTCACTGGCTGCAAGTCCCACCACTTCCTCCTCTTACTGAGAAAAAGACTTTACCATAATAATTTACTCAGTAATTATTTTAGTGAGGGCTTAATAGGGGTGGCAAACAAGACCTTCCATTGACAGCAAGACTATCCAGAACAAATTGAAATTATAATAAACCTCTGTTTCTAAAGGGACCCAAGAGGATGGGTCAGTCTTTATACGACCAACAAATTAGTCTCACAGAATGATGTGATGTGTCACAAGGTAAAGAACTAAGAGCTCATTGCCCATCCGTTTTGTTAAGCTTTTGTAAATTATAGATAGAGATGCAGTATCCTGACTTGCCACAGAGCGAAGGAGCTGCAAAACAGAACAGTAATGGTGACATTAACTCTTGACAGCTAGCAGTGCGTGCTGTGTGTAATAGTGGGGTGGTATAAGGAAGAATAGTACAACACATGCAAAACAAATAATGTTCTTTAAGATGTGGTTATGCACCTACTCTGACAGGAAAGGGTTAAATGAGGTTTTGTATAACTAATTTGTTACCCAAACCAACAAAACCTCTCTCCAAACCAAGTAAACATGGATTCATACTTGTTCGCTACACAGGGTGATCTTACTAAGCAAAACGTACCTTCTCATGTTTGTATTTTGTTTGCGCTATGTAACCAGCACCGAAAGTGGTCCCCTTCATGCCGCTGAAATTAATAGCTGTTGTAACCAGAAAGATCCTCTGCAGAAGATGAAAGACCAATTTTTAGACATAATTGGTCCAAAAAGTTGATTTCCTTAAAATAAAGTATCCCTCTTCCCATTTTATTTTAATTTCAAATTAATAATGCAGATTAAATACGCACCTGAAATGTTTGCACCCACATACATGATGAAAATCTATCATAGCTTGAAGGACTCCGTAGAATGACTTCAGCAGGCTCATAATTAATAAAAAGTGGCACAGAAAACATGTAGACAGGGTAAAAATGTCACTTCTCTCCTTTCCTACTCATTGGTGGTGAAAGCATATTATCACAAGATAGGTTCTGAAACCGTTCTGTGGCTTTGTGTTGGTGAGTCACAGACATGAGAAGGTTGGTTCTGTGAGCATGAAATTCAGTCATATGCAGAGGGAAGCTATGCTGCAGTGATCCTTTGTGTTGGGGTGAAACCCCCGTGCCTGCTCCAAAAGAAGCCTCTTGGAAAGGGCCAAATCTGTCATTCCTGTGGCCTTAGCACTGAGGCATACAAACACGGACAGCTCTTGACACCCTCCACCAGATCCCGCCTGTAATAATCAAAACCTGGCCCTGAACCAGACAGATGTCAGTTGTGCTGTATGTAGTGGGCTACTTCGGAAATTTAAACCTGGTAGAAGTCTTATCATATTTCTAAATGTCTTTTAGTGAAATTTCCTGTTTTTTTCAGGTTCATAATGTATTTTTTCATCTTACTCCCACTTCCCTGAGTGGACCTTTGGCTGTGTGACTGGTCTGATCTTCAGGTCCAGCCGCAAAGAAAAGACAAAAACTTTATGCAAGACAATTGTATACTCTATTGAGTATTTAATTGCCAGCAGCTTCGGCATGTTCCTTAAAATGAAGCTAATCCTAATACAAGGCAAATTAAGGAAAACATGGGGTAAAACTTGTTAGGGCGAACTAATTCTAGTTTTATTATTCCAGTTTTTATCTCTTTTGTGAGAAAAATTAAGGGGAAAAAAATGTTTTTGTTTCCTGTAGGAGATTTGCATGGAAACCTGGATGATCTTTTGCTGATATTCTATAAGGTAAGTAGGCAGTCTGTGATGTAGCATTTTCTCTTCGAGACTTGTTGTTAAGAACACATATTTATGTCTGATAGATCTCATCACTGTTAGAATTGTACATGTGGTGTGCACGTACCACACACAAATCCTGGAGCAATTTGAATGGTGTCTTTGTTGTAGCTTTTCTTTCTTTGTATCCTCCTGCTCACTGTGAAGGAGGAGATCCAGGAGATCTTTCTCTTCCTAAATGTTGAGCAGGAGCATGAACCAAAACTTGAGGGTTCCTTGCAATGTCTCCAAAGTCCTGCCACTGTTTTATATTTCATATTGACTAAAGTCTTCTAAAATCAGGAGCTAACTTAGTTTCTGACGTGACACTACACTACGGATAATTTTGGCCCTCCAGAAAAAATGCAGAAGCTTTCATTGAGGCCTTCCATTGATACCTGCAAAGTGTTTTCTATTATTATTTGCTTACAGGAAACACAAAAAGAGTGCTATCTGGTTAAAAGCTTTTTAAGCCTTGGAAGCAATCTCATAGTCTGCACAAAATGGAAGTACCTTGGGCACCCTTTATGTATCCATGAACAGCTGCTCGCTTTTTAATGCTAAAAAAGCATAGCTCTGTTTTACTGATGTGAAAAAACCTAAGCTCCAGGCTATCTTTTCCACAATTGTGAAGATGTGGGAAATTTCCTATATTTAGTTTCACATTTATCTTTAGCATGAATCACCACCTTTTGTTTAGCAGATACTCTCTTTGATTTGAGCTTTCCGGGGGAAAGGGTTTATGTCTGATCCTTATGCATTCATCTGCACTGAATGGAGACTGAAGTGAGCTAAACCAGGTGTTTAAATGATGCAATTCCCCCTTGCTTCCAACTTTGTTACACTTTATCTGACACTTGTTGAATAGAAACTCAGCTGTTTTGCCCAAGTGCACGCCTGAAGCCTGTCAAAGTATAATCAGACCTTTTCACAGAGTTCTGCTTTTCTTATTAATCAATCAATTACGTTTAGCTGGCCCTTGGCTTCCAGTCTTTTAGCTGTTATTTTAATTAGACAATCTTCCTTTTTGAAACTGGAATAAGAGTATGATAAAGATTGGTTTCAATCATGGGACCTGGAATGGAAAAAAAAGCAATTTTGAAGATAAATGCTCGGATATATTTACAACTGCAATTAACCTGAATATTACTCTTTTAGAGTAAATGAGAGATGATTCTTTTTCCCCTCTCTAATGGATGTTACCAAGAGAAAAAAACTCTAAGCAAGGACTAGATCCTGACTTCTGTAAATTCAGAGCCAAAACTCCCCCTGACTTCAGGCACTAATGTTTACTCCAAGTCATTCTCTGTTAAGCTTCATGGGGAGTCCTTCCACCAAACTGAGTAAATGGACAAATATTTTCTTCATTTCACAGTGGTTGAGAAAATAGAGAGCACATGATAGAGCTGCTTAGTTATTTAGAAGCAAATTAAATAACACAGTATTTTCTCTCCCCTCTGAGCAGTTTACTCATCCGAGCAGTGAACCCAGTCAGCCTCTGGGATCCATTTTTTTTTCTGCTTCCCCAATTCTGTTTCAGTGGAAGGGATTTCTTCCTCCAAGTTGGTACAAACCACCTGTAACCTTAAACAAGAGGGTGTAATCCTAAACAGTGCCATGAAGAGTGTAGTGATCAGGTCTGTGCAGAGCTGAAATGGCTGCTGAAGCATTTTGGAGGCCTGCATGCAGACCGGGTCCCTTGAGCGCAGAGCTCTGTTCAGGGAACCTTTATCACAGCACTTCTACAAACTGCCAATAGCAAACACAGAGAAGCTAGCAATCTACAGCTTATCGATACAATGCTGCTTGTGATAGTGTGCATAATTCCTATACCTGTTTTGGGTGAGGCTAAGATAATTACTTCTTTCTCAATAGCCAGTTTGTAAGGTTCATTCAGTCCCTCCATTAATCTCCATTAAATTACAGCATTTCCTGAAATTCCTTGAAACCCTTGCATTTTAATTATGTGTTGCTAAGTTAGACTGTTAAATGGATGCTATGGGTAGAAATAGCCTGAAGCTGTAGAAAATGCAAACGACAAACGGAAGTTAATTAATCACTAACCCAGCAGATACTGTAATGATGCCCAGCAGCAAGTTGCTAAACATTAGAGGGCCTTGTTCGCCTCTTTGACATGTCAGAGGCTGCAACAGCCTTTAATCTAGTTTTGCGCTTACTGTTGGTCAAAACCACAGAAAAGGAAATAAAAACTGCATGACTGTGGAACTAAACTAAAATGTCACATTGCAATTGGAAGTCCAAAACAAACTCTTATTTAAAACTAAGAGTTGTGGGTAAGCTTTTCCTAAAGAAGAATGATGGAGTCCGGAGAGTGCTTCAGTAGATCTGTCTTTACATGAGGACTGCAGTTACATAGTAGCTGTGTGTATACTGACCATCTGATGATGATTCAAATGCCTATTGGTTTAAAGGCAAAGCTTTTATTAATTCATCTTTCCAGGAGCTGCTGCTGAGTCTCTCCTGCCTGTTCCACTCCTGAAATCCGCCCTTTCTTTTTTAAAACCACTACAACTCACTGCACAGTCTCACAAATTGCCACTCTTGTAAGTGCAGAGCAGGCACGTGCGTCTTCTAAGTTAACTTAGAAAGAGCTGGGGAGAGGCTATGGCAAAACCCAAGCAAGCTGTATTTACAACAGTCAGGATTGTGCTGCTGTGGGAATTGAGAGAGCAGGATTCAGTACTGCATGCCGACATAACAGCATGGGACGCTGACTGGGTCAAGAAAGAGATTTTTCCTAATGGATTCAAATTCAACATTTAATTGAGTCTCTGGCCAAATCATGCATCCGGCAATAAACCGGCTAAGGCAGTACACCAGGGCATGCCATAGAAACATAGCAAGTGCTGGACACTGTTGCAGCAGCTATATTCAGGGAGTGGGATGTCTTGCAACATTGCCAAACCTGTGTAGAGTGGCTTCCACAGTTGTAATGTGATTTTATAGACGTTCTATTGATACTTCTTGTGTATGCCTACTGTGAAAACAGAGGTTTCCTTTCTTTGGCAAGTCAAAATTGAAATAAGATTTCTGATACTCATGATCAGAAATGATGTAGCTACACGTAATTGCTGCTTTACTTTCTGTAAGATGATGGCACCCATTGACATGTTGATAACTAATCTAATGAAACACACCATCAATTCACAGTACTAGTTTTTGATAAGTCACCATTCATAGTAAAACATTGCTTTATGTCTTCAGAAAAAAAAAATAAGGTAAGAAATACCTGTACAGTCTCTCAGGTTTGTGAGCACTTAAGTATATCTTTGCCCTGGGCAGGGGCAAAGTGTAATGTGAATAAAATTCAAGTATTGCTTTCAGGATTAAAGCAGCTGCAATCCAGGGTCTTCAGAGTTCTGGATTAAGATTTGGCACCCTCTGGACTATAGTCTTTCTCAGTAGTTTTAGAAGCATACACTGCAAACAATGTAAATATATTAAATCATTTTTCTTACTGTGTAAGGAAACGTAAGAACCTTCAGACTTGTGTCAGAAGATAATTTTTCATGGATTTCTTGTCTTCCATTCAAAATGAACGAGTCCGTTCTATTTGCAAACGCCTAACTTCCTGGCAGCAGCTGCATTAACAGAAAAGTATATTTTAATAGAATGATAATGTTCCTATTGGTCCATTTCAATATATTTCAATAGCTAGAGGAGAGGATTAGAGATGGCATCATAAGAACAGTCAGAGAGGTCACCTCTTCCCTGGTGGTTCATACAGATTGATAAGGAGATTTTTGTTCTAAGCGGTGGAAATAAAGAAGTGCTGCATTTTAGATCTCTGTTTTGTGCAGGTTTTTTGCAGATTTTCTAGCATTATGATCTCATTTGAAATGCTATTTCCTTTATTACAGTAGCACAGAAGCGTCTCTAAATGTCCTTGTTTTTGTTTCCTTCTGCAGAATGGTCTGCCTTCAGAACAAAACCGTTATGTCTTTAACGGTGATTTTGTTGACAGAGGGAAAAATTCTATGGAAATACTTATAATCCTGTTTGCATTTCTTCTTATCTACCCCAATGATTTTCACTTGAATAGAGGAAACCATGAAGACTACATCATGAACCTGAGGTAGATTTTAGGGGGCTGGGGGAGGGAGTATCTGGCTTTCACTAGAAATGTTGGAGCTTTTGAATGCTGCTTTACCTACTGTGACACTCTAAACCATAAATAATGTTTTATTCTGAATCCAGTGTAGCTCTGCATCTTCAAGGTGTGTGAGGGGAGCAAAGAACATCCCTGTTACACACAGGCACTTGAAAGGGAGTCATATCTTGTCTCTGACCTAATCACAATCCGTTGAAGTCAATGGGCTTAGCGCAGCTTCCATCCAGAGTACTAAATCTGGGGAAAGGAGATGGATGGAAGGATTATATTTTAGTTAAAGCATTGGCTTTTTCCACAGCATAGCAACAGACATAATAGTATGCAATATAATGGAACCAGTAAACTAGGAGCTGGTATTTCATTTAACTTTTGACTAAAATGTCACTTCCCAAACACAAAGGGTGGGTAAATATCCTAGCTTCCACACCATGGAGGTCCATTAGTTGCAAGGTGGCAGTCTACCCCACTGCAGGAACAGCTGAGACCCTATTTTCTAGTACAGGTATTTGCACTCAGCTGTACCGCACTGCCAAGGCAGTAGGCACAGTCAGTGTTTCTGGCTGTAGTGGAAGTGTGACTTGCAGACAAATGCATTTCACAGATGATAGAACTCCTCCTCAGTCCTAGTCCCTACAATTCTCAGCCGCCCCAGTAGGTCTTTTGGTGACTGACTGGTGTGTAACCTGCTGTAGCCCTTCTATAATTTGATGCGTGCACACAGAACATATTGCTCTTTAGTCCAGGCATAAACCTGGGTTCAAATCCTATTAAAGATCCACATAAGAGAATCAGTTTCACATGATACTTCCTTTTTCAGAACTTAATTTAAAAAAACCAAACAAACCCAATCAAAAAAACACCAGATCAGTTACTTTATCTACAAAGTAGGAAAATTCCCACCCAAAATAGTGGAAAATATTAACTAAGTCTGTGATGGTATGGAGTGCAAAGATGCGTTCCTGTGTATGGCTCTTTGCCGGGCCTTTGGATTAGCAGTGCTGCACATCGGTAATTTTGAAAGCCGAGAGTCAGTGTGTTGTGAAAATGCCCCTTGTACCAAGGATATCTTGGTGTGAAAAGACTGAGGTGTCGAAATCCTTGTCTCTGGTGGGGGAAAAGACACGACAGATGACACTGTCTAGTAAGGTTGAGTGATTTAGAACAAAAACCCTGTGGAGGTTTTGTGGGAATTTTTGCCTATCATCAGTTAGGTTCCTTTGAAATTTCTTTGTGGTATCTAAAAGGTAAAACTCCTAAGCTATTCCCTTTCAGATGGGGAAAAGGCCACTTAATTATTGGTCACGATTCTGTTCCTGATCTCTTTTATGTACAAGAAACCAGTTTAACTCAATTATTGAGGCAGAGCAGAAGAAAGTACATTTAAACAGAGGCGAGACAGAATGGCAGGAGAAAAAGGATAGAAAACTCCTGGCAAACACTACAGAAGGTGATGCAGAAGGGTCATACTGAAAACCAGTTCACATTGTTGTCCTATTTTCAGATATGGCTTCACAAAAGAAGTTTCAAAGAAGTACAAGGTAGGATTCCTCCTCCTTCCCCTATATTTTCTTTGTAGTCTTGCACAGTAAAATGAGACCTCTGTAAGTAAGGAAACTTCCAGCCGGTTTATATAGGTGAAGTACAGAATTACTTTAGTAATGTAGTTAAAATTATTTTGGATTATCAGTGGAATAAGTGACAAAACTATTTTAAGTGTTAGCCTTTTATGTTCAGAGATGTTTGGGATAAAATAGGAGACATCTGTAAGGTGACTCAAGAACACAAAAAGAGGTGCACTTGAAAGAAAAACAAAATGCTGTTTTGGTGTTGGAGATTGTCGGAGACAACCAAATGGCCCTAAAGTAAATGTCAGAACATGTTTGTCAGTGTTGCAGTTCAGGGTGTCACCTGGATGGAACTGTTCATACGGACTGTGGCAGATGCTTCAGCAAAATCTTGAGCTTAGAAGCAACAGAATCTGCCAAATAGGTTCTAATATAACAGTATGTTTTACAGGACCATGGGAAACAGATTTTGTGTCTTCTGCGAGATGTCTTTAGCTGGCTTCCCCTCGCCACTATAATTGATAGCAAAGTTCTTATCCTACATGGAGGGATTTCAGACACCACAGATTTGGATTTCCTGAATGCTCTTGAGAGAAATAAGGTCAGAGATCATATTCATGTGGGGGTGATTTTGTTTTCTTTTAAAAAAATTGCAGTACAAATGCTGATATCAAATTGTTTGCATTAGGAAAGGAAATGGCTGCTGTATAAGGCACGTCAGGAAAAAAAGAGTCTTGTTTTTCATCAAAATCAGTGTTTAGGAAGGAAGGTTTTGGTAGATGTTGGGAGCCAATTGTTTGGCTGCTGTAAAATAACATGGGTCCTTTGACTTTAAAATAGCTAAAAACACTTTAGATGCCTCCTTCCTGCCATGATGACGCATTAGCCAGAAAGGATGAAAAGTGCTTAATTCTCAGGCATTTCTAAACACTTTAGAAATCAATCTAGACACATCTTTTTAGCACTGCCTTTTGTCCTGGGGCTGTGCTTCTGCCATCTGTGGTGTGGGGGAAGTTCTCCACCTGTGAGGCGCTCCCTTGGCAGCAGCTGAGCTTTGCACATGTGGGAGAGCTTTTCCAGCAGGATCAAACTTCAGGACCTGGCCTTGAGATAACGGAAACTACTGCTTTTCAGGGATTTAGAAGACAGAAACATCCTTTTTTTTTTTTTTTCTGAAATGGTGAGCAAACACAGCTCTTTCAAATAGTGGAAAATGGTGTGGGATTTGGTTTCGGTTTGGACAACTAAATCAAGATGTCCGCTTGTGAGTGGGGTGCTTAGGTCCCTTGTAATCAATGGAGATCCAGGAGATCTGGTGGAGATCCAGGTCTTACCATTGCTCAGACATAGGTCTCCAGTGCTGTTTGTGGAAGCACCCTGTAGCTGAGGAATGGCCCCTCTGGCTGCCTCTGGAGAAAGTCTTCTTGCAGGTCTCCTCCACCGGTCTCCTTTAGGTCTGGTTCATATCTGCCCACCTCACTCTAACTCACAGACATAGCAGAGCATCCCAGATGGCACAGGATACATATATTTAAGCAACCTTGTGTACCTTGTGATTAGCATCTGTGGAATCCAGAGCTATTTCTCTCATCCTCATGTTTTCTAATACAGAAGTAACTGCTTTACAGGACAGGCAGGTGTATCTCTGTTTCTTAAAGATGTTAAAAAGGGCAATGAATACTTCTGGTCACCTGAGTCTTAGGCTCCACTGGCTATACCACCGTACACTAAAACTGGGTGCCTAGCTACAGATGTAGGTGTCTTAACTGTGAGCTGAGTTCTGCCCACGCTTTCGCCAAGGCTGGGCTCAGCGTGTTACTGATGTGATACCTGTGAAGTGCAGAATTAACAGGTCAAAGTTGCTGCCCCGGAGAGCGTTGCTAATGAGGCGTGTGTGTGCCACAACTCAGGGCAAGTAACACTCAAGGCCAGCTGATGTATTTTAATTAGTACAGCTGGCAACTGACAGGTCTCAAATACTGGTCAGTGCCCTGGGGAGTAACCCAGTGTTCTGTGTTTTGTTTTGCAGCAGTCCTTTTCTGTTGAAGAGTAGAATTTGGCATGGGGGGTGTTTTGTTGTTGGGGGGTTTTTTGTTCAAAAAATGAACTAGCATGAGAAAATTTCAAATGAGAAGAAAAGATACTCCCTGGAGAAGTGTCTGTATTTAACGAGAATTCATGGAGCCATAGCACACAGCTCCAAAAAAGCAAAAGCCCATGCATATTGGAGGAGGTTGATTTAACAATAAAAGGGCCTGACGTAATACTTCCTCAATTTCCCTGTTATCCTTGTGACAGTCCATTGGTTTCAGCCAAATTAACCTGGCAGCATGCTACTGTGTCAGAGCAGTAGTGAATGCCGTTTCATTTTCTGTACAGTGTACACGTATATTTTCAGTTTCCAGTGAAGCTGGGCACTTCAGCGTCTGCCCTGAGCCCAGACACTACTTGCTGTATAGTGAGACCTTGTGATTGACTGGCTTCAAATGAGTCTGTGTGTCTTGTTAACGGTACGAGAGCAGCTCTGAAGAGGCTGGTTGCTGATAGATATAAAGCAAAGTTTCTGCAAGTGCCAAACACCTGCAGCTCCCACCAAACCTGTGAGTTGAGGACATTATGAGGGTTCACTGCTGAGTACAGGGAATGGGAACCAATGTGCCTTTCAGGTATCTCTGTATTGTCTTTCTGTTCTGGTAACTCTTTCAATGTTTTGGGTTTTTTTTTTAAGTTGAAATCTTTGATGCGGCCACCAAAATCAGTAAGAGACAGACAGGACCAAGTGAAGGAGAGAATTCCCACAACCAGACCCAGTAAACACACTGCCAACCAGAATGTCACAGGAAAAACACAACACATCTCTTCATCAGGCTCCACTGAGCCTTCAGGCTCGAATTTGTCTTCAGACCCTGCCCTGAAGGAATGGAAACAAGTAGGTGAAACCAAAGACAGACCGATACTGAACCCTCCTGCACAAACCTGGCAGGCGCTCTGTTCAGGGAGTGTGTTGAGTCTGAAGGGACTCTCTTAATAAGAAACCTTGGGCGTACACTAGCCAGCTATTAGTTCTTTGGATGCTTTTTGTAGACCTGGTAATAAAGGCTTGTGATTTTATACCTTCCAAGTACAATTTACCCAGTGTTTTCTTAGCTGTTAGGCAGAGGAAACTGCTTGGTATGAGATGTGTCTGCATGCCCTCATGTGGTTAGATCTGTTGGTACATACGTGGTTGTCAGTTTAAATAGGTCAGACACTGCAATTGTTGGTGATAGCGAGCACCTTTTTTTGGCTGTGGTTTTGGCAGCTGAGTGCTGATACCGCCCCAAAACACCCAACTCCTGAGACACACAGGCTGATACTCAGGGGTGGGGTTTTTTTTGTCCTCTGGCTGTTCATTTCCTCTTGAATATTAGAGGCAACATGAAGCTCTTGTCATGTTGTAATTTAATAAATTGTGACAATTTGAAAAGCTTAATTTTCACAGCAATTTAGAAGCTCAAAATTGGGTTGTGTGTAAGTTTATTTTTCGGAGCTTCTCTTCAGACAGCTGCTATAAGGGGCACACACTTTTGTTTTGCTTCTGAAGAAGCAAATCTGTCTCTGAAAATGTTATTTCCCAAGATACATATCTGACCTACAAACTGATGTAATGGGCACAAGCAACCCCTGAAATCTGGCACTCCCCCAGCTAACCAAGCCTCCACTGAGCCACGCTCACAAACGAGAAGTGGAATGTGTTAGTGCAAACCTTATGCAGTGAGGTTTAAACAAACACATTTCACCTAATGTTTAATACTGACTAGAATTATTAGGTTAGGTGACCTTAAACCATGGTAATTCATCCCCATGTCTGTAAAATGTTGTTTTGAAACATGAGCTAACCCAAGATGATAAAGCCAAAGGCAACTCTTGTCACCTTTAGAACAGGCGCTCCCAAGCTTAGTTTAGGTAAAGCCACTGACCCATGTGATTATCAGGTCTGTGCTGGGAAATAGCAAATGCCTCTCACACCTACATGCGAAGGCGGCATCTATTGCTCTCTTTGAAATAGCCCAGGCACCAGGTACTATTCCTGATGCACCTACCACTGTCTGGAAACCTCAGCTGGTAAAAGGAGGTACAATTCTGAAATATTTCATCTAAAGAGGTTCATTCAAAATCTAGATAATGTTTCTTAAGAAAGGCAGAACAAGTTTCAGCCCAAAAGAATGCCCTGCTGAAGGAAGGAAGAAAACAGCAGTCCTCGTTGTTAGCTCAGGTGTGTTTTCTCCCTGTACTGTGGGGCTTTTGCCATGGCCAGTACTTCAGACAGCATAGTCTGTCAGTCCTCACCTACTCCCAGTCCTCACGTGCTTGAGTTTGCTATTTACAGATCCTTGACATTCTCTGGAGTGATCCACGAAGCCAAAACGGTTGTAGACCAAACAAGGGTCGAGGAGGAGGTTGTTACTTTGGCCCTGATGTCACTGCCAAGCTGTTTAAAAGGTATAATCTGAAGATGCTCATCAGGTCTCATGAATTTAAGCCAGAAGGTTATGAGATCAGTCACAATGGGAAGGTAAGATGTGTCCATGTAAAGCAGAATTCTCCTGTGAATTTCACAGGCACATCCACAGTAGGTTTGTCTGCAAAGTTCATTAAAATATGAGTGACTTCTTTAAAGTGGATTTGGGGGAATTGTGTGCTAGGTAGACGTGAGAACATATTATGGAGTTCTGACAAACAAAGTGCTTTACAACTTCAGGGAGTGGGGACTGGCCTATTGCTCATGTGAAAACGAATCCACATCAACAACATCCCAGAGGACAGCTGTGTGTAAATGCAGCACAAGAGATGCTCTAAGGCTCTAGAAGCCTTTCAACTTAATAATTTCTCTTCTGGCCCTGCTTTCTGACATGCTGTATCAGGTGGCCAGCAAGAATCCCAAGAACCAGGTCTATCTTCTAAGAGGTTTCTGTTTAACAGCATGTTATATCACACTGCCCTCTGAACTGAAGTCTTCCTATGACAGGCCAAAAATACAGTCTTGGAGCTCTGACTCAAAAAGCACAAGCAATCTGAACGACATAGTTGTTGATCTCAGGTTTTATATGCAGATGCTTAATTTTGTAACCTGCATGTTTTCCTAGGATCAGTTTCAGTCTCAAGAAGGGTTGTTTTAGCTTCTTTGTTTCCTATGATCAGGTTATCACCATATTTTCTGCCTCTAACTATTACGAAGAAGGGAGCAACCGGGGAGCATACATCAAACTGAATCCTGAACTGATTCCTCGGTTTGTACAGTATCGAGTCAGCAAGTACACGCGCAGGCAGAATCTTTGGGAGAGGTAAAGCTGTGTTGCATGCAGTCAGCATGTACTCACTCAGTGTGTGAGTACCTGCCACAGATCTACAGTTTGAATAACTGAATCGGCACCCATCTTCCTTGGTCGTCTTTGTTTTTCTGTTCTACAATTCAAAAATTGATACAGTAGACAAAACATGTTCTAAGTACTCTAACTTGGTTTCCTGAGAGAGTCCCAAAGGTAATTAGATGCAGTAAGCGGTTAGAACAGACAATTGTCAGGGACTAGTAAAGGGCCTCCCCTGTCTGTCAGGTCTGCTTTAATGCTGCATCATTAATCTGGACAAATCCTGTTAAGAATTGAGTCCAAAAAGTTTATCATGACAGCTTTGCCATGCCTAGCACTGTGGTCAGATTTACTAAAGCAAAGCAGCTTAGACTTACCTGCATAAACTCTATTATCTCATAAATTCAGATTATTTTTAGGGGGTTTTGTTGGGTTTGGGTTTGTGGGGTTTTTTTCTCCCCCAGTGTTGTCTTTTGGCAACCCTAAACGTACTACATCTCAAAGGATGTAAGAATTTGATAATGAATGTTGAAAAGCATGAAGTGCTAGAGGATTTAAATCCTTTATTGATCTGCTCTGCATTTTTTTCCTCCTAGGGTGGGTACAATTGAATCATCTGCCTTAAAGTCCTTACGAGAGAAGATTTATGCTCACAGGTCTGAACTCACTAGGGCTTTTGCACAGTATGACCTCAACGGCACAGGTAACACTACCTCTCTGCCCTGTTGCTGCCACGGGGAAGCTTCCATGTGCGCCTGGGGGCAGAGGGGACAAACCCCACGGAGAAGGGTCCTGCCTGCCAGTGTCAGGCTGGAGGGCACCAGAGGCTGTTTGAGCTTATGTTCTTCCTGACTACAAAGGAGGACAGGTGTTAGCAAGCGCTCAGCCCCAGAAAGCAACTTGAGGGGATGAAGCTTTAAGTAGGTGAAAGAAAACAACTGAAACACATGGGCAAATAAGGAAATGGTGGCTGTGGCTGGGCAGAGGGTTTGGGCAAGTCCCGCTCCAGAAGCTCAAAGATCACCACCTTCACTTAGGAGTACCTTCAGATATCAGACGGAGGAACTGGGGTCTCAGGTGAGGGGGAAGGGCTCGCCTTCTGAGTCTGGGCAATAGCTGAGTGAAGTTGACTGGCTATGCCACTGGGAGACACGCGCTCACCCATCAGCTGCAGGCAAGCCAGTGGTTAAGTTGATACATGAACCTTTTATGTAGGAGCAAGGAGTTAGGGATTTGTAGCACGAATACAACTTTTCCTCATGATGGCGTCTCACTTGATGGGGTTGTCATCGCTGCCCCTAAAAGGGCAATCAAAAAGTGACTGTACTGTTCTGTTGGCCACTGAACAACTGTTAACATATTTCTGTCTTGCTGGGTTTTCAGCGACATAGGTCTCTATACTTGCAGCTCCGCTCACATCTGAAGCACTCTTTCTGGCATAATCTGGTTTTCTCAAAAGGTATTAAAAAAATGTGCTGAACATCGTAACAGCATCACCAAGTAGTTGTGGTTGGAAGGGACCTGTGGAAATGTCTAGTCCAACCCTGCTGCTCATTGTTATGAAGGGTTTTATCCCAGGGTTCGGAGAAAATGTTTATGTTTTGCAATTGTTATTAAAAACAGCAGAAGGCATGCTGGTGACTGATTTGGGCTGTGTCACGTACCAGTCGTAACCATGAACTGACCCTTTCTGGCAGGTAAGATTTCTGTCAATGACTGGGCTGCAGTGATGGAGTCTGTCCTACAGCTGGAGCTGCCCTGGAGGATGCTGCGGCCTCACTTAGTACAGATGAACCCAGATGGAGGAGTTGACTTCATGTCATGTTTTTATGATTTGAAAATAGGTCAACCTATAAAAGAGGTGAGGAAAACGCCTCCTTGCAAGTCTTGGAGGAACAGCTTTTGGTGCATCTTGAGGCATGAGACAGTGGTTTGGCCAATCAGGTAGACATCTGCAGCTGAACTAGTTGCCGAGCTTCCTTTTATAGTCACTGGAGGGAAATGAGCACTGCTAGGGTACGAATCATCGCTCCCTGCTAAGGTAGATGCTTAAAATAGGTTGGATGAATCACATGCTAGAACTGCTCCTTATTTCCCGTTGACTCTCAAGGGCGCTTAGATAACAGAGCTGAGGGGATGCAACAAATCCTACCCAGGGCACTCAACCCTCACTCTTTGAGATGAGCTTTCCAAATGTGCTCCAGAGCCAGTTCAGGCACCCGTAGGAGGGAGTCACAGTCGTGGATGGACTTTTAGATGTTTAGTAGTAGCTGAGGTCTCTTCTACAGACTCCAGTTGCTACTGAGCGGCTGCAGAGTGCTTTGGTACTGCGCTGTCTCCGTCATTTTTCTAAACAGCTTTCTATGCGTGCATGCTGTACAGCATCTTCCCTAGATTATCCATATTTCCACAAATAATTACTGAAGGTAGGAGGTGTGAAGGGCTCCTTCCCCCCATGCCCCGTCATCTGAAAGTGACAGGTTTCAGCTGATTATTCCTCAGGGCAAGCCACAAAGTATCGTTCCAGGGAACTTGAGCATAAGGGTTTGGTGGTTTTTTTTAAAACATTTGAGAAGATAAACTGGGAACAGAGATGTGGATAGGACATATTCTCAGACTCAAACCAAGGTCTGAATGGTTTCCCGTATGGAATTTCAAAACCAGGTTCAGCCCGCTTTGGTGGAAACGCTGTGCAGATATAGAAAGGATCTGGAGATCATCTTTAACATCATTGACAAAGATCACTCAGGTAAGTCCAGGTAACTTCACTGCACCAGCTCTAGGGTGCCTATACTAGTTATCTTTCCCTGCTGTGTTTCCTCCTTAAGGCTTCTAAATATAGAGGAACCAGAGGTGATGTCATTTTTCCAGTTTAGTGAAGACTAATTTAAGCAGTCAGGCTGTAACCGTATAAGGGACGGTGCACAGAGCCGAACTTGAGAAAAAATCTCACGTATCCCATCCCCAGTACCAGCTTCACTCTTCTGGGGGGCTCTTCCTCCCTTCCCCTCTCACTCTCAGTATTTACTGCTTTCTCAGTTCCACTGTTGAAGGCATTAGATCGTCACGTGAAATAAAAATGTACTTCAGTTGTGAAATCACACAACACACCGAAGCCACAGCAGGCCGGTAACTTTCTTGCAGTGGAGGGGTGTGCGTGCGTGTGTGGGGAGGGGAAATAGCGCTGGAAAAAGCAATCTGCTGTCTGTCGCCTTTAGGTCTGATTTCTCTTGAGGAGTTTGGCCAGACATGGAAACTCTTCACTTCTCACCTGGGCATCGATGTGCATGATGAAGACATTGACAAGTTAGTCCTCAGCATAGACTACAATAAAGATGGCCACATTGACTTCAATGAATTTTTAGAGGCGTTTCACGTGGTTCATAGACTAGAGAAAAAGGCAAACTCGTGAAATGACAGAACTTCTTGTGGGCTGTTTTGGAAGCTCACTTTCCTGTCATTAGTCATAAGCAGTCTGGGAAACCGATCTCCAGACTGACAATAAACGGGCTGCTCGATATGGTAAGCATTGCCATCACCGCGTAAGCCTTTATTTAGTCCCTTCTGGATGATACATACCTGCTGGCGATAAGACAGGAGACACAAACCCCCGCTACTTACAGTATTACTGTCACTGCCACATCAGTACCTTACAACTGATCATCTCCCTTGGTGGCACCTTCCCCATCGACCTAATCCATCAACGCTGCCAAGGTCACACCTACAAGCCCCCGGGAAAAGAAACTTACTTGGGTACGTTTCCGTCATCAGCCCTTAGAGACAGCTGAGACATAGCCTTGATGACCAAAGAACATAACAGTCTCTTCCTGAGGATGTAACAGGCGTGGCATCCAATCCAGGAGAGGAAAAGAGGGAAGAACGGTCAAGAAAATAGGTGGTGCTGCATTTATTCTTGCTCGTTGCATGATGCAGTGAGCTCAGACCATTCCAGGTCACTGTCTATACTCCTTGAAGTTTACAGACACAACTTAAAAGGCTCTTAGCTGACAGGCACTGCGCTAGCTTTCCTCTTGCAACCGGCTACTTTTGCCTGTGCGTGTTGGGGTTTGGAGCTAAGCAACAGTCATCGCTCGTCACCTTAATGAAGACTAAATCATTGCATGCTTAATGTAACGTACGATAAAGCACACAATAAAGCTTTCGCTTTCACAGTGACATATCGGTGGGGGTGTCTTTTTGCCTGCATTTTCGTATCCGACACAGTGCCCAACATGCTTTTCCTGAAGATTAACTAACTGGACGTCTTTAAAACAAAGAGATGAATAAAAACACAAAGGTAAACAAATTTTGATACTACCAAACCTAAATATTCTTGCATATAGTTAAGCATAAGTGCTTTCTCAAGTAAACTGAGAAATTCTGAAACTGAGTTTTTGGAACACGGCAAGATGGAAGAGTCCAGTGCCCCCGGCCCCCCTCCCAGGCTGCAAGCCAGTGCTCCCGATCCTGCTCCTGGCGGGGAGGGTAGGGAGAGCTGAACCCAGTTCTCCCGCGTATTACACCCCGAGAGCAACACGCCCGTATCAAGCAAAGCGCAGCCAGATCGGGAGCTTTTTGAAAACAGCATTACCCAATTCAGCCTTAGTAAATACAAAGTGCACAAAGTGCTTTTTGGGTAGGCAAGGTTCCAGCCTTGCCCAGCTTTAAATTTTAATGGCGAAAGACAAGCCGGGTAAAGTAGCTGGGGTTTATTAAATAAAGTGTTGGAAGTACATAAAAAACCCCCATACTTCCCCGTTTATCATCACAGAATGTAACAGCAGCCCAAGCTTAAGGTACTGCAGTCTTTTCTTAAATCTTATTTTCTACAATTGAAATACGTCTCCAGAAGTATTTTTTTTAACTTGAGAGATGAGTGAACAAACATGCACACGCTTATGTCTATTGCCGGGGGGGGTATAGAAACAACTTTAATAATGCAAACAAAATTTACAATAAAATTTTCATGGTATAGGTAGTATTATTAACATGCATTTATTCTGATCTATGGCCTGGGGGGAGAATCGGTCCCACCCTATTCCAGTGGAGGGACAAAAAGAAGCCACCTAAGATGGACAAACCCCACGGTGTGGGGCGGGATCTCGCTTCCTACCATCGACTTCCTTGCTGTGGGCATGAAGCAACAAGGTGGAATGGGACAGCGTGGCCCTGGAGCCCTCCTTTGCCACCACCCCCACCCAGAAGAGAGGGCAAAACTGGGGTCCGCAGTAAGACGTGGGAGCTCAGAAACACGGCTGACAGCCTCCAGCTTCGATGCCCCCGCTAACGACACGCTCCTGCGGCTACCCCAGCATGAAGGACGCTCGCCCTGAGGGATGACTTCCCGGGAGGGGCCGTAAAGGGAAGGCCGCACCGCAATGCTTCACGCAGCAGGCAGTGAGAAGAGGCTTTCAGGGACGCAGCACTGAAGTGTGAGAGGAGCTGAGTCATCGAGCCGAAAAAGGAAAAAGCCTCCCCTGCCAGCTGCTAGCTGCACGCAGGAGCCCCTTACCCCTGACAGAAGAAGGGGGGGTGGCGGGGGGAGTAACTGTGAAACATTGGATGTCAGGAATAAAAGCCACGCGAGACTAAAACTGGGAGTGGGAGAGAGAGCCCGGCTACTTGTACTTACAGCCAAACTGTTCGAGCTGAGGCTCTTCCTCCATAACCCCCACCCCCAATCTTTTTTTTTAATCTCACAATTTTATGCAGCGGCTGTTTAATGACAGCTGTGAGCAGTCCCATGAGCAGGGACTGGCTCAGCCTGCAGCTGTGTGCCCAAGCTCTTGCCCCACAGGTACAGTCGAGCCTTTACAGCACTGGTGGCACCTCTCCCACTTTCAGGACAACCCTGCTCCTACATCTGGACCACACCAGGTGTGCTCGGTGTTGGACCTGGACTGACCCAGGCTGCTGCTTCACTCAAGCCCCTGGCTGCTGCTGGAGGGGTAACGGTCCTGCGGGGCCCCGTGCCCGCAGCGGTGCAGCCCAGGAGCTTCACCACCCACCACGGAAAGTGACCACCCCTTTCTAGGCATGCTAGGGGCTGTGTGGCTCACCTTCGCCTCCCAGGAACAAGCAGGGCTCTTTCCCTGAGCAAGGAGATCACAGTAAGCAGGACAGAAGGCAGACAAACTTTGTACCCTAACCATGACTTTTTCACATTTACTTGTAGGAGCAGCAGCTGAGGGGGGTGGATGCTGCTTCTGGTCTGTTTAGTTAGACAAACTCGTGTCCTTTGCACAGCAGCAGGGAGAAGGAAGCAGCCGTGAGGCAGCGAGCAGGGAGGGCACGCTGGCCTGTGGGAGCCCGGCTGGGGACAGCACACGGTACGTGCTCCGAGCTGGACACAGCTCATTATTCTGGCCAGTGCACCCAAGCAGCCCCATTTCCCACTTGCAGGCACGCCTGGCTGCCCCCCAGAGCTGTGCAGGTCCTTTTGTCCCCGCAGCTGCAAACTGCTTAGGGCAGCAGTGCCCGTCAGCCTGGAACGACCAGGTCTCAGGTAGGTCTATTTTAATTCGTTAATGCCCTTGTTTCTGAGGCTCACCGTGTCTGTTTGCCTTTGCCTTCTTCCCATAAATGACCTTCCAGAGACAAGTTGGCCATGTCATCCTCTGCTGGCTCCCCTGGGAAGCCCGACAGCCCAGCTGAGCCTCTGCCAATTAGCTCAGCCCCACTAAAATGGCAAAGTCGTCACATATTTTAACTGGGAGCACACCCTTGACGCCACAAATGCTAGCTCTGCAACAGCTTCACACACCCACGCGCACATGGACCCTCAGTGAAGCAGGGGGTCTATATAAAACCTTATTTGCTTAATTAGGTTTGCACTAAGATGTGACTCCGCAATTGGAAGAGTTCTTCCATCTGAGTAGCAATGCAGCAGCGCCTGACCTGGACGTAACATGAGTTTCCCCTCTATCAGCCTTGTGTTTCAGAATCCCAGCCTTCACCATCAGCTACCTCAACTCTTCAAATTGCCACAGAAATACTTTCCAAGCGCCTGCACTCCGTGTGATAACTGATCACTATGATCGTAAATATACCAAAACCTAAGTCATGCTATGTATTTCAAATTAAGGACACTCCCATTAATGAAAAAACCCACATGTGTTAAGGGGCATCCGGGTATGTTTGGCCATAGGCTCGATTGCTTCAGGCTTCAATGCAGCGGCATGTAAAACCAACTACATCACCCTTCTTGTTTCTGCAAACGAGATCACACTATAGGTAAAAAACATAAATAAGAGTCTGAGGGAACATCATCTTGCATCTCTCGTAATCTAGGATTCAACAAGAAAAGCAAAAATAACTGCTACTGCTCATTTTTTGTATGACACCGGATAGAACAAGAAACCATCGCACAGGCTCTTGTGTGCTCAACACTCTGCTCTGTCACATCTGTCTGCTTAAACTAGACAAAGGATTTTACTTCCATTGACTGGGGCGCAAGCTAAGTGATCTCTCACAACACACATGAAAATGGGGAAAAAAACCCCACCCCAACATAATGAAGGCAAACCCCTACAAAACAGGCACCGTGCCAATAAAATGACTTTCACAACCAAGTGCTAATCGTACCTGAAGCGCACCTTTATACTAGCCCCTCAACAGGCCCACAGTTTTCACAGTGGTTAACAGAGTACGTGCCTCTCCCGGAGCATCCCGCCCAAAGGCTCCTTGGCCCTTGGATTGCCAGACACTCCCCGTCTCTGCAAAAACACAAAATCACCTCCTAAGGCCTCCCACACCTTCGCTCTCTTCCGCCAGTGCCCAGACGTTGTTACAGCAGCAGCGACTCCGTAGAAGGACAGCGGGCGGGGTGGCGCTGCCATCGGGAGCTTAGCCTCCACGGGACCGCGGGTGCTGGTGACTGGCAAGTGAGACGGGCTTACTTCCCTCCTTTCATCAAGGTATTTCAGATATCTGTATAAAACTGGAACCAAACACCTCGTTCTCAAAAGCACCACGTATTATTGTTACAAAAGAAAAAAAGTTTCCAAATCCTGTAAAAATGGCAGAGTTAATGTTTTGAAGGACTGGAGGGGGGGGGTCTCACAGAAATATGCTTATCAGGCTTATTAGCACAAAAAATACATACTTTTTACAAGCCACATCTGCTCTTTTCCCCTCTACCTGGCAAGACAGAATTGCTCTGATCCTCTCTGCTCACACGGCGGCAGTGCCAGCACGCCTCCACGCCGCTGAGGGAGCCATGGCTGTGGGAGAGGCTGAAGCTACAGCCATTTTCCTAAGCTGTCAGCCACACGTGTGCTGGCTGGTGGCAAAACCAGCAGTGCTGGCACAAGGAAAACTGCAGCCGATGCCTGGGGTAAAGCAGGCTTTTCCCCTCCAGAGGCAGCCAACCTCTCTTTCCAGTTTAAATGGCCACGGAGCCATTTCCCTGCAGGACACACCTATTCTCCTTGCAGCAGCTCAGAGCAGCCGCAGAAACTGGGTTCCAGTGGAGAGATTCAAGGCACAGGCACTAACTCGGGAACTGTCTGAAGGGAGATTTCCAGGCAGCCCATCCCTAACGACATGTGGCAAGTGCAACTTCAAACTTAAAAAAAAAAAAAAAAAAAAGGGAAAGGGGGGGGGGGAAAAAACCCAAAACACAAAGAGAAACATCAAAGCCTTCCATAAATTCACGCTGCACTGGAAGGGTGGCAATTATGCCATTCTTAACTCTGAGGCTATTTGCAAGGGAAAGGATCGGGAGACTTGGAAAGGGTGTTTGAGTGGAAGAGGTTTATCTTGCTCCACTGAGAGGAAAGGATTACAGGCATAAAACTGTCTGTTACCTTGGAGAAGCTGGAGTCTTGAGATTTTGCCTCCAAAGCCTTGGGGATGCAGGGAAGGAAGCTATTTTGTTCAGATTAAAGACAGATGCAGCTCCCTGAGAGAGGCTATCCTCTCAAATTAGTGGATATTGTAAGACATTTGCCTCTACTGGCGTTAGCCCTGCACTGACTAGGTGCAAATGAGATGAGAATCACAATAAACATGTATTAGAAATATCACCTGGTTATTTCAACTTACTCCTGTTCCGCTAATTTACACTTCCCTGGATGTTTCACACTGTGCATTAGTGACTCACAATGATGTACATTTACACACAGCAGGAGAAAAATTAATGAATTCCATCACTTCCCTTATTTGGGAGACTTTATGCCTGAGAGAGAGCTCCCTCGTTTTATTATGCCTTTTGATCTCCACCGAGTAATCTGTTTTCCCCTTGGCAGAACTGTATAATTCTTGCTAATTTAATAGGAATTACATTTATGCACTTTGGGCAGAATAAGCCTCATTATTTATTATTTCTCACGCAGTCTCTTCAAACCAGGCCAAATTCCACCTACCTGACCCCGGCAGGTAGGCATACGTGATGACTAGCGTAAAATGCTGAGGTAGTGGACGGCACACATACATGCAGCAACTCAAGGAGAGGTTCATGCCAGGGAAACTGGACAAAGAGCTTTGGAGCCTTCCCTTCTGCATGAGGCATCGCTTATTGCATTGCGCAGCCTGTGCTAGGCAGGAAATCATGTAAATAAATAATTATGGCTTTTGTTAGGTACGTCATGGTGCCATAGGCCCCACTTGGAGCACTGTCATAAAAAAAGTGGCAAATTCCTGTGGCTACATCTTTCTCCAAGAGCCTACCAGTAGCTCCGAATGATTTCTGAAAAGACATAAGCAAAGAAGTAGAGAGAGTTAGGCGTGCATGCCTATTTATTGGAAAAAACCTGCCAGTTATGATTTTGCATTTGTGCTGAATACTGAAAGCAATTCTCCTTTCTCTCATGAAAACCTTAAGCAGGATCATTATAGGACCCACATGGCTTAGTTGGATCAGTGTAAGTAAATGAGGAACGCATGACTTCTCAGATTTTTGTCCTTTGGGGGCACGGGTGGGATTACTCAAATATTGGTAATTCTAATGCCTCGATGAAGCAAAACTTCACTTCAATCTACACACTTCCTTCACAGCTTGTTAGCTAATACGATTTTATTCCCTTCAAACCTCCCACAATTCTTAAATCACTTTTCCAGATATATTTTCAGAAGATACTTAAGTGATTTGGTCTGGCTTTGTAGCGGAAATAACAAGGGTAAGATCAAGCTCATCACATGTATTAAAAAAGGAGCAGGGGCCAATTTTCAAATGCGGAGGCTTCCCGCCGCTGCCCTTTGAACTCACCAGCTCCTGCAGAAACAGGTCGTTGGCCATGTGCACGATTCGATCCACGTGGATGATGCCCCCGATGCTGTTCACCTCGACGTCAGAGAGGAACGTGAGAACGAGAATAGCTTCCACCAAGAGCTGCCTGTACTCAGGCTGGGGTACGTGGTTCAGCACTGACTCCACGTGCACAGCAAACTTGATTTCGCACGGGGTCATCTGCCAAGTTTGAGTGGAAATGGTAAGAAAAACTGACAAATCCAAAAGACTAGCTCCCCACATCCTGCAAGCACTTAAACATATGCTCCTCTTTGCACATGGGGGTAGACTGACTGAAGCGGACAAGATGTTTGCGTGGCTCTAGCACTTACAGAAACTTTTTGCATTGCTAGGCCCTGATCCTGCAAACAGTTACGCAACGTCCAGGAGACTGCTCCAGCCCTGCAACCCATCACACACACAGACTTCAGTTACATACAGGACTGCTGATGCTTAGCTGGCAAATTAACTCTTTGCTCCTCATGCTGTGGTCTCACACACTCTGACTCCCAAGTATCTTTCTGGCAGCGCAGGTTAGTTGCAAAGCCAAAATTACTGCTGGGTTTTAAAAATAACCACCCGCTTAGAGTGAATGCTTTTCCACACAGAGATACAGCTGTATTGTTTGTAGAGCAGCCTAATTTACACCGGCATACGGAGCACAGCTGTATGGATGTTATGTGAAAGGCTGCTGCCTTCGGAGGTTTGTGCTTATTTCGTTTGATTCCTTTAAACAGCAAAATTAGATACTGTCTAGGTCTGACAGGCTAAAAATATAAGCCTATTTATCTATACAATAGGAATAAATAAAGCTCTCAATTTTGCAAAAAAAGGTTTAATTTTGGCAGAAAATTCCAGCTCCCCTCTTCAGCTGTTACCACCGTCCCTCAGAAGAAAAGGAAGCCAGAGACAAATCTGAGGGAACCGGACAGGACAACAGTCTCAGGCACACAAGCACGTCTCTTGCGCTGACGGATTACTGTTCACAAGAGTTTGTTTTATAGACGTGAATTCAAAACTTGCCAGAGTGCCTAAAGACGGAGTCGCAATCCAACTATGGAAAAAAAGTCTAAGGAAAGGTTATGGGTTTAAGGAGTCAAAGCTTTGGTTAGAAACAATCATCCTTAACTGGTATTTACTTTTGAGACTGTGATGCCAAAATACACTGGCTGCTGTTGTGGCATATTGGAAAAAAAAAAAAGGCAGCAAGCAGCGTGTCTGCTTCATTCCAGCAAAGCTGTGCTCTTTCCTCACCCTGCCCGAAGGGCTGCCGTCAGCCACCCTCTTTCAAGCACTGCTCCGTGGGTGCACGGCGTTGGTGAAGGTGTGCAGAGGGCAGGCTTGGCAAAGGGGAAAACCTGCCACAAACCTGCTCCCAGGCCTGCCCAGCAGGAACTTGTCTGCACAGCACTGGGGAAGCTGGCAGAAGTGCTGGGGGAAGTTCCAGATCTTCTAACCTTCTTAAAACCAAGGATCTGCAACAGCAGCCCCACTGCATCTTACACTGTCAAACCAAACATTCAGTCAAAGGGCTAGAAAATCGCTGGCATTTTACTGTACCTCTCTGGTGGTTGAAGAAGGAAGGACATAGCCGTCAATGGACAGACCATGGCACTGAAACAACATTTTGACAATGAACAGAAATTACAGTTCTTGAAAGTAAACCTGAGTGTTCTCTCACACCAGCCAATATGTAACAACCCTCGGTTAAACAAAAAAACCCCGAAACCGAAAAAAAAAACCAACCCCAACACAAAACCCCCTAAACAACAACAAAACCTGTTAAAAATATTATTTCACTTTTGCTGAAGAAGATACTATATCACCTGGCAAACATTAGAAATAGCTTGATATGATACGTAAAGAGCGTGTTGTGTTCTAGTCCAGCTACTGAAGGGGAGGAAAATACTTAGAGCCCCTACAGCAAGGGGCACACAAAGGAGGAAAACAATTCAATGAGAACATTCTGTGGGAAAGGATGTAGAAATAAAAGATCATGCAAAAGCATGACAACAGACCATGAAAACGAGAACCTTTAGTTTTCATTTCACTAAAACAACATTTTGTTAAGTGTTTCAGATCCAGGGCACCACAACTCAAGGATGTCAACATGTTGCGGTGTTTCGACACGGGCCACCAACAGTGGGGGAGCGGTGGTGTTAGAAATACCAAGTGGGGTAGAAGAGTGACAAAACCTAAATGGTGAGAAGGCAGGCTAAGGAATGACATTTCTGGGTACCTGAGGAACAAAAATGCGCCAAGAAGAGGAGAGAGCTTTTATGAATAGCCCAAAGAGAGTTTAAGAATGAAATACTGAAGACAACTTAAATAAGCACAATTGGCTTTAACAGCCAGAAAACCATTCTAACACTCCCAGCTATTTCGTCAGGTCAGGACAGAAGTGACGCTTGCTCTACAGAAAGATCCCATTAGTAAATAGCCACGAGGTCATACATGACTCATCTTGGCTGACATCAACACTAACAGCTTCAGCGTAAGTGATTTTAGAAGGACAACCAAAATCAACCTGAGCTGCTGATGCATTTTTTTCCCAACTGTGTAGGCATGAGCAGCTCAGTGCTGCAAGCTGCTGAATGCTGGCTTTCGTCCAGGAAAGCAGGACAGGTACATAATTACTTTGAAATTAGTAAAAACTCCTAATTCCCCTCTCCTCCTTCCTGAAAGTTGCTTCAACACATTTCCATACCCCTGATCTCCACGGTGCTGGCAAGGGCTACTTTTCACTTAAAAACAAACAGAAAAATGTTAAGAATGCCATACAGCTCAGAAGAGCCAGCAAGAGATCTCAAGACATTTTGGAAGAATCAGCGCAGTTTCCTACCTCATTCCTCACTGCCTTTCCGAGCTGGAGCACACGCACCGCACTGCACTGCGGTGCCCCTCAGCGGCTCTGACCACAACTTGCATTAGGCCATTGGCGATGCAAAACAGACAGTGGTGGAACAGAACCATTCAGCCGAAATGCAGTGCCAGCAGTTTCAGAGAAAAACACACTTTCAAACATGTGAACTTGTGTTAATGGAGCCCTTTTATGTTCAAGAGACACACTCCTACTAATGATTCTAGTTTCCACCTGTCTTCCAGCTGAAGACAACTTCAACTCCTGGCAACGTGCCACCTCTGGACCTCCACCTCCCCAAGCTACCGCACAGCTTGCTTGCTTGCTTGCTTCCTGCCCTCCACAGCTGTCAACTTACCTTCTGAAGGATTTTCCACACCTTCTCATAAAAGCCGACAGGAACTCTGTTAATAGCACCATCAAGCCTTCTTCTGCGCAGCCACTGCCCTCGTCGGTCACCCTGGCTTGTGTCTCCATTGGAGCCAGTAGGAGAAGTACTAGTGGGAGACGGAGGAGTACTGCCCCTCTGTAAGAAGCATTAAAGCCTTTGTTAGCTGTTTTCTACCACCCCAAGCGCTACTCACAGTGAATACATCATTCTGCTACAATGAGACCTCAGAACCAGGGCAAAAATACAGGCCGTGATGGCATCAAGATGACGGACCAGGATCGATCCGTTTCTCTCCCCTTCACAACAAGCTTCACTTCTCCAGTACTTCAATCATTTCTCAATAAAACAGACAAGCAGTTCAACAAGGCAGAACCCAGTAAACTTCACTGTTTGGTTCAACACAAGGCACGACTATTTTAACAAGCACGAGTTGGCTGCCAGGGCAGTGTCACTGGTTGCAAGATGGTGGGATTTACAGGTGGGTGTGACTCGGACTTTGGGCTCAGTGTCGTAAGGGAACCAAAAGGTCTGTGAGTCCAGCACGAGAGGTCCTCCTTGCAAAAGGCTCTATCAAAGTAAGTAGATTAAAAATTGATTTCACATGGTCACGTAATCATCATACCTGCCTCTCTGTAAGTATCAGTCTTGCTTCCTTTGTCGTCACTATTACTCTATTATTTTACTCTACCAGACTTGGAGTCTAAATTAGGCAGCAAATAATCTTCAAAGTTGTGGCACTACCACCAAATTCTTGTTCCAGTTTCCACACATGCAGCCTGTCTACTCTCTATTCCCAGAGACCGTGCTCTCCTGTTTCCTCGTTCCTTTTTGCACACCTATTATTTTCAGTCCAGAAAGGACTTCACTGACAGCCCCACCTCAAATCCCATCATCTCTGAGTAAGGAACTGCCTGAGCAAAGTACTGGGGAAGGTGGGAAATAAGAACGAAAGCTGTACGTTTGCTCACTGACTCCACACAGCCAAGCTCTGCAAAAAGACCAGCAAATGCAAAGTCCATATTCACTTCTATTGGTGTCAGTGAGGCGTGTTCCCTTGATGGCTTGATGCATGCTATTCCCTTCCACTGCACACTGAGACAGACAGAACTTCCTCCACCCTGTTGCGCAGAGCTAGGGGATGCAGGAGGTCAGCAGGAGAGTGGGTGCCAAAGAAGAAATCCGTCTGTATACAATAATTAATCTGGCCACTCATCTGGTTCAGAGAAGCAAAGATCTCACTGAACAATTCTGTGCACTTGAATCAAACACACAGTTGAAGCCTGCCTTTCTGCACTGGTATGTGGGAAGAGACAGGCAACAGCAACCTGGCAGTTGTCAGGCCAGGCCACAGGGCTAGCGGTGCTCTGCAGTTGGGTGTTTAGGACAGCTGGGAGGTGTGCCATCGACAGCAAGCCTGCAGACATAGAGAACCGTGAATCACAACCGCCAGTTTAAAATGCACGCTTAGCTGCAAGCTTTCCGTCTCTTCATGACAGATCTGGAGCCTCAGACTTACTTTAAATTGTTAAGGTTTCTGTTGGTAAAATATTTAAGCAATTATCTTCCTTCTTAACAGTGAGAGCTTAAGAGGAGCTACAGTTCTCTGCCTTGAAAGAAGATGACTGCCTGAGGAGATACCCACGCCCATAAAACCCCTGTCTCAGCAACCTGAAGCTGTTCTGGGTTCATTAATGTCCAGAGACTGCCAGCGTTTATCCATGCTACATTACTTTTAAATACTGATGACACCTGTAACATAATCCACCATCAAGTAGCTAAATCTGCTATAGTGCTTTATCTGCTACAACTGCTTAAGCTTCATAAGAACTAAGTGGATCTAATTGTGAGACTCAACTTTGATTAAAAGATTACTAATGAGAATTGGTTCCCAATGAAGATGAACAAAACAAAGAGGTAGGGTTTGAAAACAAGTTTTTTATGCAGGAGAAGCCACAGGAGGTGTCTAGACTAAGACCTGTGCACACACACACACACACGTATGGTGAAAAGCAGGTGCAGAGCTACAGACGGTGTTTTACCGTGGAAGCGAACATGATGCTGGACATGGAGTGGCCCTCATGAAAGAACTACAAAACAAAAAGAGACACCAACACGTCAGCCAGCCAGCCACGACAGAACAGGGTGCAAAGAAGGTTAAGTGACCTGTCTGTGCAAAGACAAGAAACGTGGAATAAGCTCAGGTCCTCAGGGGAAAGCTGCGACAACCCCTGGACTCTTGCAGTGCTGCACTTCAGGTGACTCTGAGGCAGCTGCTGCCGATTCCCAGGATCACCATGCGGCAGACCCTGCCGTGCAAGGACCCTCCATGATTGTGGTGCAGCCACAGGCTTCCCACGCCATCCACTGAGCTCCAAGCATGGCCAACACAAACTGTTACAGTTTAGGATGCATGCAAAAGCTTCCTTGTGACTCAGGGCTGGGAAAAAACCCCAGGCCCCCCGCTTCCATTCCCCATTCGCTGCAATGTCAGCAGCTTCTCTTTGCACGAGAAGGTCATCTTGCTGCAGAAAGTCTGCGGGCTGCAAACTGGGTGGGCAGCACTAAGCAAACAGCCACAAGGCAAAATTTTTCCTGAAATGTGGATGCACCACCTCAGACTTACAGCACTTTTCTGTAACTGTTCACACCAAGCAGTGCCTCCTAATTAAGTGTTAATCATTCAGACCCAGGCAAAGGCTTGATGTTCAGACTCAAGAAACAAGGGCAGCAAAGAGCTACAGTTGCTCAACACCTGAGCTCTGGTGCAGAGATGTTAACGCTAGTACTTGAAATGTTCCCTGTAACACAAATTTGATTTTCCCCTGCCCCCCCGCCAAAATTAGTATCTAGTGAATTATTCAGAGAATGCAGTGAGCTGTATCAGGAAGCTGCCTGAATGGCAAGGTGGGGGGAACAAAAATAAAACCAGCCAACTCCTCCTCTGTGCAAAATACCAAGTTTCCATCTAATGCAAAAGCAACACAGGAAATACATTTCCAACCTCAACAAAGGTCCAAGCATTTCAGCTCAGGCCCACCTCTGTATTGAAAACAAAATAATGCTGCCACCTAGTGCCTCGCCCTTCTTCCTTCCTGGAACGGCCCTGAAGTCAGACACCCGCCGCACGACTGCAAGCCCTGCTCAGAGCGAACCCCCAAAGTCACTTCAGGGCCAGTGGAAAGCAGCTAGCAGCACCTTCACAGCCACAGCCGTACAGCGAGGCTCGGCCACGACCACGCTCAAGCAGTGGTATGGCTCAAACATGGTGACCGAGCCTCACAAGACAGACGCCGTGCGTCTCACAGGTGCCTTTGCTTCCCTGCCTGACCGTGTCCTGTGAAGAATCATCGACTGAACTTTATTGTCACCATCAAACGCTCCGTGCCAAGACCATGCAGAAATGCCACTCCTTTCTGAAGGCTTATCGAGCAAATCTGTTTCATACAAAGGAAAACATCATAACCTTCCTCAGAAACTTAAAGAAATGGCCTAAGATTAAATGAATAGGTCTTGATAAGCTCTCAGAAGAAAGGGTCTTCAAAAACATGTTTCTAATACAGAATCACAGCATGGTTTGGGTTGGAAGGGACCTTTACAGATCATCTGGACCTAGCTCCCTGCTGTGGGCAGGGACATCTTTCACTAGATCAGTTTGCTCAAAGCCCCATCCAGCCTGACCTTGAACACTTCTATGATTCTATGAATGATGGGGCATCCATAACTTAAAAAATCACAGAATCATTAAGGTTGGAAAAGACCTCTAGGATCATCAAGTCCAACTGTCAACCTAACACCACCATCTCTCCTAAACCGTGCCCTGAAGTGCCACAGCTACATGTTTGGTTTTTTTAACACCTCCAGGGGTGGTGACTCTACCACCTCTCGGGGCAGCCTGTTCCAACTTCTCTGGGCAATCTGCTCCAGTGGCTCACCATCCCCATCGTAAAAAATGCCTTCCTTATGTCCAGTCCAAAACTACCCTCTTTCACTCTAAATCCATTGTCCTTTGTCTTGTCATAACAGGCTTTAGCAAAAAGTCTCTGCCTTTTTTATAAGCCACCTTTGTATACTGAAAGACCACAACAAGGTCTCCCTGGAGCCTTCTCTTCTCCAGGCTGAACAACATGATGCCATTCATTCTTATAAATGTAGTTTACTTGATCAGTACCTCACTACTATTTATCTAGAGCAAAAGAAAATTACTAATAGAAACATAAAGAGAGAAATCAAAAAGACTCATAACAAAACATTCAGTTACATTCATTCAGAATATTTTGGAGGTATTTTCTAATATATTACTTCATCTGCTTAGCTGCTGTGTACTTTAAAGTACTGAACTTAAATATATATATTTAGCAGTAATCACCCTCCATCCCTGAAAAAAAAAAAAAACAAACCAAGATTTTTTTTTTCCAAGCGTATCTCTTCCAAAAGGCACACGGACCACATTAGCAACTTGTGCAGAGTATAAAAACGAACACTGTCTGCATGAAAGCTTGATTTGGTACATCTGACCTTTCCTTAGCTTAAGACGATTAAAGAATTGTTTTAAAGTTGATGCCATGAATGCACTGAAGTTTGTTCAAGTTCTTCTATATTCCGCATGTGAAACAAGAATAAAGAGAAAGTACAGTTTTGGAGGAAACATCCCTTTACTGCTTTCTATTTAGTGATTGGCTTTAAAACAGAGCATCTTTGGAAACTTCTGTCATTTACCAAGAATCTGTGTGGCATTAAAAACAGTAGCCTAAAATTAACACACAAAATCCTAACATAACGCAGTACCAGAACAGCTGCATTTTCTGATGAGCATTGACAGGAAACACTCACCTGCTTCATCTCACTCTTCAATTTAGTAATACCACTTCTTTCTGTTTTGGTTGCTCCAGAATGCCCCATTTCATGAATAGAAATTGCAGGGCTAGATGAAGAGGAATCTACAGGTCGCACTAAAAGAAGCAAATGGACATTTTTAGAATTCTAGGGTGTAGAAAACCAGATGAATTTGTATCTAGAAGTTATAGATAAAAGCATATCCTTTCACAAGTGTACAGTGCTCTTGGTGACAGTATCCTCTCAAATCATGCCAATAGTTCACACCTGATTACCTCAAGTCAGGGGCCAAGATCCATAGCTGGATATTGGGACCTGATTTTATAAACCACTGAGCAATCACAGCTTCAGAAGACATGAGAGTTGCAATGAGTCTGTGAGGGCTTAAGAACAAAGCTGGGAGACAGCTGAAGTGCCAGTCAGGAATACCTGGGCATCACAGACTTGCTCCTTGAAGGCAGGTTAGATATGCTCTTTTTGTGGTCTTCGTTTGGTCATATAAAATTTATTTATTTTAAAAGTTTGCCTTCATATCACTGAAAACGTGATACAATCTTATTTCAGTGCAGGACATCATGTGTTTTGTTTATTCCACAGCAGGCATACACAGGTACTGCCCACCTGTGATTAATACATCACCTATACCTCTATTTTACATGCCAAGAGAGTAGATTCCTACTCATAAGACAATCTGACCTTGTATTTATAGTTCTCACTTAACATATACAAGTACCCAAGTGGACAACTTACAGCTTCTTTCCACACCAAACTCTTTTCCACTGAGAATATGGTGTAGGAGATTTTTCATATCAAAGGGACTTAGATTCATCAAACTCTCTGAAGCTTCTTCACCTAGTTAAAACAAAACAAGAAGAAAAAGAAAAGATAAACATTGCTATAGGTTGCTTTATAGGTTGTTCTCCTAAGTGAACTGCTGACTGAATGAAGTTCAGTCACAATTCCCTTATGGCTAGCATTTCATATTAATTCTCCTTAAAGAGTCGTCACATTTCAAAGAAAATACATTTCAAGACTAAACAACAAACACTGCACGGAAATAACACTAATTGCATTAGTGAATAGTATGCTGCAGCTTGTGTGAAATCTCACTGACGCTGATGATGAGAAAGCAGTTGCTCCTTTGTAGAGCAAGATCGCTTGGAAAGGCATTACAGCCATCTCCCAAAAGCAGATGACGTGCAGATCTAAATTACAGAGCCAGAGGCATCCAGTAAAGAAATGCATGCATGTGGAAGGCTTGTGTTGTATTTGATTAAAGGATCATGCTTGTACGTGGGAGAGAGAAAAAAAGCACGTATGCACACATGAGCACATGTGTGTGCACAGACAAATCTCTCATAGGAGAACGTGGAAAAGGCAGCAAAGAAGCTGAGGGCAGTGTACAAAGCAGATGGCTTTTAAGGCTAAGGAGTAACAAACGGGATCCCAGGAAAGAGAGGCTTTGCACTGTGAACAAAGCAGCTTCTGCTATTCAGCTACAGGTTTGGGGGAAACATGGCTTTCTGAACACTCTTCATAGAGAAATAGAATTATCTCAGAAGATCACTTGACTCCTTTTGTCAGCTTCTGCTAAGGGAGAAACGTGCCACCCCCCAGTGGCAGCTCGCCACTCAAGTTAGAGAGCAGCAGCGCCCTAAGTCAGCTCCGTCTAACCAAATCCCAGGGACCCCCCCCTTCACTCCAGGAGGGAGAAAACCAGGGGGACCAGAAAACATGCTCCAACAAAGTGATGCCCTTTTAGGGCGTGGTAGGGCATTAGGAACGGTAACAAGAGCTGAGCCACAAAAATCCGGCCTAGATCATGCTCCTAAGTGTCACCATTTGACTACATATTTGTCACATTAACTTGATTTCTTCTTATGACTGCTCCTTCTTAGACTTGCGATCCCTTTAAATGGGGAAAATTCTTCAATGATTTTTCAGACCTCTCTTCAGTCATTATTTCACTCTAGTTTTACTTTTCTCTTCCAAAATGAGTTTTAAAACATTTTTGTCTTGCACTACTTGTTTTTTACCCAATTCTTGGGGTTTTATAGGGCATATGCAACGCCTTGGAGGCCCATAAGAATTTTTCTTTACTGACCTCCTGGCAAAATAACGTATTGCTAGCTGAAATCTAAACAGCAAATATTTTTCAGCTAAGCACATTCAAGGGGAGAAGGCTTACACATAAAAGAATACCAGAAGTTACTTTAAATAATAACAACCAGAAGCATGAATTAGGCTCAAATATTCAGAAGATACCTAGTGTTCTAATTCTCACTGACCTTATTGGCATTGCGTCCCCAAATACACACATGCACGTGCAATTTGACGACCTGAACCTCAAACACTTACTGAACGTCAGGGGACTTAACTATTTAATAACCACTTCAGTTTGAATAACTGGGGGCTGGGGAGGCAGGAATCTTTCATTAAGTCAAAAGAGAAGTTATTTTCAAAGTTTGTAACTGCAAATGCTGAGTGAAGAAGTGAATAAAAGGATTTAACACATAAAAATGAAAAATCAACCACTGAAGTGAAGCAGAAATAACAGCTTAAGTACCCTTATGATAAAATAGCTCTTACCTGAGCATTTCAGACTCTGAGCCAGCTCAGTGGCCATCACCTGAATTATCAGACCAATGCGGAGCCTGAGCATCTCCACAAAAAGACTAGGCTGTGACCGGACGTACATCGCCAAGTACATGATTATTTCCTGTAAGGACAAATCCATAAGGGCACCCATTCAGAGTGGGTCCTCCTGGCTCTCCCAGTCACAGAGCGAACACTGGCACCACAGTGGGCACAGCTGGAAGAACGCTTTTTACACATGCTGCATACCTGTGTCAGGACTGCAATACTGATGTCTTGGCCGCTGGCCTCATAAATAAGATCTGTGAGCTCTTCAGGTGGCAGTGGGCTGCAAGAAGGCAAACCACAGTCAGCAGTGTCTCAGGCACTTGCCGTTAACCTCTTGAACAAGCACAGGAGCCAAGTCACCCAGAAACATCTTTGCACCACAAAGGTGCCTACAATTCTGCCTGGGTGGCTTCAGTTCCTTCTGAAGGTGAGGAATAAGTTGTTTTAAAACAAGATAAGAGCAGCAGAATGGTACCAGCAAGAAGAAGAAGGGCCGGCTGCTTCTGTAACTGAGGCAGAGCTCCAACTTACGTGGTAATGATTTTCTCGCGGGGTTCTGGTGGCAGGCCCACTGTAAGCTGCTTGTGGTGCGACAGAAGGTCTGTGCATGCCTAACACAATGGGACAGAAAGCAAGAGACCTTTCTCTGAGTCATGTGGAAGTGATACAGCTTTTAATTTCCAAAAATGAAGCACTTCAGCACTTTTTAAGTGCATTTCTGTTAATTACCAGACAGGGAGATCCAGCAGAGTGCTGTTACCTAGTTGCCAAAGATCCCCTGAGGTCAACAGGTCTATGAGAGCCTGCCCAGGCTGAAAGCTTGCTTCCCTGCTCAGTGAAACTGGCTGCATAATGACTAGGGATGCCAGTGGGGTTGACAGATCAATAAAGGACTTTATCATAAGATAAATGTTTGTTCTTTATTTAAGACAAAAAACATTTTGAATCAATGAAAAAACTGGCAGTATTAGCTCAAAAGAAAAAAAAATCCTGTGTACTAATACATCTCTTAAAACAAACACACACCAAACGCATTGCATCACGTTCCCGAATGAGGCACCCTGAAACATTGTGAAATCAGTGGTTCCCCCAGTACCACAGTGTCTGCTCTTTCATATCAACCCTCCTTTAAAAGCGGGTGTTCGGTTTACTTGTTTTAGCATCCTGAATCAAAGGACCTCACAGAGCAATGTTCCTCTGATTTTGAATAGTCTATTTTCCTTCCCTTAGCATAGAACAAAACAGATCCTGCCTACCCTCCTCCTCCCCAATTCTTTGTCACAGTATCTTCTCAATTGAACGTACACAGCCTTCTGTGAGCATGTCTGTACTGCTTGTCCATCATGTCTTGAGGATGGAAAAGACATTATGGGGCTTAATGAAGTACCATGCAGGGTGATTATCACGAATTGTCACTAAAATAGGGCACCCTAGGTGTGACAGTCAAAGCTTCAAAAATGGCCACGAATTAGAGAAAGAGCTCTTCAGAAATACACAGGGATAAGTAGGAAATTAAACAAATACTTCAGAGTACTTGAGGGGAAACATTTTTATAGCATTCGAAATCAAATCTGTACCCTTACAGTGGATCTTTCTTGTTACCATTTAATAGTCCCCGATATTTTAATGCCTCTGAACAACTTCCACATCCACACACACGGCAGACTGTCTGCCCGACGGGATTCGAATTGGCAGAACATGTTTTTGCATCATCACTAGCACCCTCACATACTGGTGCTCCGGAAGTGTTCATGCTATCAGAGCAGCAATAGAGAATTACCAAGACAACTACGGCTTTCAAAGCAGAGTTAAGCGTTTCCAATTAACAGAGCTGAAATGAAGCCTTCAGAATCATTTGCAGTGTGACGTTCTCAGTCCATGCCAACATTAGCACAGTTCACAGTACAGATGAAAGGCAAAGCTGTCGTAATAAGATTTTAGATCAGAAAAGCAACTGATGTTTACTGAAAAATGCTGCACTATGTAAATTGTGAAGTAAGACCTGAAGAGACAAGCACAAGCCCCACTGGAAAACTGGTAGTTTTATCTCTGTTTCCAGACAGGAAACTGAACCAGCATTATTTATATTTCATACCTCAGCCAGGACTTCCACTCTTTTTTTGAGTATACCAGAAATGTAACGGATCAAGCCCCATTCTTGATTAAGGCCTGCCTTCCTGTAGAGCTCGTTGAGAAGGCAATGAACAGTGACGCCGTACTGTCCATCCAGCTCTGTGTCCCAGTCAGCGCCTCTGCCAGAAAAGACACAGAAGGTAACTGTCATCAGATAAAATGCTACACTGCTTAACCTCACCATGCACCAAACAGTCTGATTTTGATCATATTGCTCATTTTGCTGACAGAATTAAGTAGCACATGGGACATACAGGCCTTCACCAGAGATCAAGATCAGTTATATGTGGACAAAACCCTCTTGATACCAGGAACTTTTGTATTAACTTGAGCACTCATTTGGCCATGAGCCTGTGACTTCGAAGCAACCACCCGAGGGATTTCCCACCAGGCTTTGAACTGCGCATGCACGCAGTTTGCTGGAGGAATGCTCCACGTGGTGCTCTTTCAGAGCAGAATTCAGCAATATCTTCAGTGCTGCTGAAAGGCTGCACCCATTTTTCAGATGCCTCTAAGTTTTTTGCCCTGCCTCTTTCTTAGCTATTAGCTAAGCTTCTCCACTGCTTATGTCAGTACTGAAAAAGCAAAGGAGATTTCTGTTCCTCTCCTGGTTTTGAAATTCACCATATTACGGGTTCTCTTTGATAACATTTTGAAGCATCACAGAATGACCTTTCAACTTCTGCTAGAGGAACAGAGTCCACCAGAAGTCCGCCTGCCTGCCCAACAGAGAATCCCTGATGACACAAGTCCAGACAGGAAGTTAAGGGTGTTGCATGTAGTGGAACAACAAAATTATATCGTTTCAGGATTTTCCCTGCTCTTCAAGAGAGGCTGCTAAACATTTTGCTTGGGAAATCAAGAAGATCAAAGAAAAGGTCCTCACAGGAGAAAGAATAAAATAAACAAAAATACAATCTTAGCAGCAGTAAGGAAGACCAACCGAAGCTAACTTCCTGCCAGGTTCCAGCAGTATTTTCCTGCACAGGCAAAAAAAGCCCAATAAAGGCATTCCAGAAGATTATTCCATTGGTTTGTATTTGCATTTTGTTCCCATCCAACCAATTTAAATAGCAGCTGTTCACTAACCCCAGCAGCTGGGGTTAGACTGTTTCCAAGAATGTTTTGAAGAGCACTGAGTTTTAGCCAGTGGTGCGCTTAAATACACAGAAGCATTAGAGGAAAAATAGTGACTACTTATTAAAATTGCATTTTGCTTTTAGTTAGAAAGTTACAAGATGATGAAGTTGTATAAAAATCACACCAAATCTTTGCGAACTTCACAGAGTGCCACAAACAGAGCTAGGTGTTTTCTCATTCATGGAAACGGTTTGTGCATTCACTTGTGAGCCTTGGAGCCTGTATGTATTCGTAACTGTGTGCCAATCAACTCTGAAATATGTACAATCTTTTTTTTTTTTTGTATCAAATTATTGATGTCATCGAGCTAACTGAAAATATTCTCACTAAAGCACAAAATATTTTAACCTCTCCCCTCAAAACACAATCCTGAACAGCAGAAAGCTTTTGCATGAGAATAATCAGACAGATGTGACCAAACGTAAAGATGCTGAAATCTATACTCGGACAACTCACTTTATTATATGCAAGATATATAAGATATCTGCTTGATCATGGAGCGTTGGACATTCCTTCAGCTGCTCAACAAGCTTCCTGCAATCCAAATCACCGTGAGCATCTTTAGGTAAATGCAAAACATTTTCACAGTCCTGCTAACAAAAATGGATTAAAAAAGAAAAAAAAATCAAAGAAGTGATCTTGAAAAAAGTAGCAAATCAAATTCAAACTGTAACTTCCATTTAAACAATACAACAGACCTAACTCTGCACTTGAAATACAGACATAACACATAGTCGTTGCCAGACTATGGCAGACATGAAAAGGAGTCTAATCCCAGGAAACACAACACCCAGAATGGAACATTGCCTCCAGTTTTGGTTCAGTCAACACGGAAAGCCATTTTTTGGACAAAAGAAATATTTTGTCAAAGAAGAAAACCAAATTACTTGCCTGCTTTTCCTGTCATTTGCTGTTACTTGTAAAGAGAAAAGCAGAAGGATACTACCTTTTTTAAGTTGAAATAATTTAGAACTTTTTGAGTTCCATCTCTAACTTGTATGTATGTCGTGTTTTATGAATGCAGATGTTGCCATCATAAATTTTCCAAGTTTATGAAACTAGCATGTTAACTAATCAGATGATGCAATCCTGTGGTGAGTTCTTGGATGAAGAGTTCTGTTTAATAAGCCATCCAGCAATTTATACGGTCCTAAAATTCCATTTCCGCAAACAGAGCCTGTAGAGCAGAATCCTTCAGGAGGCTGGCTACAGCCTCCTGTAACCATGCTCAGCAGCTGGTCACGTGCACTAAGACAAAACAAGTGCCCAGCACAACCCCATCTTCATGCCTTGCAGTGGGATTTGGCTGGTGCCATAAGGACAGCTGTCCTTTCACACACTCCCCACACACTCACTCTTGCCCAGACATTACCATAAGCAGTATTTCTTGGAGAACATCTCTAAAGGCCGTGAACATCCCATCCTTCCCTTTGTGTGTTCAGTTAGAACTAAAGATGATGACTTAACCTTTGGCCTTTAAAAATAAGCACCTATTGAATAATTTTCTGTTTGGCTCACACAATTAAGAATTTTCCACTTGATAACGTCTATTTAACCGAAAAACATTCACCCAGCCAAAAAAAATGAATTCCAGAACAAGGGAGCAGCTATCCAGGAAGAATGGCTTGTCTGTGAAGGAAAATGAGAACTAGCATAGGGTTTGGCTGGGAAACACAGGAAAGGCCACAGTATTGCGTCCTAAAAACACAAACAGCATAAAAATTCCCACAGCTTACCTTTGTCTCAAAGAAATGGGGATTATCAACCAGATTCAGAGACTTCCGGTGAGTGTTCAGAACTTTAGTGGGAAGTGACATAGACACAGCTGAAAAGCAAAGCCACCAGAAAAAAGTCCGTTTCAGTAACATGAAAATTGGAAACACCTACATGAAGCAAATATACTAGGTAAAAACAATAGAAATACCTCCAAGACTCAAACTATAGAGGCAACGCTTCTGAGATGCTGTGCATGGAACTCAGAAACAAGCTCATGTTCTGACCCTTATCTCCTTACAGGCTTGCTCTAAGAGCTCCCGAGATCAGCATGTCAAAGGTTCAGGTGCTACATGCTCAAATGATAGCTCTTACGGAGGTGGCCCGTGCCTCAGAAATCCTACAGCCCAACGACTTGACTCTGCTAAGCACTTTAAACATTTTAACAGGAAATATGTGGAGAAAATGGTCTAACTGGTAAGACATCCAAATTAAAACGATACTGCGAAATGCAGGCTAATACTTCATTAACTTACTATGTTGAATTCAACAGAGGATCAGATGATGTGGCACATGAAAGATGGGAGAAAAGACTAACAAAAAAGCTTGGAAGTTATTAATTTACCCTGAATTTAAGGGAAGCCTTCCCCTAACCAGGGCACTGAATACTACATACCTACATATAAAACAATGCATATGTTGGAATCTGCTTATAAATTCAGTCAAAGCATTATTTTGGTGTAAACCCTCCAAGGAGTCTATTAGAAATGTAACATAATTAGGAATACTGTCCTCCCTCTCTACTCCATTTGTTCTTACAAATTTAAAAAGTACTTGCACATACTTATGTTTCTTTGGCATTGAAACATTCCATTTCACCACAGCTTTTTAAAAATACGAAATGTATACACAGAGACAAAAAAATATCCGCTGGTTCTAAGATTCTATCCAGCTGAGAAGCTGTAGCAGTTTCCATAACATTAACTTTGATTAAATACTATATTTCGTAGCAGGTTACTTATGTATTCACTAAGACATGAGCTACTGTGGGAACATGACAGTAACAGCTTCAGACTCATTCTTATTTCTTGATAAGTACAACATACTCATGCCATTAGTTCTTTCTAAATGTAAGAATTTTTAAATACTTGAACTTAACCCTTGTGTCACCCAAAGCAGGTTTTCTCTTATCATCACTAAATAAATAAATAATAGGGAGAAATACCTGGAACCTCCAAGCCCTTTGTCTTGGCCATTATTGACAGTATCTCTTTTGTGGAATGGCTTGCACTGAACACAGGTGGTTGATTTGCAGTCTTTGAAGTTGGAGGCAGGTATGACTTCAGTGCTGTACTCTGCAGGACATCATTTATATACTGATCCAGCTCATCCTGGCTTTCTGGTGTGACATACATAAAGGAAAAGGTTTATTAAAGGTAAAAATCATTATTTAACCGTGCTTTCTTTTTCAAGCACACCACTCCATTCTTGCTTATATAGAAGGGCACTGAAAAATTCAATAATATCATAAGCAAGAGGTTTTTAACCAAATTGGAAAGTAAAAAAGATTTATCAGTTTTTGACACTGGAAACAGTTACGTTAAGAAGTTGTTTTTCCCTTTAAAAGGAGACAAAAGGGTTTTTATCTTGCTAGTAGTCCACAGATCACGATTGGACTCTACGACCTTAAAGGTCTTTTCCAATCTAAATGACTTTATGATTCTGTCATCTCTTCCACACAAGCTCTTGTCTGTGACTCCCCACAGTCTCTTCCTCCCTCTAGCCTCTTCCATACACCCCTCATCTGCTGACTCTTCAACTCAGCTTTACTGCAGCAGTTACTGGTCAATGCCATACTACGAACATAGGAAGAATATGCACAAATTCCTTCTCCAAACTAAGTCATATGGGTACTGTCCTCGGACTGATGCATGAGAAACCTGAATGACTATCAACTGCGCACAAAATAAACTCTGCATTGTAGATAAGCCGAGGCTCTGCTGATAAACTTGACAGAGAAAAAATCTGAAAGTGAAAAACCACTACCTTTTTCACAGAAATCTGCCGGATAGCCTCCATATTCACTGTCAGGACTATTACGGCCTTCATTAGGGTAATCAAATAGTTTGACGTCACAGTCTGGATCCAGGAAGCTCAGATACGTATGAAAAGAGGTAGTAAGAAATTCTGACAGCTTGCCTATCTTCACCCTGCAAACAGGAACACATGCCAAAGAGCGTTAACATCCACCATTTTGATACTGATTAATGCCTACTGATCTTTCAACAACAACTCCAAAATTTGTGAGACCTACTGTTAAATCTTCCTTTGGTAACTACAAAGCAGCAGATACTGATACTGAGAATACCAAATGCAAAACAATAGTTGCAGACCCAGCTGGGTACTTTCTGCTTAGCTGCTAATTGAACTTGCCTGTGTTATGGTAACACCTACAGGCCAAACTCAAAGCATAATTATGCAGGGTGTTTTATATTTATACGAAGAGAGACCTTGAACAAAGACCTAAACTCCAAGGATAATGCATGAGAAACTGGGGCTGAGGAGTTCCTGTGAACAGCAACATCTTTTCACAGAACCGCAGTGCTGCTGAAAAGAATAAAGCATACCTGATTTTCAGAGGAAGATATTGTTTGAGACAGGGCAAGCAGGAAGAGAACAGGGAGGTACTGTGGCATCATATTAAATTGCTTTTATATGTAGACGAATGGAATACATAAGCTTGCAAGTACTACATGTAATGCATGTTTAAGACACGTCTAATATCTGTGAAAGATAACTACTTCTTAAGAGCAGACGCCCAGCCAAGACAAAATTTTTGTATTTCCAAAGGTTTGACATTCTTTTTTCCTTCTCCATTAATGGCAATCAGAGGTGATACACCCTTTGGGAGACAGATCTTTTCCATTGCACCTGAGGTCCATCTACCATCTGATTGCCACATAATAACTAAAACTGAAACTTCTCTCTCTGCAGAGCTCTAGTACAAGGTCTGTGCACTATCACAAGTTCAAAACTGAAGCATGTATAGGATTTAATTTAAAAAAAAAATCATGGAGACAATCATTTGGGGGTTCTGACATTACCTTGCACCTCCAAAATAACCATCCTCTAATTTTCTTATGGTGGCAAGAACTGCTGGATGAATGTCAGTACCATCATCAACTAAAAAAGAATAATGGAAGAGTTGAAGCTTACCAACACATTCTTAAAGTATCATGTCCAAACAAAGTGGACTACTGGGTGTTCTCTACAAAGCAAATCAGACAAATCTAAAACAGAACCCACAACTGTTATCAATACTAGCTTATCCAAAAACCCCAAACACGCAACCAAACAAAAAACCCTGAGACAAGTTCTAAAGGAATTTCTCAAGACAAAAACCAACCCACTCAAGACAAGTTCCAAAGGGATTTCTATCAATTTTTGTTGGACAGAAATACTATGGAGACAATGGGGAGATACAAGGATACAAAGGGGCAGGAAAACCAAAATTAAATATTACCATGTCATCCAAATTCACCGTACTCTTGAGAAAGTTAAACTGTGCTTTTAATGTTAAAACTCAGATGCTGAAACAGTTATGCTCCTTGCCTCCTCTCAAACCAACCTCTGTCCTACTCCCCTGCAGTAATCTACTCTGCTTGAAACAGAGAAAATTCAGTTTACCAAGCATTGTGTTGGTGATGGGAAATGTCAGGGTTGGTCTCCCCGTCATCCTCCAACAAGAGGTGAGGTAAGCCAGCTCTGTCTTCAGCATCTCCACAATCATCTGATTGTCTAGAGCCAGATAGAAGTGATGCTGGTCAGTAAACTAGAGAACAAAAAAATATGGCATATGAGTATCTGTCAGTCCTCTTCTTACTTTTTTCCATCTCCTCCCTTAAATCATTCACAAAAACCATACGACACAGACTGCGTAAATTAACCTAACAAGGCCTGCCACTCTGGAAAAGAAATCCATGCTCATGCAGAGTCCATTTTCTTACGCTTGTAGGCTGACCATGAAAGAAGCAAACCATACAAGCAAAAAGCAGACAATCACACTCACAAAGTGTCACTTTTCCCAGTGATGAATTACAATAACCTATGACCTGGAACAGGGAAGTACTCTAAGTGTGGAAGAAAAAGCTAACAATAGCAACAAAACCAATAAATAGGCTTAAGTGCATGCTGAGGACTGGGGGCTACTAACTATATGTCTCTTGGGAACAATCTGAAAGTTGGGCAGAACACGGAAAAGCTGACAGTTGCTGTGGAAAAAAAGGTACATTAAATGTACAATGGTAAAGTGGGCTGTTCCCACTACAGAGGAAAACCAAGGACCACAGTAAGAGACTATTACGGCTACTTCAGGAGCTGGAAACCAAAAAAGCTGGACAAACAATGGGAAGTATGTCAAAGCAGCCACAACAAAAGTTAAGGAATCACATAAACTTTGAGGAGGAGTGGAAAAAGGAAGTTGGGATGTAAAATAAACATCAACTAGTAAGACACATAATGGTCAGGGAGAAAATATCCTGTAAACACATCAGAAGTAATATGAAAATACAGAAACTGTAGGTCTATTAGAAAAGAAAGAAAGGAGGTAGGAAAAGAGGATACAGACAAGCTGAATAATTTGATGCTGATTTTACTGGCAGAAGGAAAGTAGTGAATTATGACCTGTAATACTACTTTTAACAAAGCAATAGGAGTCCAGCCTGAGTATGGGAAGAAAAGGTTAAAAAGCACATAAATTCAAGCTGGCAAAGTCCAGAGAAATTACTTCACAGAACTTAAGAAACTAGCCAAAACAATCACTGAGCCACTCGCAATTAGTTTTGGTAATTCAGGAAGAACAAGTCCCAGAAATCCAGAGAGAAGCAAACACACTGTCCGCCTTTAAAAAGGAAGAGACAGAATCCATAGACTAGTCAAGCTAATTTCAACGCCTGAAAGCACAGGAAAACAAAGCCAACTTGAGACTGCCAAGATAATTACAAAGTGATGAAACAAGATGGCCAGTCATATAAAAAAAACAATCTCAGCAAACCAGTCCAATTTCTTTCATTGGGAGCAGCTAGATGGTAGGTACAAGAAAGTGGCTGACATCTCTCAACTGTTGCAAATTTTCACACTAGTGAGCTGAAGAAAAAACACCTGAGAAGGCAGAACTGCTTGAAAAACTGTCCTCAAAAGGGAGTTATTAACCATTTTGTCAGAATGAGAGGGTATCTAAATGGGGTCAGCCTTTCCCCACATCTAACCAATGTTTTCATTAGAGAACAGGATGAAATACAAACTACGAAACCACAATATTTGTCGACATTACTCAAGATCAACACAGATGAGTTAACTGCTAACCTTAGCAAGGTGAAATTAAACATTAATTCCACCGCCACAAAAATTAGTCGGGGGAAATGCCTGGCTACAAAGTACAACGGAAAATGTTATGGAGGCGTTAGTCAAATGTGGAATAAGCAGGAACTGTCAGTGTGTTGCTGATGCAAAGATAAATGCCATTTTGGAATATATTAATAAATATGTCCATATGTGATACTTGGCAAGATTTCAGCTGGAATATTGGGTCCTACTTACATAGTAAAATGTGGACAAAGAGATATTTTGAAAAAAAAAAATCATGACTCTAAGGAATTTTTCCCTAATTTGCAAAAGTGAAAATTGGTGTGGGGGAACTACACAACAAACAACAATCTGTTACAAAGCTGCTTGTGATCAGCTGACGTGGGGAAGAATGAGAAGGGAGACACATTATTTTCAGTAAATATGATGTTGTTTGGATGTCATGAAGCACTGCAGAAATCTTCTATAGAGTCCACTGAATGTCTTCCGCTGGAATATAAAGACTACATTAGTCAAACAGCTATTTAGGAGGGTGTGAGTATTCTTTATCCTGCTCTAGTTGCACGTGTTTGGAGTAGCTGATCCCTTGGCCTTCTAGTACCAACTGCTAGAATAAGTCTACAGGTGTCATATCATTATATGTATAAATAATAGCCATTAATTCTGGGAGAATCCAAACTTCCAGCTACATTGAAAAAGGCACTAAACAGAAAAGAAAGACAGAACATCCCTTTCTCAGCACTACCGACCCTTTCACTAATACAATGAAAATATTACATCTTAGTCTCTTGGGGGTTATAGTACTTGGCATGCTTATGTGAAACTAAATTGTCCATCAAAGCAATCAGTAGGAAGATATCTTAAGTGACCTATTTCTGCAGATACTATTTTATTAGCTAGAATGTTGGTTTGGGCAGAGATCAGTAATAACTTTGTACTATTGATTTGCTGTGCTCTCCTAAGCCAGAAGGCAAAGAAGCCAGACTCTATGACAGAAGAGAGATTTATCAGTACTCCTACCATGCTGATCATCCAACACTCTTAAAAAACCCACAAAGCAAAGCACATCTGCTTTATCAGCCCTGCTCTATCTAAAGTAGCATGACAGCACGTAAAAGCAAAGCGCTTCGCTAATGATTAGCCATTAAGCAAGCAGTGATTTTCCTGTCAGCTTTACATGCGCACCTGAGGGGTAAAAGCAAATATTTGATTTCTTATCATGTACAGCTTGGAGGTGCCTAACACTCCAATGTGTCGGTGTGGCCGTCCACTTAATTTCATGTTCTTGTTCCGGCCTGTAAAGAAAAGAGAAAGAAAAAAACATCTCCTGTGCGGTTTTCCACAGCAACCATTTTAGACAAGAAGCAGAAGACAGATAACAGCAAGATGCTAGAGTGTGGTGCGTTCTGTAGCACAGAAGCACAGAATCACAGCATGGTAAGGGTTGGAAGGGACCTCTGGAGATCGTCTTGTCCAACCCCCCTGCTTGAGCAGACACACCCAGAGCAGGGGGCACAGGACCGCATCCAGGTGGGTTTTCAATGTCTCCAGGGAAGGAGACTCCACAGCCTCCCTGGGCAGCCTGTGCCCCTGCTCTGGCACCCTCACAGGGAAGTTTTTTCTCATATTGAGGTGGAACTTCCTGTGTTCCAACATGTGCCCATCGCCCCTTGTCCTGTTGTTGGGCACTAATGAAAAGAGCCTAGTCCCATCACCCTGACACCCTCCCTTTAGATATTTATAGGTATTTATGAAATCCCCCCTCAGTCTTCTCTTCTCTAGGCTAGACAAACCCAAGCCTCTCAGCCTTTCCTCATAAGGGAGATGCTCCAGTCCCATGATCATCTTTGTAGCTCTCCGCTGGACTTGCTCAAGGAGTTCCCTATCTTTCTTAAACTGGGGGGGCCCAAAGCTAGAGTTCTTCAAAGGCCTGATTAAAAATAAAAATTTTGGCTTCACTGACCATGGGATTGGATCTTTTAATTATAGCCATTGCTCAGCACCCAAAACTTCCGCACTTAGTACAGGAGGTATGACCTTTCAAAAACAAGGCCATCAACATACAACCGAGATTTCAGTGCTTTCACTGTAGAACCTCAAAAATTCTTGCCCACAGGAGGCTGAAGTCAAATACCAAGTGCATCCAAATACAAATATTTTCATTTGTCAGGCTAATAAGTCCCACTTTTCTCAGTAGAGCTTATTAGCGAATGATCTGCACTCCACCAGCTCCAGCAGCCAGGAGCTGACTTGAATCTGTCTGAGAAGGAATATGAGCCATGTGCCTGAAAAAATACCACTGTGAATATTCCCAGAGAAGTCACTGTTAAAAGCAATACACCAATGTGTCAGATCATCCTACTCACCGCCACTAGTGAAAGAAAGCTATTATGAGCTATTATGAAATAAATGTAAGCTTCAGCAAAGCCCTGCAAATGCTTCATTTGTTAAAAGTTCTTTGTGATAAAGAGACGAATTATTTCCCAAAAGCAGCACAATTTCCCTTCTCCATGTAAAGGGCACACTTTCTAAGACTTATTTGAAGGCCCCATTTCTTTGGATGCTTCCAAAAAACTTCCTGTTAAAATAAAAGAAAACAAAACAACACAACAAGAAAAAAAAAAAAAAACAAGACCCACCCATACTCTCCCTCACCATTATCTGTAATCAAATTGCCATGGGAACATGCTCAAGGCTGACAGAGAAGCACGATACGACATCCTTTGTCCACGCTGCAAAGGAATCTACCAGTGCTGGTTCACCCCACCTCAATTTTGAGTCATGAGTTGCTGGCATACTTGAAGTAGTAAAGCTAAGTTCAGTTAGGAATACATGTAACAAATTTTCCACCAAGACACCATTCATTCCAGCATGGATTATCAAAAGCGACAGTTACCAAAAATTTTTAACTTAACTAGAACCGGTACGAGTTTTGGGGCATTTATTTAATCCAACTGCCAGGCTCTGGGGAAAAGAGGCCTCTAGGGCTATGGCTGAGGAATTGGAACATATTTTAAGTCCTGTGTTTAGAAAAGCCCCAAAGGCTTCTGAAGTTGCAACAGAGACAGAGGGCTTCAGCAGCTCAATTCAGCTTAGGGTTGGAAGGAACATTAGCAAGAACCTGACAGCCCAAAGATGCTGTAATAGCAGCACGGCTTCCCTGATTTGGAGCGGAAAACCTCCCAGGCTGTCTGCTGGTAGAAAGGGAGCCATACTGTTCAGTTTCCAGATTTAAAACAGAAGTACTCTGACTTCTGAGGAGAAAAATATTTTACTTTTTTTTCCTGTGTTTTTAAAGGCATTTTTTCTAAAGCCAGTTTCTCTGTGGAAGTCGTTCCTGCAGGACAGGATAGAGTTAATTTTCTTCATAGTAGCTAGTATGGAGCTATGTTTTCGATTTGTGCTAAAACCAATGTTGATAACACTGATGTTTTAGTTGTTGCTAAGTAGTGCTTACACGACTTTGCCAGATCCCCATGCTCTGCTGGGTGCACAAGTTGGGAGGGGACACAGCACGGAAACTTGCATTTTGGCCACCTTTTCTAATGAGGTAATTTTTTTCCTGTTGGAGTCCCTTATTTAACACAGAAGTTCTAATTTTGTTAAGCTGCTTTGCACAAAAGCATTTTTCTAAAATCAAGTTGATTTATATAAAAGAAATTAAATCAAAGAAACTGAGTGTGAAGCAAGAAAAGCAAAAAACAAAACAGCACCCTTACAAAATACCTTGCACAGCAGTAGAGAGAGGCTTCCATGTTCAAATACCTACCCAGCATGGTGTAGAGATTACTCAGGATGCGAGCTGGCTGCACTCTGAGTGGATAGATATCAGCAATACTCTGAACATTGATTCCATGGTCTTGCAAGAGATTCTTGATTTGATTAGATTCTGCCAAAACAGTTACTGCGTAACAGAAAACAAAAACACCAGTAAGAACCAATGTTCTACTCTCTTTAACTGAATGTTTCTACTGTCATCTCTCAACTACTGTATTTCATTGACTAAAAAGGCAAAGGCCTTAATTCTTTCTTATGAGCCCATGAGATCAAAAGGGACTGCAAGAGGGCATCAGACAGATTTTGGCGCTCTGCTTCTCAACATGTGTTGCCATTCTCATCCACTGGATCACAGGGTAATTCAAGTTGCAAGAGTCCTCACGAGGTCTCTACTCCAACCTCCTGCTCAAAGCATGGTCAGCTCTGAGGTTAGACCAGGTTCTTTGGGGCTTCATCAGTTTTTCTCTGATTTCTTTCAGTACCACTAGTTTGGATCACACAGTCTCTTTCAGCAGATAGGGCTTTCCCCCCGTAAAACAAGGGGTTGAAAATCTTGTTTTCATACAGCACACTATATTAATACAGCCAAGTCAATGGGGAACAGGTGCTGTTACTTGGATAGCAATAAATATTACAGAGGCCATAAAACGGCAGAGGTAGGAAACACAAAATAAGTCCCAAAATCAGAGGAATTTACAATCCAGGCTCTGATCCCACCCCTTGTCCTGCCTGAGGTTTTGTCCATGTTAGCTGGCTTCTTGGTTTGGGACGGCTAATTCAGTATTATTCTTTGCATTATAAATACTTGTCAACGAATACTAGAAATAAGCAAGCACTTCTATTTCTACTAGAAATTATGCACTTCAGAATAACAAAATGCCACCCATTTTGAGACACCAACAGGGGTAAACAAGTGCCTCTCCAGGTCACAGTATCATTGATGAAGGCTTCTCCTGATAAACAGGTTGTTTGCTTTTCCAGAGCAGTACAGGTCCCTGAAAAGCCTTTAAGCCCTGATCGGCTAGTGTTTGCCCTCTGCTCAATTTTCTGGTTTTGGCTGCTCCTGCATTGACTGAAGAAGCCACCCCTGCAGCAGACAAAAGACAGCCGTAAGCCTGGCTGCACAAAAACCTAACTAAACTGACCTGTCTTCTGTCAGTCCTGGTCTTTCTTGCTAGAATCCACCAAAATTTTCCTATTCATGACCAGATTAAGTTTGCCACTCTCCAGTTCCCAACAAGTCTTAAAATTTTAACATATATTTTTTAAAAAAGTTTGTTAAACCTGATCTTCCCTACTGGGAAAAGGCAGCTACGCAAACAAACCCTTTCTCCTTCTCACAGTATCATCAAAGCACCCCTGTCCCATGCAAAAGCCCACACTGGTTTTAAACATGTCTTTCTTCTCTCCTGTGCACAGGGACTTCACCATCACATGATCCAATTTACCCAGAATGTTCAAAAACCTCCCTCACCTTGTACCACAACATCAGGTTTAAATCCAGTGGAAAATCTCCTGTTTAAGGGATCAATTTCACCTGCAGCAAGAAATCCCTAGAATAAATACAAGAGAAAGAAAAAAGAAAGGAAACAAACAAAAAGTAAGTAAAAGGCTTCTGATGACATGTAGAAGTCTTAACCAATTTTCATATTTTATTAGGAAAGCAGGACTTAAAGCCTGGTTTACCTACCCTATCCACTAAGTAGTATATTCAGTAAAAACAATGACTGTGGTATTTTTCAGAACAACAAGAAGATGGTTATGACTGATAATCTGCATGTTTAGATTTCCTATTTTAGAGTTGCAGCAACTGACACAATTTTGCCAGGCCAGTGATTTTTTTTTAAGCTCCACAGAGATATGCAATGGTTCCTTTAACAAGTCCATGGCTAATATGGGACAAATCTGTAGGCACCTTATGCCACAGAGTAAGGCATAGCCTAGTGGAGCTGCAACAGTGCAAAATCCTAGCTCTGGGGCAGCCAAGTCAACCTGGGCATATTCCTCTAGCCTAACTGTATATCCAGTCCATCTGACAACTTACTCAGCTTGATTAGAAACAGACAATTGCATATCTATATATATACACACACCAAAAAAAGGTCCTGAAACCTCAGAGTCAATCCTCCGTGGTTCATGTATATGTTTCTACTGGAAAACACATTGTCCCCTACCTGTAAACCAAACTGTACTTAAAGCCCAAGCCATCTCAAAACAAAATTAAACACAAGCTCACTTACTATGCAAGAAACTATTACCTCTGCTAATAGGCAGCTAAGGACATACAATGATTGGCCCCAAAGATGAGGCAATTTTCCCACTGGGATACGATCCACTGAGTGAGGATTTTCGTACTCCTCATCCACCTGAAAACAAATGCAGAAGCAAGAAAAATTACCCTAAAGTTGTGAAGAACAATCAATAACATGGAAGTATTTGAAAAAATATGGTCTATCATCTATCCTTTCTGACCTGCCATTATTAGTGACATCCAGATCTCTTGGTTTTACTTCTAAGGCTACACGTTTTCTGGGACAAGAACTATGCTTCTTTTTCATAGACCGCTCCACCCTTCGAAGCTGGAGGTTGAATGGGGACTCTGCATGCAATTATAGCTTTGGTGTTAGCACTTCCCCTTTCTTGCCACCATGCCTTTGCTGCCTTCCCTCTGGGCAGCTTGTAGGTAACTGTGTCTGCTTTCCAAACCCTTGCAAGGTGACACTTGAACTTCATTGATGTCTATCTAGCTTCATGAAGTAAAGGTGCTTTCCAAAAAATGAAGGCTGTTACACCTTTCCTGTGTTAGCAAGAATGTTCAATGGAAAAATTAAAAGTAGACTCATTAATTTACGAAAAGAAAAACTGCCTTTATCTTGCAGTTTACAGATCTGGTGAGGGCAGGGGAAAAACCCTCCTAGATAATATATTTACCATAGCCAATTTAAAATTAACAAATGACAGGCAAAATCTACCCTCTTTATTTGGCATGTTCATCAGATCATCGTCATATCAAAATTCACAAGACTGAACTCCTACATCCTTGTTCCCACTAGTAAAGCAATTCAGAGTTTCCACCTCAAATCTGCAAGCAAGACATCAGCTGCTGACACTCCCTGCCCAAACCACAGGCAACCCAGAAGGCTCCACACCCTTGGTGAGTGAGGGCTGAGAAGTCTGGCGTGGGAGAAGCTGGCGGGGAGGGCTACAAAGACAAATAGCATGGAAGAGCACATAAGCTTATCTGAATTTCTTTGTCACAATGGGAGAATCAGGTTAACAGTAACAGCAAAGATGGGTGGAATAGAAAACTAACCAAACAGAAAACCCAGCCCCAATCCTATTCCATCGGAAACTCTCACACACAAGGAAAAGAAAGAGCACAATCAATCAATGGACTAGACAGGCAGGACAGTCTATGCTTTATTTCTTCTCTGAACATCAGTTCGTAAGTCAGCATCAGCACTTCTTAAATATATGCCTTGCTATAAGGATTTAAAACTTTAGATCTGCTTTAATATTTCTGTAGGCACCCAGATTCCCAAGTAAAATATGTGACCATTTGGAAGCCTAAAGTTTACCATTTCCCAGTGGGAGCTGTGAGGGGTCTCTTTTTTAAATAATGTGCAGCAGTCTTTTTTTTGTCGCTGGTTTAGATTTATCAGCTACAGGAAAAACCATAAAACTGACATTCATCTTTATATCTATACTTTGCATACTGAAGTGGATGCTGCTTTTTCACAATACCTTTTCTGGAGGGACTGCATACAGTTCAGGCATTAGAACTATTCCATTCTTCTCTCTAATAAGTATTCCTTCCAGAGCCTCTCTATATTCTTGTACCTGGAAGTATTTTTAAAAGAGAGTGAGAATTCACGTTACAGACAGTAAAACTAAAACAGCTAAGGTAAAGTTTTAGTACTTTCCAACAGCACTTTTCTGCTGAAAGTTCATTTAAAAAAAAGGGGGGGGGTGGGGGGGTGGGAGGAGCAGGAATCATGACTTGCTGATGAAATATCAGGGTTCAAATTCTCAGACTGTTTCAGCATCTCAATATTATCAGCCTCAGAAACATGAACACACATCTTTAATCTATAACACACTGCTGTACAGAAGTACAAAACTTTTAACATATTCCTATAAAGAAGTCACTGGAACAAATCCTACATGAAATTTGCAACGGATGACAATGCAGTGACATGGATGGCAGGTCTGCTAATATCCATAAAAGTGTAAGATGTATAAATCGTTAGCTTTCTACCACGTGTATTTGTCTACGGTTTTCTGAATTCTGCTTTGCAAGATTGGGAAATCAGTTTCTCATAACTGATTCGCTTAAAAATTTGCCCCATGGAAGACTTAAAATAGATTTAAACTTTAAAAGTATTTAAGTTAACTGAACAGAAAACCCTCTTGTTGTTCTATTGATAGACAACGTATTATGAAGAGGAATGCCAGACTGATACAAAATAAAGAACACTTAATATTCTTTTTACCAGTTCCTTTATTTTGTTTCATTTTTTAACTATCCCATTCCAAGTGTTTACTTACAGGGAAGCTGTTTCAAGCACTACCAGCACCTGCCTCTGAAATCCCATTTCTGCTATCCCTTTCTGAGTACAGCGGAACATGTAAGGTAAGGTACCCACAGGTTCATATTATGGTACACTGGTACTTTCAGTATCCTGTCCTTCTCCGCTCTTTTTGGGTGTTCAGGTTGCTTATTTTTCTAATAACTGCTGCCACTGCAACCACTTGTTTGCAGCAGTAATTGGGGAAGACTAGATACTCACCTGAGTGTCTCACTGACTCACTCAGCTATGTTTAAATAGTGGGAACCAGGAGCAATTGCCTGGTCTGACCATGCCCTAGTACAGCCTGTCCGTACACCATAAAAGCAACCACGTACACACCGTCCCAGATAATCAAACAAAATTCTAGAGACTGCTTTGCAAAGTGGTATTTTATTGACATGACTGAAGTTTCAGTAAACTTTCCAATTTCCCCCTACCTCATGAAATAATGCCATTTCTCTCTCCACCACACTATTTTTACTGTGTTCAGGAAAGCAACTTACATTTCTAGTGCCAGGAAGTATTTCACTTGATTTACAACATCTGGTACAGAAAGAGGGCTTTTTGGTCTGAAATGCCCTCATTTGTTTCTGATGCAATTTTATTTTTTAAGAGGTTATGCTTAGCAATCTCCTGTCCCTCAGCATACTAGGTGATTTTAAATCACATGTATTTTTTACTTTCTTCAAGCCACCAATCTACAGAAGTCTTGGTATCAATACATGTAGTCCTGGCTACTTGTCCCTCTTTAATTCACCGATACTCTCCAGATGCCACCATAACCTTTGGAGAGCTACAATCAGTTTAGCTCCCCTGACCACTGGATGCTTGACACAGTAGAGGTATGAAGTAACCTACAGAACCATCAATTAATTTAGGAGATTAGTGAGAATTAAATAGCTCCCCATAATCCAATCCCACATCTTGCTGAATGTACAAAAGGACTAAAGGTACTATGAATCTTTTTCTCAGCAGCCAAGCCACAGAGACTGGCGTAAAAAGAAGCTCGTCTCACCCTGCAGTAACTGGGAAAGGGGCATCAAGGTTGGCAGACAGAACCAGGCAAATTAACCCTGTTGAGCCCAGTTTGACCACACCAGCTAGCAGAGCCGCTCAACCTGGTAGAGAGAGGGCAACGAGGCCTCAGGGTATACAACACCTCAGCCTCTACCATGTCATGAACTCCCCAGAAAGGCGAACACTACTCTCATCCTGCTAATGGGCAATCCAACTGATACCCAAAATAAACATGGAGCAAAGCTACAAAATACTGTGGCTTTGCATTTCCATTGAAAGTTATTTCTTCTTTCCTCACCTGAATTTTGTCCTCATTGAACACTCCATCAATTAGGAAGTATGTCCAGAATACCGGCCACTCACACTCAATATTCTCAAAAAGCTTGAGCTCAGCAGGATCATAGTGCAGCCTGCTTGGATCCTAGAAATTAAATCATACTCATTTAGTCACAGTGCTAAATTAGTCACTCACATTCCATCCATAATGGCAGCCTTTTTATACAAGTAATTAAAAAGAAGAAACCAATAAAAACACCAGAAATAGTCTCCATACAGTCTCTTGACTTCTTTTTCACACACAGTCTCAAACTCATTTAATAGTTCCCTAGACAAATCAACCCTTCCCAGTCCCAGAATGTAGGTGTCACCCAAATAATCTTGGCTCTGCCTCAGGGCAGACATATTTTGGGACGCCTCAGAGACATTGCTTCTGCTTAGGCACCATACGCATATCTAAGGGTTCTTTCTTACAGACTTATGAATTAAGCTCTGTCCTTAATATTTGGCTTTCAAACCCTTATCCTCCCTCAGATATATGTCATTTCTAGGGTGGATACCTGGATTACCTCCAAGTCCACTAAAATGTCTTAACAGCGATACAGAACTTCCCCCCTTCATGTAAATGAGACAAAAAATATCTATTATCAAGAGATAAAATTCTTCCTAATGTCTACTGAAAATATATATCAGAAGTACCTCTCTCGGTGTCTTGTATCCATCTCGGAGAAAGCGACAGCAGCCATAGCGGCCCTGTAAAAACAGACAAAATTACAAAAACTTCACATACTGTTCTTCCTTAGCGACTAACATCAGCATAAAAGCAAGTGCTGAGTTTTAAGTGTCACTTAGCAATTTTTCTCCCTCTCTTCCACATACAGATGCACCAAGTCAGGCAACCCTTGTTGAATTAGGATTTTTGGTAAAGAAAGGGAGGTTCTGCTTCTCTTTCCCTCTGGAAAATTAAAACAAAGGAAATCCTTACCTGCAGTTTGGATATGATTTCACTCTTGGTCACATTAACAAGGTTTAGATCCTCCACTGCAAAAGCCGGGTAAGAAATAATAGAGAGAAGGCCAGCATCTATTTCTTTTGATGTGGAAGCCCTTGGCAACATGGAGTATAGAATAGACTGAGCAAAACAGGAACAGAAGAGAGATGTAAAACAATTTGCCTACTTCAAAAGACTACACCAAGTACAAATGGAATAGACTATCCGATCTGCAAACTGACAGAGAACTCACTGCATAATTATTTTAAACTAAGTTAGAACAAGAATGCTTCACACCACTCACTTTCACATGGTCTACTAGAAACGGTGAACAGTGTAGTCTGAAGCCAACCTTATTATGTTAAGTTCTTTGTTCAGTTAATCAACATTTCATTTAAAAACAATGGGAGCGGGTGTTGGGTTTTCCCCTAGCAAAGGAAACTGAAGACTGATTTTTACCTGACAATGTTCTACTTCATCAGGAAGAACATGAATCACTGATTTGTGTCCTCCATGAGCTCCAAAAAGATCTAGTTCATCAATTGCTTCCAAAGCAGCCTTCAAAAAAAAAAAAACCAAACAACAACCCAAAGCCATTAAACACCTTTTAAGCCAAATACACACCCTAGCACCCATGCTTACCCTCTGAAGGAAATTACATAAGACACAAGTTTAAAGATAAAAAGTGTCTGTGGTTCAAAGGTAAGCTTGGCAATGTTTTAGAAAAAGTAAATATTTCTGTCTTTCTGCTAGTAGGATACAGGACTGATGTGCTGGTGACCCTTCTTAGAATTTAAAGGCAATGCAAAACAATAGGAATATTATCTTGGCTTCCACCGAGATGATATCTAAATATTAAAGTACAGGCCTGGTTTTGGCTGGGATAGAGTTAATTTTCTTCATAGAGGCTGGTATAGTGCTGTGCTTTAGATTTAGGATGGGAATAATGTCGATATCACAGTGATGTTTTAGTTGTTGCTAAGTAGTGCCTACACTGGTCAAGGACTTCTTCAGCTCCCCGTGCTCTGCCGGGTGCACAAGAAGTTGGGAGGGGATGCAGCCGGGACAGCTGTCCCAAACTCGCCAAAGGGATATTCCACACCATATGACATGTTGCTCAGCATATAAAGCTGGGGGAAGAAGAAGGAAGGGGGGGACATTTGGAGTGATGCTGTTTGTCTTCCCAGGTAACCGTTGCGTGATGGAGCCCTGCTTTCCTGGAGACGGCTGAGCACCTGCCTGCCCAGGGGAAGCAGTGAATGAATTCCGTGTTTTGCTTTGCTTCCGCGTGCAGCTTTTGCTTTACCTATTAAACTGTCTTTATCTCAACCCATGAGTTTTCTCACTTTTACTCTGATTTTCTCCCCCATCCCACCAGGGGGGAGTAAGCAAGTGGCTGTGTGGGGCTGAGTTGCCAGCTGGGGTTAAACCATGACAAGTACTTCGTAGTAAGTGCTTCTCCTGACCTATATTCCAAAATAACCCCCATTCAGTGGCCTTTCACTCCCCCTGCATGAAGGGCCATCCAAGGAGGGAGGCTTGTTCAAGGTGCCCCAGAATCAGCAGAGGCCTATGCCCCATGAAGAGAGCACCACCATCTCTCTGATACTATTTCCTGAGGGAAAGAGAAACAAGACATCTGCTCTTTGCGCAGCCAACCAATACACAGCATGCTCCATGTCAACAGGTAAATCACCACATCTCATACCTCTTCGCCATGACGCATTTGCCTAGTGAAGACATTAGCGGCTCAACCACCAACTCCATTTGGACACTCCTACTTTAACCTAGCAGGCTACAACACCTGGCTTTGCAGAAGCGGAGTGTGCAGCACAGTGCAAGGAATGTGGCAGGAAGAGAGCAAGGACTGAATAGCCAGAGTCAGGCTAGCAAAGCTGTCCTCTGAAATGTGTATTCACAGGCTTGTGGTAGCACTGAATGTTGCCCCGTGCCCATTTTTGTCCTGCAGGTTCACAGTAATGCCAATCTCTGACAAAGGAAGCATTGCACTGTGCAGCCTGCCTTATCTCTCTGCAGAGAGCCAAGGGTATTTTTCTTCTTCCAAGACAAACGTGGTTCTACAGGCTCTGCAGAGCCCCTGTATCTAGCTGAGCGCTAGAGCAGCAGATGTTCCTGACAGCAGCAGAAAGCCCCACTGCGGAATTGATAGCCAGGACCATGGACAGTCTTAGTGGTGCAGAAATGGCATTGAGATTCACTGAAAAGCATAGGCTCTGTGCTGTACTGGTGCCACAGGTAGCCACACAAAGCAGATACGGGAGAGAAATGTTAAGAGAGAGAATTCTTAAGGCAGATTTAAGAAAACCAGAATCTACCTCACCCTCTGAAGCAGGGCCTCCAGTGTGCCTCCCCAGTCCCCACCCCAAACAGCACTTTTACTGAGCTCAGAGCCACAGAGAAGCAAAGCTGTGCAGCAAGTCCCACAGTTGTTCTAACATCAACATGCCCAGAAGTTGTGCAGAGACCACAGCAACCCACATCAGGCTGTTCAGCGCAAAAAAAAAAAAAAAATCATCGCACTGGACAGCTAAGCAGTAACCCCTCCCGCCCCGTGTACACTGCTCCATCGCTAGCCAGCTAAGTGTGGCCAAGATCACCAGTCTCTCCCTCTTGCAGTCACACAAGACCTTGATAACTAATACATTCTGCTGAAATGCAACTACACCTTCGCCCTTAATGGTATTTGGCTTCTATCAGTCCTCCAGACACCATGTAAAAAGGTGGTTGTCAATCACACATTTACATTTATGGCCTTTTGAGATTAATTTGGTATCTCCATGACCTTGTGCTATGGGGGAACCAGAAATATCCGCTTTCTTTTAAGTACATCTTCACTCATTCTTCTCTCTAATTTGTGAATAATTTCTTAGACTGATATTCTGTTGTTTTCCAGAATTTACATCTGACTTAATCTTGCCATGAAATCTCGTACCCTTCTTGCAATCCCTGGAACAACTGTGCTGATGTCGTTCAACGACAGCCATTATCACAAGGATTTTACACCTCAAAATACTCACTGACACCCAAACAATAACTCTTATACAATCAGTTAACAATTGCAGTGGCCAAGGAGACTATGCAAAGGAAGCCATCAGGTTTGCCAGAACCCTTCAGCATGACAGAACAGCCACGAAGGAGGTGTCAGGAAGACATTCTCACTTTGGCCATCCCTACGGAGCTCGTGTTCAGTTCAGGGATGCCCTGGTTTGTCTTATCACCACGTTCCCAAATTCCATAATCCTGCAACAAAAGCATAACAAACAAAAAATTGGCATGATTATATACAAAAACAATGTCTCCCCCCCTTGGCCCACAACAAAACCAGACTCCTGCATGGAATTAGTTTATTTGCCTTAACAAAAACCAAACCAAACCAAAAAGGCTCCAAGTCTCCAAATAGCCCCTCCTCATTCTAAAGAGCAGCACATAAAAATGTACCCCAGTAGGATCAGGTCTGCAGTCAAGAATAACTGTCTTCACAGAACACACAAAGCCCTTTATCCTTCTCCTGCACATGTTCCTTCCTGTGTCCCTTCAACTCGTCACTTTCCAGAAAGTTTGTTACCACTTTGCTCTTTTCAGAAAGGCCCATAAGATTTTAATGAAACATCAGGAATAATTAATTATCAATAAAGAAAAAATATTATTGTGATAGGACAAGTATACCTCACCCAGGCAGCAGTAAATCCTCCACAGCCCTCCCACCATCTCCAAAGATGCTGCTCACAATGTAAAGTGCTGACAGGTTCTGATATCTTCTCATGGAAGGAGAAATTCATGTTTTCTTTCTCCATCAATAAATAATTTTCCACCCACATCTGAGCAGTGTTCAGGTGATTTACACGTAAATAACTACTTACAGCAACTTTGTAGGCAGCTTCTATGTAAAAAACAAGATTCTGAATAAAGGTAACTTCATCGAGGGTGAAGATAATACGTAACCCTGATTAAAAGAAGGAAAGAGAGTAATCATACTGTAGCAGAACTGAAATATTTTCTCTTCAGTGAGTTTTATGCTTTTGTTTATTTGCTACCAGCTAATGCCCACTGCAATCAATGGAAAAACTCATGCTGCTTTCAAAAGGTCAGGCAGCAAGCCTCAGAACTTGCTGCTGATAAAATACTTCAAATGCCAGCAACACACACTGTTTCAAAGACCAACCAAAAACCACCCCTGGGAGGGTGGCATTCAGGCACAGTGGGTACAAAGCAGAGAAAACTGAGCCAGCTCTGGCTCTCAAAAGCAGCGCAACCCAATTCTTGCAGCTCCCCACCCCTCCGCCTGCTTAGTGCTCTATCAAGGGACCAGCAGGATGACCAGGCGCCTGCTCTGCAAGGGTCAACTGCAAGGGGCTCTGAGGACTACAGCTGAGAAGAGCAAAAGATAAAACATTGCCAGCAGAAGAACACCACAGACAGGACTAGTGGCACTCGACTCGATGTTGCCACTCTCTGAAGAAACCTTTTTGTCCATTAGGACACCCTACGTAGTGAATCCGTGATTTCAGCTTTTCACAGCATCAAACACAAAACTCTTCTCTGACCTGACTCTGAATATCACATGAATTTGTACACCTACAAACATTAAGGGAATGGACACTGCCTGGGCAGTTACTATAAACATGAAATCCTAAGTAAGCCACATCTCTTTTCCACAGAAATACTACTTTCTTCTGAGTAATATCTATGTTTGAAGCTATTTGCAACTTTTTCACCTTATTAAACAAAAGCTAGAACAGAAAGAGACCGCAACAACAGTCAAGGTTAATTATCTTCTGCTTACCTGATGCAGTCATCTGTGCCAAGAAGAGCAGGTAAAGGGAAGTTGCATCCACCTGCAGATGCCCCCACTGGTCGTCCCCAACCACCGTGGCACAAGTAGCAGAGTTATACTTAGCATGTAGGCAGTCTTTGGTACTCTGCGTGCGTTTGAACTTCTCTACCTTATCTACCTAAAAACACCACAATTTTCAAATACAAAACATTTCAGAAGAAATTCTGCAAACTATTTAAAAATTAGCACCTTTTCCTACATGAGGAGAAACTTGAGGTCCTAATTTTTGTTACCTCACTTCAGTGTGTTTTGACTGATCAGAGTGCTTACACACATCTCTAACTTCAGGCTCCAGATAAAACAGCTCCCACATGTCTTTGGGAAAGAGTAAAATGAAACTACTTTGTTGAGTTCAGATCTTATTTACAGGTGTGCATCTTGGTGAAAATGAGTTCACAAAGGCAAAACTATGATTTGCTATAAGAAAACATCAAAAATATGCAAGTAAGATCAGAGTTTTGCTCAACGAAACTGAAGAGTTTTAAAAAGACTCCCCACACCACTGTCTACACACAGACAAAAAAAACACTCTACAGAAAAGACACAAGGAATACATGCCTCAGATGAAATGCTTCGTAAATGCAATGCATACTAGTTCAACTCATAGCTATGACATTACCTGCCTCATCATGCACTGTAAGAGTCCCCGCATCAGCTTCACAACGTTCTGCAGGAACAAAACAGACCAGTGACAGCCTCACAGAGCCAGCCTCAAACACTGTTACAAACAACACTCAAAAGCGACAAAGTTCACACCCCCTACTAATGTCCTGCCAAAGTGAAAAAGAAGAAAAAAAAGTGTATTTTCCTGAAACGCTTTACATGCCTTTTCTTAATGTACTGGTTGATTTTTATTCCCACTTCCCTATCTAGGAGAACGAACCTTTTCGCAAAGGCTCTCTCTAAACAGCGGAGCAATTCCCTGTGGTTCTTCTATCCAGCTAAGGAAGTAAGAGGAATGCTACATCTTGTAATAATAATAATAATAATGATGATGATGATGATTTTTAGAGGGACAGATCCAAGGAACACCGGTGGATGACTGCAAGACATTGACATGTCTGGAAAACCTGTGGAACTTCTTCCCCTCGTTATACAACAGAAAGCAGATGAGTTATGTAAAGAAAGGGCCTTCAGTGCGTACAAGGCGAAGCACAAGATTTTGTCTTAAATGAAGAAATCAACCCCATCTTTTTACCCAAAAATTATTATAGCCTCAAAATACGATCATGCAAACTGAGTCAAGGTTATTCTGTCACCACAGATCTCCCTGGTTTGAGCAGTACAGGTCAGCATAAAATGTATGCAGTGCCTTCAAACCAACAGCAGGACACTGACACTAACAATCCCTCACTTCCTGTTTAGCCCACCTCTATGCTCTCACTTCTGACACCCACTTTCCCAGCTGCAGATTATAGAAATTAACTGTGTGAGTTACCTCCCCTTCCAATTCTCCAGCGCACGAGTCTTACCAGTTTGGAGATAGTTGCCGTGTCTGATCTGACAAACACGTCTATACACCATGTACGACTTCCGCGAGATGACACAAGTGCACATTTCAAAGATTGCTACTTTAAATGGCATGCTTCTCCTTATGGGGAAGGATGGTCTAGCAGACAAATTGCTACTCTAGGATCCAAGCAACCTAGGCTTGATTTTCTGCTCCATAATACACCTCATGAAGGATCTCAAGGTTTAATTAGAGGCTTGTAAAGCTGGGCATGAAAACCCTCAGAAGCTTAATTCTCAACACTTGGCCAACCAATGGAAGCTTCACTCCTACACGTTTTTGTTTTGTTTATATTTCAGCTGTAACCCAGTTCTCCAAATCCCACTTGCCAGAAGGCTGCCGGGAGCACTGCACATCACGCATGGATGCTGCTGTCACAGGAATAAGACACGTACTCCAAGATGGGAAAACCCTGCCAGATCCTAGACATAGCAGCAAAGCAAATGCACCATCCAAAACCACTAATGTACAAAAAAACCAAACAGCATAACTGGTTTACTTTGGAACTTTGACATACCTGCTCGAGCTCGTAGGCTTTGGCCTTATCCTCGTCCCGGTCAGCATTCTTCCGATAAGCCATCCCCAGCCCCCACACGGCCAGGATGCTGTAGATGTTGTCCCGTACCCAAGCATCCTTGTGGTCCGTACCAGCTGAAAACAGTCCCGTAACTGGATTCTAACCACGGCAGAAAGAATAAAGGACAAACATTACCACCTGGAATCCTATCTATTAAGACACACCAGTTCTTTCCACACCAAAGGGTAACAAAACAAAAGAGTGAGACAGAGGTGATTTCACACTGATTGCACACTGTGTCTGCTCACAATTTCACAACAAAAGCAAGGTCCCATCTTTCTTTCCCAAATTCACACAAATGAAATGCAAAATTTCTTTGAATGCTTCAGGATATAACGCTTATAGCATCCAGCTGGGCATTCTCATCCACATCGGATTATTAGTTATGTCAGAATGAAATTTGAAATACATTGGGGTAACAGGAATTTAAATGTTACGTATTTGTAAGAAAAAGAGAGTACTGAATCTGGGATCTATTCTCTATGTAACTGGTCTGTGCCATAATCTTGTGGAAGTAAAAAACCACTACTTTCCTTCTAGGAAATTAAAAAAAGTATTCATATATATTTACCTGCTTGGTTTATGACAGCTAAAGCGTGAATGCATGCAAAGCCTTTTTATATCTTCCTTTGGAAAATGTACAGAAAGACAAATGCTGCTGGTGTTGAATTGTAGCACTGTCTGAAAACCAGCACACTGAGGAGTCTCCTTCATCCCCAATGCTCCATTACATTTTTCATTTCATCACTAATTCCCATCACTTCATTATCATTAATTTTTAAGACCGTCTTTCTCTGCTGTATGTTTTTCGCTAGCAAAGAAATGAGGTAGAGAGGCAAAAGTTCGACAGAGCTTTCAGTCAAATCTAGTCTTTACAGCCAATTTTAGTGGAGCGAACAAAGACCAGTGCCAGGGCTGGTGTGACAAGGGGCAAAGATGACAATAATAAAGATAAGTAAAATTAAAAAGAATACATACACCAATTTTTCATTTCTGCCACACAGCGGTTCACTCAACTCCTTCCGTAGCCATTTTTAAGAAATAAGTTTGGAAGGGGAGGAGCTTCAACTACAATTTCCTGGGTTTTGTATGTGAGAATTGGATAAGACACAGGTGACAGCCTGACATAGATGACTGGGCACAGTCAGTGCTATTGCTGTGGTTCAAACACAGCAATGCCTGGTGGCTCACTGAGAGTAGAAACGTGTAGTTCTGCTGAAACAGTCCCTCAGCACAGTCTTCACAAACCAAACAACAACAGCAGGAGCACCTACTCATCTACCTGATGGGTAAAGTACCACATAAGAACCTATGAACCCCAAGGGCTTAAAAAACTTCTTTCTGAACTTGAAAAGTCAAACCAAGGAGTAACAGAAGAAGAGTAAGTGAATGAGCAAAGAAAGGAGACCCTGCTCCCAGTTCAGCGCTGTGCCTGCGTGGCAAAAACCGGGATCTCAAAAGGCAGACTGCATATTCCCAGTATTTTTACAGGGCACTTTGTTTCCCTCCTCCCATGCAGCACAACAAACGTGTATGTACCTGCAGCCCTGGCTTGACAGAGGTTGCCCTGCCTTCTGAGAAATGATCATTTTGGTTTGTTTATCACCACCCTCTATGCTGGGTGGGTTACCAGTTGCAAAATAAAAATGGCTCTAGGTACCAAGATGGAAATCCCAGAAAAGTGGGCCATGCAAGACTTTAAAAGACCATTCAGGCCTCAGGGAGGGACCCACCTGCCTTCAGGAGGCATGTTAAGCACATCTAAGGGGAGCTATCACCATTTCAGCACCTTTGGTTCCTCTGCAAGAAGGTTCCAGCTGTGGGTTTGTGTGGCAAGGTTTTGGTAGCAGGGGGGCTAAAGGGGTGGCTTCTGCAAGAAGCTGCTAGAAGCTTCACTCATGCCCGATAGAGCCTGTGCCAGCTGGCTCCAAGACAGACCCGCCACTGGCCAAGGCCGAGCCCATCAGCAACGGTGGTAGTGCCTCTGGGGTAACATATTTAAGAAGGGGAAAAAGTTGCTGTGCGACAGAAAACTGCAGCCAGACAGAGAAGCGAGAATATTTGAAAAGAGAAACAACTCTGCAGAGGGGAGGAGGTGCTCCAGGTGCCGGAGCAGAGATTCCCCTGCAGCCCCTGGAGAAGACTGGTGAGGCAGGCTGTCCCCCTGCAGCCCATGGAGGTTAGCGGTGGAGCAGATATCCACCTGCTGCAGCCCACGGAGGACCCACACTGGAGCAGGTGGATGCCCAAAGGAGGCTGTGACCCCATGGGAAACCTGTGCTGGAACAGGGTCCCGGCAGGACCTGTGGCCCTGTGGAGAGAGGAGCCCAGGCTGGAGCAGGTTTCCTGGCAGGTTTTGTGACCCCTCAGGGGACCCACACTGGAGCAGTCTGTTCCTGAAGGGCTGCACCCTGTGGGAAGGGACCCACGCTGGAGCAGTTTGTGAAGAACCGCAGCCTGTGGGAAGGACCCACACTGGAGAAGTTCATGGAGGACTGTCTCCCATGGGAGGGACCCCACGCTGGAGCAGGAGAGGAATGTGAGGAGCCCTTGAGGAAGGAGCAGCAGAAACAACGCATGATGAACTGACCACAACCCCCATTGCCCATCCCCCCTGCGCCTCTCAGGGGGGAGGAGGTAGAGAAAATCAGGAGTGAAGCTGAGCCTGGGAAGAAGGGAGGGGTGGGGGGAAGGTGTTTTAAGATTTGGTTTTATTTCTCATTACCCTATTCTGATTTGATTGTTAATAAATTAAGCTGATTTCCCCCAGTCGAATCTGTTTTGCCCGTGACAGTAATTGCTGGGTGATCTCTCCCTGTCCTGATCTCAACCCACAAGCCTTTTGTTATATTTCCTCTCTCCTGTCCAGCTGAGTAGGGGAGTGATAGAGTGGCTTTGGTGGGCACCTGGCGTCCAGCCAGGGTCAACCCACCACAGGCATACTGGGGCTGACTCTCATGAGCTGACAACACATTAATATCTTTCCTCATACACATTCAGAATGTTAGCAGAACAACACAATCAGTTAATTGATATTTTAAGGGTTTTTTTTAATAAAGTACTTACTCTTAAAAATTACAATTCTTTTCTTCCATTACCTGCTGACACCATATGAAAAGTACAATCCCTACAAGGTGCTAAAGAACCTGAAGAAACACTGAGTGCACTTGACCCCAAAGATGTCAAAGGGATTTGAGCTCAGCTAGTACTTCAAAACATCACGCCTACACAGTGATCGCTAATTGGACTAGCAGGTCTCATCCTGCAAATCACACTGCACATACAGATCCACAGAGCAAAGAATTTTACCATGGGCTCTGTGAGCTGAGAACACCGCAACAGAAAGCTGATTGCTGGACTAAGACTTTAAATGGTTGCATCACACCCAATCCTATTTTTAAGTCTATCTGTTAGTCTGGAGACAAAAAAAAAACCCAAAACACAACACCAGTTCCTACAGCGGACCAGACACTAAGCAGAACTTGAGCAATACAGGCACAAAACCAGCAAGGTTCTAACCAGAGCAATACAAGTAAGCCTGCATTTAGCACCTTGCTGAAAATCTATTAAATTTGCATCTGTCTCATTGATCCGTCAGATGAAAACTGATGTAAGCTCTAGCAAAGTTTGCAGATAGATTGTTTGTGTGAAACCAGACATAACACAATTGGGGCTACCCATAAATGTATGCCAAATATGCTTTCCTTACCAGCTCCACATATTTTTCTCTTATAGTAGCCTAGCACTACTTAAAATGAGCATAAATGTTAAGTTTTGCTGTTTTATGGACATATCTTAAGATTCACATTTTTCCTTACCTCATTCAAATTAACAAGTGAGAACAGCCTTCTGGTGATGCTCTTCAGTGCTTGCTCAGCAACAGTATGGAAGCATCCCCCTGACACCTGTCCTCGGGGGCATGTGCAACAGCTGGCAGACCCCACAGCACAGCACAGCAGGCCAGCATAACTGACGCAAGGGCACGAGACAGGAGCCAGTAGTTTGGTCTTAGCCTCCCTGTACAACCTTTAAGAGGATCGTATCTACCACCATGCATGTTGCAGGGACTGATCAGCAGAATGCAATGCTTGCAAAACAAGAAAAAGTTTGCTACAGATCCAATCCTGCAAGGTGCTGCATACAGAAAACTGTCAACCCTGGTGAGGGGTCCAGACCTGTGCTTTGAATGCATGTCTGCCTGGTAGCATGTATATTTTGAAGCAAGCACTGCATCTCTCCACCCAGCTGAGCAGGATGTTTTCGATCTATTGCAGTGGAAAAACATAAAGAATATAGATACAGAAAACAAATCTAGAAGCCTGTCTTGCAGCATCTCTCTGGGCCCTCTTCTGATATCGTTGTCCTTCTGCCTTGCTGCTAGCCTCTGACTTGCTTTCCATGCACAGAACAAAACTTAGTTATCTCCTTCCCCCTCCTCTGAACTCTCTCCAGTATTGAGCACTTAGTGGAAAAGGCAGCAATGAGGCATGAATATACATCCAAGCACTATAAATAGCAATTACAAAATCCTAGATCACTGGTATAAAATCTATATTGCCATTAAGTTACCCTTTTTGTTACTGTTGACCATTAACATCATTAAGGCACAGCTTTCACGGGGTGTATTTGATCTCTGGATCCCAGAGGCTCCATTTCTCCCCTAATGGAGGCAGTTATTGGCATCCTCATCCTTATAAACATGGAAATCTAGGCAGGCACTGGAAGCCAAAGTGGCTCGTCCAAGGTCATCCCGCAGGGACAAGAGCACAACTCCAAGCACCCCCAGCACAGCGAGAGAGCAAAATTATCTTCTCACACCACTTATACCTTGCGTTTGTTTCTAAAGACTTTACAATAATTAGCACGCAAACATTAATTCACAGGTGTCTGGACCCTTGGCCCCCAACAGCAGCGGCGGGTCGGGGACAGGAACCCCTCGGACAGACATGCCCTGCTGCACACACGTACGGCACAAAGCTGGCACACCAGGCACCGCCAGCCCTGCTGTCCCGGGTTCACACCGAGCCGATGCTGCCAGGCATACTTCAGATGCCCTGCCAGGGGACCTCTGGGTTACTGGGACATACTGTGTTACGGGCGTGTATATATATAGGGTTACAACGGGTGGGTGTGTATAATACGACCACGAACGCATTCCATACACAGTATTATTGTTTGCAACCTCAGACTTGATGTATTTTCCACGCATCTTCCAACGCGCATTCCTGTAAGGGGGCAGCGAGCACCCCCGAGGACCCGCGCCGCCTCAGCCTTTCCCGCGCTCCTCCTCAGGGGGGGAAAGGAGGCGGAGGTACGCAGAGGAGGCCAAGCGCCGGGGGGGCGGGGAGGAGGGGGGAGGAGGAGGCGGTTTTCTCCGCCAGCCCCGTCGCTCCCCTTGTGCAACCCGGCTGCGGTCACCGACCCCGGCAGCTCCCGCCGCAGGGAGGGAGGCCCCCGCGCCCCTCGCCGCTCCCCCGCCAGCCCCACCGCGCCGGGCGCCCCCGGCCCCACACAGGCGTCCCGCGGCGGCCGCCCTCACCTGGTGGCAGAGGATGGTCCGCTGGACCAGGCGGGCGTAGCCGTCCAGGCGCACCCCCGAGTTGCTGCGGCTCCTCATGGCCCCGCGGCCGCCCCGCGCCTCCCGCCTCAGCCGGACCGGCTGCAGGCCCGCCCCCTTCCCCCGGTAGCGATCGGCGCGGCGGCAGCCGGAGATGGCGGCAGCCTCCTCCCTCCTTCCCTCCCTGCCGGCCTCCCTGCCGGCCAGCCTGCGCGGCGGGCGGTGCGCCAGCCCGCCCTGCCTCCCTCCCGCCCACCGGCGGGGCGGAGCGGAGCGGAGCCGGGGCCGCGAGCATCCTCCCGCGGGCGGGCTGGCGGGCGGCGGCCGTCAGGAGCGGCGGGCGGGATTCGGTGGACCGACGGGCCGGGGCCAACTGTACAAGGTTTAACAAGGCCAAGTGCCAGGTCCTGCACTCCGGTCACAACAACCCCAGGCAACGCTACAGGCTTGGGGAGGAGTGGCTGGAGAGCTGCCCAACAGAGAAGGACCTGGGGGTGTTGGTCGACAGCCGCCTGAACAGGAGCCAGCAGTGTGCCCAGGTGGCCAAGAAGGCCAGCAGCATCCTGGCTTGTATCAGGAATAGTGTGGCCAGCAAGAGTAGGGAGGTGATCGTGCCCCTGTGCTCGGCACTGGTGAGGCCACACCTCGAGTACTGTGTTCAGTTTTGGGTGCCTCACTGCCAGAAGGACATCGACTTGCAGGAACGTGTCCAAAGAGGGCAACGAAGCTGATGAAGGGTCTAAAGAACAAGTCTTATGAGGAGCGGCTGAGGGAGCTGGGGTTGTTTAGTCTGGAGAAGAGGAGGCTGAGGGGAGACCTTATCACTCTCTACAACTGCCTGAAAGGAGGCTGTAGTGAGGTGGGTGTTGGTCTCTTCTCCCAAGTTACTAGTGATAGGACAAGAGGAAATGGCCTCAGGGTGCACTAGGGGAGGTTTAGATTGGATATTAGGAAAAATTTCTTTACTGAAGGAGTGGTCGGGCACTGGAACAGGCTGCCCAGAGAGGTGGTGGAGTCACCATCCCTGGAGGTGTTAAAAAAATGTGTAGATGTGGTATGGTTTAGGAGGCATGGTGGTGTTGGGTTGATGGTTGGACTTGATCTTACAGGTTTTTTCCAGCCTTAATGATTCTATGAGGGCAAGGGCGAGCTGTCTGGGTGGCAAAATGAACGGGAGGAGGCTCGCGAGCCTGCAGATCCCCAGAGAGCAAGGGCACTTTCCGTGCAGGTGAGATACTTGAAATTCCAAATTCAGCTTCCAGCAGACTTCTCCCTGCAGTGTTTGCAGGGGTTTTTCCAAGCCTCTTGCACACTGCCCTGGGAGTGGCAGGAGAAGGGGGAGCGTGAGGGACAGTGGGCATTGCAGCTGGCAGGGACACTGGGAGGGTGTCACTGCCTGAGGGACTAGAACTAGGAGCAAAGGTGAGGCTGAGTAGCATGACAAGTGCCAAAAGCCAGGCTAAACTGTCAAAAATAAAGGTGATTTTATAAATCCTCTTTGTAGGTTTTTAAGATAAAATGCAAAAGGCCAGAATATTTGTTGGGACCCCTTTTTTCCAGCCTTAAAGAATACCATTTTGAGATCTGATAGAATGAAGGACAAAAAAATTCAAGACTTTATCAAGTGTCCACATGCTGGCGTTGGCTTTCCAACTTAATAAAGAAACAAGATTTAGAGATATCCCACAGAAATGAACCTGCCATCCCCACAGTCACTCACTAGGGACCCAGTGTGCCCTTGTGTGAGGTGCTTTCACGCTGTGATTCCCTAACATGGTTAGGACAGGAGGGAGCAGAAAGGGAAGTCAGGCAGAGAGAACTAAGACTTAGAAACTCGACAAAGACTTAAAAAAAAAAAAAAAAAAAAAAAGAAAGACACGTTACATAAGGTTGCAAAAATCTTCAGCGACTTCCCTCTGTGCTCCTGACAACAGGAAGAAAAGCAATGGTGAGCATAGATGGGTGCTGAAGCACAGAAAGGATGTCACAGAGTAGCTGGAGGTGTGGGATTCACTTGGATTTCAGAAAGGTTTTTTCTCATGTGAAATTACAGAGAGTTAATTTTTAACTTTACTTTTTGCTGTGCTTACTTCACTGACTGTGTAACTGACAGCCATGGTTGAGAAAACCATCTTAAAAGGAGACCTGTTTGTTCCGCAGTGGCCGTCAGGCAGCGTTTCTGTAGGTACTGCCCAGCAGGAAGGGGACAGGGCACCTCTCGGAGGTTCGTTGGCTCCATCAGACCAGGCCCTGAAGCTGCAGCGCAGTGAAGGCTGCAGAGGCCCAGAACACAGGCTGGTTCTCTCTCCCCTGAACTCTGCCCAAGCTCCCTGCATCAGGGCACTGCTTCTTACTGAGAGGACTGCATACACTCAGGGAAACGGGTTTGCTGAGCAAGGTGGAGCCAGCTCTTTGTTGTGCGTGTTGCTGTTTGTCTATGACTAAGGTTAAAACCTCCTTACAGATGTCCCCCAGTTAGTTTTGCAGCCAGAAGTTGATGCATGGAATTTTACTTTGCGCTCTGGGAAGGGGTTGCAGCTTTCATCAGGCTCAGGGCTGCCACGGCTGAACTCCCAGCAGAGCTCAAGAGACCGAGTACCAAAAGGCTACTACAACACCCAATGCGCAATCGCTTTTTCAGCTAGTTCAATTATGATAATTATTCATGGAGCTAAAACAGTATGCTGCTGTGAGCGCAAAATTTTTCTACAATATGTGCGTGCTTTTAAGTGGTGCAGTCAGGAAAGACTCCCCATCCCCAGGAATAAATCAAGTAAAAATGATAAAAAGGATCCTGGCATATGTTAGTGTGCAAAACTGGTAACAAAGGAAGACTGCAAGCAGGTCAGTGACAGTGGAATATGTGTTTTCACAGGGAATTTAATTACTGAAGCCAAACTCAGCTGTGTGCTTCTGCTCATAGCATTCTTGTGGAAGAACTTCAGCAGGCTTCAGGGCAAGCATTGACTGGACAGACTTACGTCAGGGTTTTCTCTGCTTAAAACCGGATCTGCTAGAACCATGAAAAGCAAAATATGTGGAAGACAATAAAAGTAAGGGCTAAGCTAGCATTTTCTCCAAGAGGTTAGGTGCTGCAGCTCCTGTGAGCTGAAGAATTGTAACACAGCCCGGTGTAATGACACATTTATCTAAAAGACAAAGTTTATATATTTTACATGTTGTACTTGCTGTAAATTTATTACTTTTTTTTACAGTTGAAAATATAAATACAAGAACATTAAATAAATTTACAAGAAACAGTGCAAAGGCAATTAGCCAAATAGTCAAAGCATTCACAGAAATGCATTCCAGCTACTAGCGTTCCGGTACAGTCTTTTATTAACATGCAGTTAAAACCTTGTGGATAAACACAACAAATACTTTAAATTCACACTTCAAAAGGATATTCAGAGTAGTCCTGGACACAGGTAACCAAAGGAACCCATGTGTTGCATACAGAACCACAAGAGACTTTGAGTACTGGAGAGGTTTGATTGCTGAACTAAAAAAGAACCCCAGATAGGCGGCTTTTAATGGATGCTTTTTGTTGAGAAGAGGGTTTCCAGGGTTACCCCTCTCCTCAGGTCCTCTGGGAAAGCAATGCCCTCGCTCCCCTCCAGCGTACGTCTGCCTCAAAAAATGCCCTTTGCAGGGTCTGGCACTCTGCAGTGGGGCACCAGTTTGTTCTAGCTTTTGCTCCGGAAGCATCCAACCTTTGCCCAAGAACACAAGGACAAAAAGCAATGGCCACAGCTGCACACCCGTGTGAGGAAGAAGAGGCACATGCAGGGCTCACGCTAATTTCTGTTTGGGAAGAATCTTCATAATGTTGTATGTGCTCTATTTTCTTTCAACTGTTGTGCATGAAGAGGCAAAATCCAGCTTTTTCAGACAAATATGACAGAGGGAATGAAATTTTGCTTCAGGAATTACTGAGCCAGGGCCTTGAGATTTGGCTTGCCAACCAAGGGCCAAAGTACAAGCAGAAATACTCATTAGGCAAGCTCAAGAGCTGCCGCTTAAAAAACAGCCACACAACCAAACAATTTCTTGGCTACTAAATACAGCAGCTAGCATTCATTGTCTGTATTCTTTCTTCAAAAGACAACACTTCTCTACTTTTCTTTATCATTGCAAATGAGCATCGGCAGTGTGTTTGATCTCTGGAACCACCACTCCAGATAAAATATTGACCCTGCTGGAATCAATGGCAGAAGCTCCCATTGACTTACTCAAGCCAGTAATGTAACTTAGCTGTATTTAATAACCTACCGGCTACTTTATTTATCACTCCTTCATTCATGGCACTCTACTTTGATGATACTCAGTTTCTGTCCCTCTGTGGTGTACTAAGAGGTCACAAAAGGTTCAAGCCCAATAGTGTTTGCATTTACAGTTCTGTATCTGGCAAATATATTTAAACCACTGTCAGTGATTTCACTTATTGAACAAATTAACTTCTGTAACATTCTAAAGTTAATTATTTCAATTAAAGAAAAATGCAAACTTACAATAAAAGTTAAAACAAAACACCAGTTATTTTTCTATACACAGGAATATTTAAATTTATATTACAAGAAATAAATATAAAAGTATCATTAGGATGCTTAAAGGTTGATATTTTTCTGCTTATGTACATCACTATAGTTTGCTACTATGATGTACAAAAAGTTGGAGACAGTGTAGCTAACATTTTTAAAGATAACATCACTTGTACGCACAGGTTGCAACTTCCTGCGTTTATACACTACTACTATGCATTATATCCAGATAAACTTAGTTGCAATGAAAAATTCTAAACAAAGCTTCCCTTTAAATGTAAAAAACAACCTCAAAAAACCCTCTAATGAAGACTCAAAATGGAAATGTGCCACTGTAATTTAACATCCAAGATACCTTGTCAAAATAGTAGCTTTTTTTTTTAAATAATTGTCCTTGTCAATCCATTGCATGGCTGCCTTGGAGTTCCAGTACCATATATGAAATAAAATCAGTTCTTGGTCTGCTCACATTCTGTAAAACTGTTAAAGTAAAACTCTACTTCACACTGTAAAACAATGTGCTGTTTAAAAGGAAATCACATTTTATCAATGAAAGTTAGGCTCCCCCTCTTTGAAGTCCTTCTGAGTGAGATATGGCTTTTTTGGCTGCCTGTATCATCCTTTTCTTGAAATACAAGTTGTTTGCCTGAGAAGTCGTGGAGACACACGTCACCATTCTGTACACTGAAACAAACACCATTCTTCTCACTGGAAAGATGGCCTGTTGAAACAAAAAAAACCGCATGCCTATCAAAAAGGCTCAGAATCAAGTCCCCCACACTTTTTCAGCAACTGTAGGGAGTTCTTGCACTCTCATTTTATCCCTGCAACAATTTCAAAATGTGGATTTTTTCTGCACGTATTCTGTATATATTTCTTTTCCTGTGTGAAATCAGTAAAGAGATTTGAGAGACGTTAATGTATTTGTGCACACCAGGATTCCATGTATTAAGCAGCGAAGGTCACCATTCTCAGAATGTAGACTTTGACTTGGAATAAATATCACTAGATAAGATGCAAACTCCTTCTCATTACAGTTTTGCTTTAACAAGTTAAGTTTCAACTGTTTCTCAGGTTTGCCATGCATCTAAACAAGAAAGTGTTTGAGAAAACAAGGATATTTTTTTCCTTTGAAAGGCACTCAACTTGCAGGATTTAATTCTATAGGACAATCAGAGCACGGCCTAGGTCTGACCACGGATCTAAGCAGTATTTAGACTGAGACTCTTACACATTTTGGTAAGTCTACAATGAACGTGTGTAATACCATTGCTGGTTGCAGCCTATTAATGAAATACTCCAAAGCAGTCAAGTTTAAACAATCTTCCAGGATCCTGGCATCATATATATCATATCCGTAGGAGTAAATTACAAGGAGTACCATAATGGAGAAACCAAAACCAGAACTAATATTTCTTTTGTTAGGGGATCATTTTGTTAAACACTGAGAAATGAGATCACAGGCACAGAGCTGCCATTTATCATTTATACCAGAAACAGAATTAATAAAAAACATAAAACATCCAAATTTGCTATTTGTGTTAATATTCACAACACTTCACGTACAAACATCATGATGCAATAGATTTCAGTAGATCTACTGAAAAGACACAACAGTGAAGGCAGAAACTATTTGTGGTTTATGGTTTTACGAGGAGGAAAAACACTGGTGAGAAACCTCTACGCAGTGAAAGATGACTCTATTACAGGGGTCAAAATCTGAGCCTCTCTAGTATACCTGGATTCAGTCCATCAAATACCTCAGATATCCTGGAGCAGAATCCTGCTTTGGCTCTGTCCTCCCCTTTCACTCTCTCACTCTGAACCCTTCCAGAAGGGGCAGAGCCACATTACAGGATGCTCTTCAACTACTTCTTGTTGGGGTCACCAGAGGGAGAAGTATTTGATGACATCCCTTCCCTGCACTTAATCCCTTCTGCAGAAAGGATTCTGCTGCTTGAGTGACTGGGCTGGACTGTTCTTCTCTTTTCTGCTTGGGCCAGAGCCCCCAAGCACACAGGTTTAGTGTCAGTCTTCCCAAACACTTCCTCTAGAAACCAATCCTTCACTTTAGGCAGACTGCATAACTTCCAGCAGTTATCCTGCTGATTCAAGCAGATGCCAGGGTATCAGTTGTATCAAAGTCTCATTGGCAAAGTTTTCTTTGGAATGAGAGATGGCGTTTTTTTAAATAAGACATGAACATGTATTTCTAGCTGATAAAGCTTACTACCAGTTTGAAAATGTAATGCATATAACTTAAACATCTCAGGATGGGAGTTTAAGGGAGTGGGTTTGTGGTGATGGCTGTCAAACAGAGATTACAAATTCCATGCCAAAATACTGAGCTGCCACTGGACCCACAAAGTGGAAGCAATGGCCCAACAGAACAGACCTCTTCAATATAAAGCCTAATATTAAATTATTAATTGAAAAGGCCATCAAGCACTAAAACAGGCGCAAATGTAAACAGGGTAAGACGAGCAGAAGGGCTTTGTTAATCAATTCAAATCAGATAAAGACTGAAATGACAAAATAACCATGCTTGCTGACACTGTAATTGTGCAGATGTAGTTGTTTAACTGGCTGTCTGACTACAACCGTTTTATTTTGGAGGCAGTGTTCAAAATAGCTGTGCCCTAATGTTAGGACAAAATCTGAGAAGAAAATAAGGCTGTTCTGTGAAGAAATTCAGAAAGGTGGTTTCTGTTCCTCAGTGAGGAATTCTGCAGGTTCAGCCATGTGATACCTAATGGTAGTTTCCCACACATGCAAACCTGTAGAGAAAAACTGAAAACAAGGAAATATTAGTATGCCATGAAAAGATGAAGTTACACAGTCCAGCAGGCAAGCAAAGCCACAGGCTGTATAGACACCCCAAACTTACCCCAGCAAGCCATTCAATCCTGCATCTGGAATAGCATTTCAGTGGAAGTAGTGAAGCCAAAACCATTAAGTGTTAACAGCTCAGTACATTTATGACACAGGTTTTAATTTCTGGAGTGTTTTCTTTTTGGAGCTCACTTTTTAAAATGAAGTGTTGCAATGTTATTTTGAAGTTCTAGCTGTGAGAGCAGGGAAATCAGGTTCAGCAAATTAGAAGGTCCCATGCTCCTATCTAACACCAGTCAACTACCTTTTGGAAGCATCTGCCCAGCTCTACTGAGATACAACTGTCCCATGTTTGAAATATTAAGTGTAAGGAACTGCCTTAAAGAGCTTTGCTGGGAGGACCAACTCCATCCAAGCATAAGTTTTGCTTCTTCTTGTGGAAGTCCTGAAGACCCAGAAGAATATTTAGTCAAACTATGCAGGCAAGGTATCATAAAATCCTTTTGATACGAATGGAGGATGTGGTAGAGGGTTCACAGCATTCAAAACATACAAGAAAATACAAGAGGAGATGAGGTGGGTCATCTGAGATATCTGTGTTTGTGAGTGTATAGGAGCAAAGTTCTATAAAAGTTCTTTCTGCTGCTTTGTCTGAGAAGTTATTGGCGCAGGACTTACTCTCACACTGGAAAGATCTAATTATGTGAATAAACTAGGACAGAACTGGAGCACGTCCCACAGAATTGGCATTGCTGAATGTTTTAGACCATCAGTTCTGCATCTCATCCTAAAATACTACCCAGATCAACAAAAATTTGTTCCAGAAAGCCACAACAGGACCATTCACTCAGTTGCTACAGCAAAGTAGTTCAGTAAAATATTTCTGCTGTTTTTCTTTCTGTTGAGAAAAGTAGCCAAAATGCTTTTGTAGCTGTGTATAAACATGTAAAATGTTGCAGCGAGAGGTGTCATCTTTCACCAGAGTAACTAACATAGCTGGAAAAAAAACCCTACCAGGCATGCAGATTTTTGTGCCTGAAAATTTCTCTCTCTCTGAAAGGTATCACTCCTACCTAAAAATATTGCCTTGCTTTATATTTGATGACAGTGAGAGTTATTGGATTCTGCTTCTCGACTACCTGCTAGATGCAAAGTATGTTAATTGTTGCACTGTATGGTTTCCAAACAGAGAGGTTTTATAAAGGAATGACAAAAAACCAAGGAACTAATTTTACAAGCTCAGTCTGGAAAGCTGTTTAGTACATGTCGTTTCCTGAAGCGTTGTGATTTCTTTACAATATGCAGCTAGTACATCCAAAGAGACAGTAACTTATTAAGGGGGCAACATATACAAATTCCATAGCTTTTTCTCTGTACATCTGAGAGATTATCTGCTGAGATTATCTCACTGATTATCTGCTTGTCTTCTGACAGTGTATGCCAGGAAACGAGGACAACACGGCCTCTATGAGCGTGTTCTACAACTTCATACTAAACTGTCTAGCTGACGGCATGACTACTTAGCCTCAACTCTTGATCAACTGGGAAAAATACCTTAGGCACACTGCAGTAATGTCCTGTAAGTTTTGCTCAACTTAGGCTTTTATACATTGTAAGTTATTTTTGTCTTTGAAAAATTGACTGTCTTTACCAAGAGCTCCAATCAGCAGCATGACGTGTGTCTCGCAACAGTGTGAAAAACTAGATTATGCCCACTGCAAAAAGATAATTTTTAGTAAGTACATTCAGTGGAGATTCATATCTAGTTTTCTCAACAGACAAACAGGCCACACCAATCTGCAAGTGAGGTTGATTGGAATGCTACATACACCTGCATTTCAACCTCTCAGAAACAGAGCAGAGGGTAGCAGTACTGTGTTAGAACAGGAAGGATAAAGAATTTTACTTCTGAAGAATTATTTCCTGCAACAAAGATAGATTTCTGTTAGGCAAAAAACATCCTTCAAACCCCACAGGAGAAATAAAGAGCTACAGAGAAATTCCGTTTCAATACTTACTCTGTAGCCAATAGTGAGGCAACCCTCTCAGCAGTGCGGTCTTCACTGAGGTGATTTTATAAGTCACAGTCTCCATTTTCTCTTACTTCTCCTCTCAGAAGCAGCTTCTATGTGAGCATGCTACTAATATTCGTCCTCATATTACCTCCTAAAGGATTTCTTTCATACTCTCAAGCTATATTATTATCCTATATTTCCTTCTTCAGGCAATGCTTGCTTTAATAAGGTTTAAAATATGAACTGTTTTAAAACGTGCGTGAAATTTATTGTCATACAGTCAGGTGACAAGAAAAGTGTTAACAGCAGCTTCTGGTCAGTAATTGCTATAATAACAAATATTACCTACTATTTGATATACAAATCAAAAGTTCCCACTGAGTACGAGAAATCAGTATTTTAAAACTTTGTCTATAGACCCCTAAAACATTTGTGAGGACACCCTGAAATATTCTGACCCTATACTTACAAATAATATTTTGTCAGCACTTCATTTTACATAAGCATGAAAGAGCATAGAACTTCTGTTTTAGACAAGGTAAAAAACAGCCTGAGAAATACTATTTTGCATTATACATACCATTTCCATTTGCATGCACTGAGTAATCATTATTCATTAGCAGTGTGGTAGAGTTAGTTGAGTTACTGTTTGATTGTAAGGAATTGGAAGAACTGGATACTCCTTGATTTACAGTCTGCTTCCTTAAACCATTAGTAGCAGTTCTACTCCAGTCTACAACAGATACATGTTACAGAAAATAGCGCACCACATATAAGCAAAATATAAAAACATGGTTAGTAATGCAACTGAATTAAAATAAAAACAAGTCTCTACCCACTCTCCTCACAGTATTCTAGACAGAACGATATTCTCCTAAGAATTTCATGATTCTTGATGTTTAAAATTATTTAAATTTAGTTCCTTTTTCTCTTGGCCCTCCTTTAATACAAACAGCCAACTGTCATAGTTTTACAACTGCAGACCAGATCAGAAAAATAACTACGGTACAGGTGATCCTGTAAGTTAAAGTGTGTAAAAAGTATATAGCTTTATGAGAAGTCAGCTACTGAATAATAAAATAACATAAAATCATTTATAGTCTCTTTTTTTAATTTAAACTATGCTTTGCTTTGTTTTTGTGGAGGCCATTGGTAAAACTACAGTTGACTCAGAAGCTGGAAGAAATCTTACAGTTTCTAACTATGATCAAAAGTCTTCTGCAAAGACATGCTGTTATACTGTAGTGGAAGAGATCAACTGCAGTTAACAGCTTAATGCAACAGCATGTAAGAACTGCATCAACTACCACCTTTAAAGAGTATAACTTTGGAGGTTTACTACACCTTGGATAATAAATTAGACCTGCAAATGCAGCAATATGATGTATTGAAGTTTTTTTAAAAGTACTATAAAATACTAGGAACCTAACACTGAGTATAAGTATTCAGAAGTAAAAAAAAAAAAAAGAAAATTACCAGAGTTTTCAGCCAGCCTGAATTTCCCACAACAGAGATATCTTCTCCACTGTTTACGGACATTCTCCTTTGTTACACAATAGAAGATAAAAATGAAGAACCCTACAAAGCAATACCGTTGCAGAATGTTGTAAAATTGACTTTTGCTGCTTCTTAAGGAACAATGTTTTGGTTTTCTTTATTTTTTTTAACTTCTAATCAAAAGTAATGACACCTTTCTTTGGTGAAAAAGTTTACAACGCTGAACACTGAAGGGTAGTTTTCCCTTATAAACATGAGAGGAATCATACACACAGACACAAGAACAACAAATATAACCAAATCCACAAAGTGCATAGTTTCCTTCTATCTAATAAGAAGTGAAAAATTATGTGGATCCTGAAATTTACTTAACACTCTTGGAACAGAATTCAAAGCAATGTTAAACAGAGGGTACGATACAACACTGTCAGGCTATGCAGCCATTAGCACATGGTGTGACACTGTCCCATCTTTTATTATTAGCTAAACTATTACCACCAACTGTAACAGAACCAGTAGTGCTACAAAATTTTGAGTGTTCATACAAAGACAATAACTCATATCTAAAATAATAACAAATGGTACCCACTTTACGACAAACTGAAAGCCAAATAACTTCTAGAAGGGATGGGGCTCATCCCTGTCTCTTGCCAGTGCCAGGTTACAGACTCATTCACTTCTAACTGACACAGAGTGGGACCTAACTTTCCCTGCCTAGAAGTCCATCATCATCGTCATGGTTTAGCCCCTTCAAGGAAGATGGGCACTCAACCTTTGCACAATGTTCCAGCTGCAATGTGCCCCTGAGAAAAGATGTTAGGTTTACAATGAATAGAAAATAACATGAAGAAAACTAAATGGTCAGACTGATGCAGACGTACATGCATGTTATGTTTACGCTCCTTTTAAGGCCAGTTAAGCATGTAAAATCCCACTAGAAGAGATTACTAACATCCTTCTTTGCTTAAGTATCTTAACTGTGGCTTTTAGGATGCATTTTTGAATGTAACTTAAGTGTTGCTCTACACAGATCATTCTATACCATTTTCAAATACATTTTTCAAATACAATGTATGCACATTTATTTCTTCTAATATCAAAATTTGCCCAGCACCTAACTTAAAACTGGGTAAAATGGGAACTTAATTTCACATAACAGATTACTCTGACCACACAGATTCTAGTCTTGTATTAGTTCAAGACAATCCCATGCAAGACCTGGAAAGATGTGGGTTCAACCCCTCAAGTTACCAAAGAGTAAGTGTCGTGGTTCAGCCCCAGTTGGCAACTAAACACCATACAGCCGCTCGCTCACTCCCCCCACCCCTCTGGGATGGGGGAGAGAATTGGAAGGGCAAAAAGAAAAAAAACCCCAAACTTGTGGCTTGAGATAAGAACCGTTGAATAATTAAAATTAAATAATAATGATAATAATTATGATTATTATAATAATAACAATAACTATAATATAATAAAAAGGAAAATGGAAAAAGGGAAAAAAAACAGAAACAGTACAACCGCTCACCACCCGCCAACCGACGCTGCCTGCCCCCAAGCCGCGATTGCTGCCTCCCTCCCCTGGCCAGCTCCTCCCAGTTAACATACTGGGCATGACATTACATGATGTGGAATATCCCTTTGGCCAGTTTGAATCCATTGTCTTAGCTGTGCCCCCTCCCCTCCCGGCTTCTTGTGCACCCGGCAGAGCATGGGAAGCTGGAAAAGTCCTTGACTAGCACAAGCACTACCCAGCAACAACTAAAACATTGGTGTGTTATCAACATTGTTTTCATACTAAGTCCAAAGCACAGCACTATGCCAGCTGCAGTGAAGAGAACTAACTCTGTCCCAGCCAAAACCATGACAGTAAGGTACTCAAAAATCAACATAGCAAATAGAGGAGGGTATATACACTGAACTGCAATTATCTTTGCTTTAGTCTCTCTGGGAAATCATCCAGAATCATCTGGGAATAATCTAAAGTGCTATTTAAGCAGAAGTCTGGATCCAAACTTCAGTAGGACAATTCAGGTATACTTAGGTAACTGCAGGCACCTACAGCACCTCACATTTATATGAAATCTTTTGCAGCCCCCGGAACTCTGCTTCTGGATATGCCCAGTAGCATCTTGGCCTTTGCAAAGCCGCATGCCTTCATATCTACTTCCTATACGTTCTCAAATACTAAAGGCCATGCTTAAGAGTTAAAGTACTAACTTTTAGATGTTGCAGCCTTGCCTGTCTCAATGGCCCTTTGTTGAATGTCACACCTCACCCCGAAGCCTTAGGGTTGAGTGGAGAAATGATACTGTTTTCACTACATTAGCTGCATTGTTATGTGAACACTTACAGTAACTGAGTATTTACAATTGATCTGTTTGACTAGAGAAATACAGTCACTTCCAATGGTGTCTGGTTTGCATACATTTTTAAAATGATAGTGTTTATAGATATAAACACACTATACATATAAATAGTAGCTAGCTTTCCTGTACCTTACTGTAACATAACTGTAATTTAAGATTACAGTAAAGCAGTATCATCTGTAATTTAATTAATATGTTAAAGCATATATCAAAATTACATCTTTATTGCTGGATCAAAAGAAAATGCCATTTCCAAAAGTTTTGTTCACTATATTGTATGCAATGGGCTGTCACATGAAGGATGAACCTACCTTGTAAAGTGTTGAAAATGGTAAAGAGGTAAGTAAATACCTCATTTACTGTGAAGAAAGCAAATCCCCAAGTAATTCCCAACAAGAATGTGAGGCCAGCGACACTCCTAAGGTCTTGAATACTGGTTTTCCTTTGAGCACCAAGTTGTTTTTTCTTTTTGATACGACAGAGCTGGATCAGCACAACAATGAACATGCTGATATTGATCAGGAATACCACACAGAAGTATCCCACAGCAGTAATATAGAAGACAATGGTATTTTTAATCCAGCAGCTAGAACACAAGAACAGTCTGTCAACCATTATCAGAAACAGAAATTAAGTAAAATAAATATGAGATAAAGGTGTAGTTTGTTGCACATGCAAGCCTTTTTTGCCTCCTTAGTAAAAAGTATTTTTTTGGCCAAAAGGTAAGAGCTTTCATATGGGCAATAACCACAAAACACACGACATACCTTAGAGCTATACCATCTCAAAGCTCTCCCATTGCTTCCTTCCCTTCCCCACCTTTACTTTAAAGAAAACCAATTTTGTAGGACCTCCCTCCCACCCACCCCCAAAAAAGTGCCTCTCTAACTCACAATTCATCAGGTCTGCTTGCTGAAACCCTTCCAGTCGTTATAAGTCCATAATTATCTGGTGATACTGCCAACACAATGGACACAACTACTGCCGGCAACCCTAAAGAATTATGAGCAAACACGTAAGTCAAAATAACGACAAAGACAGTATTATGATGACTTGAAATTATATTTTTTCTGTGAAATCTACAACCTGTTTCTGAAATTTGTCTGTTGAATTACGTTGACTACTCGTCATCTGAAAGAATCTAAAAAATGGAGCATTCAGACTGCTCAGGAGCATAACTTGCAAAGAAACAACAGTTCTCCATAGCTAGCTCCAAACCTTTCTGAGTAAGTCAACAAATACCATCACTCCTCAAGCTATTTAAAACATCAAACACAGGATACCCAATTTTCTTTCTTGCAGCTCTTTAAGAAAACAGTTCTATTGGTTTTAGTGCCTTCACTCATGTTTACTCAAGTGGCCAGAGGGGATAATCAGGTCCAGAATCTCTTCGTCCTTTAACCAGTTAGATCTGTTCTGCTGCTTTTTGTTAGCAACAGTGCTATCCCAGAAATGGAATATATATACTTATTGGCATTTATTTTCAAAACAGAACTGACACCATCCATCTGGGAAATGGAAATGGAAGTATGCATATTCAAAACTGGTTCTGTTGTACAAGGAGAATTCATTATCAATTTGCATTGCAGTAGCCTTAGTTCTGCAGTTAGGGGGGAGTTCTCTACCTCAGAAAGGTGGAATATATAGGATCAGGTTTACTAATAATGCATACCTGGTCACTGCAAGGTCATAACATTTAATGACTGCTTCATTTTCATTTCTGAACTGTGTCACATTCACTGAAATACTCGATAAGAGGATTTATCTATTTAGCTTTCAAAACAAACAAACAAAGAAACCAACCCAGTAAAAAATACATACCCCAACCAACAATGCAAAATTTAAGAATGTACTTCCGTACATAGGTGTTAAAGACCTTCACAAGGGCCAGATACATATGGAAAGCTTCTAGGCCCATCCAGGTGAAGGAAACCAAGAGGAAATAGTGAAGGAATACTGCAACTGCAATGCATAGGCCTCGTGTATCATACAGTGCAATCCATGAGTCCAGGAGGAAAACTAAATTGAGAAGGAGTAATGCAGCACACAGCTGAATAAGGATTTTGGAGGGGTAGTCTCTCCGGATTTTCCTAAAAAAGCAAATTAGTGAGATTACATCAGTTGTCCATAGATCCCTGGTTTACTTCCTCTCTTGTAGTCCTTAGTGCACAAATGCCAAGAAAAAAATATTTATATATTCTCATCCATATATAATGCTTCATATATTGCATTTATACGTGGAGAGAGTCATTGACAAAAGATTTACAAATTAATGGTCTGTATGAATAAAGTTCGTTATAATAAGGTTACATAAATGCAAACAATAACTTGGATTCTTACAGTTTAGTACCATGATTTTTTTTTTTTATATTGTATGTTGGCTGCCTCCTTGTTACAGTACTTCCAAAAACCAAAGTGTGATCATTCTTTATTGCTAAACGAGACTAGGCTTGTGACTGGGCTTCTAAAACTGTAATAGAGACAAGTAAGTCCTTGATGACAGGATAATGAGAGAATAAATGTGAGCCAAATAACTTTGAGGAGGATTTCCAAAACACAGCATGGAGAATTCAATAGTTAAGGCTCAAATAAGAAAATGTTCCAACAAAAAAACAAAGAATACAAATGCATTTAAAAATGCTATCATTCTGCACTGCTCTCTGTATTTGTATCTTAAACACATTTCTTCACACTTCTATTATGATAATCCATTTTTAAATAGTGATACTTCTTCACTTCGTACTGCATAAAGCCTCACGATTAATTCACTTGTCTGCAAGATTGACAGTCCTGAAGACTGATCAACACCTTCCTGACAAACTGGACAAATTTGTGCATTATTAACAAACACGGAATCTGTAACTATTGGAAAAGACTTTGTAGTGAAGACTACAAGCAATCACAATTGAAGAATAATGGTAGCTTAGTTGAACGGGTACTTACTCAAAGGCTATGTAGGTCACAAGAGTAATAGAAAGAAAAATTGCAGAGAGGCCACAGCCTATATAGGATATAAAAGTCAGTACCAATTCTTGTGTGGGACTCAAAGGAGTATTTCCATACAAGTTCTAAAATGGAAACAGAAGTTAATTTCAGATAACATGTTTATTATATGGAAAAAGATCAAAAAAACGCAAAAGGTACCTTTCCCTCTGTGGTTAAATAAAAAAAAAAAAAAAAGGAACCAGTTCTTTTCATAATGGATCTTATAAAAGGTTAACAGAAAAACAGAAAAGCCAGTCTAGTCCTGTAAGGAGCAGGCAGTTGGACTCGATGACCCCTATAGGTCCCTTCCAACTGCAGATATTCTATGAATCTAATTGTGAAATTTTATTTGTTAAAAACCTGTTATAATTTTATTTATCCTGATATTTATTTCCTATAACATAACAACAGCCTAAATGTAAAAGCTGCAGTTTAAAAAGCAATTAAGGAATTTTTTACTTCAATGGGCCCCCAATTTTATGGCTATATGTACTAACACTAAAGTGAATAGGACCTGAGTAGTATTTCATAGGTGGTATGTGCTTACTGAATCCTCATTTGCTTAAGACAACACATGCTTAAATGTTTTCTTGAATTAGGGTAAGGTTGCATAATTTTTTATACAATTACCATCAAAACTGCAAAGCTTGTGAGGTGGTTGCATGAACAGACTGTTTCATTTACTCTACTTTCTTTAACTATGCAACCTTCATATGACCAGCCTCCATGTCCACCTGTTAAAGAAAACAGCTTTGTTACTCGTAAAAGCCTTTATTTATATTAACATGAGTTAACATAGCTAAAACAGGATGATGTCTTGGGTGATACCAAGTACTTACCATTTTTGCTGAAGTCCCAAAAAACACATCTGACTGTTGAATTATCCTGTTTGGAAGGTTAAAAAAACAAAACAAAAAAAACAAAAAAAACACACCAAGGATCTTTTACTAAACTATGAGTTTATGATCAAGTAATTTATGGATTTTCTACAAAATGCAGGCAAGAATAAATACTGTATACAGCAAATATACCTGTTTTACATGAACACAAATGAATTCAGGTGCATAGAATGATTTAATATTGCGATGTGCATAAGAGAGAGCTCTCATGCTTATGCTAAGGTTCTGTTCTGCTAGATCATTATGAATGTTGTTTCACTGTCTTCCCAGACTACAGAAATCTTGGGATTTCTCATCCTTCCTGATTTTTTAAATATCAAGAAAATGACCACACAGGAAAGGAAAACTCTTTCATTTGCAAACATTTGATCACTTTATATTACTAGAATGTTAAAGGTTTTAATATAGATTTCACACACACACACGAAAATCCTAAAAATAATAGCAGTAATACACTATACTGCTATGAATACTAATACTTATACAGTTCTATCTCAAAACTCAGGATTATATCAATCCAAGCAAAGACTACACTAAGCCAGCTCTAGCGAAAATCTTCAGGTACATTAGTGGAATCCCTACATTTTTCAGTTTATAATATTTTAGTATTTTAAACCTTTTAAGATATTGGATAGAAGATTTTAATCCTTGATGCTCATTTAGGAAAAAGATGCTGCATATGAGCCCTAATACTTCCAGATGACACAATCCTGTGTTCCAGTTTAAGGAAAAACATTCCCCATAAGTAAAAGGACTTATATTGCTTTCTGGCAATACAGCACCTACAAATGTCATGATTACAGCATCTCTGTAGCAACCCTCATTGTCAGGCTTTCATCTAAGAGTTTTTATTCTTTGAAGAATAAAACAGAAGGGTCAGTAGGAAAGATAAAAACTGTATGGATAAGCGATAGAGAAAAATTACCTGAAACCATTTGAGAACAAAAATTGACACCAGTGATAAATAAGCAAAGATGAGTGATTTTTCAAGTCCAGATGGAGATCACTAGTAAAGCAGAACTAACTGATTGGTATTCTTAGCACAGTATTTCTTCTACAATTCCAACAGAGGCAACAAAATCGTACTTTAAGTCTGCCAAAGTGTAAATCATACCTGATTAGGTTTAATATTCTGTAAAGTGACAGTAACATTTGTCTTTAAGTTGCCAATTGTGAGGTTAGCAACGCTTGATGATATAACATTGCTGATTAAAGATGCATTCTTCAAGGATGGATCCTGGAATGACAAAAAATAATCAGATTTCAAAATCCTAAAGAAAACATCAATAGAGAAGTACCCGCAAGCTCAGTTATTATGCAGAGTGAGCACTGCACAAAAACAATTACTTTTTAAATCAGGAAGTTCTGAAATGTGTTTGTGGGGAAAAAGTCCACTCATATTTTATTTTGTTCTAGGCTTGAGTTTAAAACCCTTGTGAACAGAGGATCAAAAAGATACCTGGAACAGGGTGGTCTTTTTAAAGAAGTTGAATATAATTCTAGAAGCCAAGTACAACTCTTCAGGGGGCAAATTTGTCAGCAGTGATGAAGGAAGTATAATTGATCCGAGATTATTTAAATCATGAATTGCATTAGTGCCTAGAGAGATCTGAAAGATAAACGCAAGGATTATGCTTCATTTCAGTCACTAAAGAAAAATTTAAAATTATGACTTATTTTCCATTTAGAACTTTAAAATACATATCTGTGTAATCCCTATCAGGAACTCACTGATGCTTTCTCATTCCTCTCCTGTTCCAATCAATGAATAAAGAGCATCTGCAGGCCTGAAAAGGATGCAACTCATTTCAGGTCTGCCTACCATTGAAAACACTCTGGCTTCACCCATTCCCTTACAGGGCAGAACACCTCACTGTGGTGGATAATACTGATTTGAAAAAGGTGAAGAGCAACGACCTACTTAGGTCAGAAGATTAACATTTCACAGCACGGAAGCCTGCACAGGCAAAGAATTTTTATACCCCCTATGAAGTATGTCAGAATTCAGAAAAACTGTAAATAGCCATTATTTGTCAATACGTTTTTAAGTACAAAGGTTAAGCAGGACCTAAGAACATAAACCCTAACTTTTTGGTCAAAAATGACAAAAATAAACTGGATAAGCTACAATTCAGATATCTCAAGAGCTTAGTGATCTAGCATTATAAATAAAGAGATCTGAACTTTCAACCAGTTTTCTGTGCTGTACTTATGGGACAGAGAGCTTTGTCTAGTACAAAATCTCTAACATTTTCTTGTCACACATTAGTCACTTTACATACAAATATCATAATCTCAGAGTTCCTGAGAGACATGAAACATCAGTAGAACTGAAGAAAGAAATTATCTATATATTCAAGGAATGGTTGTAATACGAATTACGGTGTGAGCTTTCCACAGTGCCCTAACAAGACGGCTTAACTCTTCTTTTTAGACCAGTGGTCTCCAAATAGTTTTGGTCATGCACTCCCTACAAATTTTTTGAGCATGCTCCCCAAAATATATCTAAGTTACATGCACTAATATATTATGCATATTAAAAACATACACAAAACCAGAAATTTTAAAAGGATGAGATAAAGATTAAACATGATATATCTTTTGAATTTATTAATAATATTAAAAAATATTTTCTTCCCACACCCCAATGGACTGTCGTGTGCACAACCTGGGGTACTCACACCTCACTTTGGAGATCGCTAGTTTAGACAGCTACCAAAGAAAACCCAAATCAATTTCACAAAAGCATTCCTGTTGCTCTGATTTGAACTAGATGATACTTGTTGAAAATTCTCTGCATTTCATTGCCAGTAACATGGGATTTCCAGAAAATAATTACTTAGCAAATATCTGGTTTTCAGCACTACTACCTCCTAGTCACCTCACCTTCAAGCACTGCATATCGCTAAAAAAAGAAAAGAACTCAAATACTAACATTTTATAACATTTTCAATATCATAGAACAGTCCCGGTACTACTTACGGCTCATGCTGGATTAAGCTATTTCCTTCTCTGAGAGGGAAGAATGTGCCAAAATTGTCCAGAACTTTCCACCTCTCCCTGCTTAAGCCTGCAAGGCTGGTATTGTCCAATTATTTCCCCAACCAGGAGGAAGGTTTTGAGTGAGACAAAGTGGATCCAAACTTTCTAAGCACTTCTTTCTTAGCAAGACCAACTAGTCATGAGTGAAAAAATGTATGATAATCATTATCCAAGCAACATAATAGCTATTTCTTTGGAGCCCTCTGCAATTAATATCCTTCTAATAGATGAAGCCATCTGGCAACACTCCTTGACAAATTTCAGCACTGTCAGAGCGGGCAATTAAGTGACTCACGAGTCAGGGTTTTTGAGGCAAGGTTATTTCCCCAAGCACTCTGTCCATTCCAGTGTTCTGGCTGTACCCTCTCTAACAGCTTATTAGTCAAATGCTAGTTTCTGCTAAGTCTGTTGCTTATTTACACCATAATAGAAAATGAAAGGAAAACTTATGGGCAGCATCAAAAACAAAGTCTTTTCACTGAAACTAACATGAACAAAAGGTCCTGAAATTGTGACGTAAACACAGAAAAAAACTCATGTTACATATAAATATAAAAACATAAATACTTAAAAATAAATGATTGAGAATTTGTAAGTATTTAGAATTATCCGTGTTTAACCTGGAGATCAGCTGAGTCCTGGACAGCAAAAGCCATTTGGTTGGAGCGGATGCTGTTGGTTTTGACAACTGCCAGAGCCAAGGAAGGGGAGGCAAAATCAGCAGACGCTGTTGAGAAGTTCAGTTTTAAGCCAATATAATCCACCAGTTTTATAATTCTGTTAAGAAAAAAACATACTTAGTATTACCAAGCACATACACCCAAAATTCTCAGGCAAGCTGTGGCTATGAGGCAGCAATCCAAGTGTAGTGTAAAATACAGCTGACTCTGCATACTTATTGTGGCATCAACGCACACAAAAAATAGTACACAGTTTTCCATGGAATTATGTTATAGTAGAGCTGGTAACACTAGGGTGATACTCCTTCCATTTTGTATAAGTACATTAAAGAACAAGAAGTATTCTTTTTTGTTATGATTGGGAAAAAATAAAACGAAGCCAATTTACCAAGACAATCAATACAACACACCTTTAATCTATTGCCAGAATGACCCACCTGTTAGAAATTCGGGGTGGTAATGGTTGAGAAGCAGTCAGGACTTTGCTAACCTCACTAACCATCCTTTCTACATCTTTTTGCTCCACTTTTCCAGCTGCTAAATCATTTTCTATTTTGGACACGATTTGCTCAGCTGTGGTGATATTAATGGTGGCATATACAGAAGTTGTGTATGTGGTAGCTGATAGTATCTTTCCTGTGACAGAAGAAAAGTTGTGCATTTATTTAAACACTGTGTTCAACAAATGAACTAAGCTTTAAGACGGAGAAAAATTATATGTTTATCTTTACCAACAAACCTTATCACTACTTTTAAGGTCTCTCAACATGTTATGTGAGACAGAATCCCTATTTCTCTCTATCAGATACTTTGCAGGTAGCAATACTTTAAATCTTATGAAAACATAAATCAAGGTTTCAAATGGCCAGCATTAATTCCACTTTTTATTGATTATGAAGATCCTCACATCAGACCATTAGTCATGATAAATAATCTATTATTTTGGATTTTTAGCCACTGGATGCCTGAAAGTAGAATAAAATCAATCTAAGATCAACAATTTGTACAGTCTTCACAGGAAAACACTAACAATATTCCTCATCAATAACAATATTTTAAGGAAGGTCCAACATTGATTTGCAGTATTTTAAATGCTAGCTTAGTAAAAAAGATAGCTACCTGCCTCTGTGACTGAATTTATTCTGCCAAGTGTACCTGTTGGGAACTTAGCACAGTACCCATCTACCACAGTTACCAACCAATTTGTAGGGTGAGGCATCGCTCATCATGGCCAAAGGCATCAGAATGTGTTTCAAAATAAATATACACCTCATGAGAGTTTTCTCAGGCTTTTCACAGTAATTGGAAGGTCACAGGTCAGATATATAATCTTGTTTGATAAAGTTTAAAAGCAAATTCAGTATATGGCATTCAAATTAAAATATTTTACTTGTCATATTTACCTGTGCTCCCATTAGGCAGGCTACCATGGCCATCAGCAGTAGAATGAGGATGAGAAGCTGAGACAGAATGGTTGAAAGGACTAACCGTAGGTGTCAATGTTATTGTGAAAGGAGTAAGGGGAAGAATAGGTGCTGTAGTAACATTTTTGTTACTAGAAGTGGGTTGGGTGGGATCTGTAGCAGGATGAATTTGTGCAACAGATTTGGTGGTAGTCTCAAAGGGGGGGATTGCTATTGGAGGTTTTGGGGGAAGCTTCGAAGAGGAAACTGCAGAATGTTTAGTGAAACCTATAGAAGGAGAAATTATCGTAATAGGCTTGCTAAGATACGCAGCATCAGATTTAATTGAGAAAGCAGCATTAGTGACAGATTTTGTTGTAGGGGTGGAAGTAGTGACAGATTTATTAGAAGCTATGGAAGGAAAAGTTGACATAGTAGGTTGAGCAAGAGACTCAGAAGAGGAAAGTGCAGTGATAACACTGGTGGAATACACAGGAGTGTCAGTAGGAGATGTGGTAGAAGTTTCAGAGGGAGGATTTGTAGTGGGAGATGTGGAGAGAGTTCCAGTAAAAGGAATTTCAGTGATGGGTGGGATCAGTGGTCTAATTGTGAGGCTTTGTTTGGTAGAAAGCATAGTGGGGGAAATAAAAGTATTAGGTTTGGGGGAAGTCTTTTTAGGGAGAGAAGGAGAACGAGGGAAAGGAATCCATATAAAATGAGGCGGCGCTTTTATAGTACTGTAAAAAAATGCACAGAAATGCATGTTAGATTTAACATTGTTTATATTTTAAAGAAAATTAGTTATAATAGAGAAATATATATGAATGACATGGACATACTACTAATAATGTATATTTTAAAATCAATCAGATTGGATGTTTCATGCTCTATTAACAAATATGAATTTCATAACATTTTGAGGGTTCTTACATTCTATTTTGCTGCAGTTGTTAACTAGCAAGTCCATAAATACTACTACTGCCTTTGCTGCCTATTCTGGAGGTGACCTAATGCTGAGTGCAGAAGCTATCTCCATCATAGAGAGGAAAAAAACCCAAACCCAAAGCCAAAATGGGAAGGGGAAGGGGGAGGGGGAGGAGGAAGGGGAAGGGGGAGGGAGCTCTATAGGAAAATGCCTGTCAGGTTGTTCTTGTGGAGTCCTTCCTAGCTGTTACACTGCAGCATAGAAGTTGACTCTATTAATGCATTAGGAAATTTAGGAAATAAGCAAATCAAATTTATGTTTATACTTACTACATTTGTAATTCTTCAGCAGTCAAGGAACAATACTTCAGTGATGAACAGCAGCACCGTTCTGAAATTACAAGCATTAACCCAGTTTATCCTGAAGCATAAAAATTGCTAAACCCTTAAGTAGTATTAATCAAATAATCGTGTTTTCTGTTTTTTTTTAAACAATAGTGCATATTGCATGATTGGTTTTGGTTTTTTTTCTGAAATGACATTTGCAAAGCAGATCTTGAATTTGACCAGTCAGAATACTGCAATACCCCCAGATTTTTGCTCAATGCTTGACAAGTACAAATTTATCTTTTTGTTATTGTAAACAAACCAAAATGCAAAGCTACATCTTTTGAAACAAAGGGAGAAATGGTATGTGTCACCACTCCCTACTGTCACAGTAGCACTAAGAAAGTTTGGCTACTTTATAAACTTTTCAATTCAGATCACCATTTCAGTAACACATTTATGTTCTCAAGTAGTTGTATACCTAATCTTTTCGAAGTCTGCTTTATTAATGTTGTCAGTAATTTTATACTGAAGTTTTTTTAAACAAATTTCTATCTTTCCCCTCCCCACCCAAAATCAGAAGGCTGCATTTTGATGTACTTATATCATTCATTAAAAATTGTTTTTATCCAGAAGTAACAATCTTTTCTTCTAGCTACTTGGAGGTCACCTGTAAAGATATGAAATGTAATCTGAAAGGGTAATTGTGATGAGACTGTGTGTAAAGCATAACTTACCAACTTGGCTTTTTTCTGCCTTGTCTGTTAAACTGCTTATATTCTCTCTCTCAGCCAGCTTCATTATGAAACTGCAGCGTATACTATTACAAGAAGAAAAAGCTTTAGACTCAAGAAACAGATCTGCCTCATCTTCACAATGCACAAAACTAATATTAAATGCTACATGAAAGCACATTAGCACAAAAACTAAGTGTGAAAGTATATTTTTCCTAGGCTCTTTCAGATTTGGGGATGGTTTTAATGCACACAGAACACTTCCAGGCTAAAAAGAAGAGTAATACATCAGTTTGTGGCAGCTTATTATCTCCTTTCTCTACAGACACTGTTGATTATTAAATAGGGTCCTCCTTAATTAATGTTAGCCATTAAAGAGTTGATAATTTTGTGAAAATAATAATGTAATCTCCACTGTTACTGTAAAGAAACTCCAGAGAGGAACTAGCAAGTGTCCTAGGTGGCTACGTCAATGTCCATGAAATCTCCATCACCTGGGGAAAGGCAGTATCCTCTCTCTTGACTTGAGAGAACTTAAGTGACTCACTTAAACATGCAACTACACATTTACGATCATGGTTCAATGATGTGAAACCCTGCCTAAACTAGCAAACCTACAGTAAGAATTCTTCACGTTCAGCAAACTCAAACACACAGATGAAGTGAAAAGGCAACACATAAAAGATGAAGTGAAGCTTCCTTCCAGCTAACAAGAATGAAAGAGTACCCTACCTACTGCCAGTATATGACATGAAGGTGTGATCTGAGTTTCTGTCTATTACTATTTCAGTGTTTTGGACTTTTCTTTCATTCTAACCCAGAAAGATAAACCCTCAAATTCAAGTATTTGGGGAAATGAAGTTCCACATTTTGTTTTAGAATCTAGTGTTTCCAAGCTGATCAGTTGAAAGGACCAGCGTTTTAGTGGTGAGTAGCAATTAAACTGACAGACATTATCTACATTTCAGGGTTTCCAGGATCACCCCTCTGGAACAGCCTTGCCATTCTGATACCCCCATGGCTTCCAAACTCTGAAGTGGCTATCTTCTTAGGCTTCTCCTACACCAAGGACGGCTGGTTTCCCAAGCTGAAGAACAGCAACTTGGGATGCCTGAAGCAATTCCCTCATAAAGATTACATTGTATTCACAAGCTCTGGAAGTTTGGTGGTCCCAAATCCCATAGCCTTAATGCTTAAGTGACTGTGTGACTCAGCTAATACAAAGATGCAGAAGGAATATGGCAGGCAAGACTGTTCTTCACCAGAAGTTTAATGAAAGCAATACAGTTGTGTTAAAAAAACCCCAAACACTAATGCTAGGAGAAAAATAGGACCAGAATTTGTCAGCCTACATACATTTCTCCAGCCTGTTTCTCAAACTTAACTTCCTAGAAAGTTTGTTTCTTCTTCTGATACATAGCCATTCATACTTGATATATCACAAGACAATATAAGAGCTTTTAAATATACAAGCATTTAAATAATTAACAACAAACCTCTGGTTTTCTGCACTGCATTCCATAACAGAGGACTGTAATGACAAGTAAAAATGGAAAAAAAATGTTTTGTCAGGAGAAAACAGGACTTATACTTAGATAATGACATTATCAGAAATAATTTGAAAAAATGTTTTCCAAACAGTAGCAACAGTTAGTAATCTTACCTCACTTATTGCTTGCAAGGTTTTGTTGAACTCTGAAATTCTTTAAAATAAAAAGTTACCATTATGGGGGATTTTTACTTATATTCCTAAAGACAATTACAACAATATAATGAAAAGAACAAGCAATTACTGGGGGGGGGGGGGGGGGGGGGACGGGGACCAAAACACCATTTTTCCACTTGATAAGTGTTTCTTAAAATCATACCAGTTCTAATATTGTAAAACCACTTTTCAAGGGGTTAAACATTTTAAAAGTTGCCTTTCATTACTCACTCCACAAACTAAGTTTAAACCTCTGTCATCACACATTTTAAGATCAACCCACTTTTTAAAAAACTTATTTAAAAGAGCAAAAGATAAATCATAATGTTGCCTTTTGGCAAACCATCATTTGGAACAGAATTCTAAATTTATACTCAAAGCCACAAAAATAGAATGAGTAAGAAATATGGATTTCTTCTACAAACAAAACCTGTTGGCCAATTACGTCTTTTTTATTTTCAGAATAAATTTTGGGAATAGCAGTAAATATTCACTCATTCAAACCTCTCCTTATAAAGACTGTGAAAGAAGAAACTAGACCAAAATAAAAACATAGATATAACACCAAGAAGACATATTTAAAGCCATGCAGCTATGGAAGTTCTTATAGTAATTTCCTAAAAGACAGACCAAATCCCTGAAATAATAAAAACCATCTATTCATTAAGAGCAGCAGTCAGACTGGCATTCTCAACAATCCACAGCTCATGTCCTCAGGTGGTATATTTTTTTTTACCATGATTACTACCATTATTGCTGTTATTAAAATCATCAGCATATAAACAACAAGGCCTTTGGGCCTTGCTGAGTCCCAAGGAAACTAAAGGACCTAAAAGGAAATCAGCAAGTGTACCATTTCTTAAAACAAACTCCAGTGGTACATAAAACAAAACTAAGACCATTCTAAGCAATATGAACTTTATATTAAAGAACAATAACTTATAATTCCTGAAATTTTTAATTTATAAAGTGCAGGAATAATGCAAAGTGAAGAGTCCGCTAACCACATGGAAGGTCTCACTTCATCTGTTTCAAATATAACAAAGATTTCAATCCTTATTCAAAATTACTTACGTCAGTTCTTGTGGGGTAGATGCTGGAATTGCAACTAATTGTGTAACATGATTGCTGATGGTTATGTTATTAATCTGTTAGAAACAAAGATTCCATGGCTAAGTAAAACCATTAAAGTTTAGCCTTAAAAGAAATTTATGTTCATTTCACACATTTTAACAGTCTGAAATTCCAAAGATAAGAAGCATTTTCTCATGACTACACTTCAACAAATATTTATCATTACATTCTTGTCATAACTTATGGAAGTAATTGGCTCACTGAATAACAGGATCTAATTTGTGAAAGACATGGGCAAGAGGATAGTGACCTCACCATATCTCATTTTGGAAAAAGAGGAATTTGGCTTAGTTTGCTGCAAAGACAGCTTAGACAAGACACTGAACAAACTTTCTAACTGTACATGCAGCATTGGGACAAGCTCCATAATAGACTAAGCAACAGGCAAAGGTGAAAGGCATTTAGAAATGATCTAAATATGTACATTCTATGGTTAGGGCCAGGGCATACACTAAGGTTTATCTAAAGGCCCTTTATAGGTCGCATTCTTATGTTCTTCTGGTTGCCACCGTTACCAGTTAATTTTACATTTCATGCAAGCCACAAGCACCATGATGAAAACATCATCTGACATATATGGTATTAACATTACCTAAGAAATATTCTGCTAAAATGTAAAAGTTTCGAGAGACAGGAAACCTGTTTTTCTAATAGGTGTAGGCATAACATTAGTACACTAGGATGGTTTCAGTAGGCATTATCACCACTGAAATGCAACACAATGCAGAGGTGGCTTTATCCAGGGGCCCCTCCCCTACTCAGACTCAGTGCTGCATGTGCACCTGTGCAGTAGAGCTCTGCGGTGATTTTGTTGACTACTCTCATGCTTGCAGACTGGTATGTGAAATCTCAGACTGAGTGCAGAGAGGGATGTGTAGGAGAAAGATACAAGGTCCTTTTTTTTTTTCTCCCTTCAGTCTTCCATCTATAACAACCAAGCATTCTCATCCTCATAGTATTATCTCGATACTGAATAATCAATATAGTCTTTGCTTTGCATGGTATTGTTGTCTTAAACCTTTGTTGTGTTCCATAAGTGGACACACTCATGCCACATTGGCCTATTGCAAAATTAATAAGTGATTAACCACATGCCAAAAAGCATAGAATGATACCCTATTTATGAGAGTCACAACATGAATTATTCCCAAGATGCAATCCAGCTTAATTTATGCCCACACTGTTGCCATCTAATGATGCTCGCCTTCTAAAGGAAAGTGCCTAAATTAACTTCCAAAGGAAGATCCTGTATGCCTAAATGGCATTCCTCTTAATTAGGCAGTTCCTCTCTCCAGAATTCCCAGGGCTTTCCCCTCCTTTCAGTGGCTATATAGAGGATACAGGCCCCTTCTGTAGGAAGTTTACTCAGCTGGAATTCTGAAATTTAGCAAAGCAGCTGTTCAAGAAAAGGAAGGTAGACTCATCCATGCAAATATTAACTTGTACTGCAAACTGTATTTGAAATCAAATAAAACTATAAAAACCACAATAAGAATCATGTTGGGGTATCAGTATTTTAAGTGTAGACAAAGAAACCCATTTTAACCTTCCTTACAATAAAGTTTTAAAAGAACGAACACTTACTAGTTCTACATTTAGTGACGTGTTACTTTCTTCACTTGCCTGAAGATTTACCTTGCCCACATAGAACACTAAAATCAAAAGACAAAAAATATATGAAAAATCAATGCTAAACACCATGATGTAAAATTATTTGAGAATTTAAAAATTCACTGCCTTGTGTTACAATAGAAGAGAAACAAGAATGCTGACACTAGCTTTTCTGATCATTCACTACTTTTGCAATTGTTCTTCCATCTCTTCACTTACTATTTCCACAAATGAACTAGTCCAATAGCTTCATTTTTTTTCTGTATATTTATTTCTGCTGGTTGTCTCTAAATACCTTCTAGGGTATTTGGGGTTTTTTTCCCCAAAACAGGAAAACAGCACTGTACATTACCACTAATACAACTCTAACTCCCGCAACAAGAATAAAATGTGTGGGTAAAGGCAAAATGATACTCTGAAAATTATTCCCTTGGGGATTAAAGAACTTTCAGGACACCGTATTCAGAGCATCATTCAACAGTCCTTCAGAGCTGGTATGAAGCCCATTTTGGAGACAAAAAGGAACTTCTACGACACTTCCTGCAGCCACACATTCAGTGCAGGTTATAGAGAAAGACCCGTACAGGAATACATACATTACATCACCCAAATCATCTAGCAGTTTACTGTGTCAACCAGGAGGGAAATTTTAGGGGGGGTGTGGGTGATAGGGTGAGGTGTGTGTGTGGAGCAGATACTTATTCTGCTGCTTTCTAGTCTATAAAGTACTCAGCATATGGCTACTTGGCAGAACTGACTTAATTTTCTTAAGTATTTATCATAGTAGCCATTTATCAAAGTGTTGATACATGTTGCTGCCTTCCAAAACAAAATCTTTTTACTACATTTTTGTTAACACACATAAAGGGTACATAATTTTCCCTTATTTGCCTGTTGTGTCACATTACACTTTTAAAATACATGCAGGCTTTTACAATAATTCTCCTAAACACTATTTCAGCTTCTATTCCTAATACAGTTAGGCTCAATATGACAGACATTAGCATCTACCATAGCATAGTTTGCTTTTTCTCAGGTTTGTAATTCTTATGTGCATCTGTGTATCCTTTGATAATAAACCAAAGACCAAAAATGCAATAGACTAAGCATTACTTTTAAATAAAAAAACCCACAGTTTTTACAAGTTATACAAAATCTCTCTAAATTCACAAGAAAATTTATCGCAGAGCTAGCTTTTACATAGCAATTAAAAGTTGCCTCATTGCTCAAAATAGAAAATAGCTGGACATGTGTTTTTATAAGAAAAAAAGGAACAAGAAAACCACTAACCTGAAAAATTACAGACAGGTGTTACGTTGCATAAAATGGTTTCTCCCGCTACAGTGGTTTCTTTTGGGGAAAAAAAATAGTAAGTAAAAAAGTTGAACTTAAACCCAGTACTGACAAACACATATTTACAATAATTTCAATGTTTTAAATGTAAGGTCTTTACCTTTTAGAAATACATCACATACTGTCTAGGCTTCACTTCTCTAGGGCACTTACCATGACATTTTCCAAGGCTTAGTATTCAGAGTGTAACATGCTGGGTTTGATTAATTAATTTTGCATAATTTTCTGTAACAGTTTCCACAGAAGACCTACATGCAAGTGGTCTATTTTTTTTTAATCCAAATAAAACAGAAATCAGCGTATCATAACTAAGCCCTTCAAATATCACAGTCAAGTAGCATCTGCTTCTGAGGATTCAGCTACAGCTACTTACAATAGCAAGACACTAAAACTGTTGTGATAGAATTCAGACTATGATGATAGCAAATGCTTATACTCACTCCTCTAGTAGAGCATGTCTTTAGTTAGTTACAGCAAGCTTTTGGCTACTCCCATATTTTTAATACTACCTACACTGCAAAGAAATAACATTGGTCCCAAATTAAGGGTCCTGTAAACAGATGGCTCTTTTTTTTTTATAAAATCAAAATAAAGGAGAAGAAAGATATTTTCATCCAAGAAAAAACTCCTACACTTGTTCATAAAAACAATGCGGCAGCACAACTTTCCTTACTTAAGCAGATAGATTGACCTCCATTAATGGAAAAACAAAGGCTGTTTGCTCTGCTGTTATCATTAGCTAATACCAAATGAGATGGGAATTTTTAAATTTTTTAACTTTTTTTGTGGTACAGAAAAATTTGCCTGTTGTAGCTTGATGCTTCATCAATTTTATTACCATCAACAAACAGCCATCAGAGGGTGTGGATTGTGAGCTGGTGGCAATATTAAAATTATTAGAAAAAAAGTTTTTTCAGACAGCAATTTAGGTTCAAATAAATTTGCCTTCCCTTTCATGTTGGCAGTTGTCAGTGAAATAATTATGAAAACCATATCAGCGTTTTTTAAAAAAATACTTAAATAAAACGTTCATAAATAACTGAATTTGTCAAAATTATTAACTACATAAAGAACAACACTACTTATAAAAACCCAACACAAAATCCAGGAGCGACACAATAATAAAGATTAACATCAACCTCTTTTTCTTTACAGAGCACCCATTCGTGTGCCACTTAGTCTTGCTTAGGAACTCTGCAAGCCACTAAAATGCACAAAATAGATAAGCAGTGTAGAGAGTAAAAGACTGATCAAAGATCACTAGTGCTTCCAGCCCCAGAAGATCATCAGACAACATAGCTGCAAACCTCCTGCAGCTCACATTCACACAGTCAAATTGTACTAGCCAGTATGTCTCCAAGCCAATTCTTCTACCACTTGCACTAATTCAGTGCAAATACATTATAATTGGTCTACCAGGCTTCTACATGGATAATAAAAAAATTAAACACAGCCTACTCCTATAGACTGGACCTGTCCTGAGAACATCATGACTGGATTCCGGCGGCTTCAATCTACTAAAAAGCATGAGGATTATTTTTTTTTTTTAAGTAAACATGATCCCTGAGATTGTGTTTCCTACATCTTTGTGGTAACCTGCTGCTCTGACTTACAAAATAACTGAACTCCTTTGTATGCGGCCACCTAGGCAAGCATTGCAGAATTAGACCTTCTACCAGACTGGAGATCAATGCGAAGTAAGGCAGACTGCTAATATGGCACAGTGTAATACTAAAAAAAAAAAGATCCTATTAAACATTTTTGGGAGAAGACTTCCTGAACTCACACACACTTAAAAAATCAGTGGTGATATATGATTCCTACCTGGTGTTGAGGTGAAGTAATAATCAGTGATGGTAAGAGTTTCTGTTAAAAAAAATATTTAAATTAAGTTTTCACATTTTAACTTCAAAAGCCCACAAAATACGTGTCACAAAAATTAGTTTTTACTTTAGACTCTGTGATTCCCAGAAGTGTAAACACATCACCATTTATAAGGGAATTAAGTTACTTTCAGCATGGAAAACGAAAAAGCGGCATTTAGAGTGAGATCCATCCAATGAATTGTTTATGTCCCCATATGAGCCAGTTACTCTAGGCTCCCTCTTATTCAGTGGAGAAAGTGGTGCTTTTAAGGTGTGATTCCCATTTAACCTATTAATCATGGGCATGTCAGCATAAGATGAATCACGTTGTAAAAATGTGCCTTTCTCTCCATTGTCTGTGAAGAATAGCATGATGTCTAGCTCATATACAGACATGTAGGATTCTGTAGTGATATGGGATGAACCTACTCCCTGTTTTCAAATGAAAACATCAGGGAAAAAAAAGGGTAGCAAGTTATTCTGATTGAGTCTTTACTGATCGTACTTGGTAGCTCATTGCAAGAATGTGTCTTTAGAGAATGGGGTGTACATTTTAATTCTGTAAAATACTTTAAATAGTATCAGAAAGTGTAGAACACGTTCTATCTATAGATATACCAAAACCCTACATACTTGCTAAAAATAAATATGCCCAGTTTGGGCTTTGATAATATTCTGAATATTATCAAAGTAATATTCTGAATAAAAAGAAAGGTTAACAGCTCAGTGTCAGTTAAATGTGCTTCAAAACCCTACCCATGCAGACTTAAAATAGAGACTGGAGATAAATATAAATTTTAAGATCATATCAGAAAAGAATTTAGACAAAACAAATCCCACTTATTAAAAAAAAAGGCAAACTTTCATGAACGCAAACATCTCCCTTCAGACCTTACTCTCTTCATGCTGATTCTCACCTGCAGTTTGTGTAGACTCCTCTGAAGTCATATCTGAAGGAGAGAAATTAATAACAGTAAAAACAATAAAAATAAATAAAAATTTTAAAATCTACAAAAATCTAAATCTAACTAAATCTAAATAAGAGAAACTTTAATAAAATCTTGCCTGAAGAATTAATAGGATAGGTGATAAAAGTAACAATAGAAGATTCTGGAAAAAAGAAGAGAGAAGTAAAAACTGTATTAATACAATATGTTATTTCTATGAATTTTGGAGAAAAAAGATCAAGCATGCAAAACTTCAAACAGGAACTGGATATTATTTATCTAAGTTCCATTTTAAGAGCAACTGCAGTGCCTCTTAAGAAGGTTCATGTCATTTCAATAGAAATATTTGAAATGATGTTCACATTATTTTAAAAATCTGAGTATCTGAATACAAACACCTGGTAACCGTGTTCCATCAGATAAGTTCTTTTTATTGGTTTCACTCTTTTAGAAGATGCAAATTAATTTGGCATATCCAACAGCAATAACTGCTTAGCCCCAAGGACCTTTTTCTGCACAAGCTTACAACACTCATAAGCAGAGATGACAAACTGGGTTTGGCAAACTGTCTCTCAAAAAAAGCTATTTTTGCCAGTAACCATATATAAATACAATAGAGTGAGGATGCAAATTTTTTTTCAGCTACAGCAAAAGAAAATAAAAAAGAAAAGTACATTAAGACAACAGAAGAAAATTATAGATTGCTCAGGAAGGATGTGCTTATTAAGCATATTTTAGGTGTCAGCACACGAATACTAAGTAGTTAGAGGACCACTTTATATCACTCCAATATAACAACTTGGTGACTTTTTAAAAATGGGCCAGAACAGCTTCATAACTGAAGAACATTATGCTTTCCAAACTTCTTTACTAAAAACATCACTGTCATTAGTAGAAGCAATATCTTAAGTACAATAAAGAAAAGTCGGTGGCTTTGCATAAAGATAGTCGCATATCAAGAAAAAAAAGCAATCTACTTTGTTATAATTAATTTAGCCTTCAACGGAATTTCAATCAAAGTTTACAATTTATTGAATAGAGACAAGCAAGCAGCGCTGGATGCACGGGGGATCCTTCCGCCTAACGTGCATACCGTCATACAAAATTACAGGGTTTATATTCAGTTACTTAATTAATAACAATTAGTAAAAACACGCCTAAGTTTACACTCATTGGTCAGTGATAAGAATCCCACTTGCCGTTGGTCAGCCGTAGTTAAATTAGTCACGCTTGCCATGTAGATTAGCCCGCATGCTCTTTACGGGTGTGGGGGGCAAGTCTTTTTGGTCACTCCCCTTTGCAGCAGGGTGCCTCCACTGTTAGTCCCTGAAGGTCAACTGAATTGTATCTTTTTTAGGAGGACGCCCTCCCGACTGGCCCAAGCACCATCTCAGGCGCCAGCCCCCCCAGTTATCTGATCAATTTTGGGTCACGCTTTTGTCTTCACCATCAACCCAAATCGCCAATCAACATTCCAACCATTAAGACAGTTAACAAGTCAATTGAACGGCCCTCGGTTACACAAGCATAAACAGAACGGTCAAATGCTAGAAGGTCACACTTCACCGTGTGACTCTAGCATTGTTCCATATTGACACGAATCAGATGAACACATTTTACATACTTTGTTACCTGGAGAGGGGAAAGGGAGCTTTTCTTTCTGATTTATTTATTTCAATTAGACTAGCCATTTTGAGTCTTCTAAAAAGTACCTTCATAATTCCATACTCAGAGTAAAAGCTAAGCATATTTGGTTCTCAGGTAACAATCCTGAAGACAACTGATTTTCTAAGGCAATTAACAAGCAGCCAAAATAAGATGAATCAGAGAAAAAACTAAGTGCTGACTTCATCTGTGTTATTTGGCTTGGTGTAAACTACAACAAATATTGAACTGGCTGCAGTTGTTAAAAGATGAAACGTTCCCAGAGAAAGATTGTTTTATTCTGTAAAAAAACAAAAGCATATGTTTGTGTCTCTTTTCTCCAGAGAATGATGTCAATACACATTAAGCAAGAAAGCAACTGGCTTTCACACAGCTACTTCTGCGTCTACATTCTTCACTTTTTAAAAATGCTTTCATAGATGATATGCATCACCTCTGGTCCCAGAAGTTATTAGTTTCATGCATGTGTGTGCGTGCACACATGTAAGAGTGTGGTATACCACACTGCATCAAACAACATACGCACATCTGCTAGGTTGGGAGATGTAAGGGAGCTCTCTCACTACAGTGTTGCTCCTCTCCCATCTCTGCAAACTGTTCACTGTTTAAGTTACTGGACAAAAGGCTCCGATCAAGCAACTTGCGCCTACTTCATCGCCAAGCATCACTGCCACAAACCATGAGTCATCCTATAAGGTAAACTATTTCATTACGAAGTAGAATGAAGAAATTAATTTTCTCTTCAAAAAATAAACAACGAAAACACTAAATGTTGGAGGTTATTTACATTACAACTTTTCTGCATTACCTCAGATAAAAGCAGATTTATCTAAGAGGAAATAACAAACATTGCAGTAACCAGAAAAATGCTGATTTTCTTACCAGAAATGGTTGCTGCAGATGATTCTCCTGAATTTGCAGCTTTTGTTTCAGACAAAAAAAAAAAAAGAGAGAGAAAAAAAAAAGGACCATAATGAAGTTTCAGACACATACATAACCATCCTCAGCAGCCTTTCCTTATATTATCAAGTTTACTGCATTCACCAGAAGAGGGCAACACCTGCTAATCAGAAGAGCACTTAGTTCCAGGTTGTCAAAAAAGGCAGATGTAACAATCTCTGATAAAAGATTACAATTTTTATGAATTCGGATAGAATTCAACTGAAGACAATTTCTTTTCAACAAATAATGGACAGTTTGCATTGTATAAAGTTAAGAGAGCAAAGATCATTGACCCAAGATACGTGCCACCCTAGCCTGAAAGCCACATATCCACCCTGAGTGTCTTGCCAATTCTGGGAATGGGAATCAAGCATACATAACAAGATGTCTGTAGCTGGGTATGAAGAACTCTTCTCAGACTTTGTATGATAACACTGAGACTTGCCATTTTAAATTTATCCCATACATATCTGTTCTCTTTTCTATCCTGCAAAAAGCAGCATTACAAAGAACTAATTCAAGTTTGAACCTCTGATCTTGATAGGAGCCAGCCAACTATTTATATAGCAAACACTAGCCACTAAATCTTTGATGTTGTTACAGTCAGTATTTTGATCAAAATAAATTAGGAAATTTGATATCTGGTTCACACAGCAATTCAAGGTTGGCCCTTTCATTCAGTAAGTGGTTTTTGACATGGACAAGTCAAGTCACAGATACGACAGAAATATAATCTACAGAACAGTTGGGTGCAAATATGAAACACTACTTTAAAAATATACTTAAGGTATTTCAACATTTCTCAAAACTCAGAAGTCATCCTATAATGTCACTTCCAATGCACTAATTATACTGTAAAGCCTTTCCTACTGTTGTAGAGGAGTTAGGCCAGATACCAAAAGTTTCTGTAGAAACCCAAATTTTCTTGGTTAAACATACTAAATAAGGAGTTTATGAAATGCTAGCCACTCACGTGACTCCTTGCTCAAACTATTTACTTGCCTTACTGAAAACTAGTAATAGCTTCTTTCCAAAGGATAAACGTAAATATAATTTCTGCAATTAAAGGAGAATCGGAGTAATCTCAGTGACCTTATTTTCATTTTCTCTGGAAAATTACTGATCCTATTTGCACCATGCAATATGCTAATAAGCAACAAGAATGGATAATTAATTTGCAAATATTTACATATTCCTAACTATCGCCATGAATTAAAAAGTAACAGCAGCAGCAATCTTCCTACGCACTTTCTAAAATACAAGAACAGCAGGGAAAAAATTACACAGAATCCCCCATATACCTGTTATCTGTTTTCTGCCAGGCAACATAGCAGCAGTTTCACCTACAAAGGAAGAATATTTTTTAGGAGCAGAAGCTTTAATACGTATTTGTACACATGCATATATACACACACTTTTTTAAACACAACCATTTTAGACGTGCTACTCACCTCAGTTCAAGATGGTTTGCAAGACTACTTTGCATCCATTGAGAAATGTGTGTCAAGTCCTCTTGAAAGCTGGAAATTGAACTCCTTGAGTTCAATTTTTCACTCAGTTTATCACTTATATACTTATGGAAGACACAGACTAGGCTGTAGCTTTCCCACTGCCCTTCCATGGCCAATGCCTTCAGAAACCCTTTCAGCACATTTGCTTGAGTGAAGATGAAGTAGGATAAATAGCAACCAAAAATGCAATGGGTACACACGACTGTGCTTTCACTGAGCTATTTTTGCAAAAATGTGGACAAGAAATGCTGATGAATTATTCAAGAAGTGAAATTTTATTAATACAAAGAGAAACAGAAAAATTAAACTAAAAAAAGCAGGGGGCAGGAGAATTGGGTAAGATAGGGATGCTTTATTCCATACATATTTACAGATTATATGAGATGTACTTTGAGAATACATCTACATCATGATGTGCATATACATCATGTAGATGCTCACTCGCCCAACAGCTGCACCACCAAAGAACATCTAAACAATGAGCAGATAGATCAGGCTGCCAGAAATTAAGCTGATTGGGTGGACCTGGACTGGGAATGAAAAGGTGAGCTATTTCTAGCTCAACAGGCCCATGAAACGTGCCCCTAGGGGCACCTAGGGAGAGATGCAACATACAGATAGGCCATTGATCAAGGTGTGGATCTGACAATTGAAACTATTGCACAGGCTACCCATGAATGTGAAACATGCGCCGTAATCCAGTGAGCCAAGTAACTAAAGTGTCCCTGGAATAGATGATGGTGGCTGGGCTATCAATACAAGGCGGCCTAGCAGATCGATTACATCTGACCACTGCTGTGAACCTGCCACCAAAGCAAGTGCCATGTGCTTCCCGTGGTAGAGGCAACTAGCAGGTAGCTAGAAATGTACCCTGCAGCCTATATCACCACCCAAATCATTAATCTGGACCTTGAATAACAAGTGGCAACACAGCATGATGTACAGTTAAGGCACTGTCACCTACTTCAGCACCCTTGATAGCTGAGACCCTGGCTGTTGGGGCAAGGAGGAAGAGATATTCTCTTCAAGTCACTGAACTTGGTGGGATAATCTAGCCATAGCCAAGATGCAGGCCCACAGGCCTGTGGAGGAAGAGACATTTTCTTTGAATTGCTGGAGCTGCTACAACAGTTTCTCCACAGTTAGTGCCCTGATATATAGCCAGTCCATTATCACCAAGGTGTTGGCATATTCCGCTGATGCGTAGTGTACTAACCTCTGCCACATTGCCCATGTGCAATGGACATCATCCATCCAGACCTTTGGGGACCTAGCTGTTGTCTAGGGTGCTGTAGACCACCTCCACCACTGCTAATTCCCTCAAATACTGGACACCTCCTTTCTTCCATCATTGGCGGTCCACTTGCATCAGTAGTCCTCAAGACCATCCTCAGACTATGAATCCAGTGATCCAAGTTCAAACCTCTGTGGGACTTGCAGTAAAACAGGAAAGTGCTCTAAGGCAGCAGATTCCTGGGTGGCAAGGTGTGCAGGAGAATTTGGGCAGGTGCCTAGAGCAGTCTTCACCTTTGATGGCCTGGGAGTTTACACCTGAACAGGCACGGAATCCTGTTGAATTGGCAGACCACTTGAAGGAAGGATGTCTTGCTTGCACTGAAAACAGAGACTTTTGGTGCTGTGCTGGGGCCTGGCCTATGCCTACCTGGCGTGTGTCCAGCACCCTGAAAGGAGCAAGAGGGTCTCTGGATCTAAGGACATACAAATGGATGCTGTGGCTAAACCAGAGACACAACCCTAACCATAACAGTCGCATCTGCAGTCAAGAAGAAACAATGGAAGTACTAGTCGACCGAATTAGTGAAGGAGGAAGAAGCTCCTCTTAAGGGGATACAGGAAGAAGACTCAGAAGAGGCATCCAGTTTTGCAGCAGGGCAGCCACAAGAAAAGGAGGGGGAAGTGACAGAAATCATAAGTGAGACAGAAATGACCTAGTGCCTACTCCTGAGCAAGCTGCAAGATATGCACAAAGATGACAGCTACCAGCCAGGTAAGCAGATTGCTGCCTGGCTGCTCCAATGCTGGGATACTGGGGCCAACGATCAGGAGTAAGAGACTACATAAGAGTTCGATGACATGTAAAGAAATGTCAGTTCATTTTTGTTGAATGTCATACACTGCATGAAGCTAACAGCAGCAACTCTGAAATATGGCAGGAGGAATAAATGGAAATTAGATTAACTGCACAATGTCTAATTTTTAGGAGTTTTCATAGAATCACAGAATGGTTTGGGTTTGAAGGCACATTTAGGGGTCATCTACTCCAAACCCCCCTGCAGTGAAAAGGGACATCTTCAACTAGATCAGGTTGCTCAGAGCCCCGTCCAACCTGACCCTGAGAGTCTTTAGGGATGGGGCATCTACCACCTCTCTGGGCAACCTGTGCCAGTGTTTCACCACTCTCACTGTAAAAAAATTTTTCCTTATATCCAGTCTAAGCCTACCCTCCTTTAGGTTAAAACCATTACCCCTTGTCCTGTCACAACAGGCCTTGCTAAAGAGCTTGTCCCCATCCTTCCTATAGTCCCCTTTTAAGTACTGAAAGGCTGCAATAAGGTTTCCCCAGAGCCTCCTCTTGTCCAGGCTGAACAACCCCAACTCTCTCAGCCTGTCCTCTCAGGAGAGGTGCTCCAGCCCTCGGATCATTTTTGTGACCCTCCTCTGGACCTGCTCCAACAGCTCCATGTCTTTCTTGTGCTGAGGATCCCAGAGCTGGACGCAGCACTCCAGGTGGGGTGTCACCAGAGCGGAGTAGAGGGGCAGAACCCTTGACCTGCTGGCCACATTGCTTTTGATGCACCCAGGATATGGTTGGCCTTCCGGGCTGCAAGCACACATTGTCGGGTCATGTTCAGCTTTTTGTCCACCAGTACCCCAAAGTCCTTCTCTGCAGGGCTGCTCTCAATCCTTTCATTGTCCAGCCTGTATTGATACTGGGGGTTGCCCCAACCCAGGTGCAGAACCTTGCTCTTGAAATTAACTGTTAATTAATTGTTTAATTAATTAAACTTATCTGAAATTAACTGTTAGTTTTAGTTGATTTGCATCCGGGGCAGAAATTATCTCAGGTAAAAGAAAAGAGAGAGAGAGGGAACCAATATTCTCAGTAAAATATTATACATCCATTAAGTAAAAAGTAGAAGTAAACAATTATACCCTCATACGTATCAGCCTACTGACTTTATTTCAGTAAAGACAAAACCAAGTTCCATCAAACATCTCATGTGAGACAACTTGGATTCTGCCTACAGGGAAATACAATTGGTCTTTTTAACATCTAGCACTGTATGAACTTCACAGATCATGAAAATTTGGCTATAACCTTAATTTTTACAGTCAATTTCCAGAAGAATTAGGACTTCTTACTATATAGCAAGTCCAGTTAAAACCCATGATCCTATAAGGCATGTGTTCTAGAGCTCTTATGTAGAAGTGTTGTTACTTTAACATTGTACAGTGATTAGGTATTATAGCACCTGTAAAATTATTTTTTAACACCTGGTGTGGGTTTAGAAAAGACCCTTAAGATACAATATTAACTTTAAATAATATGCAGAACTGAAGGAGTAGTCAGATAAAACTGTTCTGTACCATTTAAACAGTAAATAGTTTTTTAAGGTAGAATGGGTGAATAATAATAGAGTCAACTGTATATAAGTAAAGTGGGCTTTCGGTTAGAGAAGGAAATATTCTTTCACATGTGGGTGAACTGGCTTTCCTACCACAGGAAGTTGTTTCCAACTCCAAAAATTTACCTGCCACTGGTCCTGTCTTACTAAGTGGTTAGTACCTTGTGCAAAAGCCCTTATCTCCAACCAAAGAGCCCTGAAAGAAATTAAATTCTCAAAAGAAACCCAACTCTTGAAGTATGCAACATCTCACAGAAAAGACCACCACACTGCTTCTTCTGCCCGCTACAAAAATGAAAAAAATCTGCCTGGGTAATCTGACCTTGAGGTCTCTCTCACATACTCTTAAGGAGTCAGTGTAGATATAGTCACTGTAGACAAACTGCATTTCCCATCCTCCATATCCCTTCAACCTGCTTTTTTAATTTTTGAGAATACAAGTAGTATCCTGAGGCAGGTAAGAGAATTGTCCACTAACATGTTTAGCACTGTAGGTTAGTAGGAAGATAGTGAACTCTAAAAATGCCAAATGCTTTTAATAACAAATCCAGCAGTACCCGGAGCAAAATAAGCTAAACACAAGCCACGAATTTGGAGCTGGCAAATGCAGCAAGTGATGATGGCATGTGTAATCTGAGGGGCACTTTTTTCTGGACACATCTAACCATGACTTCTCTTACAGCACAATATTCACATGTTTACAGTTGCTAGGAATTATCCATAAGAATGAGACTTGTCACTGATCAAGGTGCAGCATTAAGTTCACTAATCAAGCCTTTCATCAGAATCACCTTTGCATACAGAAAGAGGGAAGGAGAGGCTGTCATACATTATTTAATTTCACTTACATTTGTCAATTCTCCTTCTTTGTGTGTTTAAGAACTAGAAAAGAAAGTGAATAGGGTTTATCTGGAGAAGGATTAAAGTCCAATCTAAAATATCCCTAGAGTTGACAGGTAAAAAAGAAAGCAAAATAACTCAAGGTGTGCTAGTTACAAGCTAACAGAAAATTTATTTCCCTGAGGTTGTTTACTATTGATAAGAGCAAGACAATCCTTATGTATACAAAACCTCATTTTATTTGCTCCGTGAATTTTTATTTGCAACACTGTTTAAGATCATAAAATCAAGAAACCTAATATCCTATTCCAAAACAAGACATTATATATTACAGCAATACTTTTCTACATTTTCTCTAACAAAGAACATTCCAAACAGCAAAAAAAAAATAGGCAAATAACATTGCTCAGTATTATTCTTTGCTTTTGCTGCAAGGGAGACAGAATAGGTCGCCCAAGAACTTTTTTTCTGAAGGAAAAGGCAACTCCAGTAAATGAGATAAGCACCAGTTTCTGTTACTAACATGCATCATTGGAAACAAAAGCCTTCGTGTGTCTTCATATGTCTTTTGTACTGTTCTGAAACAAACAGCTAGCTAAGCCGAAACTTGAGAATCCCATCCATGCAGGCAGAGGAAACTGTTCTACTGGTACGAAACCTGTTTAGTAGCTCCTGCCATCGTTCCACACCACAGCTGCAAAAAGCTTACCTGGAAACCAGTATTTGCATCGTGACAACCTTCATTTCCCATAATGACTTTCTATGACAATGGGAACCAGTGTAACTTTAGCAGCTCCAATCTGGTAGGAGACTTAGCCCATTAATAACAGTACTTAAGGCTAGGTCTGCAAACTGATGTAGCTCTGAGAAAGACCAGTGCCTGGCCCTGTCTACAAAATAGCCTTGTCCTTACAGCATTCCTTAACATGACAGATCTTAACTACCAGCCTACTGGCTCTTTTAGGATGGGATGGTCTCCACAGGTCCTGCTGAACCTGTTCCACCAAGCAAAGCAGAATTCAAAAATCAATTCGGCCAAAAGGGAAGAAAGGGAGAAGGAGGCTCTGTAACACAGTAGTCAAGATGGGATGGATGGTTCTGGCCCCTGCACTGAAGGCACTGTCACTCATAGCACACCTTTTGTTCAGTAACCTAGCCACAGGATACAGAAAAAGCCCTTAAAGCATGAACAGTGTAAAATGTTCTATCTCTATCTGGAAGAATGAAAAATATCCTTTTCTTCTCCCTACTTGCGATCTAACTTATGATCAGTACAATCTTAAAATTTTCGGAAAGGCAACACCCTTTCCGATTCACCTGTTTTCTGGCAACCCACTCTGCCAGAAGCAGTTCAGTTTTTCCAGGGTGGAGGAGTGAGAAGCAGCTAGGACCTGGCTGCAGATAACAACATCGTGCAAGAACTAACACACTGGCAGCTGCTTCTTGCTCGGTTATCTCAGAGGAAGTGTTGCTGCTGACTAACACTGTTTTGCCTAACACTTTATGATTGCCTTTAAACTTTTGCAAAAAGCATCCTCTGAACAAGCCTAAGACAGGAACTAGAGTGCTTTCTTAGGAAAAGGAGAACTGCAGTTAACTAGAGGCTCACATGGACACCTATCCTGCCCAGCCTGTGCAGTGTGGCAGGGCAGGGGAGATGGTACAGTGAGAAGGGTCGTGCCTGCTGGCCTCTGTCTCTCAGGAAACACAGCAAGAGAATGCAAGGGGCAGTTGCTTTCTAGTCAGGTCCAGAGGCACAACACAGCCACCAAACACTTAAGGAGCAGCAACAGCTCTGGCAATCTGTATAAGCACAGGCAACATCACTGGCAGAAAAACATACCTTTATGGACTTAGATGTTCTGGGGTCTAGATAACAGGTTTATGAAATGAAGTGCCTAAAATTTTACTTGTATTATTTGGAAAACATGCAAAAAATGATAACAGTTTGTATGATCACCCAGGCCTATTCTTTCAAACTAAAGGTACCCTTGCCCATGTTAGCTCTCACAAATAGATCACCAGCAGAATCCAAATGGAAGAATCCCAAGGACACCTTGGTGCCTATGTAATATGGTCTCCCCACGCCGCAGTACTTCGCTGACACCACAGAATGGCATTAGATAGCCACGACTGTGTATTGCTGATAAGATCATTTTTTACTTACAAATGCACACAAAAATACCAGAAAATTAATAAAAGTTAGATTTTCTAAATAAGATGTGGTAGCAAACAGTGCTGAAAGTTTTTTCACCAAAAATTCAACTGATTCAGGCAGAGGAATTGATTTCCATTGAAAATGCCCACCAGAAATGCCAAAGTGGAAGTTTTCATTCCAAACAGATATATCATATCACTTTCTGGCTTTAAAAAATTGATTAAAACCATTTTACATAAAAAAGTCAATTCCACACTACATTTTTAAGTCTATGCAAATTCTCTTCTAAACATTCTCACAGGCAACAGTTGTGTGTATTACATCAGTTACCAGTACTGTGCAGCAACCACCATCCATTTATATTCAGTGTTATTAGGATACAGCCATAGGAAAACACCTGGCATTAATACATTTCACAGGACTTGCATATGAACAAAACTGAGTAGCCCAAACAGCAAAATTTCAAAATGGTACTGTTCTAAAATCCATCTATTTACAGAAATAAGCACCAAAAATACAACATTCAATTATCATATTCAAATTAAATCCATATTTTCTATTAAGATATTGGGTCCCTTTAGTATCTGATAAACCTTTCAGCTGGATAAGCATTCTGCCAAAATGAACCATCCTGTCACACAAGGCATTAATAACAGTAATGTGAAAATCCTCCCCAACTGTTCCACTGTAGACATTAGCCCATATTGACTTTTTATGTAAGTTAGATTATGAGGCACATTGTATATGTTTATAGGATAAAACTAAGTACAATCTTAATTTTATGTTATAATGCCTCTCCTGATACCTCATGTCTGCTCTGACTCTTAGCAGTGGCACTGTGAAAGAAAGGATGAGTTATTGGCTGTTGGACAGAAGCAAATGTAAGAAAGTTATGAAAGTCCTTGTTCACATCCGGCTCTGTCACTTTGGTCAGTTCATTTTAGTACCCTTAACAGAAAATTTAGGTGCAATATTTTTAACTCAGCTTTGATGTTACCCATGTTTTTAGGAAATTAGGTTATAAATGCAGTTTTTACCTGTTTGTATAAAGCTGTACATTAGATACTGAGGTGAATCAAATCACCCATTCTCTGGTAGGCTGATTTCCAGAAAGCTACTTCCTTTGATATCACAGAAGAGGGAGGCAATGAGAGCAAAGAAAGGGAAGGTCAAAACCACATTCTGTTAATAGGTACAAAGTAGAGTGGCACATGACTCATCAAACAGGCACTCCAGAGTTAGGTATTTTCTTCCTCTTCCTTTAAGAGCTTCTAGAGGTTTCTGTAGTATTCTGTCCTTACAATTTTAGAAAGAAAATGGTATTGGGGCAAATAATTTATTTTTTCATCTCCAGCTTTCATGATCCGCTCAGTAAACTTAACAATAAGGCCCAAAATTTGGTACCCAACAGACTGGGATGCAGACTGGATGAGTGGCAGCTATATTTCCACCTTCTGCCTGAGGAGGTAAACAACTGGGACTCCACCCTGCCTTCCAGGAGAGCTGATCCAGTCATCAGAAGTGCACACAGCTTGGGAAATCTTTAAAAGGGATTACATGAGCCTAAATCACATCTCCTATTGCCCTCACCTGCAAATGAGAACAACAGCCCAAACTGAAGTTTTCCTCTTCCCTGAGCATGCAGAGGCAAAACAGTCATATGGGGCCCTGGTCACTTGCCATTCCTCCCACCAGCATTGAACTGCTTTGTTCCCACAAGCCTGGAAACCTCCTCCAGCAACACCAGTGGCAGGCCCTGCAGTATTGCAAGTGAAAAGGATACATGGAAAAGAGGGGGCAACACCTTATTCTTGAAGGTTGGACAGGACAGTTTAGAAAAATCTGAAATGCCACAACATAAGCGCTGAATTGTATTTATGCAAAAGCATCCAACCAAAAGCAATAGGCACTGGACTCCTGCTAAAACTTAGGGCGCTGATACCACAAATGAGATGTCAGTGCTCTACTGTCAGTGATACTATTTGCAGTTATGCCATAAATAATCTATTTTATCTATTTATTGAAATTTGTAAAGGATATCCCGTCATCTCTGTGCTCCTTGCATAAATGCACAATGTAACAGTTTGGATATTTATAGTTGGATTAAGAATGTTACTGTTTAATGTGTAACTGAAATGATTAATGTTTAAACAGTACATTTCTTCCAGTTGTCAAGTTATTATTAAAGGCAACTTGCAAACATGCCATGTAAAAATGACATCTGAAGAGATGGTGCTCACAGATGACTGAAGTTTCTTTACAAGCATTTAGCATTTTAATTTGCTTGTGTCTTTGTACTCTCTTACATCACCCAGAGCTTTATACTACTTCTTCCCTTGGATTCTGCAGAGACAATGGTGATATCGCTCACACTGTCTGCATTAAAGTATGTAGCTAAACAGGAATCATTCACCAAGGGAGAAGATGAAGAAATTTTCCAAAGTTGGCATTTGGAACAGTGAGCACATCTTTCTTCACTTACATATTTTTAAATACCAGGAGGTGATCTTTAAAGTGAGATACATTCAATCTGTGGCACTCTTTCTCCATACCACAGCTGTTAGGCTACTTCTCATTCTCAGCAAAAGGAGAATTATCAAAGGAACCTGAGGAATGTAAATGGAAGGTTAGTGACGCACAGTGTGTGGGGCCTCCTTCCCTCTTTGCCCTACCTGCAATATTTACACCTGCTCAGCATGCAATGGCTACACCAAGCAGAGGAGAACCAGAAGACTGTGAGACTGAGAGAAGCAAGAGTTGCATCTTTAACTCAGATCTAAAAGTTTTCCATTGCTAAGTTCCATTAGTCCAAGAAATGTGATCAGCCCTTGTCACAAAGTGGGAAGCAGTCAGATATGTCCTTCCTTGCAAATCTTCAGATGCATAAGATAAGTAGCAAAGGTAATCCCATCCACTTCTGGGTAGCAAACTACTCAGTTAAAGTTGAGCATACCTTTAAGTGTTAAACATGTGTCTAAAATGTTTAATTGTTGGACTGATATTTGCTAAATATAGGCCTTTCACCGACTGACTTGGAGGGGAAGGGCAATCGGCTAAAATACATCTATTCCTGAAACCAGGCAAATAGACTGTTAAAAAAATCCAGCGAACTTTTCTTCAAAAATCTGTTTTTCTTCCAAGTTATCTAGAAGAGATAACTTACATTTGGCAGTAGAGGTGGCCTCTGTACTGAAACAAACCTCTGTCAGCATAATTACATTTCAATTTGGCTAAGTAACAGAGCTTTGGAAACCATGCATCTTACACGTTCACTAGAGAGCTCTTGCAGTTATACGAAGGATTCCACAAGCCCCTAAATCAGTAATTCTTAAATCATTAATCAGTTGGGGCTGGAGTTGGGAATTGCCTAACGAAGTTGCCCTGTGATGCTCAAGGATGCTCTGTATTCAGGGCAGAAAGTGCTGTAACTGAAAACAAGAAGGTTGTCCTTTCTGTGCCTCAGTGAAAGAGAACCAGATGCTCAACTCTGACCACTATCTAGACAGATCCCTCTCGGACTTTCTTTGTATCAAACTTTTGTCTGGTAGCTAAAATGTTCCCCCTTTCAGCCCTAGGACTGAACAAACACAGTCACACACAAGCAAAAGAAGGACATCTTTTCTGCAGCTCCTCTCCCAAATCACACAACGCAACAGAGAGAAACCATTTGGCCATTTTAATAAAGGAAGACATTACTCATACAGAAACAAGAAGAAATCAGAGCTTCCAGTAATCTTTACAGATGTAAACCAAACCAGCTAAAGATGGTGTAGTGTGCCAGTGAAGCAGTGAAAAGTTGCAATCATTGAAGTTCGGGCTCAGAGAATGTGCAGAATGAGGACCAGCAATGCTTTCCTCTATTATTTGTTCCCTGAACAGAAGATGTGTAAATTAATTATTTTAAGATGACCTTGATAGAAAGCCCTAATACTCCAAGGAGTTTTGGTTGGATGCATCCTGCTCTCATTACCATAACATGGACAGTAGACAGACACAAAAGTCGAAGGAAGTTGAAAGTCTTTAAAGGACTGCTGCTATGCTTCTTACATTTGGATAAAAGCTGGCAAAAACTACAGATCCTCACATGATCTCATTAAGCATTTAGCTAGAAATGACTAATAGACAAAGACTTGTAAAATCTGGAAGAGAAATGTTAGATGTGTTCAGATCAACTTTTGACTGGTTTAAAAGCAGTGGTGCAATGGTACTTACCACATGGCAAAGAGCTATCCTCTTCTACTGTCTTATTATAGTCCCAATCCTCCTTTCTCCAGCGTATAACACCACTATCTTCGCAGTCCAGAGATTGCTTTATATTTGCTTTATCCCACATTCTGAACATGTACAGCTCCCCAGTCATACCCAGGTTAGGTGACGTAGCTGTTGCACCTGGCAGCTTTGAACAGCCAAGTAAGAACTGCCCTTTTCCAGGGAAATTTACTTTCCCGGTTAGTTTTTTGTTAACTTTTTTTGTTCCATTTATGAATACCTTCATCTCCTCATCTGCACTTTTCCACTGGATACATATTTGGTTCCAAATGTTTTCCTGAAGCCTCGCTGTTGTATTTATTTGATTTCCAAACAACCATATCCTCAATTTACCATGATCTCCTGTAAGTCCAAGATCATACTTATTTGCAGAGAGATTGGTGTGAGGTGTTTCTTGGTTGTATACATATGCTGTCCAGGGACTATCTGAGGAATATAGCTTGAGGTACACACAGACAATGAATTCTTTCAAGGGACGCACAGAAATTCTTGGTGACATAATCCAAGGATCTTCACATGCAGACTTAAAGACGGCTTTATATTGTCCTAGGAAATCCACCTGATCTAAATAAAGAAAAGGTGATTTGTAAAATGATTTTGTTTTTAAAAGGATCTTCTATATGAATGTTATTCTTCCATATAGTACTGCTCCTAGGCATTTACCTAGAGTTTTCAAAACAACACATTAAGAAACAACCTTGTATCCTTCTCTTTTTTTTTCTTTTTTGTTGTAGTGGGGAAGTGGCAAATTTGGAGGCAGTCAATAAATCCTAGCTGCTCATGAAAGCTTTGAAATAAAACTCATGCACAAGATGGAGGATGACCACGTAGCGCTCTCTAAGGCAGCACTCAAACAAGTGAAGGGCAAAAAGACAATCAAAGATCCTGGTTCCTATTTCCAGGACTGCACAGGTATTTTGAGTTTAATAAATATTGGATAAAATACAGAAACAGAGCTAGAAGAAGGGACTATCACCCTTACTGCCTTCTCATGGCCCAGCTTCACATCCTTCTCTGAACAAGATCATGCTTCTCCACACCATTTTTTTCCAACTCTGATATTCTTAAATCCTCTGCTGCAGAGTTTCAGCAAGAAAGGTAGAAAATAGCCATATTCTTGAGAATGAGTTTAGGTAACTTTCAGGAAATGTGTTTTGGAGCCACTGATTTATTTTAAATTTAATCCCATTCAGCCCCCATTCCCTGTTCTTTACCAGGGCATTTAATTGCAGAGACATCTGGTGTGTGAACCTCAAATCTGCTGAGGCACTGAGATGGTGGCAACCCAGAGTTCAACTGTGACAGAAAACAGAATTTTAGGTGCTGGCAATAAATTCACTGGTGAAAACAAGGTGTCAGGCTCTGTCAATGCTGGTAAAACAAGTAGTACTAGGGAATGCCCCAAACACTGTAATTTGATCATAACTGTTAAGTTCTTGTAGGTGCCTCATTTCCTCCATTGTCCCACTTAGAGGAAAGTACAGGCTTTTGTGGCTGTCGATGTAAGCTCTTTGGAGCCGAGTCTTATTTTGTGGAAAACTGCACATTCCAATCGCACAATCATTACCATGATTGCTTGCTTTATGGTGCACCCATCAGCAACAAAATAAATCCAAACTAAGAAAAACTGCTATGGGATGTGAAATGGAACTACAGAATAATGAAATAGCCTGGTAGATGCTCAACTAGTGCAAGAGAACACATTACTGACACCTTTAAGGAGGCATTTATTTATCAATATATGCAGAGCTTTTATATACCCTCCAGAAGAGACATGATTAGTCATGATTAGTCAGAGTTGGATAGCAGGACAGGATCCATCAATATAGGAAGAAAGCTTTTCCATTAGCCTTCCTGTGAAAATACAGATTTCCAGGCAACTTGGATCAGGTTTTTTCCACAGTAGGTTACATTCATAGTCCTACTCAGCTGTCATGGTCATAGCCAGCTCTTCTGTGATCTTCTCAACCAACCAGAGCACCAGCTTTCTCCAGGCCAATTCTGAATTAGGAATGTGTTCAACTTTTCTGCCTCTTCACCACAGGGCTCTCAAATTTCTTTTTCAATAGCAACAAATGAAAAACAGGAGGACATTCCTAACTTCCAAGTGCAGCTTGATAGGTACAAGCTACCAGAAAAAGTTCCAAACACAAAATATATCAATCCAGTTTCATGGGAAGTCATTGATAACAATTCTTGTTACATACTATAGCTTTGAGACTCCCTTTGTGATGCTCATTAGCAGAAGCCTGTAGGCATCTTTCACTACCCTGAATCGTTCCTGAAGTTCAACATACATCATGAAAGTGCCATACAAGGTTATAGACTAAACAAAAAAAAAAACAAACCCTCAGGGTACAGGCTGACCTAGGTGAAAACTCTAACTAGCAGACAGTGCATTATGAATGGTGAAGTAATACTTAGCATGGTTCTATGGCAATGGAGAAGAAAAACATGACTTGACCCAACAGCAAGCAGTAGAACTACTTCCTCCCTGCCCAACCCTAAAGCATGAATTCACTCATTTAGTTTGGCCATTTGTCAGAGCCTAACAGGCAAAATCTGGGATGCTCAGCTAAGAACAGTTCAGCATGGAAAACCAGTTTTTAAAAAATTACTTAAAAGCTGGGGTGAGGAAGATTGGGTGGGAGGTGGAGATTTCTAGATACAGACTCAAATGTACCTACCTTTTTTAGTAAAAGGATGACTACAATTAAAATATATCTGCCACCTTCCAGTTTGGACAGATCATAAGTAAAACAAATTAATAAAGGAAAAAGCTAGCTAGATATACAGTTATAAGCCAACACTTGTGACAGTCTCTCTGAAGAAAAATAACTGCTCAAGTCTTTCATTATTAAGCAGGAATTATGCTGAACATTTTGAAAGATTTGATGCAGCTCCTGTTCCTCAGAGAGTATATGCCAGAAGTATACTTGCATGACTCATATACCCTCCAAAATTTCTGTAAGCAATCTTGAGCATGCAGGGATGGCCTAGAGTGATCAGTTAAGGAAGTCTCCTACACAGCTTCAAAACTTGAAGTCACTGTTAACTATCCAGACTAGAAAATTGGAAGTCCATGCCTGAGCAAAAATGTTAATCAAAATTTGAAGTACCATTAGCACACCTTTCCAGCTTGTCATGATCTGCCACATGGGCAAGAAGCCAGGAGGGGAGGGGCCACAGCCAAGACAGCTGACCCAAACTGGCCAATGGGTTATGCCACACCATATGATGTCATGACCAGTATATTAACTGGGGGAGTTGGCACACAGGGGAAGCGGTTGTGGCTCAGGGACTGGTGGCATCAGGTTGGCAGGTGGTGAGCAGCTGCATCATGTGTTTTTTGTTTTGGTTGTTCATTCCCCCTTCCACAGGTTTCACCTCTCTCTTGTTATTTTCCTTTTCATTACATTATTATTTTTGTTGTTGTTATTATTGTTTTAATTATTAAACTGTCTTTCTCTCAACCCATGAGCTTTCTCACTTTTACCTTTTTGATTCTCTCCCCCATCCCACTGGTGGGGGAGTGAGCGAGTGGCTGTGTTGGGCTTAGTTGCCGGCTGGGTCTAAACGACAACACCGGGGATGGAGGTGAGGCTGACTGGCCTATAGTTTCCTGGGTCCTTCTTCTCGCCCTTTTTGAAGACTGGAGTGAGAGTGGCTACCCGCCAGTCCTCAGGCACCTCTCTTGTCCTCCATGGTCTTTCAGAGATGATGGAGAGTGGCTTGGCAACAGCATCCACCAGGTGCATCCCATCAGGGCCCATGGACTGTGAGGATCCAGTTTGTCTAGGTCATCTCTGACAAAATCCTCCTCAACCAAGGGGAAGTCTTCCTTTCTGCAGATTTTCTCTTTCACCTCTGGGGGCTGGGATGCCTGAGGGCCAGCCTTAGCAGTAAAGACTGATGCAAAGAAGGCATTCGGTAACTCTGCCTTATCTGCATCCCACGACACCAGGGCACCCGCCTCGTTCAGCAAGCCCACAGTTTCCCCAGTCTTGATGTATTTGAAGAAGCCCTTCTTGTTATCTCTGACATCCCTTGCCAGATTGAGTTCCAAGTGGGCCTTGGCCTTCCTCATCGCATCTCTGCATACGCTGACAACATTCTTATATCCCTCCCAAGTGGCCAGTCCCTTTTCCACATACTGTAAACCTCTTCCTTCCATCTGAGTTTTTCTAGAAGCTCCTTGGTCATCCATGTGGGTCTTTTGGCTCCTTTGCTTACTTCTTTCTCCTAGGGATGCACCAATCTTGAGCTTGGAGGAAGTGGTCGTTGAATACTGACCAGCTCTCTTAGACACCCCTAATTCTAGAGCCCTAACCCATGGGATTCCTCCAAGCAGGTCTCTGAAGAGGCCAAAGCTGGCTCTCCTGAAGTCCAGCACTGTAATCATACTTGTTGCCCTGCTTCTACCATGCAGGATCCTGAACTCCACCATCTCATGGTCACTGCAGCCAAGGCTACCCCCAACCCTCACATCCTCAACTAGACCTTCTTTGTTTTTTAACACAAGGTCCAGCAGCACATCTTGCCTCATTGGCTCCTCCACCACCTATGTCAAAAAAATTATTCTCAGTGCTCTGCAGGAACCTCCTGGATTGTGCACGCCTCGCAATGTTGCTTTTCCAGCAAATATCAGGGTGTTTAAGTCCCCCAGGAGAACCAGGGCCTGCAATTGTGAGGCTACTTCCAGCTGTCTGTAGAAGGCCTCATCAACTTCCTCTTCCTGATCAGGTGGCTCCAAACAGTTTAAAAAAAGGAAAAAAGTGCCAAAAAGGGGTGCCAAAGTTAAGCGAATAGATACCAGTACTATCCAAATTGTTACAAGAAAGGCTTGGAAAATTTTATACGCTTAGTCTACCCAAAGAATGCTGAAAAAGCACAAAGAAAATCATAACCATAGTCAGAAAATACACTGTGCTGTTCCAAGTGGAACACATGCCATACAGCATTAAGTTAGTTAGAAATTAATTATCAACATCATCATTGCTAAGTCTGATATGTGGCTGGATGCAACGTAAGTAGGAAATGACATTACTTTAAAGCTTTTGGAAGTTCTGTTAATCATTGCTTATTTTCTCTAGTAATAGTACTTGTGGGCTGCAGCCCACCCTTGACCATAGAACTGAGGAGCTGGAACTGGCTGTGCTCTGACAGTGGCATTCCTGGCTTACAGTTAGTTCCTTTGGGTCCAGACAATACAAATCACATTCAGAAACCTAGTCATGAACATAGCTTTATCACCACAGCACAGAAAAGGTAGCATAAGAGAAAGAATGATCAAAACAACTCCAGAGTAAGAAAAATAAGCAAAAACCACAGTTTGGAGTCAAGAAAACTCCATGCAGTGGTAGTTGTGGGCTGACTTTTCCATGTTATTTTCTGTATTCAGGCACTTAACCTCTTTCAGAAATGCAAATTGTTCCTTCTTAATATATTTATCTCTAATAGATACAAGAACTGGGGGTTCTACCCTCACTAAAACTAAGAGCATCCACTTAATAAGTATGTTCTCTTAAACCCTAAAAAAAATCCTGAAATGCATGCACATACTTCCAAATAAACTCCCTGAGAATGACATGGTAATGTAAACGTAAACCAAAAATGTAACCTCTCTTTTTTCAAACATTTTCAGATGTAATAATTGATATCTTTACAAGAGATAGCCAACCATAGTTAATAAGCATTAGACGTACAGGACCAGATCATTTCAGTACATAAGCACCAGTGCCATTTTGCTTACATTACCAATAGCTGCTGTATCAGTATAGAGAAGCATTAATACAGTTCAGTATTCTCTTGAATAAAAATAGTGACAAGTTTATGTGTCTGCACAATCTGGCTTTTAACCAGTAACAATAGCCATTAATTTCTGTGTGTTTGCCACCTGTAACATATTTGTCTTGCTACAGTCCATTAAAATGACATCACAAGTATCTTGTATCCTAATGTATTCCGCCTACAGCTCATAACTGTTCTTTATAAAAAGCTTAAGACTCTAAACTTTCTACATGTGGGTCACTTGATTCTGCTGAATGTTTTGGAAATCTGAAGCTAAGAACTGTCTCCTAAAAATGAATTTCATCCCTTTTCATTCACAGTTGTATTTGGATATCTGGGGATAAACTATGCCACATTATCCAGAGTGTCCTAGACATTGGAAAGAACACAGGGAGTTCTTCTCTTTTCATATTTCCCGGAGAACACAAACATATTTTGGCACCTTAGATGAGGAGAGGATTGAGTAGAGATGCTGCTGACAGTGCTAACAGCCTAAAAACAAAAAAAAAAAGAAAAACACCCACAAAAAAACCCAACACCCAAAGGTGGAACCGTAAATAAACCCTTGCATCAGTTTGGCTTTTCTTGAAGGATTACTGACACCTGAGAGTGACACATAGGTGAAAGACAAGGTCCCTCTTTGCTTGCTTGCTCAGAACTTGAGGTGCAGTTGAATCTTCCCTGGAAAAATTCTTGTATGACATTTATCCACCTGCTGAGCAGCCCTGTCTTTTTTACTATTCAGAGTACATGAGGTTAAAAACCTCACCATCTTAGTAACAGTTCTATCATCTGAATCTCAAATTCTGTCTCAATAAAAGCTTCATTTTATGCAAATCACTGCGTTTGGAAAATTAGAATCAGAATTAGTCTAGTCTGTAAACCTATGAAATTTCATTGAGAATACAATGCCATTAAGCAGGCATACTCACTAAGTACATTTGAACTGCAAGAGACTCTGACCTTGTAGAGTAAAATAACATACCACAAAACAGGAAGCAGTATCTAAAACTAGCATTAAGTACATGGCAAAAAACATTTCTAATTTTTTTAATATTCCATGCACATTACCAACATCATAAATGTACTACACACTATTGATATAAGGACGTTTTTCAAATGACAAGCACTGTTATCTGTATCAGCTGAGGTCCAGAGCAGTGACAGACTTGTATCTGCCAGCTTACAGAATAGCCGTGAATTAAACACAAATTGCTGATTCTACTATACCTCATCTAAAAGCATCACCATATCAGTTACCCAATTTGTGCAAGAACCTTATGAATTTATTTTTCATTTACCGTCAGATAAGGAACATAGACTTATCAAATCCAAATACATAATTTTGTTACATGTTTTGGACCTTTTCCTTAGCCATATTGAGACCCACAACCAAGAGCAATGCGATGTTCTGTGCTCACACGTGCACTAAGTAGAGTGAAGCTCAAAGGATGTTGCGGTGTTTGTGTAAGAGCAGTGCAAAAGATTTAACAACATATTCTGAAAATGATAACACTTCCAGTTCAAAAAAATAACAAGTAAGTCATTTGTCTTGTTATTATATATTGTGTTTACATTCTCTCCTCATCCATAGATGAAAAAAAGTTACTACTGCTGTTTTTTTAGGAAAATGGGTACTGTAAACAGAAGGTTTGTATATCCAAAGTGCTAAGCACCGTTTCATTTCTTGTTAATGGCAGTTTTATCTCTTGGTTTCAGGAGGACAGAAACTTGCCCGTTCTGAATATATTCAAAAGTCCTATTCATCAAGACTAATGCTATTTATTTGGAATACCAACACTAGGTGAATCAGGAAAAAATTGTCTTACCTTTGCCTGCCGTAGCCAGGAACACATGAAGTAAAAGGACTGCTAGACCAATCCTGAATCTCAAGAAAATGTCCTGTATTCTGCCAACACAGCAGTGATGTTTTCCCCAGGCAACCATTCTAGAAGAAAAAAAAAAAAAACAGAACACAGTGACTAGAAGTGCAGGGTGCAGATACCCTGACGAATTATGTTTCCAACCCAAGAGTGTAAATCTTTTCAACCCTGTTGTACTATTGGGTATACATTGTCCAGAAATGCACGCTCTGTAGAGTATTGCCAAGTCATCAAAAAAGAAAGGGCTGTTTGCTGAAAGGAAGAAAAACAAAACCAAAGAAACCCCATTCAAGCTCTAATTCTCCAAAGACTCAAATACATCAGAGCATGGTCATGAGCCCTTGCACAAATAAGGATTTCAACATTTTAAAAACAAACAAAAAACACCAAAAAAAAACCCGACCAAAAAGAGCCAGAGAGGAAGCTTGGAGAGCTTATCCAAAAGCTTTGTTAACCTAACTATATAGAAAGCATTTCTCCGGTCCCCTACCAGCAGGTTCTATCATCTGACATTTTAACAGCAACACTGTGAACTCCTAAGGAAGAGTTTGATTCCCAATCCTCATCTCATTCTCAAGGCAAGAAGCTACTGCAAAAAAGTAAGAAATGCCACAAGTCACTGTGGGCAGCAAGTTCATGGAGAGTATCATCAAAACCTGATTTGTCCACATTTCTTCCTAGTGATGGTTGCCTAATGTAAGCAATAGGGCATGGTGGTGGACAAAGAACATGCCTCTGCTATAAGAGATAACGTTCTATTAAATTATACACTTTTTAAAAAGAGATCTTTTAAAAAAGGTACATCTCAATATTTTGCATGTTGAAAGAAACATTAAGTGAAACATTCACATGCTTTTTGCATGCATTATTTCTTAAATAAAAATGTTTAAAAATAAATAGTTGCAACCAATTCTATAATTGATTTTTGAAGCAAATGCAAAGCAGTAAACTTTATGTATTGTTTGTCTTTAATGTTTCAGCTTTATGGTAGACCAGATCATTCTGCACGACGCCAGGAGTTTAACTTTGCCATCACAAGTTTGGTGTATGTGTGAGCGTATTGGTTAGCGCTCATGCTGCTCACAAACCTTACTGTATTTTTTGTAGATGCTTTATCAGGCTGCAATAGATTCCTTTCTTCTCAGGAACTGTAAATTACGAACTCTTTCAGGAGTTGTAAATGTCTGTTAAGGTTTGGGCTAAAATGTATCTTTTGCAAGCATTCACATTAATGTAAATTTTTATTATAATACCATACAAATATATAATATAAATACCACACAAATATATAACCATACAAAATGGTTACCATGGGCTGAACTCTCCAAGAGAAGTGCTCCAGGAATAGACTGAGAAAGAGTGAAGCTGCTAGATAATTGACATTTTGGAAATTAATTAAAGGTACATGCAAATAAATTATACACATATGATAATGTAACATAGAAAACATAAAGCAAAGACTTTTTAAAAATTACAGCACTGCAACATTGTTGCCAGCCAGTGTTTTCAATAGCTGTACAGTGTGTGATATTTGTAGCACAAAAATAAGATCATACTGATCAGATTGAAACAGACCAATCTGGATGATGACACACACTGCTTCAACTTTGCATATTCTGGATGCCACACTTAAAACTGAAATGCACTAAAGAAATAATAGTCAAATTGTGGCAACATCATGAATGACATCTGTGTGGGTGCTGCCCATGTTAACCAGCAAGAAGAAAGGCTATTGATAGAGGAATATGAAAATCAAGTATACTAAAGCTGAGAGAAAATAAAAGGTATGAAAACAACGGACACAGCTAATACATGCAATCCTATGCAGGAACAGAGCAAAACCAAAAACAAGTACAAAAAGCAAAATTTGTCAAAGGTGAGCTAGCTTTCTAAAGATTCACAGGAAACATGTCCAAACCTGTCTTCAGTTTGCTCCTCTCGAATGCCTGAAAATCATGTATTAATAAAGCTGTTTGTAGAATTACATTAATTATCCTAAGAACCTGATAATGATAATTGCCATGCTTAAATATATTTGACAACTTCAAGGACTGTGCATCTACAATATAATTTACTAGGACTAAAAGAGATGTCTGTCCAAAAGCTGTGTTTCCTTTCTTTGCTGATTCACACTTCCCATCTAGTCTCAAATTAGGTCATTTCCAAGCAAAGCCAAGCTGCCCATCTATTCCTCCATTTCTTGGGGAAATCTCTTCTTTTGTAGAGTAAACCATCTATCCATAGTGATATATTTGGACAACAAACCAAACATAAATTCCAGCATCCCTTGCCTCTACTACCTAGACATCAAGAGTTGAAATGTGCATGGGATGGAGCCCAAAAATACTCAGTGGCACCCACAAATTTAGCCATCGATGCTGGTAAGTACTGAAGCAAACTGCTAGCTCTGTGTCACATACAACGCTGATTCAGAACGCTCCTGCATTTAGTTTCCTCCTTAAGCCCCAGTTCTGCAAAGAGATATACAAGAAATGAGCTGACTAGGACAAAGATTTAATCGCGCACTACCAAGTATGCCTTCTATTTGATCTGGTAGACCTCATTAGACAATCACGTTAGTGCCTCACCCACAGAAGTAACAACTGCATTCCAAGAGACTAAATTTGATGGCTGGAGACAAGAAATTCCTAGTTCTGACTCCAGTTCTGCCTGAGTCCTATGCAGCCCTGTGGAGTTTGAATGGACCTTCCTCTAACTCAGGTGTTCCAGAGTGGGCTTTGCTAATATTTGTCCAGTGTTTAAATGAAAGGCTGTAATAAATATTTTCAGCACATTTAGGTTTTTATCCCCTCTGGGTGTTGTTTGTTGGGGTTTTTTTGACATTGTTCTCACTTCCTGAGATGGACCTGGGGGTGGAGGCACAGCTTCTTGTTAACAGAATACAGTCACATCAAGAACTCCGAAGCTATTCAAAGCTATGAATGCAGATTAATGGCCCCAGGGACAGCAATAAAATCCAGATAGCGGGAAAGCATGAAAATGTATAAAGCAAAATCCTGACATGGTCACAGCTCACTTGACTTTTTGCAAGACTTCCAACATTCACGCTAGCTCAAGATTTCTTCCAATGTCTGGATAAAAATTAAATTATATTAAAAGAGTTAGGAAACTAACATTGGCGTTTATTTCTTTTTGCAACAATGCTCTTTAGACAGTACCAAAGAAAAAGATGCTGCTAGGTGAGATAGATTTTTTTAATAGATTTTTTAAATAAAAAGATGTAAAATATTATTTCACCATGCCTCGTGAAATAAAGATCATACGATACATTCCAAAATATTTGGACATTATGTTTCTCTTACACTTATTTAAGCCCTTCTTTGTATTGGAATTCTAAAGCTCTATTCTTAATAATGATCCTGAAAAGTAATGTAATTGTAAATACATAGTTGTGGACATGATAGAATTAGGCAAAAATGATTTTTTTTCATTTGTTATTAGTTTTGTTCATTTTTTCAAATAAATTTTTTATTGTTCATTAGAATAGATGAATACAGCATGACTCTCAGAGCCCAGCATGAATCTGCATTGTTTTTTGCAGTAGGATGAAAAATTTTCACTTGTAAATCAAGCAAATCTAACGAAGTACAACAGCTTCTGGACACACCTACTGAGCCACCCAGGTGTGGGAAAGAATTCTAGGGACAGACCACAGGTAAAGATATAACTGGTTGTCTTTACTTTCTCACTTACTATTCTCAAATAACAATCAAGTCACTTTTATTTACAAAGAGCTACCTGCCTGAAGTAGAATATAATCAATTACTTTTCTTTATGGTCAGCGGGTAAAATGGAAATCCAGAAAACAGAAAGTAAGGGCTCAGGCATAAAGCCGTTCCCTCCTGTTCGCTCTCCATGAAGAGTGCTCTATCTTGACCAGTGACAGTCTTGTAGCGTTGGCACCCAGGTTTCATAAAACATATCATACCAAGTCATTAATTTGCAAGTGAAACTAGAATTGATAGAACTTTCCTTAAAACAAATGAACAAATATTCTTTGAAAAATTAGATGGTTGTTTTATATATTGTGTTACGCATGTTGCAGTTCTGCATTAATATCACATTCTCTGGTAATTAAAGAGGTTACTGGCAGTGAAGACAGGAAGATGGCACAAAGAGTAGCCTTTATTCTTATCAGTAGTATTAATTAGCTTTTTTCATGCTGTTTTACTAGTGGAATTGTCCTTTAACACAATGGGAGTTTTACCTGCCTAAGAAGCACAGAGTTTCTGCAGAAGTTACTAAAATCTAACAGGTTGACCAAGACGAACACTGTGACATGCAGCCTGCTGCAGAAGGATAGGCAGAAGAGGCATGAACGTCAGTAAGCCGACAGCAACCCACAAGAGCAAGCAAAGAAAACTGTTAAAACCAAGGCCTGTAAGGCTTTTACTGTGTTTACTCTGCTGTACCCAGCTTTGTACCTCCGAAAGATAAGAGACATTGTTTGAAGTTGCTGTTTTTAAAGCCCTTCAGCTAGCTAGTGAGTCACAGGTATCCACAGTGAAAGGGCTTTGAGGTGCCCCAGGAAACCGGGCTTGTGTTACAGACACAACTGGAAGTCATGCCTCTGCAACCAGCCTCAGGGGGGGACTGCATGGTGCAGCTCCACTCAAAGTGCAGCATGAGAAACCTGGACTGCTTTCCAACTATGAACTCACAGGTGACATACCAAGAGATACAGGGCTTACCTTAATACACTGCTTGCCTTGTATTACAGCAGATGTATTTTCAATAGGCTTAAAGCCAAAGAAAGTGCAAAACATAAATACAGCTGTTCTGTGCTGTAGTGAACTTTGTTAAATCACTTTTGGAAAAATACATTCAAATTTTACAATTCCTCTTGAATATATCTATTTACTGGCAGTCTTTAAAATTCAAAAAACTATTAGTTCTTTTATGCAAGAATTAGCAAGAGCAGGTTGTCAATGCCAGCGTATGGCAGTGTTGGTAACAGAAACTGATGTTGGAAATCATGATGTGAAGCAATCAATCATTTACTTCTAACCATGCTGTCTACTGCGGCACTTCAAGCTGTTTTGTTCAAGTCACACTTATTTCATCTATAGTCTTTGGGGCTCGTTCTGTCCACTTTTGTAGTTATCCCCTATTTAATAAAAATATTTCCCAAATTTATAGAATTTACTGCTGAGGAGGAGGGTAATAATGAACAGTAAGTTTCTAGCTTTTGTTCTGTGATAGTCTGCATTACTGAAATGTATACCAGGTGATAAAAGACAGAAAACAGCAAGAGAAACATCACACTGCCCAGGTATGAGAACTTGATGCCTTCAGTTACTTTCAGAAACATAAGTCTGCAGCCTTCTTCCATCAACCCCTTATATTTTCCAGACTGGAACCAAAATGTAGTAAAGTTTTTATGTTATTTTTAAATTTTGGCTGAAGCGAGTTAGATGTAATAGGGAGGACGCTTATGTTGGAAAGTCTTATGTCACTGTGAATTTTGGCACAGTATCCACTGACGTAACACCAGAAGTAGCACCATTGATTTGAAAATGTTGTTCCATGGGGGGAGGAGGGGGTTTAATGCGTTTTTCCAAAAGACAGTAATAATCCTATTACTGTCTGATAATAGCTTGGTTTTCATTAATTTTCTCTAGTGTTTATCAAAGGTTGTAAAAATAGGCATACTGTGTTCTACAAAATTCAGTCACTTTATGTAGAACTGCAGTTTTTCGTAAGACTGCAATGGTAATGTGTAGAGTCAGTTGAAGGACCTTCCAAACATGTCATCCTGACATAAATCTTTACTGTTTTCAGAGATATTAAATACTTTGCTTTTTAATAAGTTGGCTTATGAAGAGCAGCAAGCCACTTAGTTACAGACACCAGTCCTCTGCAAAACTCATAGCTCACTGGTTCAGTTCTTAACAGAAATAACCAGGAGGACAAATTCTCCAAGAAATCCATTCTTTTGTTTAGTCTTTCAACTGCTGCAGGACATTGGATTTAGATTTTTTTTCCTTGTATTTTACAAATACCAAGCTCTGTAAGCCAAGGTCTGCCCTTCATTTTAACTCACAGATCTTCCCTTAGATTAGTGTAAAAGTATAAGCTTGATCATTAGGGTTTATGTAAGTGGATTCATGAGTGTAATATGGTATTGGATGGTTCTCTGTTACAGACCTCAGAGCCAAAAAGCACTTGTACAGCAGCGTATGCCCCAACCGCCCCAAAGTCTTAAAAAAGAAATTATATTGTGATTTCATCCTAAGCTTCACTTTATGGACTTAACAGGTCTCTTGGATCTTGCACTTGGAACTGTTAAAATTTCTCTGGAAGCTAAGCAGCACAATACTTGGTGGAGTTGTTTGTTTGTTTGTTTTTTCTCTTTTAAACACTCTCTCAGACTGTTTTAATCAACAGCCCAAGGACCAATATTAATAGTTTGTACCAAAGAAATAAAGCTCATCAGTTTTAAAAGATGGATGCACTGCAGCAAGTATCTTCCAGAGCCCCACTACAACTCTGATTAGGAACATGGCATCGCTACCCTACACAGCCTGAGGGAATACAGTCTCTTTGGCACCTCAGTCTTCACATGGGGTAAATATTTGGCGGTCCTCTATTAAGACATTCTAGGAAATGGGGTTATGCCAGAACAGCATTTTGGGCATCTTTTAGCACTGCTCCTTCCTTAGGGTACAATGTAAGTCTATGGAGCACAGGGGAAAGGAGATGGCACTGTTGCCAGGAGAAGCCCCATAATCAGTTGTTAGGGAAAGAAGGGGAGGCAAAGTTCCGAATGGAGTACACATTAGACTAATACAACTGAAACATGTTAGTCAGCAGTAATCATTCTTAAATACTTGAAAGTGGTCACATAAGAGAGTAGATGACTTCAAAGCAACTTCTGAATAATTTATTTAAACCAGCGCCATTTCTGTGTGCAGCCCCCATGAACCTATCAGCTCAGAGAACTGACTTTGTACAACTACACTCCACATGGCTTCTTCCACCATCATCACCTCTACAAAAAAAGAGTGATTAGCCTTCTTGCCCTTAACCACCCTAACCACAATGCTGACTTGCTGAAACAGATAGGGGGAAAAAAAGAAAACACTTTTTAATTCAAGTTATATGAATACTTGGACTATATACTATATATAAGTAATGATGGAACAAAGTCCCCCAGACTTCAAAACATGAAGTGGCAAGTATTATCAGAAACGCATTCAGACAGCTTATGTCCATCATTAATTTGGTGCAAAAGAAACAAAGATAGTCAAAGTCTGGTTAAGAACCCAGAAATTAAATATGGAATTTGGCAACATTCACAATCAGGCATGCCCAGATGTCTAATAAATCCAGGCAGAGAGCCACAGTAATTTTTTCTCTAAAGCATATAAAAGGGATTTTTCAGATAATATTTAAAACACTAAAACAGTAAAAAGATGTTGGGTTTTGTTATGTATGCACAATAATATTTCCATAATCAGCATATTCACATTACTATTTTTCTTGCTAGTTCTACCATTTCTAAATGTGTCACATCTTGTCAAATGTGACAACTTCTGGCAAACCTACTGATGGATCTCTTAGGCCTTAACTCTTCAACGATTCCTTTAAGGAACACCATAAATGAGAACATAAACAGTGCTTAACTTGTAAGCGGTTGTTCTTTTTTGGCAACTAAGGCTCAGCCGAGGTACTCAGATCATGCAAATTTCAGAAAACAGAAATCATGTGATAAATTCTAGTAATTTCCCTACATTCTACAGAGTGAAGAAGTATTTTAAGTAGATTTCCATACACTGCCTAATCTAGTACAACTGACATTCAACAGTTTTCTTTTAAAGCAAACAAAAATAAGTAAATTATATTAAAAACTACAGTTTTTCTCTGAGATGTTAAGGATACTGTATTTCAGTAGCCATCAGAAAGGGACCTAGAATGGAAGAACAAAATCACTGTATTAATAAGGGACTAGCTGAAAAGCAGCTGTTGTGTCAAACAATAATTAGATTTCTGGGTACAGTGCTCATCCATAAAACAAAACCAGAAAATGCTGAGGCTGGGACTTTAGCTGCCAAATACGCTTCTAAAATCTTGTATCAGTTCCACTACATATTACCTGCAATACAACTGTCCCAAAGCCGAAGTAAGTAACACTCACAGGCTGAGCACCTGTGGTATACAAGATGTTCAGCTCACAGCTGGAGACAAATCCATGTGACTCATGCAGGGAGGAGTTTGAAATCAATTTTTTTTTTTTGTCGTTGATTTAACATCAACTACAAAGGACCTTTTGTCCACCCTGAACAACAATAAATTTCAAATAAATTTTGGCACAAATTGGCAAGTCTCCCAAATAACCGAGTCCTATTAATTGCCATATAGTTACACAAGCCTATCTTTTTGTAGAGCAAGTATAGACCCTTTCCAAATTGTAATTCCACCAGGAATTTATGACTGGAAAGAATAAGACCCTCATCATCATAAGCACCTATCTAATGAGCATGAAATTATTCACTCTGCTCCCTTCTTCTTTGCAAGCTGAGTAGCAGCTACTAGTGTCCTGCAACAAATGAAAATTCTCTAAATCCATGCATCTGAAAAAAGAGCAACGCTTTTAATTGAACCTAGATACAACAATACTACTAAACCTAACATTTATCAGAAAGCTAACTTTTCAGGCCAAATAGCATGCCTTATTCATGCCAATTCTGCCACTAAAGTCAATGAAGTTAATTGTATGAGCTACCCTAATTTTGGCCTTCAAATAATCTAATCTACTATTCCACTGGAAATACAAAATTCCAAACTCTAGTGACCAGTTTTAAAACTATCCCGTGTTTGCCAAGGCATGTTACATATTAAGAAATAAAAATTGTCCAAATTTAACAACAGTTATTCTCTCATGAAGTCCAAAACTTTCTCAATATGCCAACATTCTACAGTTATTAATGGAAGACCTGACTAAAAGCATTCACAGCACATAAACTGTATAACTTGAGCAATTAACTCAAGAGTGGGAATTTAGTCCTTTATATCTCTGCAGCTGGCTCTAATTTAAGTCAATTTCTGCTGCTGTATTAGAAATAGGAGTTTAACATTATGTTTGGAAGGCACTGAAGAGAAAAAATGTGCTCACAAACTCCATCTGACCTATAGAATGACCTTAAGATACTAAAGTAATATTAATAAAAATGCTAATAATATTATTTCACTTGGTTTCTGACTGCCACAGCAGAAATAAAATAATAGTAGCTTGCAGTGTATGTAGAAAAATTTTTGGCCCCAATTCACATCTGAGCAAACCTTGTTTACACACAATTTCTTTCCTGCATCTTCTTTCAAGGCATTTCACTTTAGAGATTGCATTTATCAGTAAATTGTGCTTTATCAGTAAAGTGTGCTTCCTCCATGAAGACAAGTGCTTGGAGACCCTCCTAAGCAAAGACGTGTTTTCTGTTCTTTAGCTTAATTCAACAAACACATTTCCAGTCACCCGGCAGAGGACCAAATCCTGCTTGTTTCACCCATGCAAACAGTTACAGAAGTATACTTTCCAGCTTCAGACAGAATGGCTAAACCCCTAAGCTTAAAGCTTAAGAACAGGAATATCAATTTGTGCAGCTCTCTTCTGATGATGATGTACACTGTTAGCCTGCGCAAGCAAAAGGAAGAAACCTATTTTGAGCAGAGACACCTAACGCCAGCTTTACTGTTTCAGCACAAATGACAGAAATGGTTTGCTTTGGGAGCAAATAACACTTAGACCTGCACACCTGAGGTTGTAAACTCTATTTTGGCTTATGCTGAAGCTCATTCTACCACATTTTCAGCATTACTATAACTGATTTTATGCAAGTCAAAACCAGCCTGGGCTTGCACAATCACACGTTTCATTTGCTGAGTAGGCATGCCTTTAGAAGGCTAGTGAATTAGTTTCCTAGCATTTCTTCAACGTTTCTGCATAAATCAGTGCAAGACAATCACACAGTAAAAGCAACAAGAGCTCAGTTTAGTATAAATACTACCCAAGAATGACAAAACCTCTATATCTGCAAAGCAAAGCAAAAACAAATGCAGCCAGAAAAGGATGCTTCCAGTACACCGACCTTTCCTCACTTGGCTGGTGTCAAGGGACAAGACAAAAAACTGGCAAAAACCCCCTCAAAACAATTATTGTGCACAACAGGTGATCCTGAAGACATTTTACTTTCAGTGACAGAGGTTACCTTGCAGAATGTAAAAGAAAAAAGCGACAAAAACTTCTGAGCTGAATATATTCTCAGCGCCTGTTCCCACAGAAAACGTGGGTGAGAGCAAAACCTGACCCAGCCCAGAAATACAGCCCCAACAGGATGCTGCCCTAGCTCTTTACCGTCAACCGCACTCAAACCCTACTGTCACGTCCCTCAAAATCATTCACTTTTTAAGCCAATTTAAATACGCTACTGATTTTTTTTACCCGATTAAGCGCTTAAAATGAGGCTGGAAAACAGGGGGAAACCTTTCCACCGAGTAATGTACCTGGTAGGAAGAGCAGTCCACCCTCTGGATGAACGCAGAAACGTGTCCCCCGCAGCCCCTTACCGTGGCCTCGCAGCCCGCACTGGCCCGGCGACGAGTCCCAACGGCCCCCAACGGCCCCCAACGGCGCCGGCAGCGCGCGGCCCCACCCCGCTCCCACAGCACGGTCCGCGCTCGCCGGCAGGATCTCCTCGCAGCCCCGCCGGGCTGCGCTTCCCCGGACCGAAGCTCACAAGTGCCATTCAAGGGGAGGGATCCGTGAGTTGGACGTGACTAAGCCGCGAGGCTCGGCGGCGGCAGGGGGGAAGCTCCCCGACCTGCCCTCCACCGCCCGCTACCGCCAGCCTCGCCGGACCTTTCTGCCCTCACCCCGATCGTCCCCCGCGGGGAAGGTGGGCGGGAAGGCTCATCCCCAGAGAGCCGCGCACCTCTGCCGCCCAGCCCGCAAAGCTGCTCACCTCAGCCCGGCAGCGCAGGGCGACTCCCACCTTCGCAGCCCGCCGCGTTGCCGGTCCCTCCTCGCCCTCGAGACCCCGCCGCCTCTGCCCCTGCCAGCCGAGCAGCCGCTCACCTGGCCCCAGGGGACCGCCCGTCTCGTCCCGTCCCGTCCCGCCCCGCCCGCTCGGCACTGGCCGCAGGAGACGCGGCGGCCGGCCCCGGCAGCTGGGGCAGCCGCTGGACGCGGCCGGGGGGGCGGAGGCAGGCGAGGGAGGTGCTGCGAGGAGTCGAAAGGGCACCCGGCGCGGTGGCGGCCGGCGGGGCCGCGCGGGAGCGGTCCCCGCGCCCCCTCGGCAAGGCGGGCCCGGTGGCGGCGGCGACTGAGGGCGCCTCCTCGCCCGGCGGCCCCGCGGGTGCGGGCGTCGTCCCGGGCCGCTGTGGGGAGCGGCGACCCCGCGGGGCAGCTCCTGCGGCGTGCGGCTGGCCCGGGACAAGCTGAAGGCAGCGAGCGGAACCGGCCAGGTAGAGAGGAAATGTGGGGACGCTTTGCAGCTGGATACAACGAACTCGCGGGGGAGGAATGACCGCTCCGATTAAACTCTTCTAAATTCCCTGGTGGACAACGTGTTCAATGTTAAAAGGGCCTTTTTTTCTTGCTTAACTTACTTCACTTTTAAAACAGACTTAACTACATTAAGCCTTAACGTAAATGTAGTTTTTCAGAGATGGCAGCCTTAATTCAATTTCGTTCGAGATTCATACGTTCAGTCAGTTCAAACTAGGGATGGTGTGAATGAACTTCACTTAGCCATCAGAAGGACAGCAGTAGGCTGCAGCCGTGGCCCTCCTCTTCCCTCTTCTTAATTGTTTGGGATGAAGCGTATTCTGACAACACAGCATTTTCAATGACTTTTTTTTAATTGCTTTACATCATCAATTTTTAATTGCTTAAAATAACCGAAATGTTCAGGAACCCCTTTCTGTGTGTGGGCTGGAGCTTCAGTCACTAGGCACCGCTGAGAAGAGCCTGGCTCCGGGGCATAGCTGGGGAAAGCAGCTCACACTGCACATCCTGAGGGAAAGGCTGGAGCTTTAGGCAACAACTCTTCTCAGTGTCACTGAAGATAAGAGAGGGACAAATCCTACAAACTCCACAGACAGCAGGCCTTCCTGAGGGTGCAGGGTGTGATGAGTCCACGTGATGAGCAGGATTTCATAGGGAAATACTTGTGAAGAAGAGCTGCAGTTAGATGAAGAGGCTTGTTTCATTTTGCGTAGATCGATGATTTCTTTGGATGCTTTGGAGCCAGCATCTAGTGGTACACAAGGCTGGTGCTTTTGCAGTTCCTCACATAGGAAAAAACAGAAGGCATTTATCTTTCTCTACCTTGATTAGTAGGATATCATTAGCTTCCTCAAATGTTTAAGTACCACAAATGGTGTTCTCTTCCTAGCTCATACTGCTTGTGAGATGCTTATACCACATCTGACCTGGAAGTCTGAGGTAAATAAGGAAGAAGAGAAAAATTGTCCTGAAGTTAATGCTAGGGGCGTGATATGTGAGAGTATTGTTTGTCTATGAAAAGACTTGCCTAGCAGCTCTATATCAGTACTCTTCTGACACATCCACAGTGTGCTTTACCAGTGTGGCTTAGTGATGTCTCAACAGAAAGGCTAAAAGGTTGAATGAGGTTGGAAACTGAAGCCCAGCTTACCCTGGGCGTGTTACACGTTGGCAGTGCAGGGTTAGTAAGCTTACTGCGTTGCTTGTTGTGTGAATAGTGTACAGATAAATGGAAGTCTGCCTCTGTTCAGCCAACACCTCTGACAAATGACATCGTCTTTTGGATAAAAGTCAACCAGGTGCTGAATTTTCAAGCACTGAAATGTAACTGCAGGCAGGGGAATTACCTCAAAATACCTATTTCCTTTCCACTCAGATCAAGTTGATTTATTAGGGGAAAATACAGTGTAACTTACCAAAGGAAAACTCTCAATTTATATCTGTAATTGTTTATTTAAACTGTGTGTTACATACAACTGCATAGTATCCAGTAACATAGAGAGAAACCAAACAGAATTTATTGGTAACGACCTGAAACCGAGGACAAAGTAAAGAACTGAATTCCGAAAATTCATTTTTATAGCTGTGCTCTGATGGAAAAGTCCCTGAAATCTATCCACTCACTCAGGTACGAGTACGCCAGCTATACAGTTCTAGGATCTGGCCAGTGTCGCACGCAAGCCAAAGGCAAACTGCTATGCACGTACCAAGAAAACCTAGACTATAGCAGGTCTGATGAACAAGCGTGGATAACTGAACAATAAAGAACTTTTTCATTCCATTAGTTTTGTCATGTTTTTGAGAAAACAAACAAACAAAAAAAGTTGTCTTAATTCAGGTTGCTCAATGCCTCCTGTCTTGTATGCTTGTGCAATACTGAACACCAGCTTAGTAGGAATGGCAGGTGATGTGCAGGTTTAAGAGAATGATACTCCCTTGGAGAGAAGGAGGCAAACCTCTCCCCAGGCAAAACGATCATATTAAATAACATCCTGAATAAAGCTAACAGCTCTTGGAGCTGGAAGTCTCTGCACAAATTTGTTGATCAAAAGGCAGCTAACTTGAAAATGGGAGCACAGATACCATAAACTGGTGTCGATATAAGTTTGGCCATTCATCTTCCAAGTAGAGGCATACTGGATTTCAAGGGTTCAAGGCATTTTATTTTCACCTGTGTTCAATGTAGAAACCCCAACGGTGACTCCAACAAAGCCAGTGCCTAAAAAATTCCCATTAACTTCACCTTGACCAGAATTACATTTTATACTTTCTAATTTGTTTGGGATTTATTATTATTTTTTCTTTATACTCTTTCTCTATTTATGTGTTTGTATACATGTTTCCTAGGGAGATAAGGACATTACTGTGACATACTGCAGCATTCATTTAATGTTTATAATTGATGTATCCAAATGGGACTTGTTCTAATGATGTAATTCCTGTCTCAGTACAAAAGGAAAATATCAGTAGTTGACAAGAGAAAGGGAGGAGGAAAGGTGGTGGAAGAGGTGAAGTCTGTTTGCCTTTGTGCTGTGAAGGCAGGACGCCGTTGTTTCACAAAGGTGCTTGACGGGACAGGCCCGTTCTGTGCTTGCTTCTCTCCTTCCCTCTTCCTAGTGCACAGGACTGGAGGTTGCTTTGCCCTGTGGTGTGTAATGTGGTCAACCCCAGGGAGTTTAAGTAGACCATTCTTTTAAAAAGAACTAAGCATAACGTTAGGGGAATGACTGTTTCAATGAATCACATTAATGTAACGCCATTTATGTCAAATCTATTTAATTTTAAAACAAAGCAAAAAGACCTGATGATTGCCATGACTCTGGATTTTGGGGGATTTTGTCTTCTTTGCCACATTACATGTTTCTGCAAACACAAGAAACTGGCTGGAGGCACAAAGAAGCAGTTAAAATGTTTACGCTTCTCTGTTTAATATATAAATGTAGCCATCCCAAAAAATCCTTCATGTTCTGCTCTGTAATCTCATGTACTAGTTGTAAGAGTCACGTAAATTATAGATTATTAGGTAAAAAGCACGTTAGGTTGTTTTTTAAACTGATGGTAACCTTGAAGATTAAATAAAATCACCTCCGAGTCTTTCGGTCTGTGTTCTGTTTTCAGTGTCACAAAGATGTAAACAGCAAGTGAGCAATTTTAGGATAAGGAAATGATACGGACTAGCTGTGATGCTAAAGAGTTAAATATATCAAGGGAGGAGGATCTTAAGTCTAATCTTAAAACTACACTTATTTAGCACAAAGTTGAGAGCTCGGTTTGTGAAAAATAGGCTGCCTCTGTTCAAAAATTGTGCCTGACCAACAAATCCATATCTTACAAAAGAGTCCTTGGAGTAGATATACCTATCTAACATTCAAATAGAATAACTACTTATTAATATTATTTTGTCAGAACTTAGCATATAGGCGTGGATACCATGAGCGCAGTGTTTGCTGAATGTTAACTGAACCAATATGTAAAAGAAATCTCTTAGATATGCAATCATTAAATAAGGAGGTTTAGTCTATCCAGATGTGATTTTACACGTTGTCAAATACTAAATACAACACCCAGGGTAAGATTTTCTCCTGACTGTTGCAATTTCTTCATAAGAAAAGAAACATGTAATTTATTCTCTAGTGAAGGTCCAGGAAGGATATTAAAATAAGAATAATAACTATAACTCCATGGTTACCTTCTAAGCTTCAACTCACCAAAGAAATATGCATTTCACTAGTTTTTAAAAGAAAACACATTTAGAGAGTTGTGCCTTACATCAGTAATGATGACAAGTGATATTTATGTTGCCCATGTTATTTGGCCATATTGAATTCCATGTTGCAGGTCCTCCTGCTTACAGACACACAGCTTGTTATACTGGGCTGTATTCCCGACCAGTGTCCTCATTGCATTCACATTCCAAAATGGGATAAGGGTGGGAGGCAATTTGTTAGGTACCCAGGCCAAAAGAAAAGAGAAATATCTGATGCTGTTTTGTTTAGCAAAATTTCATCCTACTCAGACAAAGAGCAAGTGGCTATATGTAGCAGCAGGATGAGCACCCTGCTTTGTTGGGTGACCAGCCCTTCAGTACTTCACCCTCTGCATGTTTTCATGCAACGCCCCATCTTGTGGAGTTGAGAGCCTTCATTATCAACTGGTTGGAGCTAAAAGTGAACAGAGCACAAACTGAAATGCAAGAAATTCCATTTAAACATAGGAAAAAACTATTTTATGGTGAGGGTGATCAAACACTGGAGCAGGTTGCCCAGCGAGGTTGTGGAGTCTCCATCCATGGAGGTATTCAAAAGCTGTCTGGATACGGTCCTGGGCAACCTGCTGCAGCAGCCCCTGCTCTGCAGAGGAGGTTGGACTAGACAATCTCCAGAGGTGCCTTCCAGCCTCAGCCAGTCTGTGATGCTGTGAGAAGAACTGCTGCTAACACTCTGCTTTCCCTCTACTATAAAAATACACTTTTGGCCAAGCAAAGGACAATGATCCTCAAATTGTAAAAAACTTGGAGGTGACGAAAGGCTCACATACCCAAAAGCCCAGACCGAGGTGCTAATTAACATTATGGGAAACTGCAAAGAAGAGTTGCCAAGGAAAGCAGTTTGGAAGAGAACACCTGGAAAGGGCTATAAAACCTTTCAATTCTCTTATTTATGACACTCACTCTTTTTAAATTGTACCAACATTTGTATTTCCATTACACAAACATTTTAAAGGAGTTGTAAGTTGTCCATAAAAAATGAGTCCGTGTGGATCTTGGCAGGCAAATTCTCATTCTGGGAACATTTCACATTTTTGCTTTTCCTTTTTTAAAAACTTAATTTACAAAAAAGCTGTATTAACCTTGGTAAGTTTACACTGACTCTAGTAATTCCACATTAAATGCTGTTGTGTAGTAAGACCTTGATCATAGCAGGAACTGTTAAAATATATCTCAGGGGATTACTATACCCCTGTTGCTTCCCAAGTCTATGTAACCTGTAAAGCAACAGAGAAGGATCTTTTTTTTATCAGGGAACACATTTCCAATGTATGGTCTGCAATGTGTATCTTTCACGTACCAGGGAAGGGATTTTAGCTTTGATGCCAAGTCCTTTTCTCCCTGACAACACTCTTTTTCTTCTTTTCTTGAGAGGAAAAATTGCCTTTATCATTGTCCTGTCTAAACTCCATTTTCAGCTTTGCCGCATCTTTCAAACACAGTATGTGTATCTCAGCTGTAAAATAAGAGGTAGATGGAGGCAGGCAGAGTAAAATGTGAGATGCCATTGCATTTTGAGGATCAGCAAGGGAGGCAACCTGCTTTTTATGTATCAAAGGAGTTTTCCTTCCCCCAGTTTAACTCTCTGATTTATTCCTGTTTCGCAGTCTTGAACACTGCCCACAATTTACAGCAAGTGATTGAATCAGGGAGTGGGGGGAGACCTTGGCCAACTGCTGCAGTACTTCTGGAAGACCTTTCTCCTGAAGTTTCAATTCCTACGACTTTAATGCTACTGACTGTATTCCTTTTCAACCTTTTCCATTTTTCAGTCTTTTATTGGTTTGGAAGGGAGGAAAGTAGTTCCTAAAAGGTCCACTAATCCATGCTGCCTCTGATTTTACACCAGCATAAATCTGTTTCATGAAGTTTCTTTTTAATCATACTAGAACTTTTGGGAGGAAAACCAGAGTTGGAAAAATTTTCAGCTCAGAAGAGCCCTTCCGCCATGGCTCTGCCTTGGATGCAGGAGTATATACATACAGAAGTCACAAAACTGGCTGGTAATACTGGTATTCTGTAGTAGGATGAAGGCAAAGGAGGTATCTAGCTTTCCAAAGAGTTCAGCATATCTAGAATTTACAGTAAATGATTTCTGAGGCGAAGACTGGAATTTCAAGTGCTGTTCAAGTGGCAGCTTCTGGGACAGGCTACGTGCAGCTAGACAACTTACTACAGGTCAACTATGTTTCAACAATCCTTACACCTGGTTGGAAGCAGAAACTACACATGGTAAGAGCCATCACATAAGATATGGGTAGTTATCTTCCTCTGGGATGCATTGAAATCACTAGTGGCATGTCTGGTATCTGATGGAAAAGGACAATAAAATGGTAGACTGCAATTTGGTTGTTCACCTATAGACCAGAGGTAATATTTCAACCCTTTTCTGTATACATTAGTTGTTTTATACTAAATATCTTTTCATTTAATCTTTTAAAATGTTAATGGTGATGCTAATATGTCATTCTTGGTGGTGCCAGAAAGCTCTTTGGCTAAGTGAACCACAGGAGTTTTAATAAACCTCAGCACTGCCATTACTTGTAATTTGACTGACATTCTGAATGCTCTGTTAAGAAAATTCACTTCTTGTTTCTACCTAGGTCAAATAATTTTCAGTATTAAATATTAAACAACCTATAATACTGGATGTTTGAGATAAAAAAAGAAGTACATGAAGTGCCAGGAAATTAATGTTTTCTTCTACCCTTACATGCCTGTCTCCTCAAATAGTTTGGAATGTCTTCTTAAAAGTCCTAGATACTTCACAAAACTTGATTTTATTAAAAAAAATAGTTTTTGCAACTGGAGTGACTCAATTGTATAAAACATGTTTTTATAAGAGAAGCTATTACATTTTGTGTCATGGTGAGAGAGGGAACATTTTTTAATTTAAAGAATTACAGCTTTTTGGCTGTACAGCTTTTCTGTATTGCATCTCTTACAATTATTTTTGGTCTTCACCCCTCTTCTTTCAGGCTTACTTGGCATTTGCCCCGTTTTTCAGATATTGTATGTATTTATCTAGATGAAAGCCTCCATTGGGATAAGCACAGTAAAGCTCTGCAGAGCTTAAGGGAGTAAAACCTTTGAAAGAAAACTGTCAGTCTGATTCTAGACCATTGTGTCTTTTCTACTAATGTTTTTCTACTCCTGAAGCCCTACTTACTCCTATTGCTTGCTTACATTACTTATTATATTGTATTCTTAATCACTTTTTATATCTCCAGTTCACCATTAGATTCCCTCTTCCTACCGACCCTGTTTTGCTGTTCAGCTAAATGCAGTAATTTGGCCAACCATGGAAAACACAGGATTGTACTCCCCTAAATCCAGCTTTGCATAAATAGAACTCACTTTAGTCTTGAATTTGATCCATGTGCTAATTATTTTACTGAAATCAAATGGGCAGCGTACTGAGCATACAGGTCCTTACTTTTCTATCTGTTACACTTAGGGGAATGTTTTCCTTGTCCTTCACAGCATCTTTAAACTCTTAGCAAAATTCTCCTTGAGGCAAGCAATCATATACATATACATCATATTACAAAAAAGATGATATTGCTATATTTCTTTATACTAAAGAGCAACTTTAAGCTTCCAGTTCAGGTTAGCTTTTTTTTATGAGCAAAGAAAATAATAAGATACTCAAGAGAAAGTAATGTTTGTGTCTTACAGTCCACCTTGACACAGTGGCAAACACTCGTGAACAAACTACTATTGTCTCTTCCTGTAAAGTTACTGGAATGTACAGATTTAGAGAAAAAAAAAAAGTCAGATTTTTTCAAAACTTTATGCAACCCCAAATTTTGCTCCAAGTCTCTCAAACTGTGTTCAGAAAACATGTAGACATGGCACTTCAGTACATGGTTTGGGAGGCACAGTGGTGTTGGGTTAATGGTTAGGCTTGATCTTAGACATCTTTTCGAACCTTATTATTCTATTCTATTCTATTCTATTCTATTCTATTCTATTCTATTCTATTCTATTCTATTCTATTCTATTCTATTCTATTCTATTCTAATTTTGTTTTGTTTCAAAGCTCTGCTTATACTTCTGTGCTTTATATCAAGTCCTTGCTTGGTCTGGTAGCTGACACCTGGAACAAGCTTAATTAAGACACAAATTAGTTGCTTGGAGCAGACCAGAACAGGTGTAACAATGGTCTTCATGTTTTCCAAGAATACTGTGGAATAGTATAATGAAAAAAATAAGCAAGAATATGGATGTTTGTACTCAGACAGTAGGATCTAAATTTTTTTTTTCTCAGTACTTGTGTTTGGCCTTACATTCCTAATTATTCTTAAATTCATTGCACACTGAGATTCATCTATGATCTTTAGGGACCATATATGACATTTCATGAGATCTTGTCTTGGCAGTAGTTTTCTACCAGCAATATAAGGGTTAACCTTATAACTTCTGGTAACTTCAGGAAAATCATATTTGCAAGGTCTTCCGGCAACAGTCTTGGGTACCTTGCATCTTTTTTTATCTGCTAAGTTTTTACTTAGCCACATATTAGTTGTGGTTTCTTTGTTTGCTGTTAAGAACATTTTTCATTTTATTTAATGGTTTAGTACATTAAAACGCTGCCCCACAGAAATATTTCCATTTCAAAATAATTTGTCATATTAAATTGTTAGGTCTTTAAAATATTAACTTAGCTTTATGATATCTTCAAAGAGCTGTCTTCAGGATTTGCCTTTCATAATATTAAAATATTTGAAGCTGAATAATTTGATTTCAAATGTATGACATATGTGAGGTAATTTCTGGGGTCTCTTAGTTCCAGAGACTGTATCAGGCATAAGCGTAAGAATGATCAATGTCACTAAGGGCAAGGTAAGCCAGAAGCCACAGTGAGCATCTGGCATGTGTGTTTCTCTCTGCCATATCCACACAGTTCTTGAGTTCCATATTTTGCAGCACTGTGAAGTAAGAATGTGGTCCGAGCTGCACTAAAAACACTTAAGTGGCAGTATATTGTAAAAGAAAAGAGATATTGCTGCTTGTAAAGGATAACAGAAACTATGATAGTACACGTGGTGAGTTGGCCTTCTCCAGCTGCCAGGCACCCACCCAGCCACTCTCTCATTCCCCCACCTCAGCAGGATGGGAGAAAATGAGCTTTTTCAGCTCAAGGTCAAAATAAAGGCAAGGACAGGCAAAACAGACGACTTGGGGAAAATTTGTTTATTGACAAGTAACATAGAGTTGGATAGTGAGATACAAAGGAAAAATCTAAAACACCTTCCTCCCACCCCTTGTTTTCCCAGGCTTAAATTCCCTTCTTCATTCCCAACTCCTCTCCCCCCTCCCCCCTAAGCTGCACAGGGGAATGGGGAATGGGGCTTGCGGTCAGTTTAGGACAGTTCTCTGCTGCTCCATCGTCCTCACACTTTTCCCTGCTCCAGCATGGGCCCTCACCACAGGCCTTAGTCCTTCAGGATAAACCTGCTCCAGCATGGGTGCACCATGAGACGCAGTTCCTGTCAGGAGAAGCCGCTCCAATGTGGGCTCTCCATGGGCTGCCATGCCTTCAGGATATATCCACCTCCATGGGCGGCAGTGTGCTATCTGCTCTACCATGACCCTCTCTGTGGGCTGCAGGGAAATACCTACTCCACTGTGGTCTCCTCCAGGGGCTGCAGGGGAGTCTCTCCTCTGGTGCCTGGAGCACCTCCTCCCCCTCCTTCTTCACTGGCTTTGGTGTCTGCAGGGCTGTTTCTCTCACTGTTTTTCCTCACTCCTCACACTGCCATGTGGTGTTTTGCCCTTTCTTGAACACATTTTCCTAGAGGTGCCACCAGCATGGCTGCGCGGCTCAGCCGTGCCCTGGAGTGGGCCGGTTGGAGCCAGCTGGAACCATCTGTATCTGGCACAGGGTAGCCCCAGCCACTGTGCACAGAGGCCTCCCCACAGCCCCCCCGCCATCAAAACCTTGCCACCAACACCCAAGGCATTGCATTAAAGTTCTGTATTGCTTTTCAGACAGGGGTAAATCAGAGTTGGTTTTCTGAGCTCTGTCAATTTAAGTTATGTCAGTTTAAGACCCCAGACATCCTCTAGTGAGAGACTGACACTTTGGGGTACAGACTGTCCCCTAATGCCACAAGGCGCTGCTGAAACAACAGATTTATTATGGTTCATGTGGCAGTTGCACACTGCTGTGGTAACAAAATTCTGCCATAGACTAATAAAATATATTCACAAATTGCTGAAGATGAAAAGCATGCTTTGCACATCCGAACTTGATCATTTTGCCAAGAAAACATCTCAAGGTCCAATAATTATATTTTGTATTAAAAAATGGCCCTTTTTTTTGTGATGGCTGAAAAAATGGCTGGTTTTCTGCAAAACTAATAAAAATGTCTTTCTCTCAATTTAGTCAACTATCTCTAATTCCATTTAATTTAAATTTGCTGACATTTCAGATCTCTTTTATGTGTACTGGCTCTCCAGCATTCTATTAATAACATAATTGTAGTTTAAAAGATTCAGCTATTGAAATATAAAGATATTATCAGCTTAAAGATAATGTAGATTTTTTAGGCCCTGGTAACTCATCTAATCCTGGTAGCAGATGTTTCAGCTCTGTCTTCAAGCTATTGTGATGTGACCAGGGGGACAAAAAGAGACTTCAAGTGTTCCTGCATGATTGGAATTTTTCACAGTTGATAGCTGGAAACCAAAAATCTTGAAAGTGCTAATCTTAAGATACAGTAAACCTAGCAACAGAAAAGTAGTTTACTGGGAAAAATTGAACTTGCTGCCTGGATTCTTCTGAGTTGATTTGCGATATTGTAGCTCTTGACTTGTAAATATCTCTCCACATGTAATGTGTAATTTACATAATCTATGGAATATAACGTGTGATAATATGATAATTTAATGTCTCTATCAGCCTGCAGTATACACTCTTAATGCCTGATTCTCCTCCCAGTTTGCTTTTGTACCAATGTAAATTTAGGCTCAGTAACCACCATGAATCCTGTATTGCTCCTTGTGTGAGGTACATACAATATAGAATATCTATGTGAATTTATGTTTATCTTTTAGGTATGTGTATATGTGAACAATGAAGGATAATCATCAAATTTATTAAAAGATCTGATTTGTCTTTAATTATTTAGCATCATAAAAACAGAAATTAATCAAATTTTTCTGAAATGTAAAAACAAAGTGACCATGATTACATATACCTGCAACTAGGCATATTCACCAAACTTGAACTGAGAAGTACCCTTGAGTGAATGTTCTCAGCAAGTAGTTTATCTGAAAACATTTACTTTTGTCTGAAAATTGCTATTTTTATTTGCTTCTGAATTACGTTCATTTAATAGGTCAGTATTATTCACAAGAAGTAAAATGAGAGCATCTGATTGTCGAGTAACGGTATGCAGTTTGTTTGGACAAATCCATTTCCCTGAATCAATCTGAAGATGAAAGAAGGAAGCAAGTTCTTCTGCCTGTTACCATTGCATGGGCTGAACACCCAAGTCTTGGCTGGTTTAGATCCATATCTCCACTTAATTCATGGTCAGTGTAAACTGGATTATAATTCCAAATACTTACATGTATTGATAGCTTCAGGTACACTATTTACAGTCAACTTAATGGCCAGAGTGGGAAAATGAAAATTGAAACTTCGCTTAGTGGCCTCAGAAGAGTATTTGACTCTTCACAGTTCATTTTATTTGCAGGTAAAACAGGTATATAGTGCTCAGGCCTTTGGTGAGCAAACCAGGGCCTGATTATTTTCAAATACTAAAGTAAATATGGCATGACATTTGGCTAGATGTTATGCTTGCCCCTCTTCATCCACTGAAAAACAAGCTAAAGGTTTGAATTTGCTATTGGACGTGCCTGTCTGAGTGAAAGCGTTTTCATAGCTGCTGGTTTCTCCCAGGCTCCATATATATTGCCTATAGTGTTTTTCCTGAAGGAAAAGGCAATGGCTACTGTAGGCTGTATATAATACAGATTATAGCACAGATAAAGTAAGTGATTTTATCAGCATTATCAGGAACTAGCCTGGTCAAACAATTTTAATCTGAACGATGCTCACGATCCCTTATACTTACATATCCAGGATATTTTACTGCATCCTTGAAACAAGAATAATACTCCTTTGCTGTTGGCAGACACGTGGATAACCATTTGAGCTTCATCTGCTCTGCACATTAGTCAGAAGCCATGATTTTTGAAAGACTTCTGTTCGGAGAAGAGGAGAAATAATTTCCTGGAGGTGTATAAATAACTCTTTGACGCACATGGTTTTCAATAATTTTGTCAGAGATTAAAGAACAACAGTGTAATTGCAAGCAAGTGGGTGGAGCAGGGACAGGAATAAAGATGGCCGAGTTTCTTTCTAGTGACCTGCTAACAGTAGGTTTCTTGGCATCGTTTGAAGAGCAGGATAGAAGATCACTTTCCAGTTCTGGCAGGTTCTGTCAAGATCTTGTAACAGAGAGCAGAAAGCTGAATGAGAAGCTGCCTGAGCTACTCTGTGAAAGTGCACTGAAGAAATGTGGCCAACCCAGTATCTGCAGGTCTTGTTTCAACTTGATAACCACAAATTGTGAGCTTATTTCAGTTCAGGCAGGGAAAAGGTGGTAAAATGTGTCCCAATCTCAAATCATCAGAGCAAATAGGGGAAGGACAATTCTCACTCTGCAGACAATGAGCTACAAGGAAGTGTGATTTACAGAAAACAGGGGGAGTGGAAAAAAGAGACTGTCCCTTCTGACTCCCAGCCCTGTCTTTGGGTGCAAGAGCATTCTTATGTTATAATCGTATTTCTGAGTGAGCCAACTGTGTTTTCTCAAAAAACCCCCACAAACTTACTTGCTCTTTGTTGATTAAAAATTTGCCAGCATTCTATGTCAAAATTTGACATATATCAAATCAGAAGCTTGACAGCCTTCACCGATCCCTCTCCCTGAATATTCCCCCCATCACTGAATTATTTAAGCAGTAATGAAAATGGAGGCTGGGAGATAATACTGCTACTTTCAGCTACTACTTTGCCTCTGACCAAGACTGACATATAATGACATTTTTACAGGTGAATGAATGAATGAAGATTAATAGATACACAGCTGTGAGGATTAAATAATCCAGAATCTCTACCGGATGGAGAAAACTCTCATGAAATATGCTGGGGAAATGTAATAAGCATTTTAAAGAATGACTGTCAAAGATAAATCATGTTTTTACTAACAAAGCCTGGAAATTCATCCAGGTTTATCTTAGTAATAAGTTTGAAGTTGAGCTTCAGAAATATTAAAAATTAATGTGAGTTATTCCATATACACAACTGAGATACTGCTGTCTTCCGTGGGAGCAGTCAGTAAGTATAAAGGGTGAGGAAGACCTCACAAAGTTTTCTACAGGGAAAAGAAAGGCCATTACAATTAAAGACTATATAGAAGGTGTCTGTGGATAAATTCATTAAGAAAGGCAAATGTTCATTCCCCAAGCATACTCACTCCCTATTAATGGCTTTTCATGCTGGTCGCACTTGCTGCAGATCTGCTGATTCCCCTTGAATGATTATTCTTTGTGAAGGGTTGCTAACCATTTCTTGTGTTTACCACAAGCTACAGGATTTTCAGATATGAGATTGCATTTTGAATTGTACTGATATTGTGGTTCTGTAATAAATAACTTGCCAAATATACATGAGCTTCCTCAGCAATAAATAGAGATCTCCAATTATAAAGAAAGCAATTATAAAGAAATTCAATCCCTGCGCATGTGTCAAGCAGAAGTCAACATTTGCTGCTGCACTTTCATGTGACATCTAAGACAGGCTCAGCCAGTGCACCACATCCGCTGCTTTTCTCCTGTTACCCATCTCCATGGGTTCCTTTTCCCCTTTTCACATCATGTCTCACTTTGTACCAGAGCTACCTGTGTGCCCACCCAGTGAACTGGGATTGCTTGCAAGGGTAGCTTTCACCTGAGTTTGTGCCTTGGCCCAGGGAATGAGGGACCACATGGGATGCTTTCATACAAATAGAGGAGGATGTCTCCAGTCAAGGAACAGGGAGCAGCAGGGGTAGGGGTGAGGCAGGGCCACTCCTTTCAGTGGCAGTCTCCGCCTGAAGCGCTCATGGGACTGCTCTGTCAATGCAATCATTTCCTGTTCTAAATTTAGTGAAAATGGTAATGCCAGATATCGCTGTGTGGTAACTGCTAGCAAATTCCTCCCTTTTGAAATAATGAGTACCAAATGTGCAGCCAGTTAGACGTTTGTTGTTACATGTTCAAATTATGTTGAAGGGTCAGTCACAGAAGCAGGCATGTTCTTAACAAGCCCATGGCATTTATTCTCATTTCATTTTTGGTGATGAAAACTGTGTTATGTCTTTTTCTGGACATAATACTGATGTTCCAATATTTAGTACGTGGGCTTTTTTGTATGGAGATTCACTTTAGAAGGCACAAGATATCCCTTCAAAAAAGGTGTAAAAATAAAACCCTGCATTCAATTAATGTATGCATGAGTGATTAGAGGGTGACTACATTCCCAGTCTTATCTGCGTGCCACATATATACATCCCAAAGAAACAGTGCCTAAATTGCAAACCCTGCAAAACCTGGGTGCTGAGAAACTTTATGATCTGCATGGGAGGAGAAGTCAGGCAGGACCTGATGTTCTTCCTAGTTCACTACCTTCAGTTTATGGACACAGACATAAGAAAAAATGCTCATAGGAGACAGTAGTTTCTTCAGGAGCTATTGAAAATGTTTTAATTACTTCACAGTAAAGTCATCTCACTGTATAGAGACTGTACATTCCAGGGGTTTCTCTTCTCTTCTTTAAGCATCAGAATGCCTGAGCAATGACTGAAACTTTTCTCATCCTTTACTGGATAGAAACTGTTTCCAGGAGCTTACCATGTGTGGTGATGACCTGAGTCCTGGTAATTATGGTCTGTACTCAAAGAATTCTACCCCACTGTACTTGGTAGACTGCAATTCTGTGTGGATACACTTCTTGCTAAAGTAAGATGTGATTGGTCAGAAAACATCTGTAAAGCCTATTTTTATATACTTGAGTCATCACATGCTCCTGGGGAGGTAAAGAGCAATGTTAGTAATGTATTTTCTCATGCACAGCCCTGCCCATGCAGTATGTACACAACAAATCAAAAGCAGAAAGCATTAAAGACAAGAAGCCATTGGGATAAGAAAAACAGGTTAGGGCAAATCAGAGGCAAGGAGGCTACCTGAGATAAGAAGCTTTGGGAGGAAACTTCCCCTTTACTCCCATGTTTGTAGTCCACAAAGTACTGAATGATGTGTGGGGAGAGAAGTTACTGGGACCTACTGTTTTTTCCAGAGACATCTATTGGATGTTTAAGTAGAAACACAGTACCGGGAAGCCAGTCAGTTCCCTATGAGAAGAGGTACGCTTCCCAGCATATGGATTCAGCGTACATAGTCAGCGTACGGATTGATGCCAAACACCAGAAGGCAGCAAGGTCCTACTTCTGCAGGCAGATAAAAAGATGTATGCTGAGCCACACTCATGCTCACAAAGTTTAAGACCATGGTCTGGTCTGGCAGGTCTGAACACAGTAGTCCAATGCGTAACTAGTAAGGGAAGCTTTACCATAGGACTGGAACAGTTACCAAAGTTTTATAAAACTTATCAAACTTCAGCATAAGGCTGTGTAAATACATAGAATTCCAACACAGAAGATCTACAGTTAGTATAAAATGACCTCATTTTTCTTAAATAATGTAATCTTTATGTTTTTATTACTTCATTGTCTCTTCTATTAAAGTTAATAGAATCGTAGACTAATTAAGGTTGGAAAAGACCTCTAAGATCATCAAGTCCAACTGCCAACCCAACACCACCATGCTTCCTAAACCATGTCCCAGAGTGCCACGGCTACATGTTTTTTGAACGCCTCCAGGGATGGTGGCTCCACCACTTCTCTGGGCAGCCTGTTCCAATGCTTGACAACCCTTTTGGTGGAAAAACTTTTCCTAATATCCAATCCAAGCCTCTCCTGACACTACTTGAGGCCATTTCCTCTCATCCTATTGCTAGTTACTTGGGAGAAGAGACCAACACCCACCTCGCTAACAACCTCCTTTCAGGTAGTTGTAGAGGGTGATAAGGTCTCCCCTCAGCCTCCTCTTCTCCAGGATAAACAACAGCTCCCTCAGCCACTCCTCATAGTACTTGTGCTCTAGACCCTTCACCAGTTTCGTTGCCCTTCTCTGGACATGCTCCAGCACCACCTCAATGTCTTTGTTGCAGTGAGGGGTCCAAAACTGAGCACAGTACTTGAGGTGCGGCCTCACCAGTGCCGAGTACAAGGGCATGATCACCTCCCTGCTCCTGCTGGCCACGCTATTCGTGACACAAGCCAGGATGCTGTTGGCCATCTTGGCCACCTGGGCACACTGCCGGCTCATGTTCAGCCAGCTGTTGACCAATACCCCCAGGTCCTTTTCCACTGTGCAGCTTTCCAGCCTCTTTTCCCCAAGCCTGTAGCGTTGCATGGGGTTGTTGTGACCGGAGTGCAGGACCTGGCACTTGGCCTTGTTGAACCTCATACAACTTACCTTGGCCCATTGGTCCAGCCTGTCCATGTCCCTCTGCAGAGCCTTCCTACCCTTACGCAGATCAGCATTCCTGCCCAGCTTGGTGTCATCTGCAAACTTACTGGGGGTGCACTCGATGCCGTCCTCCAGATCATTGATAAAGATATTAAACAAGACTGTCCCCAAAACTGAGCCCTGGGGGACACCACTTGTGTGCGGCCACCAGCTGGATTTAACTCCATTCACCACAACTCTCTGGGCCTGGCCAGCCAGCCATTTTTTTACCCAGCGAAGAGTACACCTGTGTAAGCCATGAGCCACCAGCTTCTCTAGGAGGGTGCTGTGGGAAACTGTGTCAAAGGCTTTGCTAAAGTCCAGGTAGACAACATCCACAGTGTTTCCCTCATCCACTATGACCACCTGGTCATAGAGGGAGATAGAGGTTGGTCAGGGAGGACCTGCCTTTCATGAAGCCACGCTGGCTGGGCCTGATCCCCTGCTTGTCCTGCACTTGCCTGGTGAGCTCACTCAAGATGAACCACTCCATAACCTTCCCTGGTACTGAGGTCAGGCTGACAGGCTTGTAGTTCCCCAGATCCTCCTTCCGGCCCTTCTTATAGATGGGTGTCACATCAGCAAGCCTCCAGTTGTCTGGGACCTCCCCTGTTAACCAGGACTGCTGATAAATGATGAAGAGTGGCTTGGCAAGTTCCTCCACCAGCTCCCTCAGTACTTTCAGCTGAATCCCACCTGGCCCCATAGACTTGTGAGTGTCCAGCTGGCTCAGCAGGTCGTAAACTGCTTCCTCCTGGATTATGTGGGGTTTATTCTGCCGCTCCCTGTTTCTGCCTTCCAGCTCAGGAGGGCTGAACACCCTGGGGATAACTGGTCTAACTGCTGAAGACCAAGGCATAGAAAGCATTTAGTACCTCAGCCTTTTCCTCATCCCTGGTGGCAATGTTCCCCCAGGATGGAGACTCTCCTCAGCTCTCTTTTTTGTTGTTAATGTATTTGTAAAAACATTTTTTTACCTCTTACAACAATGGACAGATTAAGTCCTAGCTGGGCTTTTGCCTTTCTAATTTTCTCTCTGCATGACCTAGCGAGACCCCTGTACTCTTCTTGAGTTGCCCACCCCTTCTTCCAAAAGTGGTAAACTCTCCTATTTTTTCTGAGTCCCAGCAAAAGTTTTTAACAAGTGAATTTTGCAAGCTTTCTTCTCAAAAACTGATGGCAATTCCAAGGGGTGTTGTGAAACTAACTTGGGATCTGCACAAAATACAAGTTAGTTTATTTCCAGTCTATTCCAATTATGACATCTTTTTGGCTCAGTGATATCTAATGGTGTCAAGATAACTTCTAACATTTTTTGAATAATTGGATGATTTCACAATAGTATCTAAAGTAATCTGATTTTTCTTGGACAACTGCCCAAGATCTTTCAAGTGACAGAATAATGACCTAACTGCAGATGTAATGTATGTTGCCTGCTTAGAAATTGTATTCAAAACCGTGCTAAAACCCACCATCTTGAATTATTACAGAGTTTTTAGGAGACTGAGGAAACTGTGTTACACAGAGGATAAGTTCCTCCCCCCCTTAGTAGATTTTATTTCTCCAGCAATGATAAGTCCTTGGGAATTTCTATGATCACTCACGCCTATTAGTCAAAGGAAAGGACCATCAGCCAGATCCAGAGATGAAGCAGAACTGATTTTGTAGCGTAAGAGCCGTGAGACTGTTAAACAAGTCAAGTTCTTTTGGCATTTCCACCTGGTAAACCATTCACTCTGTCTTCTAAAATAAAATGTAAAGGTAACGCCATGGCAGTTTTTGCAGGGACAGCTAACATACTCTGCTGCACACTGTCTGACTTTTCAGTGCTGTGTGCCTGATGCTAGGCATCTAAACAAAGGTGGATCTATGAAGTGGCAAATGCCAGCTCTTGTCATTGTCCTTCACCCATGCAAAAAGGAGGCTGTTTGACTTACTTAGACATCTAAATCCAGATGGGGATGTCTAAATCTATTCTGTTCTAGGAAGATGACTTTGGAAATTCTGGCCACAGCCCACAAAACACTTTAGGATTTTTTTTAATATTAGGATTTTCAGGATTTTAGGGCTGAGAGGGGTTAAACTATTCAGCCCATAGAAGGACATTTCAGTTCCATCAGCTCATCAGGTAGGTCTAAAAGGGAGATAACAAGCCATGTGAGATAGCTAAACATTATTTAAAGCAGACAATAAAAAATGGTGAAACCACTAGGTATTTTTAAAGGCCTCTAATTTATATGGACAATTTAAAGAAAGCCTTAGGGAAAAAAAAAGTTTCTTTTTTAATCAATAAAAAAGTAAAGGGTGGTAAGATCAGACCTACTGTTTCTGTAAGATGTGGTGCTCTGAAATAATTGTTTCAGTTACCTAACTACACATAAACATTCCTTAAATCATCTTTAAATTCAAAGCATATTTTCATGGTCTGTCTTTGAATTCAGTTTTCTGTTGCAAAAAATTCACCTAATGATCAAAATGTTTGGAATTCTTTTTAGGCACGTTAATTGCCTAATTTAAATTTTTATCTAAATGCACCTTGACATAATTCACCATTAACAAAAATACCAACTAGCACAGAAGAAATATGTCATAGAAGATGACCCCTAAATTGTGGTATTCCCCAGGGGTCTGTGCTGGGTCCAGTCCTGTTCAATATATTCATCAATGACCTGGACAATGGGACAGAGGGTACCCTCAGCAAGTTTGCTGATGACACCAAGCTGGGAGGAGTGGCTGATACACCAGAAGGCTGTGCTGCCATCCAGCGAGACCTGGACAGGCTGGAGAGCTGGGCCGAGGGGAACCTCATGAAATTCAACAAGAGCAAGTGCAAGGTCCTGCCCCTGGGGAGGAACAACCCCAGGCACCAGTACAGGCTGGGGTCTGACCTGCTGGAAGGCGGCTCCTATGAGAAGGACCTGGGAGTGCTGGTGGGCAGCTGGCTGACCCTGAGCCAGCAACGTGCCCTTGTGGCCAAGAAGGCCAACAGTATCCTGGGCTGCATTAAAAGGAGTGTGGCCAGCAGGTCGAGGGAGGTTTCCTCTCCCTCTACTCCACCCTAGTGAGACCACATTTGGAGTAGTGTCCAGTTTTAGCCCCCCCCCACCCAGTTCAAGAAAGATAGGGAACTACTGGAGAGAGCAGAGAGCTACCAAGGTAATCATGGGGCTGGAGCATCTCCCTTATGAGGAAAGGCTGAGTGACCTGGGTTTGTTCAGCCTGGAGAAGAGAAGACTGAGGGGGGATTTCATAAATACCTATAAACAGGATGATGGGACTAGGCTCTTTTCATTAGTGCCCAACGACAGGACAAGGGGCGATGGGCACAAGTCAGAACACAGGAAGTTCCACCTAAACATGGGAAAGAACAACTGTCCTGTGAGGGTGCCAGAGCAGTGGCACAGGCTGCCCAGGGAGGCTGTGGAGTCTCCATCCTTGAAGATGTTCAAAACCCACCTGGATGCGGTCCTGTGCCCCCTGCTCTAGGTGTGCCTGCTCAAGCAGGGGGGTTGGACAAGATGATCTCCAGAGGTCCCTTCCAACCCCTACCGTTCTGTGATTCTGATTTGCAGTATTTTCTCTTCTGTGTGCCACCACCAGTTCTGACTGCAGAGGAAGCTACTAAGGGTGGGGGCGGTTCAGAAAAGAGTTTTAAATTACTTCTTTGCTTCCTCTAATCTAGAAATTATCATCATCATTTTCTGTAATGCACATTTTGGTCAACTGAGAAGATTGTACAATTCCATTTAGAAACATTGCATGTACAGCCTCTTTGTTGATCTCTGCCAGAATTGCCAAGAACATACAAGGAGGAAAAGCTTTTCATCACTTACTATGATCACATTGGTAAAGTATTAGGGAAAGCGACTGTCTGATTCGGACATTCAAAAACCCATTTGATTTAACCTAGGGCTCAGCACACCAGAATGCCGGAATTCTGAGTGCTGTAGCTTTCTACTAAATAAAATAGTAGTTGCTAAAATGCTCTGCATTTTGAACAATTTCTTTCTAGCTGTTTATTTCCTAGCAAGTTGCCAGCAGCATCCATTATGTACAGTAAAAATTTTATAAAAAGAACTTTCCATTTCTAAAGCTAAATATATTAGTTTTTCAATGTAATTATGTTAAAGCAAGGCATCCCAAAATTACTGAAGGAAAATATTATCAGAGACTATGTAGTGTTTTCTGGTGACATCAGAATATGTAAATAAAAGCAGTGAGCCAACATAAAAATATTGAAACAAAAATGTTGCAATATGAAGGAAAAACTATTACATGAGATCACAGACACTATAATTATCAAATCGTATTTACAATTTGAATGTGCCAATTTAATTTCTTGTTTCTCTAAAGCTATTAAAATTTCTGTGTCACAGGCGCAGCTGCAGAAATCCAGCCCTTCATTGATTTCAGGAGAGTGAGATTTTAGCTGCTCCATTAAACTGGATATTTTACTGCAGAAATGTTGAGATTAAATATATAGTCAATATTCAACTTTAATAATTGTGATGCGTCCATTTCTTTTGGAACGACACTCACAAGAGAAGTAGTATAAAACCAGAGCCTCTGGCATTTTTAGTGTTGGTGTGTCAGCCTTTCCATTCTAAATCCTTACTTTGAGGTGTTTTTTAGTATAATGTAACACTTGGCAGAGAATCTTCTAGCGCTGGGGAGATTTTTTTTTTAAATAAATAAATATAAAACTAATATGACTGTTCTATGTTACAGGACACAGAAGAAGAAATAAAGTCTGCGGTTCCTACCTCCCCCAAGCTGATTGCCTTAAAAAGAGCCTGCTTCTAATATGTTATACATCTCTCTGGCCTTTTATGTGGGCTAAGTTATTTAGGAGTTGGAGATAGCAGAAAAGGATAAACGACAAGCGTAGAAGTGAATTGCTTTTGTAATAGGCGGTGATTTCATATATTTGTAATGAATAAATGAATTAATTTATTCAACATGTGTCCATGATTCGAAGTGAATCAACATTTGATAAGGGCCCAGGGTCAGTGTATCATATCTGGGTTAGGAACGTGTTTTGGAAAGCCTCGGGAGCTGTGGTGGCCTCTGGGATGCATTAGGGAGTGGCAGAGCAGAGCTTGCCACTGGACCCAGCAGCTGCATCTCATTTCGTTTTCCTTGGACTGTGCAGCTGCTGCCTGTACAAAAGTGAGCCCAAGGGTGTGGTGTCCCAGACCTTGGAAACTGTGGCCAGCCCACGTGCTCTCCCAACCAAATGAGGCCTTTTCAACACCTACTTAGCGTCAGCCGGAGCCCTCCCTGGTGGCCTCATGGCCAGGATCCCACACCCTCACCTCTGGGTTTGGGATCGACTTCTGGTCGGGGATGGCTCAAAAAGATGCACCAGCCAGTGTTCAGCCACACGGCGAGATGGAGTGACTCATGAACAGAGCTGCAAACGAGCCCATAAAAAAAGTACATAGCTGTCAGAGGAATGGCTTGAGCCAGTTGACCATGTGCTTCATGGTTGCTACTGCCACCTCTGTCATTATGGTAGGAAATCATAGCCGGGGTGAAGGGGAATGAAGGAACCATCCCCATCGGCCACACCATGACTGCAGGTCGGCTGGCTGAATGAGGAAACTCAGCCTGGGGGGTTTCTTATCTGAGCTCTAGCTTCACACAGACAACCTCAGGGGAGAAACTCGGTGTACTTTCGCCTGCATTAACTGCAAATATCAATTTTTAAAGGTCCACTGAAATTAAGCACATAAAAAAGCATCAACTGTATTTGTCTGGTTGAAGACATCCAAAGACTGGATTTTTTGCTTTTAAACCTTTTTAATTGTTATGCCCAAGTTACTATATGACATAGCCTGGTTAGCAGCGTGGCATAAACATATGAATAATGAGATATTCTGTAGCTAAACAGACATGAACAATAAATTACTGTAATAAAAAATTACTTGAAATAAAAAACAATAAGGCGCAAGCTCACCACAGTTAGTTCAAATGCATTATGGATCAGAAACTAAGTGCTGGGAAAACTATTAAAAAGTAAACAGTTTGTGCCAAGGTGACTGAGAGAAAGTAATTTCTACAGATTTATTTTTTCTCTTTACCTGACGAGCCAGATATGGAACACGATGGCTAATGAAAATGTTGTATAAACAAATTCTTCATGTGTTTCTTCAAGAGCATACATGAACGTGACAGTTCAGGAAGAGATATGGTAGGAAACGCAATACTCCAGCCTAAAAATACCCCAAGACTACAACACTTTTATTCCATTAAGACATACATTCAACTAACACTTTGAAAGAAAATAATTACATCTTCTCTATGTTTTTAGGCCAACATAAGGAAATGAAAAGATAACATCCTGTAATGGAGTTGGGGATACGTGAAATTAAATATCAGCTGGTTCCAGGAGAACCCAAACACTCTTCAGGTTTATGTACTCTTCAGGACTGGCAGATTTATTTTCCAAATCTCTCTGGAAATGAGGTGGAAAAGCTTTTCACCTTGGGCAGGCCACACAGTAACATATATGTAGCTTTGTGCTATCATTGGTCTTAACTTTAGCCTGTATCTGTTCTGGTCTTTCTTTGACAGTTTTGCTTACTTCTAATGCTTTCTTATCTTAAAGTTATAACTCAGGTGTTCCCCTGGGGCAGTTCTCATTCACCGGACAGTATCGCTAACTCTTGTTAAGCACTACTTAATCTGAAAGTAGGTGGCCATTGGCTGATACTTGAGCTAATGCTCAGACTGGGTATGCTGCTTAGTCCAGCAGATTTTAGGCAGGTCACCTCCACTCCTAGTCAGATGAGGATGCAGCTCTCTCCCTGGCTGGGATTGCTCCCGCTCCCACTAAGCTAATTCAGCTGAATGGAGATAACTGCTGTACACCCAGGATGTTGCTGTTACTGTCAGTTCCAGCTATGAGGTTATTGTGCTTATGAGGCTTATGAGGCTGCGTTTCTCACAAAAAGAACTTCTTCCTACCTGAGAATAATTCACACAGGTGGGAAGGTACCTGTCAATAATTCACAGTTTTACCATGATTGCTGTGAACATAATTTGCTATCCTTAAGCTTGCGCCAAAGAGCTGAGGAAATAAATTTCAATTCTTTTTTTTTTTTTTTTCTACAGAGTATTTCATTTGACTATTGGCTGTTCACTATTAACGGTATGTGATTAGTCACAGATGTCTAACAACATTTTCCAGTTGACTGCCCAGATGCCTGAGAGCTTTAAAAGAGGAGAAAAAGGAAGGATGATTATCAAATACTGAATAATCAACAAAAGGAGCGTTCTTGAAAGAGTTTCTTATTGCTGTATATTAGAATATATTAGAACATGTACTCTGTGAAACAAGACACTGCTTGTGCACTAGAATATATCTAAAGTTACATTCCACTGTAAAAGAAGTCTGTTATATCTGAAGTATTGGATTGTGTACGTTTTATAACACACCAATACCCATGCTCTTTGTCTTTCCATTTGAGTGTGAGCAGCCAATTTGGGTGTTCCCAATTTCGACCCAATGGCTTGCTCATGTTGATTACATAATGACACATATTTCCAAGGCTGTGGTTGGGTGCAGGTGCTAAGATCAAGTTCTTCGTGTTTTGATTCTCAGGAGGATCTTCAGAAAATGAAGCATCTGCGGTTACATTAATAATTATAAATCATCCAGTGAGATCATCGTGTCTTTGTTTTCGTAATAACAGCACGTAACATTTTAAAGCGCATAGATTGTATAGCGGAAAAAGCATTTAACAGGAAACATCCCAAGGTAGAGTGCCCTGAAGATTTCTGAAGCACTAATTTTTATATACTTGGAGGTTGTTTTAAAATCCTCTCTCTTTTTTTAAGGCAACTCCTTCACAGATTTTGCCAACACTTTTCAAGGAAAGCATACCAACTGTACTGCAAACAAAGGCAATACCTAAACAATGCACTAATGGAAGGATCTTCTTTTAATAAGGGAAGTTAAAGTGTGAAAAATCTGTAACCATTTTACTATTTGTAATAAAAAAATCACCTTTTATTGGCATTACTACCATTTTTTTCTTATTAAGGAAGTGGCAGTTTGTACACAGTACTGTTTGATCTACATGATACAAATGGAAATAATAAGCTAGTGGCTAAATATTTACTTACTACATTCTTCCCCTATATGCTATTCACCAAGTCATGTAACTTGCAACTTCATATAGGAGAATGATCAATGATTAACCACAGGTTACATCAAATTCCCTGCACAATCCCACAGAAATTTCTGCAAAAAGGCTAATGTTTATCAGAGGTGGGTACACCCACAATGGTTATTTCTTCTTTTTTAGGTGAGTTCTTTCTGTGACCAACATATTGTTTTCTTCCATATTTTTTCTGTTCTACAGTATTTGGTAGAAGAGAAAGTGGGCAGTTTGTGTGTCAGAACATCACAAACATTCACAAAATCTTTTCAAAAGTAAAAATACTTTATCACAAACTGCAAATATTTTCAGTAAAAATAATTAATTGTTTAGGCTTGCAGTATCCTGAAAAAATTCTGATTTTCTTAAGGACGGCAAATGTTTTCCACAAGATGCTTTGCTCATTCGTATTATGGTCTATGAAAAGCAAACAAACAAAACACAGTTTCATGACAATTTCATGCTATAGAGGGTAAGAAGAGCTGATAAAGGGAAAGGTGTGCCTCTGTAGCATGGCTCACCACGCAGTGACCACCTGGACCGAGCTTCTGTACGCAAGGACTGTTTTGCTGCAAGCTGTGCAGCTGAGCGGCACGGTGGTGGAGAGGGCAAAGGAGAAACGACAGAAACATGTCTTAGGATAACTTGGAGAGAAATGGGAGTCCAGCAGAGGCAGGTGAGAGTGTTGCTCCTCTCTGCCACTTGGCTGGGCGGAAAAACTGAATGTGCTCCTTGTCATGAGGCAGGGAGAAGGCCTCTGCTGAGCCAGAAGGGAATATACAGAATATAGTTTCACCAAAAAATGTCAGCCCTGCAGAACTTCTCGAGGAGCTTGGCAAATCCTTCTTTGAGCACGTTGTCTTAGGGACTTCATTTGCCATTAAAGAACGTGCAGGCCAAAAAGTTGTCACTGTGTGTCTGTCAGCTACCCAAGCACTGTGCCAGGCACTTCATGATCTGTTGCCCACTTTCCCTTGGTGAATCAAGGAGCAAATCATCATTGTCTTCTTTTTGATGGAGTGATCTGTGGGAAAGCTGAAACTTATATTTGCTTCATCTTGTGGTCTGGGTGCATGCTTCACTCACTGATATGTGTATATACCTCTTTACACTGCTATACCCTACCATGTACTCCACAGAACATTTCTTCTGAAACCCAGCTAACTCCTTATTCTCTTAATTTTGGCCTCATTTAACAGTCAAGGTAAAATGTATGGTGGCAGGAACATGTTTACAGATTTACATAATCTGAAAATGAAACACCCTCCATATACTTCTGTACATGCACACACATTTTAATATACCACACTAAACCACCTCTAATCTTATTCCTAAAGAGATCGCTCCACATCTACTTTCATCACAGCAGTCTCTGTGCCACAACTGCAAGTGAACTAGTGGATGGCAAAGGTGAGGCTGAAGAGAGCACATTGCATCCTGAGTGATTTCTCCGTTATATATTCTGTCACGTCACTCCCAGGAAAGAAAGGACACTACAACTACCTGGAGTTAAAAATAATAAGTGACAGGTATAAATTCAAGTTATTTTAGAGGCTACAGGAAGAAAGCAGGAAGCCACAGACTGTCATGTAGTATTCTAGATGTTTTTCTGACAAATTCACTGAGTCACAGAGTTAATGGGTTTAAAAGGTTGCTCGTTGCTTTCACACCACTGCTAGTGTGGAATTATTTCTTATACTGCTTTCTCAAGTGCTTTAATCCACTCCTATATTAATATTTTCTATTTATACTTATTTTCCTTAAGTGCATTACATTGATTTTTTCGTTTCAGCACTCCACAAAGGCTCCTATCATCATTAGGGTATAAAACAAACATGCAAAAAACCCCACAGTCCTGAGTTGAGAGATTACAAAATACAGCCACAAAATACCCTGTAGAATTCTATATATTTCTCTGAGAGAAATTTCCCTGATTTGCAGAGTTATTAATGCATTAAGACACCTATAAACTTCATGTATGTGAGTAGTCCTGCTGAATATAATGAGAATGCTCATCTTGGTTCTTGAAAGTGTTAATGTTTAAGAGTTTTATGTTCTTTGCCATATATCTAATCTCTCTTGTTCAGCAGCATTCTGAAATGGGAGATTTATACAGGTAAACAGCCAAGACATGTTGTCTTAAGAGAGCTTCAATGCAGCGTTATAAATGTTGGAAAGAAAAAAAAACCAGCAAAACAAACCACCAGAAAAACAGAAAAAAAAAACCAGAAAGAAATTTCCCTCTCCCGTACAGACAGAAATTCACCCTAAGCGGAAAGCTAGCACAAAATTTGTGCACTCCTAGAATTCAGTTTACACAAATGGGTCCATTACTTAAACAGAATGTAATATTTGGGGATTTCACTACTACAGCAAACAACATGCAGGTTTCTTTATTCTTTCATGTAACAGTATAGATCGTCTCATTATCTCATTGGACTGGATTCTGAAATCACAATAAACGTTCCCCCCTTCTGGCAAACAGTATCTACAGTCTCCTGTGAAATACCTGCATTTTCATATTATTAAACTGCTGCCATGAATTTACTAGTAAGGTCCAACTGTAACAACTGAATTTCTCTTACCAGTAGCATTCTTCCATGCTATTTCTAGTTTAATTATCAATAAAAATAAGGATATTTACTCTGTGTGGTATTTTTAATGTTTGTGTTTGGTGACTCCTAAAACAGCTTACGGATTACTTAGCACCAACATAAATGTTAGGCCCAAAAGATGACTGAGTTTGTAGCCACAACTGATTAGTAAGATTGCAGAGAGACAGGCTAGCGTAGGAAAATACCTAGAATCACAGAATCATAGAATCATTAAGGTTGGAAAAGACCTCTAGGATCCTCTAGGATCATCAAGTCCAACTGTCAACCCACACTACCAGGCCTCCTAAACCATGCCCTGAAGTGCCACGTCTACATATCTTTCAAATACCTCCAGGGATGGTGACTCCATCACTTCTTTGGGCAGTCTGTCCAAAGCCTGTCCATCCATCCTAAAATTTTCCATTCAGAACATCTCAAATTTTAACAGTGTTTTGCAGAATTGAGGGCAAGGCTCCTAAACCTTCCTGTTGACAGCTCTAGCCCTCACCAAGGTGTGTTATATTCTCATTATGCTATTCTAAATAGAAACCTCCATAGTTTGGAAAGACTAAACATTTCTATTTAATTTACATTAAACCTATATCTCTTTTTTTAGCTAAAAGCATGAGGTTCATAACCTCACAGTGACTAGTTGAACATCTGAGCTGGTTTCCTGTGACACCTGGCTTGGTATAACTCTACAACTTATTTGACGCTGATATACAGTACACCACATTTAGCCAATGAAAAACAGGCTTGGCACTTCACTAGAGTTTTGTTAGTCTATGATTTCCACTGGTGTTTTAGCCTCCTCAAGCATAAAATTAGATTTTCCTTAGTTCCTCCATATCTGTGCAAAGAATTAAGCCCCACAGAAATCACTGAAGTAATTCACGCCTTCCAGTAATGAGCAAGAGGCTCAGTCTATCAGAAAGGTGACTTTCACTTCATCATTCTTTTTGTAACTACTCAGAGAAGAGGCATGAGACTGAAGGACAAGCATGCAGTGTGCTTATCTAGGGATTAAGTGCACCTTTGAATGACTTACTCTCCAGGTAAAACTTATGCTTGGAAAGATTATGCCATCTTCTTGTGGTGTGCAAGTGTCCCTGGCATGTGCGTCTGTTCTACGAGCTGGCAGTAGAGTCTTGTAGATGTGCATTTCTACTGAAAACATGTAAGGTATTTGGGAATGGAGCAGAGGAAGACCAGTAAAGAGGTAAGCTCAGGGTCTTCTCGTCTTTACTTATTCCCCCTTTCTGCAGCCCAAGACCCTGTGAACAATGAAAGGGATATCCCGTCTTCCTGGGAGGACTTCCCATCGCCTGTGCCTTGTCTTTCTGGAGAAATCTCTGATGTTCAGCAAATGTATGTGTACTTGCAGCTCACAGATGCACATCCTTGCACCTATGATATATTTCACACTGATGTCTCTTCCTGGGAACTGGAATATAAAAAATGTGTCCCTAGAATAACATATATTATTTGCTCCTTTTTCTACATATTCCTAAACACAGAGACATAAATTGGTGCGTGTAATGATTTGTGAAAAGGTTGGAATGTTCACTCTCCTATTTTATTCTGTTTTTTAAAAGTAGATTGAAAAAAAAAAAAAGGTGAAACAAAACAGAGTAAGTAGCATTTACAAGACAAGTGGGGAAAGCTGATAAACACTAATAGATTGGTGTACACATTGTCAGAAACATACAGTCTACCATCTGGTCAATAGCTACTGCTACTTAGTTTTAGTGATTGCACCTTTAAATCAATAGCTCCTTTTTAATATTTAATGTCCTCATACCATTAGCCTGTTCTTGTGTCCCTTTTTATTGCTAATCAAAGCTACTGGCAATGACCTTGACATTTTTCTAAGTTTTTAGTGGCTCAGGTTTCACTTAAATTAGCAAGCACAGGAAGAGCTTTTTGTTGATTTAAAGTTTACCTACACTTTAAGAACTTTAGTTGCACTTTGTTATTTCACCAGAAAGCAATTCTATCATTTTTATATGAAACATAAGGCCTAAATTAAAATGTTTAGGACTTTTCTGTTTTCATTATATATAGTAGCCAGGTACAATCAAAGTGACTTCTTATATATATATAATTATGTGTATGACTGCAGGATAACAAAAAAAGAATGTCAGTCTTCCATTGTAATTATCCAGCGAAGCCATTTTCAGTTTGGGTTCCCAGTTTGGGTTTGCAGTTTGTTTAAAAGGATATTTGGGACATTTTCTTATTTCATCATTATTGTGTAGCTGTGGTGGAAGGTATTAAAATGCAGTGATGAGTTTTATTAAGTGTGGAACATACTTTTAGCTTAAAATTTCTTATTTTTAGTAACAGAGTAACTTCACAGTTAACTGCACCTCAAGCATTTCCGTCTATATTGAGGACAGCATACGATAATGTTCTCTGTGACAAAGAAAAGCACACAGCATCTCATTATTTAAATTAAGCAGGTACGAATAAGGAACAAGGTTCCAGAACTGAAATCACATAGCAATTAAATAAGCATCGATCCAACACTGCTTTTCACACAGACTGCTTTCCTGTTAATGGTGTTTTAGCAATTATCTTATCAGTTGCTAATATCCCAGTAGTGATTTACATAACTCTGCCCGTGTAGTTAGACCAGTGTTAGATTATATCCATTGAAATGAATGTAGCAGTTGTATTAAATAGCTCATTTACTTTTCAGTGAGTCACAGGAAATACTTAAACCCGTTTACTTTGTACTAGCAAAAGCTTTGTACTAAAAGTTAAAAAAAAAAAAAGTAGGATCTGATCCAAAGCTTGTTGAAGTCATTCAAATCTTTCCACTAGCTGCAATCAGCCTATTATATACATGCATAATACCTAAAGACCAGCGTTGGTCTCTCCTTCTGTAATTCCTCCTGTCTACAGTAACTCCTGCAGGTTTTTTAGCATGTGTCTCTCACTGAAGTTGATCAGATCCCTACACAGAGCAAGGCTGAGGGCTCAGGTAAGCGTGTTGTTAACCTTCTCCTATGCTCAGGGCTGCATCTGCGCAAGTGAAGTCCAGAGGGGTCTTTCAAAGTAGGTGTGGCTGGAGGCAAACTTGGCGGATGTCCTAGTCTTATGCAGTGCTTTAACAAAGTGCTGACCTGATCAGAGGGAAATGTAGGTGCTATTTGCTTAGAGCAGAATTGCACATGTTCTGTGGGAAGGCGTCCGAGAAGCACAGAAGTTGAATGCCAAGGTCATGACTTTGTCCTTCAAACCACTATTTATATGAGCCAGCCTCACACTCCACTGAGAGAGGCATATTCATTGCCCAAAGACATACAGAAGCATTGTTAGCAACACTTCTTACAGACTAGAGCCAAAGACAAAGCTGCCCACAAAAGTTAATGAAAATTTTGACAAGGTAGCAATTGTGGAACAAATTCCATCATATATACTGGAATAAAAATGATATTATATGCATCTGAACAATCCTTTTCACATAGAGATCTCAAGGCATTTCCCACACATGGATAAATATTTTCTTTCTCTGTGGGCAAGTGCAGAAAGTAATTGCAAAATAGTGGCTTCCCACAAGTGATTAGTAGAACTAATCAAAATCATGTTGAACTACCTTTTAAGGAATCCTTACTGCAAACTGAATGCCATTTATTTCTCTTATTTCTTCTATTATTGCTTGTTTTTGAGAAATATGCATACCCTCTTTTTCACACTGACAAAACTAACACGTGTAGCTTCACTGAAGTTACTTATGCAAGAAAATACCAGCAAGAGACCTGTATAATCCTGCCCTTTAACAAGAAGATTATTTCTGTGTCCCTAAGAGCCTGCATTTTTATCTCCTTGTGACAAAGGAAGCTTCTTCCATTATGAAGCCTATGCTATAAATGAATTCCTGGAAAACTTGCCAGTTCTAGGTACATTCTAAAATCAGTGGCACCCTACAAACGCTGTCTAATGTATCCTGTGAGTTAATCTTAAACAAGTAAAATAATCAATATTGTTGCAACATGGATCATGCTCTGTACCACCACTATCGTAATATTAAAAGTGCTAAGGAATTTCAGGGGTTTATTATACGACTGCCCAACACAGGAAATGCCAGAAAGGTCTGGTTATTGTGTGCTCAGCATTTCCTGGACATCAGGCTTTGTTTAGATGTCTCACCCTCAAAATAAAGTATTACAAATTATAACTCAGCCTTGAAAATATTGGCTGCTCTTTGCAGATGCAGCGGTCAATGGCTCAGGTAAGTGCAAAGAGTTTTAAATTATGTTAATAAAGTGTTAACTTTGTTAAATTAACAAAGAATTAATGCGCAAAGGCTATGCTGAAGGCTCAATTTCTGCTGGCTACTGGCATACTAAAGATGTACAAAGGAGCAAATGTATTTGTAGGGCCTGTTGCTGGTGTTGCAATAGCTTAGTAGTTTTCAAAAAAACAGAATATAGAGGCAATGGTGACATTGCCTGGCCAGTCTGAAAAACTGTAGATGTTCTTAGGTATGTAAATTCATTTATATACTTAGAACCGATATATGTTACTCTCTTCTGGAATGAGGTATTCAACCCTTGAGTATGATTTTAATCTAGGTCTTCCATGATCAGGTAATGAGACATTTTGGTTATGTTTTGTATTAATATTTGTTTTATAACAAAGACAGAGCAAGTAATGTGTTCAGTAGTCATGTGTTCTAGATTGTTACAAGCACCCTACTGGCGGATATATAATACAGAGGGTTATATACCATGAAAATAAACAACATAATCATGTTGTTTACCTATTGAACACTTAACAATATGTTGTCATAAATGTCTAATTTTTTCAGCATTTATTAGTTTTGTATACACAGAGCTTTACAGAGAGTGGCACTAGATTCACACTGAAGTAATGTTAATAACACAGCAAATGTGCTTCTAAAATATTCACGTTCTTCTCATGCTTCAGTGTCTTCGAAACTGTCACAAGATGCCCACATCAGAGGCAGTTTTAGGAGAGCACAAGCACAGCAGTCTGCCTGTAGCCCATGCTACGGTGTGAACAAGGGACTGGAACAGGGCCGAGCACTCAGTCAGAGAGCAGTGCAAGTCATCTGTATAGCTAGTGGAGAGGAGAAAAAGCAGCTTTTGAGGGGTCCTGCAACTCCAGCTGTGAATCACTGTAAAAACCAGGCTCATACATCCAAATGGCAACTCAGCTTCTCAGTGTGTTGCTGAAGAGCACAGGTCGATAGGCACATCCTCTCCGAATGCAACTCAGTTTCCTAGAAACATCCCGGTGAGGAGCAGAAAGGACGGGCTATCTGATTACAGAACTGCCTCGTGCTCCTGGGACTCTTCCTTCTAAGTACGGGCCAGTCCTAAGAAAGAGGCCAAAGACAGAAATGTTAATGCTCTTAGTCAAAAGATGGCAGCAGAATTGAATTTATACCTTCAGATCTTCTGCTGAATTTCAACACTAGCATGCACCATTCTGATGGTGCCAGCGGAGTTTTATTTTGACTCTGGAAATCACCTCTCACTTCAGATATGCTGGGGGAGAGGAACACAGTATTTCTGACAGTTCTTATTTAGAAATCATGTGTCTGAGACATTTTAGATTTCAGCTACATTTGGATCCAGATTGGGATCATGCAGCTTGTATTCATCTCTGTTATTAAGTCCTCAGAGGAATGCTGAAAGAGCAAGCATTAAGGCTGCACTGAGTACAACAGGTCATGGTAGTCTATATAACCTTTACCCAGCTTTCTTGTGGGAAGGCATTGCAATAATGTATTTAACTACACACTCTCAGCTTTCTAGAACAGGTCCCTGATGTAAAATGTTATAGCTTTTATCACAGCAAGTGCTTCACAAATATTAACTTGTTTTTAAAGCATCCCTTTGTGGTAAATAGGTACTATTATAGTCACTTCAGGTTTACATAGATGCATACTCAAAAATAAAAAAATTTATTCATCTACATACTCAAGAGTGATTGAAGTTGAGCTGCTCTGGTTCTTCATAGCATAGCAGTTTAGAAGTCCTGATATTTCCTGGTATAATAACGGATAAGTGTTGGTATGCAATGTATCCTTCCTGCAGCCATACCAGAAAAGTGATGATACGCCCTTTTTTAGGTGCCAGAACGACATCATGAGGCAACAGCTATGTGCAGGCATATACACACATATACATTTTGCCCACTGTACATACACTCTGCCCTTTTGCATCAGAAGGGCTTGAGTCACTGGCTTTTTCAGCACCACATGGGAACTCCATGTAGGTGCATGAAATTTATGTGGGTTCAGGAGGGACAGACCAAGTATCTGGAAGAGAGATCCTCTCTGGGTGTTACTAAATAAGTCACAAAGGAAATCACTTTATTTCAAGTGATTTCAAGGCTCGGGGAAATCACTTGAGATGCAAATGAATGTTAGGAGAGTACTGGGGGAGGGGACAAAAGGGAGTTTGCTTTGAGTTATTCTTCAAAGGGTTCTACTTCTGGCTCTTGAGGGAGATAGAAAACTAAACCATGTGGCCCATGGACTGAACTAGAATTTCCATTCCTGTGGAAGCTGCCATATGGCAATGACCTTCAGCATGAGACATATTTTCTCCTCCTGCAATCTTCTGCCTCAAAGCTCATCTGTTTCACTTCCATTGGGAAAGGGGTGGAAGAATAAATAGGTGGGGGTAGTGCCTGACCAGGTGCAGCTATTATAACACAGGAGATACAAGGGTTACAAGGGTTACAAAAGCAAAAGTGCCTGGACACTAACGGGGAGACCCAGTTGCCTCCAAGGGCGGTAGCATCATGAGGAAGCAGTTGTTTGCCTGCCTATGATCTCCTGCATGTCAGACTAAGGAGATCCTGAAAAAAAAGGCGACGGAGAAGCCTTCTGGATCTTTGGCAGCTAGAATAGAAATGTGCAATACCTGGTCTGTACCTTAGTAATAAGACTGGTGGCAACCCAGAAATGTTCCCACTGAGTGTGATTAGACTGCATTACCTGATGCTCTCCCTCAGCATGGGCGCTGAGGCAGCCGTGAACTGCTACACTAGTTCAGCCATCCTGTACTTCAAATAGAAGCAGCGCACTATTTCTCTCTTTTCTTCACCTTTGTCTTTTGTAAGCTTTTTAAGCTGCGTGGTCCCCTTGGTTTTGGTGAATGTATGCTTTTATTTGCATCTTTGGTTAACTTGGCGTGCATTAAGAGTGATTTCAAGATGACTGAATAACAAAAAAACATTCCCCACCCAAACACACAGTGAAAATATAAACCGCAACACCTTAACAGCGCCGTAATATGCACTTCTTTTGTATCAAGGAACAACAGGGTGTTCTTCACAGGGGCCAGGACAGGAAGAAGCGCCTGGTGATCATTAGGTAACAGGGAAGGCTTTCTGCCAGGCAGCAGGACACTGTGAGCCATGGCTGATTCCAGAGGGCCATCAACCAATCTCAGTGGCACTGCTGAGACAGGATTCATGCCTGTTTCTAATTAACAGAAACCAGGAGTTATCCTTGACATCAGCAATAAAAGTTACTGTGTTATAAAGACACCTTGTTTCATGGAAGGCAGGGGGTGAGGGGTGGTTTTTGTTTGTTTGTTTAACTTGGGTATTACAAATTAGGGAAAGAGGGACAGGACATTTCAAGTAAGTGTTTTTGGAGGCTGGGCTGCAATTTCATACTGACTGGGAAAAAAAATTAATGTGGAAACCACTGACTGTAAGGAAAAAATAAAAAGCCTTTCTCTGGTGAGGGGCTTTTGACCTGTTTCTATTTGCAATTAGAGTTCAGTGTATATGTGGGTGTTCAGATCTTCCAGGGAGAGCTTCAAGGAATGCAAAACTATGCTAATTCAGCATTCTTAGGTTCAGATAGGTAGAGCAAGGTTATTCCCAGAAGATCAACCCCGTTCTGGGAAAATCAGGGGTACTCTTGAAGCTTAACTACAACTACTCTTTGCTGAGACAACTGGAAAAGATGCTGAAGAAGAAGGGAGCTAGAAGAAAGCAAAAAGCAGCCTGAAGGGCTGCAGAGAACTGAAGGAAGAGGGACTTCATGGCCATGATATACGAGTTTGGTGACCCAGAGACCCAGGGGGTCGTTTGACTTTGAAAGACTCTGCCTCTAAGCTTCTATAAGGAAGGCATATCTTGCAGTCTTCGAAAGTTTATTGAAGAGCATAAAATAGCAAAAGACCACTAGATGTCTGCTTTGCTAATCCAGCTGGAGAGTGACGCTCTGTTTTCGACAGCCTCATCAAGGAAGAGCTTCAGATTACAGCGAGTCTAAATAAGCTTTATTTTAAAGGTTTTGAATCCAGACTTTCAAGGAAAGGAAGACTGATTTATTCATGGATGTGGTTGAACTGCTGGAAAACCTGCATTAGATTAACTACAGACTATAAAAAACTTACCCCAACTGGTTCACTTTTTAGTGTAAAATATGTGGCTGTAAATAGGTCTTGTGAAGCTGGCTTCATAAGGGTTGCAGACCTCAGCTCTGCCTTCAGTATGCTTGGATATTTTATACCACTTCTGATTTATGCTGCAGCTGCAGACATGCAGTAAGAGATTTCCCAGTGCTATATCCCCCTGTTCTCACTCTGTGAAAAAACAATGGAATAGCACTTAGTTGCTTAGTGTGAATGCCGAGATGGTTAAGCTGAGCAGTCTGAGACCCTTAAAAGGAGGATGTCACAAAAGCTTTACTATATTGGTAATATTACTGTTGATGTTGAAAATTTGCTTGGATACTACAGCTAATGGGCCCTACAGAACATGCACCAGAAAAGAAACTAAACATTTGCCCATGCTGGAAAGAGAGTGAGTCAGTAATTGACTGGGAACATTAATCAAAACTTAACAATGAGCAACACTGTGATGAGTCTTGCTTTGAGCATGGGATTCACCAGAACTTTCTCCTAAAATAAAGTTTTAATGAATGGGCTTATCTGGAAATTCTTTTGCACAAAAGGTGTGCAAAAAGAGGTGGTGTAAAATATTGTTATTTTAAGCTGGGGGTATATGCAAAGGGCTAGAAGGAAACAACTCCTCATTCACTCCTGAGACCTTGTTTGGCTGTGTGTAAGCTATGGAGAGAGGTTAATTGACTAAAAAGACTCTTGGGCCATGTAACAACTCCTGCCTGGAAAACCGCTGCTGCCCAGACAAAAGGAAAGAAGGCAGTGAATGGAATCAGGGAGGGACAAGCCAGGAGAAATATTTTTTAAACCATTCCCACAGCTTAGAATAGTCAAACAACTCAGTTTTCCCATTTGTCTTGGTTATCCAAATAGTCATTCTGATACCCTGCCACATTACACATGCGAGCTAGTGAAATGAATACATCCTGTTCATAAAATAAAGCCATCAGTCACACAGTTGTGTCTCTAATAAACAGGTAAACAGCATTGTTCACAAATTAGCCAGTGTCAGAAATTATGCAGCTTTCTGCATCAATAGCATTCCGGAAGAAGTCTGGACCTGCCATCACCAGAATATATAATATGATTTCATAACTATAGCAAAAGAGCTTGGGTCCAACCCATCCTTACTGAAAATGGGAAATTGTTGGTGTTCCCACACAAAATATAGCACGTTCAGTTTGCATGTGATTTTATCCTGAAAACATGAATTGTTATTGTGAAATCCATTAGCAAATGTTTGCTAAAGAGGAAGAACCTTGTTAAAGTTTTTTACTGCATAGTCACTGAAAATTTCTGGACCATGATTTCAAAATAGCTATGCCATTCCTGAAATACTTGATAAAAGGTGCAGAACTGAATTATGGAATGCTTTTATAGGCTACATAACTATTTAGTTAACAATCTATGGAAGACTTGTATGCCAAATCTGCTCTCCAAGGGTGTTTCCTGCAACAGGTCTTTGAATATTCCAGGTAGAGGAAGAAATCAAAGTGTTCAAAAAGGTTTCTTGGGATTTTGTAAAGTTAAATTACATCCCTATTCACAGCTGAAATGAGCATCACTGTCTAGCTTGAATTGTCCTGGTTTGTATTAGACACCAGAATGACTGTAAGCCAGCTCCAAAATCTGGAAGACCCTGAGGGGAAGGTCCATCCAACTCAGCCCTGTCTTCAAGCTGAACTGCTTTCAGTCTTTATTTGTGCACTGCCTCAGACCCAACTCTTTGAGTTATTTTTGTTTTGGGGAGAAAGTTTATTTATTACGTGGTCTGTGTGCCCATTTGATACACAGTCTTTAGTGTTATTATTTTAACATTCTGATACACTTGAAAGTATATTCTTTCTTTCCTTCCTAATATAAAGGGAACTGATTATGTGATTGAATACTCAACTCATAAAACAGACAAAGCATGAAATGCTCAAGTTCGCACAATCAAGAGCAACTGGTATAAATCTTCCTATCTCAAGTATTCTCGGTCGCTTTTCAGAAGTCTTACATGTCTCTCTGTAAGAGGCTAGTATGAAGTTTCCAAAAGTTGCTTAGTGCAAACAGACGACTGTGCTGTAAGTGTGGCACTGTTCTTGTTCTAAACATTGAAGAGGAACAGTTTTCAGTCAAAGTTTAAAATACTTTTTCAAATTAAATAATGTATATCGGTAGGCATAAAAGAGCATAAAAGGAGACTCAAGATGGGCCTCTGATTACTTAGCTAGAAATGTTGCTGTTGATGGTCCATCATATAGACAAAATATAATGGTTCAGGCAGCCACCAGTTTCCTCCAAGGGCTGCAGCATATGAAAAATAGCCCTGGTCAGAATATTTTTATTGAAATTTTGTTTTAACGTGTTGTTTTGCTAAAAAATGAAATGTTTCATAGAGGCATACCTGCTTTTGACATAATCCTCAGAGTCATCATAGGAAGTCTGCTCCAAAACAAGCAGAACATTGCTTTTCAAGTAGGATTTCCAGCAGCCACTTCTGCAGAAATCTCTCTGCTCTTCATTTCAGAGCAGATATTTTGATGTTGTTGTATTTTCTCAAAAATTCTTGAAAGGTTTTGGTTTTATTTCAATGAACAAAAAAACAACCTACATTTTGAAACATCACTGTGAAATGTGATTTTCTGCCCCCGGGCTGCACCAGTGATTATTTTAGCACAGAGCACTTGGACATTTTATGTTTTGTATGAAATCCCCACCATAGCAACTAGAGAGAGGTCTCCCTATAAGGAATTGTTCTCCAGGAAAAGGTGAAGTCTGGTAGTGTCTGGAATGCTTGGCTGAAATTTGCAAGTTAATTTAACACAGTGTTTTAAATGTGGCAGTATAAGGGTGGGGGTAAGTATTGAGAACTGGAAGTTTTGTCATCATACAGAGCCATGCAGGCTGCATATGATGATAAACTGCATTACTGATAAGGTTTGTACCTTCAGGTCTACAGCAGAGACTTTTATTTCCAGAAGAAACAAAACAGTAAAACGCTATTATCCTCCCTGTGGGGCAATCACTGGAAAAAGATGAGAGACCAGTGTATGCTGCCAGCAGGTTGCACAGCAGAGGATTGTAGAGAGGCTTGACTCATGTCATTGGCCCCATCCTGTCTATTCCACTTGCCCCTGTGCGGTCATCTCGTTGCTTTTACTTCCATACTACCAGTTCTCCAGCCAAGAGATCACTGAGACAATTTCCCCCCCTTTAATCTGCAAATATGGTGCCATAGTAGCCCTTGCTGATACAGATGGACTCTTTGGTCCTAAGATCTACTTGATCATCCTGCGATGGCACATTTGAAGCTCCATTACACACGTATCAAGTGTGTGGATGGCATATGTTCAATGGAGATGATATTCTTGAAGAATATGCCTATCACACACCTACGTTTCCATTGAGGATTCATGAACTGTTGCCATGGTGTCAGAGTTAGGAGAATTGCCCTAGAGGAAGTCAAAGAGGCGTTCCTGAAACAAACTCGCTTTTACTGTTCTTAAATCCTTGAAACAAAACACACAAATATTTAAACTCTTCTGCTTGTTGGGAAGTTCAGTGTTGGCAAAAGAATGTACTCCTTTGACATCAACTCTCACGTTTCACATGAAAATTCAACAATAATGTATTCTGTATATGTCTTTCTAGAAGATGGAATTATATAGCATTTCTTACACAGCGAAAAGACTAGGAGTGAAATGTAGCTGACAAGAACGAAGATAAACTCATGCATAAATGCTTCCTGCACAGAAGCCCAAGATTGTGGCCAGCATTTGTGTGAGACAGAAGATACAGGAAGTAGGTACCTTGTATCCATATTAAAGAGAGCACAGTCTAGATAAAATTAAAATCTTAGCTTAACTGGAGGGGAAGATGGGGTTAAGAGAGTGAATACAATACTAGGAGGACAATATTTTAAAGCTCTAGGACCCCAATCTTAAAAAAACCCCATCACTGATTTTTTTTAATTTCATCTCATTGTACTGCACATCTTTGCCTTTCTGTGTCAAGTATGTGGCAACACTTTGTATCGAGGCAGCTGAAACTTTAATGAAAATGTACCCTCGTCTTGCTGATGAAAATGTTTTGAGGCAAGTCTTGGAAGGAGTCATACTTTTCATGAGACCAATAGAGATACTTGGGAAAAAATGAATGCTTTTGGACACACCAGCCTTTCTACCACCCTGAAAGAGCAAGAACCTTCAAGGTTTGGTACAAGTTTAACTTAAGAAGGTGGCTGGTACCTGTGGAGCTGGAGGGGAATGTTATAAAAAAACAGGATGATGTCATCCTTAGCCACAGCAATACACCTGAATCACTCAGATTACCCTTACTGGAGAATACACAGCACAATTGTTCTCCTCTGATACACATACTGAGATTTCTCTGTGTGGGCATCAAGGTGCCTCAAGAGGAAAGGCCAGGTGTAGCCCCATAGCTCACACCAAAATAGTTTTAATGTGGACCTAGCACACCTTCAGAACCACAGCTGGGAAGTATTCCTGGTGCAGCATACAAAAGTGGTTACTGACACAGCTGGAGACACTTCTTGTCTCTCAAATATGGGGGGGTTAACTACAGTAGAATTGAGCAGAGGGCTGGAGCACCTCTCCTGTGAAGACAGGCTGAAGGAATTGGGGTTGTTCGGCCTGGAGAAGAGAAGGCTCTGGGGAGACCTTACAGCAGCCTTCCAGTACCTGAGGGGGTGTACAAGAAAGCAGGAGAGGGACTTTTTACAAGGGCATGTAGTTATAGGATGAGGGGAATGGCTTTCAACTGAAAGAGGGTGGATTTAGATTAGATATAAGGAAGAAATTCATCACTCTGAGTGTGGTGAGGCACTGGAACAGGTTGCCCAGGGAAGCTGTGGTTCCCCATCCCTGGAAGTGTTCAAGGCCAGGTTGGATGGGGCTTTGAGACACTGATCTGGTGGAAGGTGTCCCTGCCAATGGCAGGGGGGTTCGAACTAGATTATATTCAAGGTCCCTTCCATCCCAAACCATTCTATGATTCTATAATTGTAAAGTAAGTATGTGTCTTGAGTTTAAAACTTACATTGTCAGGCAAAGTTTTGAGTTTATTTTCCCAGGCCTACAATCTGCAGGTATTTTTTAAGTCTCCCTTTCTGGGTCGATCCTCTGTTCTTGTTTCATCTCTCCAGTTTTCACTTCATCTCCTGTCAAATTACAAGGAGGACTGTGGGCTGTTCTGTTTCTTGAGTTTTGTTTGCTTTGTTAAGAACTTGGTTGTCGCTTTCCAGTCAGGCAATTACTGTCTCCCTCATACTAATTGCTTCAGGAAAAGGCCAATAATTGCAATAGCATCTCTCCAAGTCTCTTCCAGACCACACCATGTGTGATAACAAGGGGTGTGGTTCCATTAGCCCCTGCTAGAAATCTTAGCACATACCCTGCAGCAAGCCTGGAAACGATTTTTCAGCCTCTTATAATTTGTACTTTAAATGTTATTTAAATGTTGTTGATGTTTTGGGTTTTTTTTCACCCTGCAGCCAAGTGATGCACACCCTTTTCAGTCAGTAGCATGTGCCTGCCAATTTTAAGGATTACCCAACTTCTGCCTTAGCCCTGTTCTGATTTATTTTGTTTTGAAGCATGGACTGGTTTATTTTTTTTGAAGAGGCTTTGTTTGGGTGGTTTTTACTCTCACCAAAACCAGAGCACCCAAAGTGACTTGTTCAAAGCTGTAAATGAAAAAGTGCAGCACAGATAATTTTTGGTGTTAAGTCCCTCCTGTTCCTTTAGATCTAAAAGAGGAGATGAGAGGCTTATTTCAGTGTAAACCAGATGTCATCAACCTGTTGCAAGCAGCTCAAATGAACACCATGGGTTAAGCCTACATCAACTTATTATGTTAGCACTAAGTTATCCAAATCCCCAGCTCCAGGAGAAAACCATCAGAGGCTGTGAGACAGTATCCTGGGTTTCCCATCCACTCCCCACGCTCTCCCCAGCACCCACCCATGCTGGGTGGCTGCCGTTCCCAGGAGCCACGGGCAACTTCTGCTCACACTCAAAGCCTCCTTTCCCCTCTAGTTTCTGTGGTGCACATGGTTCTTGGCCAGTGAGCATTTCTGATGTACAGCTAAGAAGGGTCAGCTGTTTCTGATGAGTTTCATCTTGTCCACCACCTACAGTCCTCTGTGACATCAGAGGAGCACTCGGATCATCTCTGGAGGTCAACTTTGCACATCTTGGTAACTTTGGTACAGTTTCATTTCTTACAAAAGAAAGAAAGAAAGAAAATACAATAAAACAAACCAGAATGGTGGGTGTGAACATGTAACTCCAGAAAATCCCAGTTAAATTTGCTTCTATAAATAGGCTTTCAACTGAGACTGGAACATGAACAGCCAAATTATTTTGCAGAGTGTAGCTCTAAGGAGCAGTTACTGTTGCAATGGCTTTAGTGGGTGTAGGGGTAAAACAAGAGGTCTGGAAAATAAGTGACATGGTTCCAAGTTGTTTGTGCCACCAACTGTTTTATTTTGCCCAAGGTACTCTTCAAATATCTCACAAGTGGCTAGTAAAAGCAGCTGATGAAAAAATACTAGCAGAGCTGCAGGGAACAATGACCTGGAGACTTTTGGCAGAGTGGAGAATGGACAGCATTCGGGGGTGGGGGGTGTTCTGTTTCATTTTATAGAGTTCATCACTATGGAAATTATGCTTGTTGGTACTGGTAAAGGGTGAGAGCTCAGATGAGGGGTTAGTTTGTATTCAGTTATTTATGGTATGCTTTCCAGTGAGAGAACACAGGGAACTAAAAGGAGAGCAATAAAGCAAGGGGTCACATAAATCCCATGTAAGGAAAAAAAAGAAAAAGAACACATTTTTTGGTACATAAAGAAAGAGTAAAAAACAGACCCCAAAAGCCCACGTTCTCGCAACAACAGATAGCACTTTCTGTTTATTATTATCAAAATGGGATATAAACTTTAAAAAGAAACTCCAAACAGCTTTTAGTAACGGCAAAATCAGGTTTATCATCTGTAGATATAGCTAGTGTTTTGCTTCGCCGATGTAGGTGGTGTTATATTTCCATTCAGATCTTCTGAAAATACAGATGAATGAGATAGAGATCCATGACATATCCAGTACTGATTCTTTTCAGCCTATTTCAGGCATTTGTAGATGCAAAACTCAGACAGCCTAAAGCTGTATTCAAGGTTTATGGAGCAGAAATAACCCAGAGGCTAAGAGGAGTTTTATGTGTGGTAACCCAGATATTAAAATGGAATGGTTTAGACCGTTTGTATGTGGAATGTGCCCACTGCCACAGGCCAATATACATTAACATGGTCAAAAACCACTGACAAAAGCTTCTCCTGGTGTTGCAAAGAAGAGAGAATATTGGGAAAGTATTCTTTCCAACAGGCAAAAACTAGGAAGGTAACAACACCTCTTCTTTGCTGGCATCTTCATTCCTTTGCTAAGCACAGCCCTGTCTGTTACCCCTTCATGGAAATCAAATTACACACTCCAGGAGCATTTGGATTCTCAGGCTAGGACTTCTACAGACTTCCTAGTATCTGTGTAAATGCACTTTTCCAGCAGTCCCATGTTGTAGGTGCTCTGGATTACAATGCCAACATGACAACTGGAAAATTTTGTAATGGTTCCAAAATGCCAATAATCTGTCTTTTTTAGGTAGCATGACAAATGTACAAATTAGACAATATTATAAATAATTGTATGTGTGTCTTTTCCATGCCAGCCTCATAAGACCTTCTGTCAGTATCCTCTCAGGGTTTTTTTCTCCACACATGCCTTCACCTTTGATTCACAAATTCATAAACAGCAGGGCTGAAAGGAACATAAAGAAATCACCTGGTGTACTTTGGCCTGAAGTAATAACAAATACACCTAAATAATTCTAAATCGATATTTGTCCAACATCCATTGAAGTATTTCATACTACCCAAGCAAAGTATTCCAGTTCTTCAGTATTCTTACTATCAGAAAGATTTTCCATGTGACTAGCTTACACTTCCCTTTCTGCAAGCCTGTTGCTCTTATGTAGAAGAAATGTGTAGAAGATGCTATATAATTTTTCTTTTCTACATTTAGAAACCTTTATATTGTGTTTCCTGCCTCCTCCTCTAAACTGAGTCTTTTTCTCTTCTCTCCTGTAAGGCTCTCACTGTTCATCTAGTCCATCCCCTGAAACAAGGAAAGCTCTCCTGTATTTGTCAGTTGTGTTTATCTGATCAGTGTTTGTCTGTCCTCTTAATAATACAGATTTCATGATGGGTGTAGTCATAGTGGTGTAGTTCTTGGTTTATGTCCGGGCTTCACCCAGCAATTTACCTTCTGATTTATCCAATGTCCAATAAACACTTCCTAAACCTGTAATAGAGTACCTCTGCCCTCGTGCTTCTCAGTGTGTTTCACGTAAGGAGATGTGAAGTCCCCTTATGGCCAAATAAGATAGAACAGCAGGTACTGGTAGCTTTTAATGTCATTCATCAACACTTCTAAAGTGAATACAATGTTTTATCCAGGGTCTACTTCAGAAGCAAGGCAGACTGTATTTTCCCCTCTCGCAGAGCTCTGCAACATTACACTGTGATAATAGAAGCAAAGTGAGCTTTATGTTTGGTGGTACAAACCCAATTCCAATGCTTTTGAAAACACTCCACAAAGAGTTTTGCTGTAACTTATGATGATGCAAAAAGCATGATAGTGGCGTGTGACATATATCATGCCTTTTTAGGATGATCTATGGAGTTGATGGATGGCTTTGCCATTCTTCTCACATATGCAGCTCTGAAACAGAGACACTCACAATGTTTCATGCAAAAAACACTGCTTAGCACTTCCAGTGCTTTTCTGGTAACTGGGGATAATTAATAAGGTATAACGACATGGACATACACTGTCCTGCAGCAAGCAGTTGTAAGAAAATAAACTAAGCATTGTTAACGTTGAGTCATCTACAGTAATAAACCATAAAATAATACAGGCTAGAGAGGGAAAAGACCTATTAAGTCATCCACTTCTCCTGCCAAGGCAGGCTTCTTTTCTGCCATATATTATTAAGTGCTTTGTCCAGTCTAGTTTTAAATTATTGAAGCAATTTGATTTCCACTATTTCCTTTGTGAGACTACTCTACAATTCAGTTCAGAGGTAGGTTTATTTACTCATTGCTCTTTAAATAAAATTTTCTTTGCTTATCTTCACTACTTTAATAACTACTTTCTAATTATTATTTTTTTTAATTTTATTATTCTTGGAGCTGGGATGTAAAATGGGAGATGGAAAGCACTTTGGAAGAAACAAAGACATGAAGTACTCCTGGGAAAGTAAATAAAGGGAACATGTTTACTTTTGGGGTTTTTTTGTTTGTTTGTTTGTTTTAAATCTCGCACCATATCTTTATATACCTCACAAACCAGAGCCAAATATAATTGCAGCCTTTACATGCTGTTGAACAACTTCCCCTCATCCTGCTCGTAACCATCCTGTGACAGTAGCCATCCTAAGTGGTGGTGGAGGAGATGGCTTGGGGGTCATGCCCCAGAGGAGGCAAGGAGGCAGGGAGGGATGGCTGCCCAGCTCCCTGCCAAGGCAGCATGCTTCCTGCAGAGCCGCCCAAGCAGTGGTACAGGCTGCACTCAATCGTGGCAGGGGTTTCTAAACCTCTGGGCTGCTCAGAAATGTAAGGTCAGCTCAGGCAGGTCCTGCAGACTCCAGAACCTCGCTGGGTCCCATGTGTCGCTGGGCGGGCTGTTGTAAGGGAAGCGACCAAGCACTAAATGTGCAGGACAGTAGAAAACATGAACAAATGATTACAATGATTAAAAGGCATATGCATGGTGTGAAAAGATAAATAGTAAAGAAAGACATCATTAGTCCCAGTTGTTCATCTGTGCCTTCTCAAGTGTTTCAGCAAGCTTGTCCCCAGCCCTACGCTCCGGTACACTTTACAAGGAGTTTTCAGGTAATAGGAGTTTAAAAATTAACTGGTGCACCCTGTGCTGTACGCTCATAAGCCAGGGCCGTTTGAAGTGGGTAGAAAAATTCCCACCAATTTCAAAGGGCTTTGAAGTGGGCCCTGAGCACACAGAGATGGTAGTTAATTTTACACTCAGACACAAAGACGCCCTGCAAGCAAGCGGCATGGTGGCCGGGACAGCGAAGGGCCTCACCCCAGCTGCCCCACCGGTGGGAATGGCTGCCGGGGGACCAGGCCAGAGCGCAGCTGCACGGCACGAAATGGCAGCCAGCCAGCACGGCATCCATCCTGCAGCCATGCCTGTGGCAGGCCTCTACCTCTTGGTAGCTAGATTAAGGCAATGCAGAAGGATACGGAAAAAAATAATCTGTCCTTCCTCTAAGCGAGTACAAATGTTCAGTCTTGGGAAGGGCAGCAACTGTAAAGAAATCTCCTGGGAATGCACCTTTGCCTGGCGATGGGAATGGAGAGGAAGGTACAGATATGATGGGATAGCTAAAAATACCGTGAATACTAAGAAACACACTAAAGGGTGAAACAGCCAGGATCTTGGAGTAAAGAGGACATAATGTGGCAGCAGACTGCTGCTTTCCCTATGGCCACAAAAGAAAATGAAGCCCCCCCTTTGAGCAATCATACAGAAAACTCCAGCATTAGGTGGCAGCCAACAGCAGCGGCTCCTTTATTTAGGTCTCCTTTTCCTATCTTCTGATGGAGAAGAAGGGATGACTCTGTGCTTGGTGGAACAAAAGTAAAAAAAAAAAATCTCTTGTGTATCTAGAGGGCACTGCAGAGGGTGAAGGTGGTTCCCCTGCCAGCGCCGAGCTGGAGGCACAGCCAGCCGTCACCTAACTTGGCTGCCAGCCCATCCCGCCCTGCCACAAGCCCAGGGTCTGCCTCGCTCAGCAGCTCCTGCTGGGAGCAAGCCGGGGAGAGGCATCTCAATTGCTGAGGTACCCCAACCTCCACCCTGTGCCTCTCAGTGAGCAGGACAGCAAGGGCTCCTTCCACACCAGCCTGTTTGGGCCTCCATGACCACAGTGCTGCGTCTCGGCCCCATGTCCTTGGGGCAGCCTCACTCCAGCTTGGCGGCACCGCTGAGACACAGGACGCCAGCTCCGAGGTGCTGATAAGGGACAAACCAAGGCCAGGGAGTAATGCCTGAGCACCATAATAAGGATATCAGATTTGGACTCCATCTTCAGGGAGGATTCCTTGTGAACTCCTTCTGGTTCCCCTTGCATGACAATATGGCTACCTCAGAGTCAGGGCACACCCACCCTGAGACTGAAGGCTTTTTGGAAGCTGCTTTGCTTTGTTACTAATCACTTCCAGTGTTTTAAGGAAGTAATTTGAATTGTGTTGTGCTGTTGCTAGTGTGCGATGTAGTCCTTAGAATAGTTTTAGAGAAAAAAATGTAAAAAACCCCAGCATGTTAAAAATAATAGTTCATATTAAAAAACATAAAGACACATGAAGCATTTTTCCAGATAGCTTTAAAATATTGGTATGTGTTACACATTTCCAGTTTGTAAGAAACCACAGGTGTTTCCACGGAACTCATTAATTTTTCCAATTTTTGTGAATGTGCTTGAGCACATTAATCAAAATTGTGGGTTTTATTCAAACAATATCTTCTTCTTTTAACCGTATGAGCGCTATTTAGCATTATCCACCTGGATCTACACAATTCAGTGTGCAATTCCACAAGGACAGCCACCATTTCTGGCACGCCACAGGAGCAGCTGCATTTAAGCAATCCAGTTTGAGATTCAGGCAAATACAATTCTCCTGAATAAGGCTTTGCTCATTCCAGCACCTGAGTTGAACACTAATAAGCACTTCAGGCTGTTTTAACTATAGTCATTACTTGGTTCCTTGGCAACTCTATTTTAACTCTATTTATGTGAAAAACACACAGAATAGTATGAACTCGTGGAAAAAATTATTTGGTAAACTAAGAATGGGACTGGAAACAAGAACTACATAGGAAGCCCACATAAGGCATATAAAAATTTCCATTATTAACAAATACATTCAAAGTAGTCCCTTAGAAATAGTTTAAGAATAGCTGACCCTGTCCTGGGAGAGGAGGAGGGACCACAGTTATGTCTTCTAGCCCTGGTCTCTCTAAGATGTACACAAGCTGATAGCAGAGCATGTTCAAGTGAGGGAGTGTTCCATGGATGATGGGTCTTAGCAACAGGAGTAGAATATTTTGCAAAAGCTGTTTATTTCTACTTGGTCATTAAACTTCTTTACTCAAATGTGTTTTGCTCTATTCAAATATGTTTATTCATTTCATTATAATAATTACATGAAATATATTTCTGGATTGGTTAATGACTCTATATCCCTGACAGGCTTTCCATAACTTGTTTTGTGTTTTAAATATGTAAAGTAGGCACCCCTTAGATGATACAAAAGGCATTTTCAGCTATCAGTTGAAAAAAAGGCCATATTTGAGGTACTATATTTAAAAAGAAGGGAACTTTTACTTCCCAGATAGACAAGACGTTAATGACTTTGTCTTTTATAGGTGGATAAATATTTACAGTTGTTTTCATTAAAATAAAGACTTACCTCACGGTGTCATCCTTATGACTCTGTGTGGCACCTTTATAGCAGCTTCAGTTATTTCCCGTGCTATACAAACATGGGAAGTAGTCACTTATCTTTGATGGTGGACTGTACTTAAGTTAGGCTACCAGTTGAAGACAAATGTTTTAATTGCTATAGTTCATTATATTAATGTTAGGACTATGAAAACTGAAAATAGAGTTTGTTTTGCATTTGGTGTCTAATTCTTCAATCTAAGAATTTTCTTAGACTCCTTTTTATGGATACACTGCCCAAGAAGGTGGACCAACATGCAGACTTCAGCCAGCTGCTGTGTTGAATGGAGGCCACTTGCATTCTTCTTGACTTCTTTGTTGGGAATGAAAAGTGAGGAAAACAATTGCTCACTGTTGGCTAGAATCTCCCATAATGCTGAGTAACACCTTGGCCTAGCTCAGAAAGTGGGGGTTTTTTGTGGAGTAACATTAAATATCATTACAAAATTCAGCTCGGAGATTGAGGTAGGTGAAGGATGAAGGGATTGAGAGCAGCCCTGCAGAGAAGGACTTTGGGGTACTGGTGGACAAAAAGCTGGACATGAGCCAGCAATGTGCACTTGCAGCCCGGAAAGCCAACCATATCCTGGGCTGCATCAAAAGCAGCCAGCAGGTCAAGGGAGGTGATTCTGCTCCTCTGCTCTGCTCTGGTGACATCCAACCTGGAGTGCTGCGTCCGGCTCTGAAGCCCTCAGCACAAGGATATGGAGCTGTTGGAGCAGGTCTAGAGGAGGCCACAAAAATGATCAGGGGGCTGGAGCACCTCTCCTGCAAGGACAGGCTGAGAGAGTTGGGGTTGTTCAGCCTGGAGAAGAGAAGGCTGCGGGGAAACCTTTCCGTCCTTAAAGGGGGACTATAGGAAGGATGGGGGCAATCTCTTTGGCAAGGCGTGTTGTGACAAGACAAGACAATGCTTTTAAACTAAATGAGGGTAGATTTAGACTGGATATAGGAAAAAATTTTTTACATTGAGGGTGGTGAAACACTGGCACAGGTTGCCCAGAGAGGTGGCAGATGCCCCATCCCTAGAGACATTCAAGGTCAGGTTGGATGGGGCTCTGAGCAACCTGATCTAGCTGAAGATGTCCCTGCTCACTGCAGGGGGGTTGGACTAGATGACTAGATGATTCTATGAAGACGTACAAACAACTTGCCCCATTACTTCATGGTATCACTGCACATCACTACACACCCTTTGGGACTGAGGGGTAAGGTCTATGCTCTGCCATATAGTATGGAGCAAAAAGCCTCTAAACTAGCTCCCAGCAGTTCTAATATAGCCACGTGGTATCACATGCCCCATAAAGCTCTGTAGCTTGCGGCACAGCCCCTGAGCAATTTAGCCCTTCTTCTATATTAACTTAATTATTAGCTTATTAACCCAAGCAGAGTCCCTACTGACATAATACTGCCTTTGGTCCTAAAGCCGACTGGGTTGCTGCTAGCCTGGGGATGGGCAACAGCCATGTTCCATTATATACTTTATATGGACCTGTATGTGTATGTTTTCAAATGTTGTGAATATTTCAATCTGGTGCCAGTGTGACTTAGCCAGTGGGTTGGGAGATGGAGTTGGGAGATTCCCATCAGGCCAGGACTGTAGGCTGGGAGATCAGATGAAGGCAAATATTTGCAACGCTATATCCAGTCACAAAAGAATGTTTTTTTCTGCAAGTGGATTTATTTTCACCTGGTCAAATGTCTTTGTGGACAGTAAAACAATTAAGTCGCAAGAATTGGCCAGTGCCTCTCTCTCCCCCAGCATTGCACTGATACCAGGGGACTTTCTATCAGAGTTATGGGAGAGTGGGAACTGCCGTCTGAGCAGGACTGCCCAGCCACCAGGTGGGAACTGAGTGCTGCCTTCAGACTAATGGGTTTCTTTGCCTTCCATTAGCCAACCCTTGCAGGGCAGCTGCCCCAGAGTATCAGAAGAAATTACCTAGGCAAGACAAACCCAGGCCAGTGGCTTCCTTGTGTACTCCAAGGCCAACCTCATCTGCTAAATTACACATATGTAGGAATACTGTTAAAGAAACTATACATACTTTGCCCCTGGAAGAGAGATCCAAATATGTTTAAAAAGAAAACATAAGCTGGTAGATTCTACTAAAGAAGGAGGATTTCAGTAACAGGGAAGTTTCCCATTAAATATAATTCCAGCCTCTTTTGTTTATTAAACAGCATGTTCACTCATTTTACAGAGAGGATTTATGTTCTAAAATATTTTGCTCTCCTTTAACCTCCATTCTAGTTAAATTTGAGAATCAGATATTGCTATAGCAACAGTTTGCTTTCAGAAAAACAAAATTTGTCAGGGAATATTTCACTTCCCTACGGAATTAAGGAGTTGGTAAAGACTAAAACAGAAGCGTCTGAAATCACAGGTTAGGGAATATAGAAGCATGGTACTACAAAGTTCTTATTCCAGAGTGTTGCCAACTTTCACAATCATTTGATACCAGAAAGTCCCAACAGTTGTCAACCTTTTATCTGATTTATTTTAAAAGAAAATCAGAAAGCAGTTTGAAGGGAAGATAAATAGATGATCTTTTGTAATAGAATTTGCTGCTTATAGGAAAATATTTGCCTAGTTAAACTACCTGAACAAGAAGCTTGCAACATGTATGCAATGATGATGACTAAACAAAGGATACATAGAATGTAAAGGTGTTTGAGAAATTGGGGGGCATACTAAAGTTGATAGATGATATGAGAGAAACTGCAATAATGAATTCCAGCATTTTATACAAGAACAGACAACTTGAAACATAATTCACGCATATAAAAAGTTTTGTGTATTACTTATGGAAGGCAAGTGGGTGTCCTGCGCATAAAATGCTTGCCATAGGGTTGAATACCTCAACCTCATGCTCCTTTCTCCCCCAACAAATAAATACACACTGTATCCCATGGTTACAGATTTTTTTTTCAGTTACAAATGACTGTAAACTGAGCACAGTATCAATGTTAGAAAAATGGAGTTTATAGAAACACCCTTCAAAGCATCGATAAACATAGATTAAAGCACATTTTAGAGCTTAACTATATGACACCTGGTAATCAGTGCTAAAAAGCCAGCAATGAAAAAAAAAACATTGCCCAAGGAAATGTAGACTGTGAGTGCTGGAACTACTGCTGAGGATGAGAGAGAGTAGCAAGTAACACCACACATGAGCAGAACAAGAAGCTAGCACGGTACCTTCGAAAGCCCCGGTCAGAGAAGGACCAGTCAGTGCAAGCTGGGATCCCATTTAAAAGCACCACGGTGGTGATGACTCATTGCTGCAATATTAAAACACCCACATCCATGTTGTAGAAAAAAAGCATAGTTAAGAATGGTCAATTCTATGTATACATATATATTTATATCCCTATATCTGTATGTTAGGTTTCATGTGAGCAGTGTCATTGTAAGCAGCTTCTGGTACGTTTAAAAAAGGGAGCTCAGGACACTGATGCACATTTGGAACTACTGAATGACGAACGACACCAAGAAAGCATATGACTGAAAATCAAAATGGTGTATGGTCCTGACAGAGCATACTTCACATAACTTGTCTAATGTGCCATACAGCACCAATTTTCTATCAGTTTTCTGTTCAATTTACAAACCAGACAGTAGTAATTGATAAAATAACCTCTGTATCACAGGTTACAGCGGGAGTCCTGTGTATTGTTTGGGGGAAAGGGGAGCAAAGGTAGTTATTTGCCAGAGTCTTTATAATAGAGCACAATCAGAGGCTGCTGTCTCACTTCCTGGGACTGCCTGGTGTTTAGAAGACAGATAAAACAAAACAGACTCCCTCTGATGGAAAAATGGTTGCAAACAGCAGCTGTACTGTGACACATAGCCATGGTACTACAAGCTACAGAGTCATAGGCAACTTCTCCATGTCCCAGAAGTGCAGGAGATAACAAGCACAGAGCTGCTGCTGCTCCAGAGGTCTACGAGGGGGAACGACGACTGCGGGCTGAGCTGGCAGGTGATACAATCAGGTGAACAGACTTACCAACAACAAGAACACAACATGGATATCTTTGGGGAGACCTGCTGATCAGACAACAGTTCTGAATTGCACTGGTTGAAACGAGACTAATTGAATGTAAATTGCCCATCTGAATTAAAAAATTTGCTTACATAAACATTGCTAATTGATTTCATTATTGTTGGCTTGGAACAGGAAGAAGTGGGTAACTAAGCTTTCTTCGGAGGCAGCAGTTGTGTTAAACAGTGCTGATAATGGAGGGGTCATCAGTTCCTGCTCAGATACTGAGTGAAGCAAATCTCTGCCACGTAGACTTAGGTGTAAGCAGCACATTGGAGATGTTCTTTGCATTCTGCTTTCCAGGAAAACAGAGACAGGATGCCACCTACCCCCACATCTACTGAGAAACTGAATCAGTCAACACCAGTGTTTTTAATACTCGTTAAGTTTGGGGTATTAGAGTCCTTTATGCGGTATCTAAACAGAAATACTTATTTTAATCCTATACACCCTTCTGATTTCTCAGAATATGCCTGGAAATTGATACCGAGCTTGTTTCTTGCAGAATAAGCTAGACTGTCAGAAGAATCATCTTTTTTGCATACCCTCAGTATTACAGCAGGGAGTTGCCTTGGGAACTTAAATTCAAAAGCAGAGAGAAAAGATTCTTAAATGTTACTTAAGACCTGTAGGAAATATTAGAAGAGATTTAGCTGACTTCACTACATATTTAACACTAACTTATTTGTCCCTTAACTGTACTAAATCTTTTAATAGCACTTTTTCAGGATTAGAGCAGTCCAGGAAAATTCCAGACATCACTGTGGCCAAGAAAGCCAGGAAGAAAAATGATCTGTAAAGCAGAAGTATGTTAGTAGGCAAAACCTGAAGTGTTCAGATGCTAGAGAAGGTTGGACTGATTTTCTCAGAGAATGGGGCAAAGGACAGCTATACACAGCTGCCTCTGGCGAGCTTTTGTCTGAATAGTGTACTGGTTATTTTCAGTTTTTAGATTTACCTACTTTTTTCATTTGGGCACCATCCAAGAATACTGCAAAGACCATACTGCTTTTCTAGAGTACTGGCAAGAAGAGAAAAATACAGAATAAGAAAACAGTTAACTTGTTCTAGTTATGAATGCTGTAAAGTATTTTAGACCTATATTCTCTGCTGCATTTTTAACCTTTTCATAGGGTACAGGGAGAGACCTACTACCTCATGACTCAAAAATAAAATTATTTACTCAGAATTGTTCTTAAGAATCAAAACTTTCCTTGCTAGTCCCCACGAGAGTCTTCACTTTCACAGCTGATTTTACACGAAAAGTGCTCCATGGAGGTAGTTGCTCTTGTAATGATCAAGTAGACACCTTTACAAAGGTAGGTATATTTATCGTTTACCAGCATGAAAATAATACCTCCAATCAGCTAGATTATATTTTGCCTTCCTGAGTCTGCAGATATCTTGGAACAATTCCTCTGAAAAATGTACCTGTGCTACTGCGATGAGCACACGAGAAATAGTCAGTGGAAGTTTTTATCTGTGTTGTTACCTCAGAGTCTCAAAATTTACCACAGCATTTCCACTGCATCAATTTTCAACATTGGTGTGAGAATCATATGGGAAACATGTTCATTAAATTTAAATTAATTGGCTACGAAAACATTCAGGCATCTTTATTACTTTTGTAGTAGTTTCTTTTCCTCATTTCATGCTCTTAAAAAAATGTGTGTGTAACATATATATTGACATGTGCATCTGCTTTGAGAATTTATGTGGAAATCTTGGAGAATTTAGTGTCTTTGGTAAAGACTTTGGGTATTACCAGGCATTCTGAACAATCCTGTATTTAGTTGCATTTGTAAATTGGTTAGTGGCTTTGTTTTGAATTACATGCGTTATGAGGTTTGCTGACACAACCACGTAGCCTCTCACTTCAAAATCAAGTCCAGAAAAAATAGATCATTTTAAGCCCCACGCTCCAGGCTGTCAAACAGCCTCCAAACCGCTATCAACTGCCTTTTCTAGTAAGGCCAGGGGAAAGCCTTTTCGTAATCTGGGTCATGCTGCAGTGTTATCTTTTTGGCAACAGAATTCCTAGCTTTCAGAACAAAACGCATCTTTAAACTTTTTAACAATACAGCATATGTAAACCAGGTATCTTTCTCCAAGCTCTCCACCTTGATTTCACTCTTTTCGTCTGCATTTCTTTTCATTAGTTATATATCACTCGTTTAGTTTATGTTTTCTGTATCAAAAGATCTGGACAATAAAACTTGACTATTTAGCAATCTAAATCCCTCCTCTTTCTGGTTTTGACTACATTCTTTTCTCTACTGGAAAAGATAGAGATGAGTGGGTCTCCAAAGCCAAGTGACATTTATTTTTCCTTCATTGTCCTCATATTTTAAGATATATAATCAATCAGTGGAGGAAGGTGTAGCAGTTCGAGTAACATGCTAGGCCCATCTGCCCATGGTGGAAGCAACAGTATGTTGCCAAAGACCCGTCAGTGTGTAGGCACAAAGCCAGGCTGTGACACAGCAGAGATTGAAGCCTCCCTCAATCCGATGCAGGATCTTCCAAGCCGGGATGGACAGTGAGAGGAGAGAGATGAAGCAGGTGGCTTCACTCCAGAAGGAAGGGAAGGAATGACAATAGCAGGGAACAGAGCTTGTCAGAAACGTGTGGGACTTTTACTGGGTTTTGTTTTTAATCTTAGTAGAGCTATTCTGTCAAAACACCTCCTGCACAGCCCCAGGGAGGAGATACTAGTTAGTTTGAACCATCAGTGAATGTTTTGACAGTTATTTGTTGGAGACTCAGACCAGTTTCACTCAGCTCAATCTTCATAACTATGGAAATTTTTCAAAATCTCTATCTTCTGGCATATTCCTTTTCCATCTCACATTCGTCTGGACTTCCTCACGCGATCAGTCCCTTCCTTTTCTGTCTGAACTGCCCTTTTATCTTCCATTCCTCTTTTCTCCTGACTTTTTCTCATTACAATCTTCTGACTTATATGGCTTTCATTCACAAGTCTCAGATCCTCTTTGGAGAACGACCTTAACGTAAATAACTTGGAAAATGTGAGAGAAGAAAAATCAAGACATAAGTCTGGAAAGACAGCTGTCAGCCCCTCCTCCCATTAATTCTCTTGTTGCAGCAATTATGACAGGAGGAAGCAGCAGGATGTTTTGTCTGGTAGGAAATCAAACAAGATTTTTATCATAATGGCCCTTTCTGGCCTAGAATCCATGCATTCCTGGATCTTCCCTGGATTATGTTTCCCACACAGAGATGGCCCAAGTTTTTCTTTTTTCCTTTTTCTGCCTGCTGCTGTTCAAAGAGTGGGTTTACCTTCTCTTCTTTTCAAAATAGTGCAGGATTTCCATAGTACCAGTCTAAATTATGTGATTTTTTTTCATTTGCAATGACAGTCCTAGAGACTTAACATTCCTGGTTTAATTTCAAACCCACAACATTAAATTGGCTTTGATATTAGGCAGGGAGAGTCTGCCCAGCCAACTGTAAATACATGTAAAATGCTTACACTTATTCCATTACAGCATGCATTGGTTATTACATTAAATCCTTAATAAAGTTACATTAAAAAGCTTGCAAGAGTGAGACAGAAACTTCCCACAGAAGGGAAATATTGGGTAAGTATTTCTGCTGTGTCTTTAATTCCTTTTGTCTAGACATCACAACAACTGTTAGGCTTATCCTGCCAATGTTAATAAAGTCTCTTGAGGATACATGGTAAATTAACAAATATAGCAATGAAAGTAATGGGATGGGAATTACCTAACTATAATAATAACACAGCATATATTAATGAACTATACAGACACACACATGCATACCGTTATATGTACTTACAGGCACATATATGCATATGTATAACTTCTGAGCCAAAATCTCCAACTCGCATCATACCATAGCAAGCCTGTTTTTCCCATGTAGATTTGTACAGGCACAGTTCTTCATGGCAGATGGATCTGATGGCTAGGCAATTATAACGTCTGTATATGAGAATAACAACATTTATTTATGCACAATGCCAGATCAATGCATATGCATAAATGTGCCTGCACATGCTGCCACCACCATCCTCCTCTGAGGTGAGTGAGCCCAGGCACCCTCTAAGTCTCTGGGTACCTGCATGGTGATACCTAATGTTCATATTTTTGCATGCTGTCTGACCTCTGGCTGAGCTCAGATGGCCCATTAATCCCAGGTGCCCTCCTTGCAGGTAGAGCTGAGCTCACTCAAGAAGAACCCTCTGCCATCTTCTCTGTGGGGTGGCAGTGCTGTGGTGGGACACTCAGACGAGCTCCTGAGTGTTTTCTGAGCACAGGATGCTGGCAGCTCTGGTGGGGTTACCCAGAGACCCCTCCACAGGTGCTCCTGCAGGTAGGCAGCAACCAAAGAGTCTCTGAATCCTCCAGTGCTGGGTGGATGTGATAAGGCAATTACACCATTTTAGACAGAACTTATTCCAAATACAAGGAGGACAGAGGGTTTCTCTTCACAAGGAGCCACATGGAGAAGACAAGAGGGGTACAAGTTGTACTGGCAGAGGTTTCATCTTGAATTAAGAAAGAAATTTTTTACAGTGAGAACAATCCATCACTGGAACAACCTCCTCCAGGCCATGGTGGAGTACCCATCACAGGAAGTTTTCAAGATGCAGTTGGACAAGGTGTTAGATAATCTCATCTGGGCTCCCTTTCCACAAAAGCTTGGACCAGATGATCTTTTGAGATCCCTTCCAGCCTGCGCTGTGCTGTGGTTCTGTGACTTGGTTGAAAATCTCCTTGGATTCTCCTGAACGCTGCCAGGAAGTCCATGAGTTCCACAGCTAGAAACAGTTTTTCACAGTCAACTTTAACTATGACACTCTTCTAAAACAAAATGTATTGAGAGAAGAAGAGAAACTCAGTTCTTCCACAGCTGTGCAATGGATAAAACTTCAATCACAGTTTATAGCAGGCACTGTAAATGGTGGAGGGATTGAATAAAAAAGGCCAAACTTGCCTGTAGTGACACCTTTCCCTTGGTTCTTTATTGATCAAGCTGAACAAACGAATCTGAGGGAAGAGAACACAGTAATCTCCTCCTGATACACAAATCTCCTCCTTGCTATATGAACTCTTTCTCAGTAACCTCCTTTTCCCCCAAGGTCCATCTCCGTCGGCACAGAGCAGGTAACACTTCAGCATCCTTGCAGTATACTGAACCACAGTTTACGCCCATCTCATTGCCACTGGACTGCATCTGCAGAGCTAAACATTATCAAGCTCAAAACTGAATAAGGGACTTATAAAACATTTTTTCTTTTTAAAATAAGAAATCTTTGCCTTGTCATAGTCTGCATCCCACACCATGCCTTTCTTGAAATTGATAAGTTAGAAAATTAAAACAATAACATAGTTATGACCTTTATTATTTGAGAGTTTTCAGCTAGTTTGTACCTCTCTCTTAAAACAACACAATGTTATATTTATTGTACCTTAATTTCCAAACACCCCCACTGAGCATTATAGTTGATTTCAGGTTATAAAGGTATTGTACTGATTTCAGCACTAGATGAACTTTACCTGCACGAAGCAGCTTAGATTCTGTCTTCACCTACCTCTCCAAAAGACAGTGGAGTTTCGTCAAGTTTAACTATGGTTCAATTTGTTATTAGGGAGATAAACTCCAGATTTGCTTGAAGTAATGGCTGTAGATTACAGTCTCTGTAGCTGCAAAAATGTACAAGATGTGTGAAACAATTTCTCATAAGGAGACATAGATGGCCTTAGGACAATATTACATGTTTACTGGAATGGTTGAGCCTCCTTTTTCTTTTAGAAAACAGAAGAGGAAAGTTTTGAAGTTTTAAGCACGGATGCTGTCATTGAACTGCTCTGACCAGTCCTGAAAGAGTTCATGATTTTTCTTCTGTTTGTTGGTCACTGTCACCACAGCAACTAACTGGTTCTACATGAAGTTATGGTGCAAGCCAGCAAGGCTGTAATGGAATACATTCCTTAGCATGAGTCAATGCCTGCGCTGAAGAGGAAGTACACTGTTTTGGAAATAGGCTTTAAAATGGTGTGTTCTGCTCAGAGACTGGAAATAAGAAATTGTCTGGAATCAGATTTCTCCCTCCTCCATGTATTTTTAATTACAAGTACTTTAGTTATGCTTTGTTTGTGATGGATTGTGAGTCCTGCTCTTCCAGTGTGACTGCAGCAATGGAAAGAAGGGAACCAAAGCTGAGGTTGCTTTGTGCCCTGCCAAAATGAGAGATCTCTACTGGTCACAGCATGGGCTGGCAATTGTTTCTTCTAAGAGTAGCTTTTGGTGCAGTGGCTTTCACACTGTGTCCCACAGACCCCTGGGGATTTGCTGACTGCTTCTGAAAGGTCTTCAGAAACAAAACCCAAGACTACTGGTATTATAATTTAAATTCACTCTCCAGGGATCTGTATTGCCCTTGGAAAACTATAAAAGGTCAGCAACGCCAAAAAAGTTGACATTCACTGATATGCACAATGGAATAATACCTACCGTGTAAAGTGAGTCTCATTCTGCCTTCATAAAACTGGCATCAGTCTGGAGAAATTCTGATTGCACTGGGAATTACGCTTGTGCATTTGCAGAAGGCCAAAACTTTTCCCTGACAAAACTGCTCTGGCTCATGTTGTATGAAAAACTTTAGACACTGATTAGTAAAGGAAAAGATATATTTTGTTACGTGATTTTGGGGGAAGAGTTATGGCTCAGTTTTAAGTCATTATAAAGGCAAATTTGAGGAAAAGTAAAATAAAATTGTATCCCAATTCACAGTAATGATTAAAATTAAGAAATTAAGTGAATTATAAACACAGTGCATTTAATAAGATACATTTGAGGCTACCAGTCTGTGGAAGGAGTTGCATGAATTTTAGATTTCTATTTTAAAGCAATGCTGCATTGTCCAAGTTCATAAATCAGCAACCAGATGAAACCTTAGGGTAGGTGATTTTTGCACCAGTGTAATTCTCTGTGCAGTCAGAGCTACTTTGGATGGGTTTTTTTCTGAGAACAGAATGAGTGCTCACTTTGAATCACAGATATTTTGTCCTCTGCTTTAAAAAATAAATCTACAACTCCAACCAGAGGCTGGCAACCTCAAATGTAACATGTCACACTTGTTTTAATAAATACAACACATTAATAATCAGAATTCTAATAATGACTTTGTCCTGGAATTGCTGTTTTTAATGTGATTTAATGTTATTTTCCCTCAAACTTTCCTTTAAGACATTTATTATAAATGACCTAAAATTGAGCCATAATTTCCTCAGAATAAAACCAGATGACAAAATACATTTGCTCCCTTAACAGTCAAACTTAGGCAAGGCTTGATGAAAGGCTGATGAGATATATCAGAGTTAGAAATAAATTGGTCAGTAAATACATTGTTTTTATTCTCGTTTAAAGTAACTGATTGATCTCATTTTCTGACCACCCAAAATTATATTTTTACATAAGACACTATAAATCTTGACAGCTGTGAAGCTTATTTTTATCCTACCACTAATGAGCAAATTGTAACCACAATAATCTCATGAGTATTTTCAAGTGGACTGGCAGGGGCCACCCTAACACACTATGACTCATCAGCACTCTCGGGTAGAACACTTCCTTAGAAAATGAAATAAAATAATGGCTTTGTCTTCTCTGTTGCAACATCTGGAGACAACACATAAGGGTAAAGAGAAGAAAACCATTTGTAATTTATCTCTATCGCTTTGATAAATATTAATAATGGTATTGAAATATGCAAGATTGTCCGTAGGAATAGCAGAGTTTGGCCAATAAAATCTTGCAGATTCATAGATTGTAAAGTCATTACACCACCAGCCTGATTTCCTGCATAACGTCATTTAGGGAACGGCATCCAGCAACTCATATATTGAGCCCAATAACTTGTACTTAGCCCTGGAAAGAATTTCAGGCAATTTTAGTTTGAGGATGGAGAACCCCACACTTCTCTTGCATGTCATTTATTTGCATGTCATTACCACCACTATCAAAAACATGTGCTTTTTTCTAGTAGCTCAAATTTTCTGGCCATTGGTCTTGTTATGTTTTTCTCTACCGGATTGTCTGTAGTGAAAGTATCAAGGGTGATATTTTATGTATGAAATGCTTATTTTGTGTATGTAAACAGGTTGTGCTCTTTAAATTTATCACTGTAAAGCATTATAACCATTTTGAGTTACTTTTCACTTTCCTCCCTTTCTTCATAGTGGTTTCAGAACAGTACACCACAGTATTCGAGTATCAGCAAAGATAAAATAATTTTCCTGATTCTTCACACTGCTTCCCATTTTATAAAAGCATGAATTATATGAAGTATTTCTTAATACTTACCTGTATTGCCACAGTGATGAATGAAACCTTTCCCAAGCCTTTGAGGTTACTGCCCCAAACTGCAAAATTTGCAGGAGTAACTATTTTGCTCTCACAAAGTCAGGAAAAAAAAAAGTGCCCTGCATTTCCAGGAGGCTTGGGTACAGGTAGCAGGACTGCTACCCAGCCAGATGCTTCCCAGCCTTTTCTGGCACATGGGATGATTCTGCCCAAAGTGCAGGCATTTGCACTGAGGCTTCTCCTGGCTCGGTTCAGAAGTTTCTTGAGGTCCCTCCGGACCCTTTGGAAACCTGTGCCAGCTGCTCCCCAGAGCTCAGTGTCAGCTGTAAGTTTCCTGGGAATGGTTAGCGATGAAAACATTGAACACTACAGGCCCTTGTACTGACCTCCTGCTGTATTCTGCTTACTAGCGGCATACGTCCACGAGCCAAGCACTGGACCATTGGTTGCTGCTTTGAGCCTGACAGTTCCCAACAGTTTTGAATCCACCTAATAGTCTGCTGGTGCAGCTCCATGCTTCCTCAGCTTCCAGATCCTCCATGGCTGTTTTCCTTCCCATCCATCAATGGGCACAGTTTCCTCATCTTCCAGAGGAGAGTGCTGAGGGAGATGGTGTCAAATTCTTGCTCCAAGTAATGCAACAAAAGGATTTGAGCCAAGGTCTGCATACCTCAGGCTAATGTTTTAGTCATTTTATTGTAAAGTTTGAGGGGAGTACCACCACCATAACGTTAACAGTTCTTCTGAATCTTGACTTTAATTTTCCAGATTTGTTTGCTTTTAGGAAGTGGTTAAGATGTCTGAACTCAAAGCTTTTGATGAACTACCAAATATTAGATATTCACACAGTTCTGCTCAAAGTAACCCAAGGTGACGGTCAAGTCCATTCTGTACCAGTTTCTTAATCTTTTCTTAGAAAAGGCAGGATGTTCCCTGTTCAAAAGGACAGTTGGCTCTTCTCTATATCAGCTGTGTCCTGAAAGGGAACACTAAATCATAACTAGATGTGAGCCCTCTGGTTGTACACAACACGGGTTATTTTCGGACAAGAAGGCCAAGGGTCAGGGGTTCCTTAGAGTACATTACCTTGTGCCGATTCACATATGTAGAAGAAACAGGATTTCTTGTAGGTGTTGATGAAATTCATCCTGTTGCACATTAGACCATATGGCACATGAAAGCTCTCTCCAATCCAATTTGTACATTACACAATGAAGAGGACTGAACCAATTTAGGATTTCCTTTCATCCTGCCTCACTCCTTCCCCACAACTGTGCAATCACTAGACATGTGCTTGATTTTACTAAAATGAGCAGACCAGTAATGGTGTCTGCTTTCCTGGATGTAAAGTTGAGCCTCTGCAAAAGTATTTGCAGGACTGGGGCTAATTTGGCTGGCAAGATAGAGCACTTCACTCTGATTTCTATTATACTTATCATCTACCAGCAGCCAGAAATGTAAAGATCTTTAGAAACAGTGTAATCCTCAGTTAAAAATGCCGGTAGTATAACTTTGTCAGATTGGAAAGCTATGAAGCAGACATATCCTTATCTTACATGCTTACAGGCCCTCCGTGACTGGAATGACTTTATTTCACAAAGTACCAGCCTAAGGAACAAGGTCCAGGTTACAAAACAGAGAGTTACTACAATAACAGTGATCTGCTGTATTTATTTCAGAGAGGGAAACCTGTATGTTGTAAAATGTACTTTGAGAATCTCTCCTCTGCAATGTGCAAAATAAAGGCAACCTGTCGGATGTAAACTCTTGCCCTTGGCTACATGGAGAAAAGACTGTTTCAAAAGCAATGTACGTAAGTCCAAGGAAACGAGATTACCTTAGCTCAGCCCTCCCATAAATCTGTTTTCCATTGTTGGCTGGACATGGAGGATAGTTGCAGTAATATTTTTAATAATAACACAGAATGAACAAGATTTCCATATGTCTAGCGACTAAGCCAAACTCCTGTGAAAATTTCAGCCTATGAAGCGTTTGACAGGGTCAAAGCATGAGGAGATAGTAAAATTCCTCTTTTTTTTTAGTGTGCTTTAAAAAATTCCACTAGATGTATCTGCGTTATTCCAGCACCGGATGCACCAATAATCTCTGAAATCCATTGGGAGTGCAGTTTAAAGTTATTGTGGGTTTTGCTTGTTTAACAGGAGCTATGAAAAGAAATGAAAATGCTATTTCATTGGAGGAGGCAAAAGATGGATATCACTGAATTCCCGGATTCTTTTTGTGCTTCTGTTTGTCGTTAAATGAAAAAAAAAAATTAGTGACAGTGAAAACTGTAATATCCTCTGATATTTTAATAAGTACAAGTGCACCAATGAAACCCACCTACTAACTCTTCTTTGCTCTGAACTTGCGCCTAATCCTAGATGCATAGTGAACATGCATTGCTTTGAAGTCGTGATGCTGAAGCTAAAATATTTATTTTCACGGTTGAGAGGGTCCCTCTAAGATTTTCTTGTTTATTCTACTTAGTACAAACTAATGTTTAACTCCTGCCTTTCTTCTATGTTGTAATCACGTTACATGTGATTCTTCTTACCTACATATGTCCGTTTCAAATTAAGTACTTATTCTAAGCCAGTCTCTTCCAGAGGGCCATTTATTTTACTGGTGATATTTTAGGGTAAAGGGAACCATTCTGTAGGATTGTTTACCTCTCTTCAGGGACCATAAAGTCTAAATAATGAGCTCAGACAGCATGCCTCACTTCTATATATATGAAACTATGTAAGATGACATCACCACTTTTCATGTAAACCTGTGAATCCTTTCATTTGGCCTTATGGTTCTGATTTCACATTTGCATGATTTTTGTTTCTAATCTTAAATTGTTGTCCATAAGTAATTTTGAATTTATTTTATATTCCACTCCCATTTAAATCCTATTTCTAGTATGAATTTTTGCATGAAATCACAGGCTTTTACTGTGCACAGTGGGTAGCTATTGTCACCGAATGACCCCCAAGAAAACCATGTATCATTGCTGTTAACCGTCCCTCCTTGGGGGCCTTCTCCAATTTCATGCACTGTACTCCCTGTACCCTTCTGCCTGCCAGTGCAGTATCTTTGTGTACATGTTTGTTTTGAGGCACATTTTGTATGTATTCCTAATACTGGCATTCTTTCTGTTTTGCATGACAGACGTTTATTGGAAAGCTGTTCTTTCTGTGCTGTTGCTCTGACTTTATGCTCTACGTGTATGGGACCCTGCTCTTGCCTCCTCCTGTTTTTGTGCGCATTGGATTCTTGATAACAATGTAGCTTTGTACATGCAGGAAGACGATGCAAGCCTTTGTTTTCAGAATTAATGTCCTTGTAACAATGGCTTGAAAAGAAGTATTGTCAGAAACTCTCATTTTGAGATCCTTGTGTTTGGATTTCTCATAGACTCATTATATTCTTAGACTGGTCATCTGGTATTACAAAGAGTTACAATTAACTGCGACTTCCCTGATGCTGAATGATAGTCTTGTTAACAAAAATCTCCTCTCCTTAAGTACTCATCCACTCAGTTACAGCAGTTTTCCAGCTATGGAAGGAATAACGGCCTTGCAAAACTGAGATCTGGTAAGAAATAATACCAGAGAGTAACAGCCTAGATCAGAGGAGGCAGCTGACAGCTTCCTTCTGGTGTGATATTACTCAGCCTCTATTGGTTTAGACGTATCCTACTGTGACTGCACATGCTCGGGCCCTTTCTTTGATAAGCAATAATCCCATCTGAGTGAGTTGAGAAAGCAGCACAAATGGACAGCAGATGTGCCCAAAACTGGCATCTGTCCCACTAAACTGTTAAGTAGCCCTGATCTAAGCGGTAATGAGTCTCAGAAGGTGACAGTGTCTCACCCTGGCTTTCATGGGGCCGATACTTTATTAAAAAAGGAAAAAAAAGCAATCTTTAATATAAAATGCTACAGTAATAGCCTCAAGTGCTCATTTCAGTGTCATTGTGGGGCTTACATTAATTCTAACATATTAACAAGAAAATTAATTACACTTACTAGGGCAGGACGGCACCTTTAGCGTCAAACATTTAGGCTGATTGAAGGCATACTGTTCTCTGCAACGTTTTGGTCCTCCTGGTGATACGTCTTTGGCACAGGCAACCTGCAACAGAGGCATGGCTGAATCAAAACTACATGCACTGGGAGAAATGAAGAAGTTATTCCTACCTACTGTCCAGGAAAAGTCAATCCAGAGGCAAATTGTTGAGTATTTTATTCTGTCCCCTTCCTGGAACAATTTATGCTCTTGAACATTCTTTAACATATAGCTAACAAGCAAGCTTCAGGCTACATGTGTCTTTATAAATATTTCAGTTATAAGTAGGCCAAGTACAGAATCTAATGACTAAAATCAGCACCAGATTAAGGCACACCAGAAAGAAAATCCGTTGAATACAACACCCTCAAGCACCACCATTTTATATTTCCACCTCTGGCCTTTCTTCTGCTGTACAAGTGGACAGTGTGCAAGACAAATGAGGCAGCTCTTCAGCTGACCAAATGTACGTGTCCGAAAAGTTTGGAAAAATAACAGGAAAACTCACACTGGTTCAGATTTCCTTTGCTTCTGTTTTCTGATCTGCTCTTTCAGCTAAACTTCTCCTAGAAGAGCTATAAAAAAATCCACGCTGGAAATCTACAACATTTACACTGCTTTGGGTCAGTCAGCTGGATCACTTGTCTCAAACATTTTTCTAGCCATTGAGAATCGTTCTCTCACAAATTCTGTTTGTCCATCTTTCCTTACGAGCTTTTCAAGTGGTTGGTGGCCACACTGTCATAACCCCATATACTAGATTTGTACAGTAGTCTTGTCTTCTTCCATTTCAAGAGCCTGCCCAAGTGAAAAATAGGTAAAAGTTATATTCTAATATTGTGCAACCCTTGGCTTCGTTGCTGCCTATTCCTCACAGACAGCCACGATTACCATCACTGAGTTTTCCTTATTACAACTCTCTCAGGACAAACGTTAGCATTGGAAATTGATGTGCAGTCATAATATGTTCTGAAATGGGCTTACCCAACTCTTTTTTCCAACAAAGATCTTCAGAATCTTTAAAGAATTGATTGAGCTGGATATCTGAACAGCAGACTATATGTTGCAATTAGAATGGCTTAAAATGTTTTTAGGAGTTAAATGCTGGAGAAAAAAAAAAGGACATATAAAATGCATATATAAACCAAGCAAGATATATCTATCCAGTCACCTTGGAAATCTTAAAAAATGTGTATTCTAGTCTTCATGGAAAACAAATGCTCCGTCTGTTTGTCTACTCTCACTAGAAAATTGATGAAAAATTAATGGGGAAAAAATGAACCCATTTCACAGGAGACTAAAACAAATTGCTATGAGCCTTGCTGAAAATTACCGTCATGCTGCTGTAGAAAAATATAACACATGAATTTCCTTGTCCATACCCACTCCACCAAACTCACACAGCTCCTTTCCTCACCAAAATGTACTTACTTCAGGTTAAGAGAATGTAACAGGGCTAGCAGAGTTTTACAAGTTTGTTTTATTTGGCTAATATGTAAATCAAAATAGTTGACTCCCTTGAAGTATTAGCTTTGTTTGGGAAAAAAAAAACAGCCACCTGCAAAAAAATGGGAAATGTTCCAACAAACATAATTTCAAACAAACAAGTGACTATTGAGGTTTCTTATGGGAAAGAAAATTTGCCGTCGGCTGCATTATATGGCACCAGCAAGAGAATGCAGGAGTCTAGCTGGCGAAGGATTTGGGAGAACACTGCTTGTTGTATGCAACAGGAGACAGATGCTTGAAGAAAAAGTAGAGCAAAGGGACACGGTACTGTAGAGTAAAAAGATCCAAGGCTTAATTGTTGTATAAAATTTATGGGACTCAAAAGCAGTTGAAGTTAGTCTCACAAAAATAAATAAATTCTGCCTTATTTCGCAGACACTGTGGAATTAACAAACACTTAAAAATAGTTTGTATTCAAACATGAACTCTTTGTCATGTTTACTCACTGTTTAACTACAGCTGAAGTTAATTGTGCACTTCCAAACTCTGAACACAGGACACACAATCTTAAAATCTTTTAATGGTCAAAGTGTTATAGGCTTGTATGTTTGACTGCAAATATACATATATTGATATATTTGAAAGCTAATACACAATGGGTTTAACTGAAAACATACAGAAATCAATAGGAAGCTTCTCGTCGATTTTGACTGGGTCTGGAGAAGACCCATAATCTGAAAACCAGTACGGTAAATCTTGTTCTCATCAGGATGGTAGAGACACAAGCAACCCTTCCTAGCCCCCACCAGCTGCTTTCTGAAGAGACATTTCCCTCTTCCTCCCTCTCCAGTGGCTTTACAGTGACTTACTCTTCAGCAAATATTTTTGCAAGCAAGTCTATGTTTGCAGCATACCTTGGCCCTTCAGGCAAAGACTGCTAGAGTTTGTAGGCACAAGAAACACATCCAGGAGATACACAGCTGTAACAGAAAGCCATCTTTTTGCAGGGTCAACTAGAACCATGGGCAAAGCCAGGATTTGCCTAGGACAGCTGAATGCCAGAGGCAACGCAATTATCATGGTCTCACTGCTTATTTTGCTTGTGCCAGAGCCCTGGAAAGTCATGCTAGTTGCTGCTACTTGCAGAGAAGTCCATGGGGCAGCAGTGCTGCTCAGGCAGAACAGAGTGTCCATGCTCCCCATCTCTACCCATGCCTCAGGAGCCACAAAACCAGCTCCATGGGGTCTCACTGCAGTTTTATAGCTCCCTCCACTCCTTTCTGCCCCTGGCCCAGGACAGAGCTCCAGATTTTGCCTAGCCAACTCAGCCTCCCCAAAACTGCTGAGAAGCCTTGGGCTAGCACTGCCTTTGGCCACTTGTTCAGGACTTACCTGACTGATAGTAATGCAAGTAGAAATCTAATACCCAAATGTAAATCAATAATACAGTCAAAATATTCTGAGTTTTTAGGCCAAAATTGTATGGAAGATTCCATTTAATGTTACCGAGAGAATAACATTTAGAAAAAACTGTGTAGCCATTGCCTTGTAATGCTCAGGTGACACTGAATTCAGCTCTAACAAAGCTGTACTTAATTATAAAATCTAGGAACAAAGTACTAACATGAGGTTCATTCTACTCATGCAAGAAGTCACATGCAGATTACCAGAAGAGATTCAGTAGTATGGTGAAAGTTAGCCAAGTTCCTTAAAAAAATTCTTACATTTAAATGCTTTTCAACCACCCTCAGGAAAAGTAAAAGCCTGAACGGAAAACTGTCAGACTGGAGGGACTCCTCTTCACCCCTCTGAAAAACAGAAGTCTGTTTTCTTACTCAATTCACTCCTCATTCCCCATTTTTATGCATTTAGAGCAGTCTTAGTTGCATAATCAAAGATAATTTTGAATGCCCTTAATCATGGCGGAAGAAAAGAATTTCTGAAAGTGTGAGATTAGAGAGAGGAGTTTTATTCCCAAGTCCTCCACAAAGGGGCAAGACTGTATGTTAGTATCAAAGCTCAGGAAGCTGAATTAAAGAACATCCTTAATTCCTTTATTTGTTTGATCTGCTTTCATAAGCGTAGCATTTTCTCCTATAATTATTTGCAGGTTTTCTGCACATGGATCCAGATGCATGCATGCTAAAGTAAGTGGCATCATATCACAACAGAACTAGAATAAGCAAGGGATGAATCAGAATCTGCTAAGGGTTGTCAGAGGCAACGTGACTTAGAGCAAAATGGCTTCAGATCATACGAGTCTGGTATTGAATGGTCATGACACATATCGCAGGGTGAGGTTTTTTGGTGATATATGACCCTTACTGTACACCGTAGGACTGGCTTGGATTTTGCAGAGGTTCAAAAAGCTTTGCAACCAGTATAGTTGTGTTTCTTTGGTGTGGGGAGGAAGGTTGTATACATTTGACTCTGCTCAAATTTATGAACTTAATTTAAAAAAAAAAAAAGAAGATAAGCATCAAAATTATTGAAGGACAAATCTAAACTAGGCACTCCTTCCCCTGAGGGACCCAGGTGACCTGGGGGCAATGGCAACAGACTGGGTACTAAAACGTCCCCTTCTTGTGCTCAGGGAAAGGAAATAAATACCATAGATACAACTGGGGAAGTAATACCAAGCAGTCACACCCTTTCCAGTGTAACCAGTCTATTTCCAGTTTGTTCCCTTAATATTATCCTAACGTTACTTTCTCAAGTAACTAAGCAACCTCCAGTGCCTACTGGTAAAATGGTTTGAGTCACTGCTGGGACTCTACGTAGATTCGGGTTCGCTACAGGAGCAAGTGAAGGGGCGCTTCCAGCCCTGGGCTACACTGCCGCCTGATGGCACTTTTTCTAAATCGCGCTCTCTGGTATTCTTTATTTTTTTTTCTCCTAAGATTCTAAAAAGCCCATAACCAAAGAACAGTTATCTGTGATTCTGCTGTTAACATGATTCCGGCAAAACATGATTTCCTTGTGCCTGTACTATTGAATTTTCTTATTAGCAGGGATAAGGAGACACAGAATCTCCCATTTAGTGCTGGGGAGACATAAAACGGAGGGGGGCAGAGGATTAGAACTCAGACCTATTTGTAAAATTGGAAGAGTGGTCTGAAAGACGGGATGTAAAATCAGTGGCTTCTACCTGGAAGCAGAGAGCAGAACCCAGCAAAGAAAAGGCAGGCAGGGAGCAATGGGGCTGGCAACAGCCCTGTAGACAAGAATTTGGAATCGTACTGGCTCACAGTGAGTGTTGTTCCCCAATATTCCGCCACTGTGAAAAAGGCAGGCGTTACACAGAGCTATATGAAAAGGAATATTATCTGTAAGGTGCGGTGAAACAGAACACAGCAGAATAAGGATGCCTGTGTAAAAGCATAAAGTACAAACGGTTTCTTTAAAAAGCTTTCTATGTATAACGGAGGTTTCACAAAATGTTTGTTTACAAGGCGTTTGCTTGAGCCTTGCAGACACAAAGTCTAAGACCTTGATTTTGGATAGAACTATACCTTTGTATCTACCTGAAACACACATATGATCTCAAAATACAGAAGCACTGAACTGAGTCCCAGTCATAATGTTTTGATTTTCATACCAACAAAATCCAGCAGCAACAGAAAATCTGTCTGTTCTCTTCCCAGTTTTCAAACTGATCAATGTTACATTCAAATCCTTTTCCTCTAGGAGTTTACTATATAAATGAATACAGCCTTTTCTACAGCAGTGCTTCTCTGTATGTTGTAATAGTAACCACTCCTGGGACTAAAAAAAATTAACATAATGGCAAGCACAGAAAGGAATGGCATAAAAGGATAAGTAATATTAAAAATGACATTATAACTTCATTGGCATCTTGCTTCTTCAGTGTTTTCCAAATAATAATGCAGGAAAACAATCAGAATGACAAACAGATATCATACTTTCTTAATTTTTTTCGGCTGCTGCTAGAAGCAAAACATCTGGAAGATCCTAGAAAACTACTTATCTTCCAAACTTCAAGGACTCCAAAGGAAACAATCTGAAGGATTTTGACAGTGTAATTAATTGTTCTAATTCCCCCATCAACACCGATTGCACATGCCTCAGTATTAAACGTGAGTTGGGAGCAGTGTTGCTGTCTAAAGTATGAACTACTAGAAAATGCAGAACAGAATGGGAATTAGTCAGAAGGGGTGGGAGGCCAAAGAGTGAAATAGAGAGAGATTTTTTGTGAGAGATGTAGAGGAGCAATGTGGACCTGAGAATAGGAAGAGAAGAGTAGCGACAGAAAAAATGTTTGGGAGAGAAAAGCAAACAAGAAAGGGGAGGACAGGAGGAAAAATAGGAGGAGGTAAAACAAATGAAAACTGAAAAGAAGGAATAATGAGAGAAAAAGGATTGTTCCTGCTGAGCAGTTTCAGAGTTAGAGGATGCATCTGGAGTGATGCTGGTGGTTCAGGTTTTAAAGATTGAGAAGGAACCAGGGCTACATGTGTTCTGTTTAATAACTTAATTCTTCAGTTCAGTCCCAGGACCTGGTCCCCAGGCATTCACATCTGAGTATGTTCATCCACTTGTGCGCTCTCCTTTGGAGCTCACTGACCACCTTCCCCTAGGAAGAAGCCAGGGCACAGCCCTGGAGGCTGCTGTCTGTGACCAGCATGGATGAGGCTGCGCCACCATCCTTCCCAGCCAGTTGTCCAAAATGGAGCCAGCCCACCATGCCACCACAGAGATTCCGAGCCACCAAGCATCCAGCCCACTCTGGCTGCACAGTGCCATTCAAATGCCACTCTGAAGGGCTGCTACAGGGCCTTGGTTTACTTCAAGCATTTTGAACTAAATAAACACAAAGAATAGTCATTACAATTTAAGGGCCCACCATACGGTGTCACACAGGAGAAGGGCAAGGGCTCTGTGGTATGGATGCCCCCAGAGGAAACGAGGCTGAAGTGGTGTGACTGCAGGCTGCTCTGCGACATCCATCCTGGCAGCCACAGGTCAGTCCATTGCTGCCTTCTGTAAGTTAGATCTATGGCGGCACAGGAAGAAGGAAAACAAGCAGCAAGCTTCACGCTCCTGAAATGAGGCAAGGATTGCTTTCACATCGATGCAGATAGATAGTGAGCTGGGATAAGTCCCAAACACTGGATGCTTTCTCTGCCTTTAATCCAGAGGCAGACATTTGTATGAGCAGCTGCAATCCGAAAAATCGTAACATTTCAGGATCACACCCAGAACAACAGAAAACAATGAATTTTGGCCGACTGCAATGCAACACACCCTTGATGTGGTAATACTGGAGTCACACATGGCAAGGTGCTCCATTATGAAATATTACATCTTTCATTACATTATTTTCTAGTGTCATTCTCTGCTTACTATTTTATTATGTTTTCCTTTTCATTGTTTAAATCATTAATGAATTAGCTTTCTGCATTAGTTTTCTGTGGGATGATTTAATCATTTCAGGATATTTTAAGAGTTTTTAATGGAGAAAACGTATGAATATTAATGAAATGCTGTGAAAAGTAAGAAAGTCACAGAATCATAGAATCATTTAGATTGGAAAAGACCTTTAAGAACATTGAGTCCAACCCTTAACCTAGCACTGCCAACTCCACCAATAAACCATGGCCCTAAGCATCCCATCTACATGTCTTTTAAATGCCTCCAGGGATGGTGGCTCCACCACTTCTCTGGGCAGCCTGTTCCAATGCTTGACAACCCTTTTGGTAAAAAACTTTTCCTAATATCCAACCTAAGCTGCCCCTGGCGCAACTTCAGGCCATTTCCTCTCATCCTATCACTTGCTACTTGGAAGAAGAGACCGACACCCACCTCGCTACAACCTCCTTTCAGGTAGTTGTAGAGGGTGATAAGGTCTCCCCTCAGCCTCCTCTTCTCCAGGCTAAACAACCCCAGTTCCCTGAGCCGCTCCTCATAAGACTTGCTCTCCAGACCCTTCACCAGCTTCGTTGCCCTTCTCTGGACATGCTCCGGCAACTCAATGTCCTTCTGGCAGTGAGGGGCAGTACTTGCAGTGAGTACTGAACACAGTATTTGAGGTGCGGCCTCACCAGTGCTGAGCACAGGGGCACGATCACTTCCCTGCTCCTGCTGGCCACACTATTCCTGATACAAGCCAGGATGCTGCTGGCCTTCTTGGCCACCTGGGCACACTGCTGGCTCATGTTCAGGCAGCTGTCGACCAACACCCCCAGGTCCTTCTCTGTTGGGCAGCTCTCCAGCCACTCCTCCCCAAGCCTGTAGCGTTGCCTGGGGTTGTTGTGACCGGAGCGCAGGACCTGGCACTTGGCCTTGTTAAACCTTGTACAGTTGGCCCCGGCCCATCGGTCCAACCCGTCCATGTCCCTCTATAGGGCTCTCTTATCAACACTCCTGCCCAACTTGGTGTCGTCTGCAAACTTGCTGAGGCTGCACTCATTGATAGAGATATTAAACAAGACTGTCCCCAGGACTGAGCCCTGGGGAACACCGCTCATGACTGCACACCAACTGGATTTAACTCCATTCACCACAACTCTTGGGCCCGGCCACCCAGCCTGTTTTTTTGTCACAGAGGTAATGTAGATGAACGCTTTACTATATTTCCAGGGAGGACAAAAATGGATTGTTTCCCATCAAAAATAACTATTTCCTTTAACTACTAGAAGTGTTAATAATGTATTGGTCTATAAATGCATAATTATAAAAATTGCTCTGCTTCTTTCTTTCATTTGGAGAAGGAATGGGTAGATGACACTGAACTTCTTTGAGCAGGACCACGTCCACAGTTAACAATTGTTCATAGTTCTCTTGAAACCTTTATTTCATAGTGCTGCTTAGTGATGCTTAGTGAGGCAGTGGCATGAGTTTACCACAAGCTTTCTGTCTCACATTCAGATACCAGAATGCTTCATTCTCTTGAGCTAAAGCAGGTGAAGCTCATCTACAGAATGCCAAAACTACAGAATGAAGTGGTGAATCCCTGTCCTGCCATGTATTGCAGGAAATTCTGACAGCCTCACCATCCTTCCCAGTGCACACTACCTATGCTGAGCATGCCCCCAGCTCTGAGCAGAGGCTAGTTTTCCAAATAAGAGGTGCTAAAAAAATATGGATTAATAAGAATAAAATCTGGGTACAAAGGAGATGGTAGGATGAATGAAAATGTTACATGGAGTTCCTGCAATGGAGAAGACAGGACAAGGAGTGGCTTGTTCAAAATGACAGAGAGGGAAGAAACAGCACTGGGAGCTACAGGGAGAGCAAGCAGAGAATTTTGCTCTTGGTAGGGAGAAGGTAATGTATGAGGAAGCTGAACAAGACCCAGGGACAAGAGAGGGAGTGAGTGGCAGGAAGGGTCAGCCATATGCACAAAGCACCGTGTTCAGAGGTTCTTCTGCTAGTCAGCCATTGTTCTCTCTGCACCCGAAAGCACCAGGGAAAGAAGAGAGGTTCTACTGTTGCTGCTGGGTATTTTGGCCCCTTTGCAGTCTTCACATAGACAGGTTTTTCTGCACATCTCTCCCAAAATGTAGCATCTCCTGTGTCAGGGGTGTCAGGATGCTATTGTCACCAGCCAGCTGCAGCAGGGTCACCGTGAGGAACACCTCAAAGCCTCAGCTTCCCCCTATCCATCTCCTGTCCCTTTCCCTGGTGGGCTGCTGACCCAGGCTGCTAAGCAAATCCTGCCACCTGCAGACAGCGGGAGTCATTCCATCCCAGGTGCCATCTGGCCTTGCTATAAACCTAAGTAGGCCAGGAGGACACTGTAAGTATTTGTGTTTCACGAGTTGCACCAATATAACTGGTGTGTGCATGAACACCATTGGTGCACGCGAATCCATCGGTAATCTCTCCAGGGCTGTGCAATATTGATTGATAAAAGTGCAGGCTGCAAACTTGCAGACAGAGATGGCTACACAATTCAGAAGTGGCCTGGGACCTCTTGGGCTGGAGCAGTACCTTGGCAGCCCTGGGGAAAGCCCCAAACAGTCCTTCGGCATAATGCTTTCTCTAGCTGCAGAGCCACTCCCTGCCTGCAGTACAAGATCTCCAGCAAGTCTATGCTTGCTTTCCAAGAGAGGAAGTACTACAGACTAAAGATACTTTAGGAAAAATGCCTTCTGAAGCAACTCATCAACCTTTTCACCTTGCTTTTTGTTCTCTTGGAGACCAGCTGCTGCTGTTGCTCTCGTTGCTTCATGAACGACATCTAAAAATGCTTAGCAGTGCAGAGCTGACTTGCAAAATTCAAACTTCCTACAAGTTGTATGCCAAAAATGGCTCCACAAGAAGGCCCTGTGTAGGCTTGCCTTTACCAGTGTTAGCAAGAACTCCTTTGACCCTAGCAACAGCTGAAAGCAGCACTATCTGTCTATTCACAGGTAGATTTCATCATAGCAAAAGTGACAATATTTTCAGATTTTTTAAGGCTTTCATCCCTTAAATGTGAAACATGGTAGCTTTATATTGCTGCTTTTACACATCTCAGCCTGTACCAAGGCATGGTGTACCTCAGAGCACCTCCAGGGTGGCTGCATAGCATCCTGGGATGCTGAGCGCTGCCAGGGCTCTGTACTATCACCCAAACTTAAAGCTGAAGAAAGTCTGGTAATTTTGTCTTCCAGCAAGCTGATACCAAGCCTGGTTTGCTTTTCTAATCAACAGCTAACCAAATACATAAAGAGTTAGGCTTCTTCAAAGCATCTGTCTGCAGAGATGGCTACCTGTCTTCCTACTCTGTGTTATGGAGATGAGGCACATTGACCGAAGAAGAGGTGGGCAGCAAAGGAAGGAGGTGAACAGTGCAGTGGGGACCCAGATGAAGCTGTGCCTCACAGCTTCACAGATGCCCACTTTCTGTCCTCTCTAATGGAAGCTGAGAGCATAGTTTGAGGAACATACTTTCAGTGCCATTATGCCTTAAGCATGTACCAGATGTGCTGGGCTCTGTGCAACCCTCCAGACCCAGCAGACACAAGCACTTGTGATACCAACAGGTGAACACCATTTATTTTCTGACTTTTTCTGTTGTTTTGGGTTTTTTTTTGGGGGTGGGTGGGGGGGTGGGAGGGGCAGTTTGCCATCTTTCAGCTGGATCAGTTCAACGTTCAGCTACAGGATTACACGGGTGCTGATGTCAGTGCTGATGAAGGAAAGCAGGGGCAGGAGCCAAGGGCCAGGTGTGGAGCCAGGGCGGCAAGGTGAGCAGTTAACCTGGTTTAGGCACTACACTGCAACCCAGTGTGCAACCTCAGCGTGAGCCTCTGAGCGGGTGGCAAGAAAACGGGAGGCTGGCCAGAGAGATCAGCAGATGCGATATGTTCAGAAGGCTCTTTAACGCTTAGTTAAAACTTAACTTCTTGAACATTTCCCAGGAGAAGGATGCTTGTGAAATTCAAAGGTTCTGTTTTAACACTGTAGTTACTTTATGCACGTAAAAATCTGTCACGGAACGCTCTTTACAAAGACCAACTCGCGTATGGCAGAGCACGAAGCGCTCAGCCCCGTGTCACGGCGCCATCCCGCGCTGGGCGGGCCGCGGCAAGCGACCGCCAGAGCGGGATGAGGCGGCACGGCTAGGGGGGAGATGGCACGCCACAGCAGCCCTTTGCCCGTCCAGCTGGCCAAGGTCAGCATGAGCACTTGCCAGGCCCCAAGCTTTTTGAGCAAATTAATCTTTTTCACATGTAACGACCAGCTGCTGAGCCCCTCCCGCCGCAGCCTGCCCGTTACCCTAGCCCCGCCCCGCCAACCGCCTTCCCCTGCCCAGCCCCGCGCATGCGCGCCGCGGGGGAGGGACGCAGGGAAAGTCGACGGTTGGCCCGCCGCTCGCGAGCCAGGCTCGGGGAGCGTGTCGGTTGGCCGGAGGGGCGGGCTGGGCCGGGCCGGGGCGGCTGAAGGAGACTCGAGGACGGGGACCCGAGGCCAGGCACCGCTGCCCCTCCCCGCTCCATGCGCAAGATGCTGCTGGCCGCGCTCTCCCGTGTGCTGCAGGGTCCGGCAGCCGCCGCCGCCGCCGCCGGGAGGACGGTGAGTGCGGCCGTTATCTCACGCCGGCAGGCGGGGGACGTCCTGAGGGCGCTGGCGCGCGCCCCTTCTGGGGAGGCCGAGATGGGGGACGCTGCCGGTACCGTCTCAGCCGTGAGCGCGGCGTGCCCGGGCCCTCAGAGGCCGGGCCATTGGTTTGTCCTTCGGAAGCGGCCCGGGTGCGGAGCCGTGTTGTGCTCCGCAAGGCGCCTCCGAAGCGGGAGGTGGGTGTCCGGTGCCGCTGCTCCGAGGCGAGGTGCCTGCAGGGCCGCTGTCTCCGCGGGGCGTGACGGTGTGGGACGCGGGCGGCCCGTGGGGCTCGCACGGGAGGGCGGGGCGCGGCGGCGGCACGGGCCGCTGGGAAACCGACGGTGGAGCTGCCCCGCCCAGGGACCCCCTGTCCTGAGCTCTTTGCTGTATTTTTAATACATGAAAAAAAATGTTCTGCTTCGCTTCTGAAGTCCTTTTCCCGGCACTTCGCCTCGAGTTATTTTATTTATTTGTATCTTGGCCGTCAGCATAGGTCAGATCCCAAACAGGGCGTAAACATGCTCTTCTCCCCCTGTTTCAACTTCAGCCATCTGACCTTTTTTGAGCTGCTTCACCTTTCTTTGCTCAAACCAACACTATCTTTTCACCTTCCTGAGTTTTCTTCAAACGCTGTTATTTTTGGCACTAGTGTTTCATTCGTTGTGTTTTATCTTTTTTGTGCGAAAAAGATGATCTTCCTTTGTGCATTGGGGCTATATGGAATATGTATCTAAAAGTACTTCCTAACTTACAAGTAAAATATCTGTATTAAAATTTTCAAACGTGGATGTCTAAAATTAGCTCCTCTTTCTGGTACTTGGCTAGCTCCTGACACCTGCATTTTCCTGGAAGTCCAAACTAGGTCTGGTTTGGCTATTTTAATACAGATTTCTGGATCCTAGTGACTACTAAATATGTAAATATTTGTCTTGAATTGTTCCTTTGCAGTTAACAGCAAAGGTATACATTACCAAATAAATAGAAGCAGCCGTAATCCATAAAGCAGTATTTTATACCTACTTTGAGTGTGAAGATGGATTTCCATGATGCAGAGCTTACCTGTAAGGAGATTACTTCCTACAGTTTTCTAATTAGCTAATAATTTGCTGCCTTCTCCTCTCCTAATTGTTACAGTTACTTACTTGTCTCTTTTTTTTTTTTTTTTCCCTCCTCCCCACTCCCACCCCATGTTGCTAACCCAGGGGGCTGTTAGTGAGGTAAGGCCTGAATCAGTTTTGTCAAAGTTTGTTTTTTGACATGTGTACTGGCCATGTATTAGAACTTTTGCTTTTATGTCATATTCAGGGCAGGGGGGTTGGACCAGATGGCTGACAATGGTCCCTTCCAGCCTTAGCCGTTCTGTGATTCTGCAAATCCCAAACTCTTGATTTACTTCTAGCTCTAGAAGTAAAATAGCTTTTCTTCACCAATAATAGTGATGCATTGTGGTAAACAGTGTAGAAATTTTGCTTAAATCAAAATCTCTAAATATGTAGTCTGATAACGGGGCGGGGGGAGGAGGGGATCATGATTGCTAAATCAGGTATGCAACAGAGTAGGTAACCAAGATGGAATAAGACTTTTTTCCAAGCTTTATACTTATCAATCGGACCTTTTTTGGAGACAGTGACCTGGACATTCTCAAAATTTTGAAATAATGAACCTTCAGCTAAACATATGTGAATTCCATGGTTGAATGAGCTACTGAAATGTATGTGTAACTTAATTAGCAATATGAATTTGCCACTAAAGATGTAGTGCATTCCTTAGGCTATGGCCACAATGCATGCAGGGACAGATAAGCATCAAATCTGATGCTGCAGTGAAACTTTAGTACTAAAGTTCTGTAGAAATACAAGATGTTCATTAGCCAGTAGACTGTGCTTATCCTTTAAGTCAGAACAGTAATGTATGGTCAAACATCTTTCTTATTTCTCCCCTACCATGCCACCCTTTCTGTCGTTCTGTATTTCGTCGTTCCTCAGGTACGTCACCTTTTATGTTTCCATATAATTTTTAAATAGTGGCCACGCTGTTACCCACTTAAATGATACTGTCTTTCTTCATTGTTATTGCCTTGCATCCGCCCCAACTTCTCTTCCTATTGAAAAGAAAGAGTGAGAGTAGTTCATATTCCAGAAATCTGCTGGGTTTTTTTGGTTGGCTTGTTTCTGTTCCTGACCCTCCGCCCTCCCCCCGTACCCCGAGCGTGCCTCCCCCCCAGTAAAGGTTTTATTCTATCAAGGAAAAATTCCAGTCAGCGCAGAGAGCCATAAAAATCTCCATTGGCTGTCTCTGCTTATACAAGCAATCTGGCACTTGAAGGGAAAGATAGTTATTTTTGTGGTTTTGATGCTCTTCAGAGTCTTTTGAAATTCACTGGTTTTAGTTTAGATAATCAAGGGTATTACAAATTTAAAATTCTGTTCTCTTTTTCTAATCTTAATTTAAATGCTGGGTTATAAAGGACTTCTAGCGCATATGTACAAAATAAAAGTTCTCTAGTATTATTAGGATATGCCACTACTGAGTTTAATTCACAAATTATTTTGATTTGGTGGGTACTGTTAGAAAGTATTTGAGAATACACCTACTTTTTCTTGATAATTATATTGAAATATTGCGCATGTTTTGGTTTTGTCTTTTTTAAGGCCTCTCGAGTGATGGTAGCATCTCGTAACTATGCAGACTTTGCAAGTGAAGCTACGTTTGAAATTAAGGTAAAGAAGCTGAATGCTGAAAACTGGTGTTCTGTGTAAGTGCTTGTTGTAGATCTTGACATGATGGACTTGCCCCCTTACCTTTTCAGTTGGAAAAATACTCTTTGAGTTTCCAGAACCAAACCTCTCACTGTCTGGCCTGATTTCTAAATGTCGCTGGAAGTACCATGCTTGGCATTATGTGGTCCTGTCACTTGTTTCTAAAGAATGTGAAGTTGTGATTCTTTGCAGCTGTGAGAATGGACTCACAAAGGAGCTGAATAACCTTTTCTGTTCCGAGGGGAAGAGTATGAATGTTTCCTTAATGCTTTTAAAACAAATAGCTGGTGTTTGCTGCCTACCTTTCTTTCCATCTCCCTTCTGTTTATGGAGTCATGGGTGCCGTGTCCCAGTTGTGCAGCTGACTGAAGTCCATGTGGATTTTGGAGGAAAAAATACAGCATCCTCTTTAGTGCTTGACTTGGTGCTACTCAAAAAGTGTGTGTTACATTCTGTCGGCTTTCCACAGCGGCTAGGTCTTAGGAAAAAGTGATGCTTCCATTGCCAGTAGCTTTTGTGCTGGCTTTTCATTCAAGAATTCATAAAAAAATCCTCTGAAGTAAATTATTTTCCTTTTTCCCACTCCTTGCTTGTCTGTGCCTGTGAAGTATTGAAGTTATTATCAGGCAGAAGGGAGGGAAAATATGTCTGTATGAAAAGTCTTTTCTGAGCAGATACAAGGTTTAATGTTTGGTCCTGTGTTGATGACAAGAAAATAGGATGAATTACTTTCAAGAAATTACTACTTGTTCAACCTTGCAGAAGTGTGACCTCCATCGCCTGGAAGAAGGCCCTAGTACCACAGCAGTGATGACTCGGGAGGAGGGGCTCCATTACTACAAGACAATGCAGACCATACGACGCATGGAGCTGAAGTCTGACCAGCTGTACAAGCAGAAGATTATTCGTGGCTTCTGCCACTTATATGATGGTCAGGTGAGAATTTTTTTTTCCAAGAGGTCTTATATTGTTTTACCCTACTTAATGTAGGGGTTTGAATAGAGTGGAGAGTAAATCTAGAACTGAGTGTCTGTGTACGATGGCTGAAGTTGTAGCTGGATCCTGCGGAGTCTGAGTTCATTATTTCTGTAAGAACAATGTCTTAGCATGCGAGGAAATCCCTGAGATCTTGGGAGAGCTATAGGAAGAGAGAGGAGGCAAGGTGAGCTGAAGATCAGCTGAATCTAAGGAATGAGCAACTGCAGCTTATTAAGTTCAACACATTTGGAGGCTCTCCTCTTCCTCCTCAAGCTTCATTGATGTTTTTTGTTCCAGTGTCTCATAGATCATGTGCCCACTAAAAAGCAAGAGCCAGGAGAAGGAACTTCACAAGCTTAGTGAAACGTGCTGTTTGTCTGTTCCCCCCTGCCACTTTTGAATTGCAGTTGTTTATATACTTGGTTTGGGAGATGGGTCTAGAAGTTGTCTGTGGGTGTTCGCAGATCCTAGTTCCCCTCCTGTCTGCTTTTGTTAGTCACAGTCAGGTTGGAATTTAGAGCCTAAGGCTATTGGAGCTCCAGGCCTGCCACCCCTTGGGATGCAAGGCAGTCTCCTGTATCCATGCTCTTCATGTTTTCTGCTGATATCTGACGTATGGGGGGGGTCATAGCCCTGCCACACTGTTGACTGTGGAAGTTGTGTGCTTTTCTTCATTGCTAAGCTTACCTTTCCTTCATAACAGGAGGCTTGCTGTGTAGGGCTTGAAGTTGCCATAAAGCCTACAGACCATGTGATAACAGCTTACAGAGCTCACGGCTTTACCTATGCACGAGGAGTGCCTGTTCGAGAAATTCTTGCTGAGCTTACAGGTTTGTGCTAAGTAAAATGAGGATTCACCTGCTCTGTACTTATGTCAGAATTTTTTATTCAAATTCAAAATGATGTTGATGCACAAAGTATACCGGGGGCTTCAGAAGCAGTTTAGTGACATAGCAGAATAAATCAATTTTATAATTTTAGGATGCAACCACTTTTTACTATAAAATATAAGTCATAAGGAATATTTAAGTGCTGGTGCTTCCAAAGCGCAAATTCAGAACACTTTTCTTGATACCATATGCTGTATTTGTTGTGCTGCAGCAGCCTATTTAAATGGAACTTGCTGATGGTAGATGTTTAGTCTCAATAGGACAGGGCATTATCCTCCCTGGGATACAGACATGCATTCTCAGAACTACACTGCTGAAGTCATAGGAAGACTGGTAAACACTGCCTGTAATGATAAACTGAATGGTTTGGGGAAATTTGACTGTTGCAAGAATATTAAGTGGTCTTGATCTAAGATTTTGCAGAAGGGAGAGATGGCTATTCACAATAGGGTCACAGGAGGAGCAGGGAAGAGAAGAGAGGATCAGCCTGCTGAGCTCCTAGAGATCTGGGACCAGGTGCCAGGAGTGAAAAACGAACATGGACTTTTAAGGCCTTTATGAATCATAGGTATAATAAAGACTTGATCTGGGAATTTGCACACTTGAAATGCTAATACAGGAAAGCACACTTTGGAGGTAGAGGAGAGGTCTAGTTTTGTATGCTAAGAATGTATGTGTGTGTTAAGAGTGCATATTAATAATGTCCATGAAAGTCCAGAATCTAGTGGATGATTGACTTGCCAAGTGTCGCTGGGTACTGGTAAGAGAGAAAGTAAATGAGGAGGTTGTCATGACTGAAGTCTGCTATTGCCCCTGATACTACAAATGCCAGTGGTGATGTGGGTTCTTTTTTACCTTTATTTCTTTTCATGACACACATCATCTTCTATAGCATTATGTTTGGGTTCAGTGGGGTTCTTCTAGTTGGGAAAGAGCAGCGCAGCTGGACTGTTGTTCCAAGAAATGATGCTTGGGGCAAGTTTCTGTAGCAGAGTGCTGCTAGAGCTGATTCCTGCAAAGATCTTGACTGAAGGTGCCAAACTGGAAGACAGCCTGAGTTACAATGACCAGGAAATGACAATTAAGAAGTCTTTGAAGGAGCAGGAAGCACAGTCACCCTAAATAAGACTAGTAGATAAGATCCTACAGGAAACAAACTATAGAAAAGGACTTTTCAGGAGAATTGATGACTCCCTGAGAAATGGTTTTGTCAGTGCAGATTTTTCTAAGAAAAGTAGAAAGTACAGCAAAAAGTGACATTGGTCAATCAGGAGTTCGTTGCTAAAATACAAGAAAGGATTGTACAAAAAGGGGAGGATGATTACTGAAGTTTAATTACACTTATGAAAAATAGTTTTCTGATTAAAATTAGACAATTTTTTTTCCTTTGGCCCTGGCTGGCAGGATTTGTAAAAGCTCACATGAATCCAATTCATGCACATATGAAGGGTACAAGAAAGACCAATAATAAAAATGATCCACTCTTAAGTAAGAAAGAGAAGTATGAATTCCCGAAAGAGATCCAGCATTCAGCTTCCAAAATAAACACCACGGCTAAGGCAAGAAACCCCATCAAACAAGCTGTGCTTATTAGAAATAAAATGGAAGCCTCTGTGGTCATTAACAAGATGGAATAAGAAGTGGAGCAGGCTGATGAGAAATTCTGTTGTCTCAGATCAGCTCATTCAAATAGGGCTTGTAATGCTTCACAGACCACCAGTTATCTTCAGACTACAGCTTGAATAAAGCTGGGCTGGGTGAATTTTTGATTTTTATCCTGGGGCCGGGTGGTGAGTTGGTGGTGATTTTGTTTGGCTTTTGTTTTTTTAAGTGTCCTATCTAATTCTTACATCTGGCTATCGTCACAGGAAAGAAAAGTGTAGATTATTGCAGCTGATTTGGAACAATGTTCATATCTTTCTTGCTGAAGACAAAAGTAGTAAGGACTGTATATACGTCTTACAGATTACCTATGTGAGAAATAGAGACCGTGTTGGCTATTAAAAAAACCCAACACACATTTATCAGAAAGTGCTTTTGTACAGTAGGACACTAACTTCTTGGCTGGTTTTAAAATTTCTTCTTAATCTCATTCTGCATTTCCTGAATTATGTTTTCGTTCATGGTGAGAGGCTGTTGTATCTCAACTCCACATAGATCTAATCACAACAAGATGGTCTTGGTGTTACTGCCTTTAGAAATTGAATTAGAAGTTCCCATTTGCGTAGTACTTTTCTTCCAAAAAAAAAAAAAACAAAACCAAACTTGGTTGTTATTCATGTTTCAGGTCGAAAAGGAGGATGTGTGAAGGGAAAAGGAGGATCAATGCATATGTATACCAAAAACTTCTATGGTGGCAATGGCATTGTTGGCGCTCAGGTATATACATGACTTCTACTTTAAAGCACAAGTTGAATTTGGCTCATGTCCTGTGCCAGTGTTTTCTCTTGTTTCTGTGGTGTGAGCTTGTGTGCAGATACCATTGCTCTGTGTGCTCTGTGGCTACTAAATCTGTTACATCTTTATTCTGGTTTGCTCATCATTTTGTAGACTGTAGCAAAAATTAATCAAATGGAGAATGTAGTTAACGTTTATATTTTGGCTGTAATACAGATTGGAACAAATGGAAGTGTGTTGATAACCACTTTTTTGGGGCAGGTCTCGTTACGGTTCACGAGCTGCTTATCTCCAACTCCTCTAAACATTATTCTAAAATTTTGGTTTGGCCTGTGCTCTGTGATAGGTTCCCCTCGGCGCTGGGATTGCACTAGCCTGTAAATACTTCGGTAAAAATGAAATCTGCTTGACGTTGTATGGGGATGGTGCCGCCAACCAGGTAAATGTGATTTGTCTGATGTGGCTCTGTGAGGAGGACTGTGGCTGTGGGTGATCGGTTTCCCTTCTGTGAGCTCTGCCCTCCCACCCAGTAGTGGGAGAGCACTTTTCACCCTGTCAGTGTGATACCTGCAAGACTTGGAACGTGTGCTGAGATTTCTGCTTTCTGCTGCAAGGATGCTTTATTAAAGGAGTGCACCGATACTGAAAAGCAATCCTAGAGAGAGAAGGCAACACACCCCCTCTGTCCTACAGGCCACTGCGGTTTTTCTTAGGGCTTTTGTTGTGAAGCACTGTGCACTGAGACCAGCTGCACACAGGTGGCCAGGCATCTTGCAAATTTTGAACACTGGCAGGTCTTATTTGTGTTGTCTTTAGGCATTTGAGTAGGGGTGCGTTTCAAGTGCTGTATAGTCTTCAGAGGAGTGGTTCTGATGAGCAGTAAAGAAGTTAAATGCTAGATGTTCTTTGTATGTCAGGAATCTAGCATGTGCTTGGATTTCTTTTTTACCATGTTTTGCATCTGTCCCTCTCCTTCCCCCCACATCATTTTGAGCTCTACCCTTGTCGCTGGAGTGGAGGGGAAGCTTCGCAGCTCCCTCCTGGAGGGCTCTAAATATTGAGGGAGTGTGCGGGTCTAATGTTTAATTATTTGAACGCTGCATGAGTCACGGGAGGAGGGAGTTCCGGTTACTCTTATTATCCTCTATCCTCTTTCCAGATGCACATGGCTCACCGAAGTGTGATGCCCTGACATCTCTGTGCTGTAAGGAGAGCTCTGAACAACAGCAGTCAAGGTGACAGTGCTGCTGAATAGGGAGAAACATGTAACTTCATTTCTGAAGACAAAGGAGAGGACAGAGCATCTTGCAGAGCCACTTACTGTTGACATTCCTGCTGGTCTTTTCATGTTACCAGCAGAGATGTTAAGCCAGATAAGAAATTGGTGGTTTAGAGTGTCCTGTTGATATAATTTCCCACTTTCAGAACAGACATGGAGAGCTCAGTTCTTGATTTTTTCCCTGTCTGACTTAGAGTAGCAAGGCTGATGCAGTCACTGGGGTCGAACTTTTCTTTTACTTTGCTGTAGCAGCATCCTGCGAGATTTGTCAATTGGGAAGGTTTTTAACTGTTGCTGAAATACTGCAGATCAGTTAAAGTTGAAGGTTTTGTGCTACCCTAACACAAATACAGAAATAGCTTATAGAACTTAATTTTTAAACTTATTAGTTGAGATTAAAGTTACCTTATATAGCGTAGCTTCTCTTTTGTTCCTGCTGAGCTGCAGCAAGTGGCTGGCTTCAGATTACTTTCAGTACTAAAATTTCTCTGGCTAGGCCTCTGCAACTGAATGGTTTTCAGCAGAGCCTAATGCTCGAAAGTGGGGCTCCTTGGCTAGGTATAACATGCTCTTTTTCTCTCAGGGCCAGATATTTGAAACGTACAATATGGCCGCCTTATGGAAGTTGCCTTGTGTTTTCATCTGTGAGAACAACCGGTATGGAATGGGGACTTCGGTTGAAAGAGCTGCAGCCAGTACTGACTACTACAAAAGAGGAGACTTCATTCCAGGGCTCAGGGTGAGTATGACCCCAGCTCTTTTTGAAGCAGGGGTGGAAGTGGGAGGATGCGTGTGCACACCCCTGCACAATACAAACATATTAATTTCTTTCATCTATAAATATATTTATAAATACCTTCTTAAATATAGGAAAAACTGAAACCGAATTCCTATTGCACTTGTGGAATTACTGAAATAGGAAGTTTGGCGTTTGGCTTTTTTTTTTCTGTCAACTTGTTTCTGTTTATCAGGTGGATGGCATGGATGTTCTCTGTGTTCGAGAAGCTGCAAAGTTTGCAGCTGAGTACTGCAGAGCTGGGAAAGTAAGTCTGCAATCATCGCTCCTTTTCCATAGGTGAAATTCTTAGCCAGACTATTGCTGCAAAAAATGTTCCTCATCTAGCTCATTTTCTGCAGTCACTGTTGAAGCATTATTTGATCTTTATTTCCTCTTTTTTTTTTTCTCCACGGTATTGAACCTGTGAGTGGTTCTTTAATTTTCTTGACTTCATTAACCTGCAATTGGCATTAACCAAGCACTTAAAAAACCCCCATATATTCTGATACTCTGTCATCTTTTCCTTTGTTTCTACACCAGTTAAATTCTGTTGTGAAAGGTGTTCTGGCTGTCAGGCAGTTCTCTGTGAAGAGATTAATTAGGCAAAGTATCAAGGAAAGCAGCCATCGTTCTATATTTACAGTAAATGGAAAGTGAAGTAAAAGTTTGAGTCAGCATTAGTGTCCGTCACCCAAGTACGATGCGCTGTTCCTGAAGATCTTTACTATTTGGTGAAACAATGTTTGAGCTGGGAATGTTTTACTGAGGGGGGTATGCACAGCTTCCTAGTTTCTGTAAAAATTCTTATCGATAGAATACATTGCAAATTGCAGTCTTGTTTCACAGAATCACAGAATCCCAGGTTGGAAGAGACCTCAGGGATCATCTAGTCCAACCTTTCTAGGAAGGGCACAGTCTAGACAAGATGGCCCAGCACCCTGTCCAGCCGACTCTTGAAAGTGGTCAACGTGGCCGAGGCAACCACTTCCTGGGGGACATTATTCCAATGGTGACTGTTCTCACTGTGAAAAATTTCCCTCAAGTCCAGTCGGAATCTCCCCAAGAGCAACTTGTGTCCATTCCCCCTTGTCCTCTCCATGTGATTCCTTATAATAAAGGAGTCTCCATCTTCTGTGTAGCTGCCCCTGAAGTACTGGTACACAGTGATGAGATCCCCTCTGAGCCTCCTTTTCTCAAGGCTGAACAAACCCAGCTCTCCCAGCCTATCCTCGTATGGCAGCTTCCCAGTCCTCTGATCATCTTGGTGGCCCTTCTCTGGACCCCTTCCAGCCTGTCCACATCCTTTTTGTATAGTGGGTACCAGAACTGTACACAGTACTCCAGGTGTGGCCTGACAAGCGCTGAGGAAAGGCAGCTCCAGTTCAGAAGGAAATCATCCTGTGTTAACACCCACATATCAGTATCTTTTACCAAAATTCTTTCTCCAAAGGAAGAAAAATATATTGTCTTAACTGTGGTTGAAAGGAAGGAGGTCTACAGTTCTGGTAGGTATCACAAAGATCCCAAGAGGAAAAACACAACCCTAGCCTATCCGGGTGTAACTTTGTCACTGAGCTGTCTATACCACTGAAAGTTGTAATGAAAAAACATAAACAAGACAAAACCAGCTGACCCACCTCAACAAGATTTGTTCTTGCTTTTCTCAAAATGCATAGCGGTGAGCGTGACAAAGCACAGGAGATTTTGCACCAAACTCCTACCGGAGCCATTAAATCCTTTGTGCCTGGATTGCCACGCTAGTGCTGTGACTTATCACGACCAGCTGCAACCTGCAGCAGCTTCAGGAACTATTCCGCAGCGTGCTCTGCCATAGATGCTACGCATTTTTTTTTACTCCCCAAAAAGTATCCAGCTAGCTCTAGAGAGAAAATGTGTTGGAACAAGTCAATTGTGCAGCACTTCCAAGGAGAAGGCAGAGTTTCACAGAAGAATAGAGGTTCTCACAGAAGAATAAGGTTCTGTGAGTTGCAGTCTTATGGTGCAACAACAGGCAATGAGGAATAGTCTGAGTAATGGTGGAATGACATTGTAAGGGAAGAAATTGTTTACTGCTGCCTGATTAAAAACATAAGAAATGCTTCCTCTATCAACATACGCTTTCAGTTTGAAAGGAGTTAAGTTTCATTTTGCTGGTTGTGATAATGTTATGTGATAAAACTGAGAAAAAACCCAAACATTGAATTAAAATTTGTCATGGGTGCGATTCACCTATAGCAAATACTTGCTGCTATAACAACAAAGTCACTCCAGCTAGTAACACTCTGTATTGTTTTTTTTTTTCTTTTGAGGGTCCTATTGTGATGGAGTTACAGACATACCGTTACCACGGCCACAGTATGAGTGACCCTGGAATAAGGTACTGTGACTTTCTTTCCTGGCATTTGCTGAAAATGAGTAAGTACTGATGATCAAAATCCTGAAGCTGTCATGGATGCAATGTTTAAATCCATTGTGAAGTGCATGTAAAGGTTATGATGACATTGCTATGAGCAGTCTGATCACTTTTACCGTTGCTCTGTTGATAACCTGCAGCCATGTAACATACTTGTTTTGCTTGCAGTATTAAGGGATTTAGTTTTAGAACAAGCAGTAAGGCAGTTAAACTTCTGTGCCTTCTATTAATAAAGTCTGTTTTCAGTGTGACTTTATGGTGTGTTCTAATTAAGCTTTGATTGAAAAGCAGCATGCTTTTCCAGGTTTTCTAGAGTATTTAAAATCCTGTAACCTAAATTTTAGGAACAGTTTTGACTCTCCGGCCAAGTAGAACACTTCTTAACAATACAACTATACATGTGCCAAAAAGAGATGGACTTTGTGAATTTATCTACGTGATGTATCGCTGGTGACTTGTAGTGAATTTGCATGCAGTGAGTTACTTAGCACCCCACCCCTTCCCTTGTGGGGATGGAAAGGAGGAAGTATGGCCCCTCAGAGTAGCTGTCTTGCGCTGGGATTGCTCCCCTTTCCTCAAGTTTGGAGTGACTTCAGCTCTGTTGCAGCCTACAGATCTAAGAAGTGTTCTCAATGTAGCTCTGCCACCCTTTGTGTGAGGAGTGTCGCTGTAGTCACTGCATTCCTGACAATTCTTTGGTCACACCTTTTTGTGAAAGTGAGCTGTGTCAAGAACCTCACCTGGCTGCTCATGGCTTGGACAAGTGCACTCTGCTCTAGGTTAAAAACTGGCTGGACGGCTGAGCCCAGAGAGGTGGTGAACGGAGTCAAATCCAGTTGGTGGCCAGTCATGAGTGGTGTTCCCCAGGGCTCAGGGTTGGGGCTGGTCCTGTTCAATATCTTCATTGATGATCTAGATGAGAGGATTGAGTGCACCCTCAGTAAGTTTGCAGATGACACCAAGCTGGGTGGAAGTGTCGATCTGCTGGAGGGCAGGAAGGCCCTACAGAGGGACCTGGACAGGCTGGATTATTGGGCCAGAGCCAATGGTTTGAGATTCAACAAGGCCAAGTGCCAGGTCCTGCAGTTGGGTCACAACAACCCCATGCAACGCTACAGGCTTGGGGAGGAGTGGCTGGAGAGCTGCCCAACAGAGAAGGACAGAGAAGGTCGACAGCCGGCTGAACATGAGCCGGCAGTGTGCCCAGGTGGCCAAGAAGGCCAACAGCATCCTGGCTTGTATCAGCAATAGTGTGGCCAGCAGGAGCAGGGAAGTGATCGTGCCCCTGTGCTCGGCACTGGTGAGGCCACACCTCAAGTACTGTGTTCAGTTTTGGGCCCCTCACTGCCAGAAGGACATTGAGGTGCTGGAGCGTGTCCAGAGAAGGGCAACGAAGCTGGTGAAGGGTCTGGAGAGCAGGTCTTATGAGGAGCGGCTGAGGGAACTGGGGTTGTTTAGCCTGGAGAAGAGGAGGCTGAGGGGAGACCTTATCACCCTCAACAACTACCTGAAAGGAAGTCGTAGCAAGGTGGGGGTCAGACTCTTCTCCCTAGTAACATGCGATAGGACGAGAGGAAATGGCCTCAAGCTGTGCCAGGGGACGTTTAGGTTGGATATTAGGAAAAACTTCACTGATAGGGTTGTCAAGCATTGGAACAGGCTGCCCAGGGAGGTGGTGGAGACTCCATCCCCGGAGGTATTTAAAAGAAGGGTAGCTGTGGTGCTTGAGGATATGGTTTAGTGGTGGACTCGATGATCTTAAGGGTCTTTTCCAGCTGTAACAATTCTATGACTCTAAGTTCATCTCTTTGCTTGTCTTGCTCCTAGCTATCGTACTAGAGAAGAAATTCAAGAAGTGAGAAGCAAAAGTGATCCCATTACTTTGCTGAAGGACAGAATGGTCAACAATAACCTTGCTAGCATTGAAGAATTAAAGGTATGGCTTTTAGTTGCTGTTTAAGGAAGCTCTTCAGCATTCAGCACAGTAAGGCTCTCTGAAAAGCACATCGTAAGGCAGCATGCATCGCTTGTTCTTTTGAAGCTTGTTTTTGGGTGAGAGTGAAGTTTTGTTGCAGACCAACTAATGAAGCTGCACTCTGCTTTTGGGTGCTGAGGGTAACACAGCAGCACAAGGCTGTGCGTGTGGGTGTCAGCATTTCAAATACAGCTCTTGTTACGTACTAATGTGTAGAAATCAAAATTACTCAGGCTTTCTCCACTACCTAGGAAGGGGGTAAGTGTCTGAAAGGGAAATTATCAGTAGGGACAAGTCCTGGTGAAGGAGCCAGGAACCCTCTCGGCAAATGTTGTAAATATTTTCATCAACTCCATTTAAAAATGATTGACACTGACACTCTGTGTTTCGCAGTCAGAACTGAAACTGTAGAGGCTCAGTGGGGTCATGTTCTTCTGGCAGTGTTACCTGGGCTGTCCTAAAGGGACAAGTTTGCAGTTTAGTATAAGACCTAAGTTTTCACAGCTTTTTAACTTGATGTTTAGAGGCAGTGTTAACGCTAATTCTGACCAATACTTAATCATTGTGTTTAAATTCAAAATTATGCTGCTTTTTCTGAGCTTCTAATGCTTCTAATAAGCATCCCTTTTTGGTTTAGGAAATTGATGTGGCAGTAAGGAAGGAGATTGAGGAAGCTGCTCAGTTTGCTACCACCGACCCAGAGCCACCACTGGAAGAACTAGGTAACCACATCTACTCTAATGAGCCACCCTTTGAAGTGCGTGGCCCAAACCAGTGGATAAGGTACAAGTCTGTCAGCTAAAGGCCTTTCTGTTGGGGCAACTTATTCTTAATGAATAAGTGAATGAATTTACAGGAACTATGATGACTCAGAAACAAACCTTAAGCTTATTTAAAAGCTCTTGCAAAAGAGGAAAGGTGTTGGGAAATCCACCTCAGTATGGATTTTCTTAAATGTGCTCCATGTTGTTGCAAAAGGAGCTAAATTAAGAGAAAGCAGCAGTTTATTTAAAATGCTATATATTTGCTTTACTGACTTTTCTTTGGATTGCTGTATGTGTTATGTACAGTGTAAAAAATATTAAACTTTTAACAACATTTATCTGGTGAACTCTTTGCTTTGTTTCTTGATGAACCACTTTCTAAAAAAGGAAAAAGAAAAAAACACAAAAAAAGCCATTTTGATGCTGTGTTTTTGCTGCAGGAAAGTTACGAAATGAAAACATCACACCAGGCCTGTCTTAGTAGTTTGGTGAGAGTAGCTTTAATACAAAAAGCTATATCCATTCATTTGGGGAAGGGTGATGTATGCTCTAGCATATGCCCTCCTGCTCAAACCATCAGCCAGCAGAACTGCAACACGTTTTAAGTTCACCATTTTCACAGTGCTAAAGCCAATCTAGGTGGGTGGTGCCTGTTTGCAGAAGAGGGTTTCTTTTTTCCCCAGCTAATACTTTATACTACATTGATGGGTGTTTGACTTGTGTTACTCGTTCATAAATTAAAGTGCATTGACACCGACTTAAAAGCTGTTACTATTCACTGTGCGTTATGCTGATGGTCAAACAAGCTGCATAACTGTGCAAAACCTGCAGGGCTGCTCTATGTACATATATACACCTAATAATTTAAGTGTTAGGAATGTATCTTTCATTTGCTTATTCCGATTGCATGGTCTCCTTCAGAAGCTTTAATCTTCTGCACCGAGGTCTTACCAGATGTCTGTCGGTGGTTTAATATTGCGTTCCAAAGTCTGCAGAGAAGACCACCCCTGGATGAAACGAAGAGAGAACAGTTTAGGGAGAAATCCCTCCTCTCCATTACTTTAAAGCGAGCAAGAAGTAAAATGTAGAAATCCCAAGGATATACCCATTATGACAGTACACAGGAAACACTACGCTTGTTTAAGGCTATGGCTAAACCAGCTTCTTCCAGGTCAGCCGGGGTGGTGATGAAAGGACTTGAATCAATGGGGTCGGAGAAACAAGTTCTTTATGCCTAGTTTCTGTACAATCTGAATGGTGCAGAAATAGTTCCCAACCTTGAGAAATGCCAAAACTCCTGTGGCTTGAAGCATGCTGGGTGTAGTTGTGCTGTGTGAGTTAAGATGTGAAAAACTTTTGACAGAAAATCAGAGATGAAATTCACAGCAGTTACCACTGAACTATTGGACCTATTAAAATTATTTATAAAAATTTTTTTTACAAATTAAACTCAACAATGAACTGAGAAGTACTTTCTTACCGCAGTTGAAGGTACCGCAGATCATCCTTAGTGATATCATTAAGGACAGCACTTAGTGTATAATCTTCTTCAGCAAACTAAAAGGCAAATTTATTCCTAAATTAATACCCCTTCCTTGAAACCAACCTGCTAATTATGGCTCCAATGACCTTGGTTTTTAAAAAGCAATTTGTTTCGGTTTAAAAATTTTTTTTTACCCTCTTAATTGCATCCATGTCTGCTCCTTGATGTTTAAGCCAGTTCATGAGCTCAGGGTCTGCATTCTCTCTAGAAGTTGCTGCAGACCATTGGGAGTCTTTAATGGAAAACAAAAGTATATGTTAATACACTTCAAAACTAGGGCAAAAGTGATGGGTTTGCAACTACTGAAGCTTAAAATAGGTGTTCTTTTAAGTTACCCTGAGCCAAATCAAATAAACACACCATCCAACGTATGTGTGCAACTGTCAAAGTATGCGGTATCTCCTCATACCTTCGGGTTTAAGTTTTAAGCGAAGCAAACGTAACTCCTGAGTTTTTTGCTCCAAAGATTGTCGTAAGAGGGTCTGATACTCCTTCTCCTTCTGAACTAGGTTTTCCAAAAGCCTGTCAGCATGAGAGAGATCAAACACAACCATACTGAGAATGTCTAGCTGAAAAAAATATTTATCATTTTTAACAACTACCAAAAGACAGAGATGCTCAAGAGATACTCTCTGCGGTAACATATTTTATGGCTTGCAGATTTCATTTTGATTGTCTGAGACTCAGCTTGGTGGCACTTTAGGGCTTTCATTTTTGCAGAATTTAGTAAATAGCTGCAAATTCTCTTCCTATTGTTTTGCAGCCTCCCTGGGCAGAGTTGCTGCCTTTATATTGTAATTTACTGCTCCACAGTATAACCCTGATGTTTTACCATGGGCTTCCTGATCACAGATTTACATCACATCCACAAAGAAGAATGGGACCTTCTGCCGTTAACATGCTGGCAGCGGCCTATGGCTGTGACCCCTGGGAAACAGGAGAGGGGCTCTGCCGAGCTCTGCCTGTGCTAGTTAGCAGGCAGCCTGTCCCGTGGGCCAGGACACAGCTGCCCTGGCCCTTCCTTGCAGAAACAGCTTTCAGGACACTGCCGCTGGGTCAGGTGGCACCCAAGGAGCCAAGAAAGTAGGGAGGAAACCAGCACAGTTGCACAAGCCTAATTACTTAACAGGAGACATCCAACGTGACAGTCTGCAATTAAAAAATGAATCACACAGAAACAAAAGTTGTACTAAAGGCTGTGGAGCTGTCACACCAGTACTGCCAGCATAGTCAGAATCCATTCGTGTTCCTGGAAGGTCTGCTGCATCACAAGGCAGTCATACCCAGTGAGCAGCATTTATGTTACGTACGTATGTGTCACTGTAGAAGGCAACGGCTGAGAGCTTGTCAGAGGCCTGAGAATAAATCTGCACTCTATAGGAAGGTTACCTTAAGGTCTCTTGTTTAAGTCTGCCCAGCTCCAGGCTAAGATGCTGCTGAGCCTCATGTGACACCACAGAACTAAGGGTGCTGACTCCTGATGTGATGGCGGGATCCTCAGCCCCGTTTTGTTCAGTGGGCTGGTAACTCTCCTCCACGTCATCGCCGTCCTTGTCCCCAGTTTCTGATGCTGGCTCAAAGTGAGCTCGAAGCTCTGGTAAAATGAAACAGTGTAAGAATAAGAATCTTTTTGGACAAGTCTGTATTCAGAGGTACTACAGTTTGTTCTCTACTTCTGCGGGTGGGGGAGCTTCAGCTGAGGCGGTGGGCTGCTTGCACAGCATGCTTTCGCACAATACTGAGCAGGGGAGTAGCAAAGCCTTAGGTGAGCTGGACCACAGATTCTCTGGCATCAGTTCTAAAATATGAGGGCACTGTAGTAGCATGGCTCTAGCGTACCAGTAGAGGAAGGTACCTGTAGGTTACAGCTATGGAGATGACAAATACATTTGTGATTAACTGACTAATATAGTTAATAAAATGTATTCACGAGAATGCCTTGAAAGCTTGCTTTCTCTTAGGAAAAAAAAAACACAAAAACCAAAACTGAAACAACCAAAAAAGTTGTTGTTTTTCCCCTAATGCCCTGGACAAAAAAGTTTACAAAGCCTTCCTCTTTTTCAGGTAGTGTTTCTATCCCCAGTTCTCTCAGAACTTGCTGCAGGTGGCCACTCTTCCCACCAAAGAATAGCTGGCATTCTTCTCCTACAAAGTCCTAAAAAATGTGGCCGATTTGGCTTGAAAGCCAAAGCACCGTGGGACTGAAAGGGCTCACCATCACTAAGTGTTCTCAGCACAGTCTCATGCTGGAAGGCGTGCTCAGCACTTCTAAGAGGAGTTCTATGTTCCAAAACTACTTGCAAATTTCCAACTTAGACTTACTTATTTCTAGGCAGTTCTTAGTCATTTATCCTCCTTCTCAGTGGTGGTGTTTTTCCTACTATCCACCTGTAGGCCAAAATCATACCCTGCCTTGTATCGACACACTCCCTTCTCTGCCTCTGTCCTACAGCTCAGTAATCATGTCTCAGAACACATCGCCAGCCCTGTGCAGTGTTACCCACCTCGGACTGATTTAATAAAATGTTGCACAGAGTAATTTTCTTTCTTACTAGAAAAGCTCCACCTTGGACTGAATTTAATTTGGCTTTTTTTGTCATGATTGAACCATGCTGGCAGTGCAGAACCACTGGTTGTCTCCTCGTTATGTGCTTTCGTACCACAAGTACAGCATTAATCCTCCAGATCAACCTTTCTTCCTGTACAACATTCTGACCCTGTGCCTTTGGTGTAGTGGCACATGGGATGCAGTTAATGGCATGCTGGCAGATGAAACATCTAAACCGTTCCATTTGCTAGAACTCTTTGATATGTGAACAGCTCTTCTTTCTTTTTTTTTCTTTTTTTTTTTAAATATTATTTTCAGCTGCTTTGATTTACCTGGAATAAGAATAGTGACTGCTGCTTGGACTGCACGGCGAATTATGTTATCCATTGCAAACATCCAATGGGGCCTTATTAAATGATTTCTTAATACTTTGTTCACCTGTAAGTAAATAAATAAGCGAGTAAACGTAGCAGCAAACAATGTTTGCTTACACGTCAGGAAAGAGAATCTTGTTTTTCAATAGTCAGATGAAGTTTTATGAGGTAACAACCACATGAGTCACTAAAACCCTCCTACCTTTCAAAGTCTACACAACAGATTTAAGCTAGAGCTTTCAGACCGTGACATTTAAGCCCCTCTATAGTAAAAGGAGTGGTGGAAGAGCAAACAAACGTAGGATCCAGAACAAACATCAGAGGCTTGCGCTGAGTGCACGGGCAGCCCTTCAAGCACTGCCACCCTTGGCTTCGAGGCCTACCACCTGGGAGTGCCCACCTGAAGCTCACCGAGGCTCCAACACATCAGGGCTCTGTGTCCAGCCCCGTGCACCCCTCTGAAGAACTTGTCTAGTGCCTGTGGCTACACCCCAGGCTTCCTCCTAGAGCAAGAGAACTTCCAGCACTGGTGATCTGCAGGTCACCAGGCAAAACCTGACCTTCAGATGCCTTTAGTCTTTTCCTAGTCTTCCAATCGCTCAGTCACCAGGGCTTTCTCTGCTCCATACTACCCACATCCTCCCACGTTCCCCAGCAAGCACAGGAGCTTCTGAGGAACTGGGGAAGAAAACGCTGTTCAGCATGAGCAGGGTAAGAAGGAAGATGGGTGAGGAAGAGTGGAGAAGCTGTCCAGGAAGAATTCCTCTCCTCCTGTGTTAGACAAGGGACTCACCGCATCCTGAAATCCAAACAGCACCAGATGAATCTGATTGATGGAAGTGCTGTCAAAGTCCAAATCCATTTTCAGTTTGGATATGGTAGAAGCCATCACTCTCTGCTCAGGAGAGTGTATGAAGTCCCTTAAAATCCCAATAATTTGCTTGATGTGGGCCACCGAAAGCTGCGGTTCTTCAGAGCTCTGGAGAAAAGATAATAGACATATATCAGGCAAACCCCAGCGTCATTTAAACATCTAATAAGTAGCACAAGTATTTTTAGGGTTACAGTTTATAGCTTTGCCCATGTATATTTCACACTGATGCACAGAAATCACAGAACTCTGGTTTCTGCAAAGCCTTTATTTGCTACCTTTTTCTAACTAAACATTTTAATAGTAATTCCTATTTTCCAAAAAATAAATTAAGTCTACTGCTACTGTGACTGTCACAAAAGGAAGAGGGTCCAGATAATATCTACATATTTCTGCAATGTACTGCAGAGGGCAGCCCTCCTCCATAGAAACAGCAGAGTGAGTCAATAAGAGCCACAAATTTTTTAGACGCTATCCTTTCAATAAGCTGAACCTGGACTTCTATCTAATCTAATAGATAGAAGATTAAACAGAAGATTATGTAAAGATACTTCTTCTATCTGCATCTAATGCAGATGCTTGATTTCCTTAGACAAAAAAAAATGTTTATATATGCATTTATCGTAAGTCAGAAAAAGGTCTAGGATTACACAGTGCTAGGACCCAAGCGTTCATTCCATGATTTGCCATCCCTAACCCCTATGGGTGAAGCCATACAAGTGCCTGTAAGAACAACCACCTGTATAATTAAAAGGTAATGAGAGAAGTATTACAGAAATTATGGAAATGATTACAGCAGTTCTGCAAAACAGCTGGAGACTGAGGTAGGACTTGCTGTTACTAAATAATCCTCCTTTATCCTGGAAAGTATTTAGATCCCTGGTTATTTCTGACTAAGATCTCATGTATGAATTTCATCCTCCGTAAGTCTATAACCTATTTTGCAGTTTAAGCTCACAGCAGAAGTTTACCCCAATTACTTCCCCAGCCTGAGTTTGTGGGCCTTTCCCTTGGGCCCGTACAGCTCTACAGGAGCCCCGAGCCCCCGGGCTCTGGGGCAAGCCCATCCGCACCGTTAGGCAGTTTGCAGGGGAAGTGAGCCCAGGGGGAGAAGCAAACCCCTGCGCTGTGTGGAGCCAGCTGCCCACGCTGGGCTCCGCTGGAGCTGCCCCAGGAGCAGCAAGGCCCTGAACAGTGGTGCTGCAAGTGTCTTTGTACCGAGAGCAGTGGCTGGCCGGGGATGCCGCAAGAAGGGTCAAGAGGCTCCCCTTTATGTGAATGCAGTCCAGGTGGAAAACCATAGCTTTGATAAGACTGGATAACGTCAGTGGCACATTCGAAGCAGACATTAAGAAGAAAAGGGTAAGCAATCAACTCTGTTACTGGTGTGTGGCAGTGCTTGGCTATGGGGTAACCGAATGTAGGATTTTTTTTTTTGCTCCACTTTAGAGTCACCTTCCCTCTCAACCCTTCCCTCTACAGAAAATCTACCTTAGCTTTTTTTAAGATTCATGTACTGTGTTCTTGGCACCTAGTTTACATATGTTTTGAATTAAAAGTCGTTAATCAGTTCTCTATCCTTAAAGCAAACAATACCTATTACTACCTCGTGTTCCATTTCCATGTCCTTAAAAGTTAATATAACGCACAACATCCAAACCACCCAACCAACCAATCTCAGCCCCCCAACCCCACATCAAATGCCCCAAACCTCCCCCTTCAAAAAACCAAGAGCCCAGCAGCAGGCAGAAGGTGGCATTTGCTATCCATTTGGACAACAGCAAACAGCTCACACAGTTACTGGTCTCAGAGATTGAAGATCTTCAGAAGGAACAATCCAAGCACCTTTGTTTATTAGTTTTCAGAAAAAGAGTGATACGACCTAGGCTTGTCATTTTCCTTCTGACATGGGAAAAGGAGAGCTGAAGTGAAATTACCTGTGCAATACACTCCTGCAAGTTGGAAGCAACTTTATTCTGTTCTTCCTTAAGGATTTTATATAGGATCGCTCGGCGTTCACTGTCCTTCCGCAGCAGAAACAGACCAGAATCCTTATCCTCAATGGAAGGAGAGGTGCTCCTGTCCTCTGCTGAGCCCTCGTCAGGCACGCTGTGTCAGCAACCGGGCCACGCGCACAAGAGAGACCTCAGCATTAGCAACACGGCAGTACTGTCAGAAGGGAGTAGGGATACTTTGGAGGTTAAAAAGTGAGTTAAACCACAGCAGTGGATTGATCAGACAGTTAAACACGAATTCTGAGACAGAGATGGCTCAGATCCTCCGCTGGCGTTAACCAGGCTGGTTTCACCCCGCTAAGAAGCTGGCATTAATGCCACCCAGCACTGGTTCAGCTTTGGGGAGGAACACTGAAAACCCTGGACTGACATGACTATTCATTTTTTCTGGCCCCATACTGCAACATCCTTAGTTGAAAGTACTGCTTTGTGCTCTCTGATCAGCAGAACTATCTGCTGCCCCTTCCTACACTTTTGTCATGAGTACATGGAAGGGTCAACTCTTCTGCTAACTCCTGAATCCATACCCACTCAGTCAATAAGATGACTGACATTTATTCCCTGGGGAGGGAAAAGTATATAAATACATGGAAACCTTAAGGAGAAAGAATCGTTGTTCACTAATTAAATATAGACAATATTTCAATTAACTGGTAACTTGTCTATACAACTCGCTTGCTTAACACCTGCATATCTAGTTATTATGTGAAAAATTGCCCTCAGATAAAAAATAATGTGAATTAAATCTACATAATCCCTCATGGGTGTCAAGCGACAAGCAAACGCTTTACCTTAGTAAATGGGAAATGGGATGCTTTGTCTGAATCTCTGAAATGGATCTCTTTGGCCTTTCAAAAAACATGTCATGCTGTACATCAGAGTCTGGTGAGACAGAGCCGTGCTCACTGCTGCTACTGCCAGCCTGTTCTCCGTGGATCGGCAGCGGGAGGGACATGTTACGATTGTAATCTACGAACAGACATTGTAAAACATGTAACAAGGCAGGAAAGGGCAACATGCTTAAAACAGCCGTGATCATCATCAGTGATATCAAGACCTCATTTTGCAAAATGGCTGAGGGAGAGGTAACCTTGTTGATAGAAAGCAGCAATACAACTCAAAATCATTTTATGCATAAGCAATAAAAGGTGTGAACAAGCTAACCGTTGAACACAAAGACAGCAAAGCAGCTAGATTCTCATATGAAATGTCATTTTGTTACCCTCTTTCATGCACACACACACATACATATACCCATGCTCCCCCTTGCTTCTGGTCTCACACAAAGTGGTACAACTGGGTACAGAGCTGTTTAAAGAGCCTGAACAAAAGCAACAGGTTACAATCACTGCTCCCCCAGCCGTATCTCTAAGCAGAGAGCACTATTGCTACCTGCCCTCCTCACCTCTACCAAGCCCTATTAATGGACATATTTATTTGCTCCCTTTCCAACACCCGAGGCATCTGCCTTGCTTGGATGTTCCCTTGCCCTCAGTAAGGACTCTCTCAGCACTAGCCTGAAGAAAATCTCTTGTCCCTTTCCAATTCATCTTGAAAGTAAGACGAAATAAAAAAATAACCAATATTGAGAGCTTGCTATGATCCTGATTGCCAGTTTGCAGCTGTCTGATAGGAATGGTAAGAGGAAGAAGTTCTCAACTCAGAGTGCACACACCCATGAAGCTAAAACATCACAGAAGTTTTTGATGCTTGTCACTACAAATTATGCAGAGGTGGTGGAGGAAGAGAGCTAAAAGTTGTTCAGAAAGCTCTGACATACTCTGTGGTACACAACTGATGTTCAAATGGCTGAGGTAGAACAGTCACAGAAATGAAACGATACACGTCATCTTGTGAGAACTGGTTCAAGGCATCTGAGCAGCACAGAAAATTGAAAGTTGCTGTCCCAAGAGTAAGGGCTAAGATTTGCTCTGGGCTGCCTTTATTATTGGAAAGAAAAAAGGGATAGAGACAGGATGGAAAGATGGGGACAAAGCTGAGGAAATCGGCAGTGAGGGAAACGGAAGAGGGAGGAGACAGTGAACTGCTGCAGCCGAGATTTCTCCCCTTAGAATTCCATTCTTTCAGATGTTCCCTGCCGAGGGGGAAAAAGCTCAAAAAGGGGAGCAATTCAATTTTCATTGGGAGCGCGTGCATGTGTGTGTGCAGAGGAAGGATGCAGCAAGACCAATGCCTTTGTTTTGAAATGGACAGTTCCTTCAAACGCTTATTATTTATTTGGCAGGTCTATATTAAGATTTTTTATCTTCTCACTGAGAAAGCGGCTGATCTATTGAGGGGGGAAGAACACGCTAGGCAGATAAAACCAAACAACTCGCTAAACTGCTACTTCAGTACCTATGTGCTGAATTTCCAAGCTACATTCCAAGTTTGAAAATCATGACCCTTGTAGACCCAAACACCTAATAGACCACATTTTCAGGTGCCAAGCACCTACTCTATAAAACTCAGACCCTGAAGTGTATATAATTGTGAATCTAAAATGCAGGATTGCTTTGGAAATTCTTCACCAAATGCCATTTCTTCTAATCTTAATTTACTATAAATGAGGCATTTATTTTGGGGGAGAGGAAAAATGGGGTTTGGAGGTTTCAGCAAGCAAAACACAAAATAAGCAAGTCACCATATTTTGTGGGAATTGTTGAATTTAAATATGTCTAATTACAAATCACAGGCACTTTCAACAGTTGAGTTCCTGCTGCTTTCCTGGCACAAGAAACGTCCTTACTAAAAGAGAGTGCTTAATGATTCCAATCTTTTATATAACAGTTAATGATCACGTTGACTTGGATTTGGCTGATAATTCCTTACCTGAAGGCTTGAACGCAATTCTGCTTTTCTTGCCCTTGTTTACTTGTTTCATGAAGGAATCTCTGAGCAAATCAGATGCTGTAACACGTTTACTAGGATCAGGTTCAAAACAGAGCAAAATAAAGGCCCTTGTTTCAGCAGACAGTGATTCTGGAATTTCAGGATGAATCTTAAACATCCCAACCTGCAAGTAAAACACAGGTACAAATGATTTTTTTCAAATGATTTTACTAAACAATTGCAAGGAGACCATGGGCCAAAGCTTCCTCTCACACTCTCGCTGACTTGTGGAAAAGGAGTGATCCAGGTACCCACATAGAGCAGTGAAGTGACAAGGCTCTGATCCTCTTTTACTTCATTGTAAACATGGCGTGAATGTCCATGTGGTATTACACGAGTCTCAAGTTACGGATGTATCCAACCATCTACCTTCAGGCAATCTTGGGATTTGGACATTATTGATGCCAAGTGCTTCAAATGCTGCTTCTCCTACCAGCACTGAGAGCTGCAATCCCTCCAGCTATTGCATACGCTTCCCGTCACCACTGCCCAGTACCGTGTCTCTCCATTGCTGACTCCTCCAGCACATTTGTGCCCAGAAACAGGAATAACTTCTTCCTCTAGCACTGACTGCCTAAGGCCTGCACCTGTTCTGCTCCTGCCACTGCCAAATTTCCTTGTACGGACGCTCACAATGACCTTGCCAGACCCTGCCATCACCCCGGCACTCTGGCCAGACGTCTTCCCTAGCCTTTCAGTGTTATTGAACTGAAAATCACATAATGTCCAAACGTTTAAGACACACCCCCCCCCACTCTAAGTAATGAAAAATGTGCTTCTACAGCTTGCTCCCTAGTGATCTTTCCAGCTCCTTCACTGCCTTCTTCTTTCCTAATGCCAATCTGGCATAAATGTTTTGAAATGTGAATTGTGTAACACGTGTGCACTGTACGGCACATATCTGGCAAGATTATGGCTTGTAGTCTCAGCATCTTTACATAACAGGCTCTGCAGAAGAAGCAGAAAGATAGTGGCGTGGCCTCAAGGGAGATTGTAGCCCAGCAGTTAAACAAGTGCCAGCTGCTTGCTAAAATGAAGAGTTGTTTAAATAATCTCATTATACAGCTGTATTAACACCCTGTGGCACCACTGGACACTCACAATAGTGGTTCAGCTTCAGTGCAAGCTGAAGCAAAAAATGCTGAGCAGTCGTACTTCTGTTCAAATGATAGTGCAGAAGATAAAAAGCTAATAATGCATTAAGCCCTTCCGAACCATGACTCTAAGAACATTCAAAACTCAGTATTTCCTACATGTAATATTTTAATATATGCAACTTTAACCCCTGCAATTAAATTGATGTATTTAATAAATAAATTGAATAAGTAAATAAATCAATTGATGTTATGCCCTTTCGGCAGGATACAACATCCATGCATTTACCTTGCCTGAGTGTGTTTTCCTGATTTGTAAAATCCCACGCACATTTTGGACAGTGCTTTATAAATAGGGTATATAGTTTCACCACTTCAAAACGTCAGCCCGGCAAGATTTTTGCTTTGGAGCCCAGAGAGAAGACAGCCACCTGCTTGCCATGCTCTGACAACTCCTCCTGACAGTCTGTCTCTGTGGTCAGCCCACTGCTCCTTGTGCACTCTGGGGACAGGCTCACACAGCCAGCTTCAGCTGGGGCAGTGTCACAAGCTGGTATTACAAACTTACGCACTAAACAAAACCCAGGACAGTCCAAACCAGGACCAGGAAATTTGAATGCATGTCTCTGATTATCTTCATCTCTGCAATCCAAGGAGCATAAGTTCTGTAGCAACCATCCTGAAACTCTGTGGCAATGTTCATTTACTTTATCTCCATTCAATGTCATTTGTTTGCACTCCTTTCACACAGATGCACACACACTGTGCTCATAGATGAAATACCAGATAATGTGCACTCAGCCAGGAATTACTTCCAGTTCTGTTTCCTCTAGCCCCCTTTTCTCTGCTTTGTCCAACTCTGGCCATTTGCAATCTCTGCCCAGTCAGACTCAGACCTTCCCTCTCCTCACCTCCACCTACGCATGACAGAGTGTGCATGTGTGGAGCTGGGGACTTCAAAAGTTCAATATCCCAAGTTTACCAAGCCTGCTTTTACATGCCTGCCCAGCTGGCCTGCTTAATTCCTGGCTTCAAACCTAGCTTCTAGCTTGCTTAATTTATTACACAGCAAAAAGAAACCACAGTTTGCAATTTATGGTGCCCAGCAAGAAGTAGTTTCAAGCAGGTCCCAGCAGAGCCAAGAAACAGAAAACAAAAACAGAAGCTTGAGTGCAGCACATTAACACGGTCTGCAATAACAACGCTAAAATCTCTGCCACATCCTTGGAGAAAGAAGGGCAAGAAACTTATTTTAAAAAATGCCCATTCTGAGACTTCAGAACACAGCTCTGTGGCCTGGAGATGCTTATGGACAGGACACAGGGACATGCACAATCCTGCCAGCGCTCACCTCGTGAGCCTGTGCAGAGCTCATCAAGCACCCAGAACTGAACCAGTGCTTCCTGACAGTTCAATAAACTGTGCTGAAAAATAAGACATGTAACTCTCTGAACAGTTCAGCTATGTGCCAGATACATAAGATGAAAAGGCATCTGCCGACAGAACACATCTGACATTTACAACGATGTGGAAAAAAGCCTTTCCATGGCTCCCTCAGGCAAGCTTTAGTGAACCAAACCACGTTCGCCCAGGCAGCTTCTTTTGAGGCAGTGTCACAAGTTGACAGCACCAAGGTAACACATTATATCGTTGAAATAACTACATCAAACCCCATAACCATCCCTTTCTTTGCCTTTTAGCTGTGGTGCATGGGACAACTCACATGCTAAGCATGATGCGTGGCTGAATTGCAGCCCAGCTTGCTACACTTACTGATAAAGATCTGATTTTGCTACCATGGTTCCATTAATAATTGCACTAACGCTCACTGAGTGACTTTCCACAACGCACACAAAAAAATAAACAATATTGATAACTTAAGCAGTTTGCTGGGTTATGGATATGATATTTTCCCCATTATAAGAATGAGGACTCTGAAGCATAAGTGAAACTTTAAGTACTTTACTAAGGGTCTACTGCAAGCCAGTGGAAGAACCAAAAATTTGCAGTCTGCATATCTGACACATTATCACATCATAGCTTTTACACTTCTGTTAGTTTTAGAGTTAGAACAAGTAACTTCTTAAAAGTACATTTATTATCAAAACTATCTGAAGCATTCTCTTCTCAAGTGTTAATTTGTGCATTTGAAAATAGATACACTGAGAGAAATAAAGTACTAGAGGCAAAAGTTTACTGAGGAGGTAGCTTTGATCCAAAGGACTTTGGATGTAAAATATAGAGCATTTTACTCCTTCAGTACATATCAAAAATCTTGGAAAGTTAGTCCCTCCTTCCACCATAGCTTCCTAACATATTGCAGAGACCGGGCCTTTGAAAGACAAGGCAAACAGATTCTGCTAGGAGGGAGGCTCATAAAAAAAAAAGACCTATAGGAGCAGAAATAACTTTGTTGTCATCATTGGAGAGACTGGTTGCCAAGAAGGAAATCATAAACCAAGAGCAGCAGATGATAGTAGCGAGAGGGTAGAGGATATTAGTTTTCATAAGTCTTCAGTCATTTTTCAGGTTCCTGCTCTGAGTCATGACCTATTTTCAGCACAAAAATAAATTATTACCCCCTAGAGTACTACAGCTTAGAGCAGGGAAGGATCATTCAGTTGGAATTAAGAACACAGGTAAGACTGTGGCTTTGTGCAAAACAACCCATATAAAAAAAGGTTACTACCAATTAAATTAATATTAAAAATTAAGTTAGCATTTGAAAATTCATAAAACTCTATATCAAAAAAGCTGTACTTACTTTAAACATTGCTGCTTGAGGCTCCCCTAGTTCATGAAATGGAGGTTTGCCTGTTGCCATTTCAATAATGGTACAACCTAGTGACCAGATATCAGCTGGCGCACCGTATCCTCGTGGTCCTTTGTCAATGATTTCTGGAGCCATGTACTGCAAAGTTCCTAGTTAGGACAAAAATAATTTCAAAAAGTTAGTTTGAAAATAAGCTACTTTTGTAAATATAAGATATGCCTAGGGAAAAAAAATCTCGAGCTTTACACAAAAAGAGTCAAGGTTGTAATCAAAGTAAATCAATTACACGATAACTAAAAAAATAAGGGAACCCATCATAAATTGCAATTGCAGGACATCTTTGCTCTTAACAGATGATCTGAATGTTGGTAAAGTTTGCCTGTAGACAGTCTGACTGTAATACTAGTTATAATACTGATAAACAAAAAGAACAGTAAAAATTAAATAAAAGACAGTCAATTTGGATATTCAATCATACACTAACATAGCGAACAAGAGGTCTTTACAGGAAGACAGTCCACACCAACAACAGAAGCCTATAGATGTTCTGAGTGTTTTGAATACCACAGTACTTTCTCCACATGAATTCCTACCAGCTCTGTTATGACATCTTTAAATTAAATTATTTTTCCTCTTAAGCATACAACAAAATTACACTGTGGTAAAGCTGTGAACTATGAAGTAAAGGACATCTGGTGAACATAAAAGGGATTGGATATTACTGTCTTCATTAAATGTGACTGCTGTAGAACAAGTCACAGAATCACAGCATGGTAGGGATTGGAAAGGACCTTTGGAGATCATCTCATCCAACCCCCCTGCTTGAGCAGGCACACCCAGAGCAGGGGGGCACAGGACCGCATCCAGGTGGGTTTTGAACATCTTCAAGGATGGAGACTCCACAGTCTCCCTGGGCAGCCTGTGCCCCTGCTCTGGCACCCGCACAGGAAAGAAGTTTTTTCTCATGTTTAGGTGGAACTTCCTGTGTTCCAGCTTGTGCCCATCGCCCCTTGTCCTGTCGTTGGGCACTATTGAAAAGAGCCTAGTCCCATCGTCCTGACACCCACCCTTTAGATATTTAAAAGTGTTGATGAGATTCCCCCTCCCAGTCTTCTCTTCTCCAGGCCAGTATGGTGACTTTTCTTCAGATACCATTTCTCCATATATCATCTCTAATAACAACAGGTTGCTAAAAAGCCACTAAGGAGTATGTAAAACAGGCAAAGACAGAATGATTTTCCTCTAGTATCTGCTCCAACCATAGCAGCAATCAGCCATAACAAAATTATGAGCCAAAATTAAATTTTGGACTGTGACTTTTAATAGCCACAAAAAGGTCTTCCTCCATGACTTTAACTTTTGTTTTAGGGAACGCCTTTATATACTTAAAGTTTTCAGAATTCCTGCAGAAATGCGAAGCATAGTATAGCTATGCATCACACCATGTGATACCGCCTCTCTTTCCCAGGGAGTGTAACTGCATTGAATCAGTCTAACAAAAACAGCAAGGACGAACATTGCAGGCAAAACCTGAAAACATGCTTTTCCAGATACCACAAGAGACCTGTGTGTATTTGAGAATTACCCATCCAGTTGTGTAAGCAAGATGCTTCATGAGAAAATTGTTTGTTTAATAGTTTGTTTGGACAAAATGGTGAAAATCCTTAAAGGAATGCTCAGAAGCCAGCATTTAACCAACTCTGTTCAGACATACTGTAATTTATCTGTCTGTTGTAGCATCTATAAACTGCAGAGATTGCTGCTGTTAGCTCTTCATTCTTAACAAAACATTCAACTGCTGCATTTATGACTCCAAACTGGACAAACAATATTTTTTTTTTATTCTTTAAAGGACTCCTAACTTAACTTAATTTGACTCTAACATCTTCACAGCTTTGCAGGAAATAGATTTGTTTCAAATGCCTGCACCTGATGAGTTGTTGCTCTCATAAGACATTGATGCAGACATCATATGCCATGTTCAGATCATGATGTAACACAGGCCCCATTTCCAGTTCACAAGCTTTGCTAATAATGAGTGAAAAAAAGCTTAGAAAGGTAAGCTATTCCAGAACTTTAATAATTTAGTTTTCATGGCTCCCTTTGTGAGAAAGCTGGAGGAACTCACCACCAGACAGGTAATGGGATGCCTTGATTATCACCTAAATGGAGGTTGCTGTCTTCTGTCTTCCACACACGACTAATGGCTGCGTCTGTGAACAATTTACTTAAACTGCAGGCTAGTGTGAAGCTTGTGATTTGTAATATCAGCCTATGCATATGGCCATATAACAAGTGAAAACATCACATTACTTATATCTCCACTGATAAAAGAATTGAGTAATTATGTGACCACATACTCATTTTTCAATGTGGAGTTTCAGCTGTTACTCAGCAAATTTTGTTTTCCCTGAACGTTGCAAGTTTTTACTACCTTGTTGTATATGAAAGCTTTTCTATAACATACCAGCCTAGTATTTTCATGCAAACTGTTCTTTTTACTCCTGATAACACCAAGTTAGCCATTTGGTTGGGTTTTATAATTAATGCCTCAAAACTGAAAGTATTTGTAAGTCTGTGTTTGGTTTTCTGCGCTTTTAGACATACTTCAAGAAAGTGTGCATGCATGAGTTACTAATACCAAGATTATTAAATGAAAAAGTTTCCAAATGTAATTACAACAAATCTGTTGCTACTAATTAAACACTTAGAAGAAAAATTATTGCCCCATCATGCTTAAGTTTAAAGAAAAAGTAAAATGAAAGAAAATTACATAAAAAAGAAATACAGCAAGCCCGTCCCATTCACTCTTTCCTGAAAATAGAGGCCTAATGGTGTTTTATCACAATCCAAAGAGCCTCTTGGCTCTAACTCTAAATCTATCATCAAAACCCTTACAAACTCTGCTGAATTAGTCTTACCTGTAAATGTTTCAGTGCACGGATTGATTCCTGCCAGCCGTTTGGAAGTACCAAAATCAGATATCTTTACCACACCACTATAGGTGTTCACCAAAACGTTATCCCCCTGTTGTTTGGATGGGAGAGAGAGAGAGGGAGCAGGTAGGTGAGACAGATGAGTACAGATTCCAAATCCCGATCTCAATACTCCTTCAAGCTTGCGGTTATCTTTGTAATATACATTTCTACAAAGGAATTTTCCAGGAGCACCAGGGAAAACGGGTTGTTTTATTCTTTCCTTTTGTTTTAAGCTTCCATGAAATCCTATTAAAAATTTTACTTCAAGTTAGAGTAAAACTAAATGAAGTAAAAAGCAAATCTCACAAGACATACTAAAGGAAAATTTACCTTTATATCTCTGTGTACAATTTGGTTCTCATGGAGATACTTAAGGCCTTCCAGAATCTGCTTGGTGTAAAATTTAATTGTAGGTTCTTTCACTGGGCCCCACTTTGATCTTAGGAGAGCTGATAGGCTGCCTACAACAGTTGAGAAGAAAGTGTACCAAGATAGTAAAATCCCCAAATTAGCATGAGGCATTTAAGTCTGGATTAACCCTTTGCTCAATATCCTAATACAAGAGAAATGCAGTACCTATAATGAAGCCAAATGCTTCCTAGATCCCTCAAAGCAAATAATTTGCTGCTGCTCTTAACTGGTTATTTCTTTCTTGACAGCTCAGCTTCCACCTCCATGACAGGAATAAATGTTATGATAGAGGTGAATGCATCTCCCTCACTTCAGTCTAAAAACTGTTGAGACTAGGGCTAGCAACCATTTAGCCCTTAATGAAATAAAGGCTGAAGGTAACACTGTATGATGTTATACGCTATACTTCATGAACCGCATGCATGGACAAAGAGCTGCTGATTTACTTGAGGTGGGGCAGGAAGAAGAAAAAAGGAAAGAGTCTTTTTCTTGCAAATATGGGATTAACTTTTGGAAATATTCAGAGACAGAGGAAAAAGTTCCTGAAAGAAACCAAGAATGGATGTTCGGAGTAGGAGACAGGTCATCTACACTTCCCCCACTTGTAATAAATCTAATTTTTTTAAAATAATACAAATATTTTAATCATGATGCAAAATAAAGACATTTTTGCTTTTTCTGTTCATAATAAGCTAAGTGTAGCAGGTCTACTTAATGCCAGACAACAGCTTTCTAAAGTGAAGTTTCCTCAAAGAATCTTGCATAATCTGAACAGCTGGCTCCCTTTTAACATTGGCTGCAGGGTTTAAAATATCTGAATTGGTTCAATAATATCTTGATGTTAGAAACTAATCACAGCACACTCTACTGTGCACATATGATCAGGAAAAAAATGGTATGTAAATGGTATGCACTTTTAACAAGTGCAGGAAGAGAAGAGGAACTGTTGGTATAACCTCATCACATCTGCATGCATCCCACATGTCAGAGTGTGCCAGCTTTCAGGCATGAAAGTCATGACAGCTCAAAAAATAAAGAACTTCCCTATGCCCCAGATGTATTTAATTACACTTTGAATGTTTATGCCTGGACTTCCCTAGGAAACCTGAACTTTTTTTCCTGTTTTTCTTATTTCTGTTTTTATTTTGCAAATTATATTCATACAATAATTTAATACTCACTCTGACATTTACTTGACACTGAAAATCAAATAGGAAAAGGGAAACGGAAATACAACCTAGAGAGGATATAAAGGGACTTCACATCTTAATATGTAGAGAAGGCCAGAGGAACAAAACTGGAAATTATGAGCAAGGGAAGCATATAACTTTTATCTCTGATCTACATAGGAAATAGCAATGCTTTGTATACAGCAGTTACAAAATAATACTTAATTGCTCAGTCAGTGTCACTGCTCAACAGAAACTTAGCCTAAAAGCTCCAGTCATCATTCAGATGCTCAGGCTAAATGGACTATACAGGTCTAACTCCACGATTTTATAACACATGAGTATTTGACACCAAATACTTTTAATGACTTTTCTTTAGGTTTATAATTATTACAGAAAGGGGAGAGAGTACTAGGACCTGTACGCTTCAAATCTATTCTTTGTATGAGAAGAATGCCATGTATAGTTAATGTCTCAATAGAAAAGCCACATACAGTGCAAAAACGTATTAATTGCACTTCTATTGGCTTTCACTAAGTTTAGAGTCCCAACTGCTTTTCATTCCTTTGAGAGACTAAGCTTAGAATGATACAAACCTCCTGGCACCTGCTCCATAAAAATCTTAATGTATCCATCTTCTGAAACAGATCCAAGGTACTGGACAATGTTCCGATGCTTTAAATATTTATGCAGCGCTATCTCTTCATGAAGAGGTTGAGAATATCTATTACAAAAAAAAAAAAAAAAAAAAAAAAAGAATTGAGGCATATCTCATCATGCAAGAAAAGGTTAAATGCTGCTAGTTTACAAACAGAATGGATTTTAGGGATACTGATCCAATTCTCAGTAAACATCTTGTCCATGACCTTCAAAATGGAGTGTGACTGGCTGCCTATTCAGAAAAAGTACAGAGGAAGATCTCAGAAGAACCCCCAAGGAGAAACATGCTCTCAAAAAATTTATACATGCCTTTCTTCTGTATCATTACATAGTACTGTCTTGGCCTCCAAAACTCCTTTTATGCTTTCCCCCTTCCCCAAAAAGAATACAAATTAGATACAACTGCAACTTAAACCCCCAAATATGTCTTATTCTAGAATTTATTATATGCATATAGATTATCAAAGTGTATTATTTATTATATGTATTTATATGGTATCTCTTCAAAAAAAATAAAAAGTCTTTATTCTCAGAAGGGTACTGTTGAATACTAAGAGGAAAAAATAATTGGATTTTGATATACTGGGATTTTATAAACCAACCACATAGAAATACGTACTAAGAAGAGCAAGGTTTTCAGCAAACAATTGCAATTTCATTAGCAATGTATATATAACAATAAACTAGGTCTTACCTGCTGTCTCTCTCAGGTATTTCTTTGATGGCTATTCGGACCTGATTGCTGAGGTCTCTTCCAGCATAAACTATTCCGTAAGTACCTTTCCCTAGAACTACCCTGTCACCATTCTCATCATAGTCATATTCATACTGCAAGCAGAAAAGATAAACAAAGCAGCACAGAAACTGTTATCACTAACATTTGATATTACAGAGAGCTTTAACAACAGTTATGTACTATACCGAGTTAGTACAGCACGGAGAGTTACTTCAGTACAGCTCTGGCATGGCAGGTTATCCACCAGCCTGGTGCATTACACAACTTGTAAAATTTCCATGTTACTTGCTTTACAAAACAATCTCCCCTAACCAACTTCAAAATGCATTCACCCAAACAAGGAACATAGAACTAAAACAAATTCAATGAAACAGTGCTGTCAGAAGACCACATTCAGTTACCATTTCTAAGAACTGCTGACAGAGCCTTCAAAATACATAAGTGTATGGAACATAACCTATAATTTTGAAATCAAAGGTTTAATAAAAAGATAAAAGTGACATTCCCATTACAGTGGGTGGACACTGTTTTAAGATCCTAAGCTCTCATTTGAGCTTACCCACAGCAAAATTAATTTCTGATACATTCCCCTCATTATAAGCTTTTCCAAATGGTGAAAAAAAATGCTCGTCTTCTCCAAGGACGATTAAATATTTAAGTAGTGATTTCCACTGCTGCTGAAACATGTTGGGTCATATTGCCAGCTGAATAAGTCACTGCTAGTTCACCAACTTTAGTAAAGCGACACTAATTTACACAGCCTCATGGTCTTGTCCCACATGGTGATCTTATCACAGAGCTCCCCTACTATAAATGTAAGTGAAAAAGCCTATTGATGAGTAATGCTTAATGAAAGTATATCCCAGACACTAAATAATACCAATTTCTTATGGAAGTCGGGTTAAGCAGCACACCCCTGATTCAAACCAGGGAACTCATAAAGGATATCGAAAAAGCCCTTTTGCAAAGAGTTATGAAAGGAATTGGACGGTTTCATAGTCTCAAATATCAGGAGTGTACAGACCTCCCCATGTATCTTCCCAAATCCAAGAAGATGTCCCATATGGGAAAACTGCAGGGTGTTCTCTGTGGATTCATATGAATTCTCTATTAAAAAAAAAACCCAAACCTTTTTACAATGGCCAAAACTACTGACATTTCTGTCAATGACCACTTTTTCTGCTTCATCCAATAAGACTCTCTCACACAGAATACAGCCTTGAGATCTGTTTCTTTGAAGTGTCTTCCCATTTCATTTTGCAGCTCTGGTATTGCAATGTCCATGTGTCACTGACATTCCCGCCCCTCTTCACCTCAGCAAAGATGGCAAGTTTCATGCTCCTGTATGGAAGGTGCTAAAGAAAAAACTGTCTGTCGTTTATCCTAACAGCATATTCGGCTCGGTGGAACTAAACTTGAGTTAGCACAGCTTTCGTACAGTTTCATTTTCCATGTTTCAGCACTTCATGGTTCATAACATAATCTTGTTATATGACAGGCAAAACTGATCCAAAATGCCATATGTAAACCTTGTCAAGTTCTTTGGCAAGGAGCATATCCAGCTTTCACAGCTATCGTATGATATAAAACTGTGCAGAAAAAAGACAGCAGTCACATGGCAGAATTTAAGATTGACAGCAACCCTCTCTGCAACAGAGTGGTCCTAAGCCAACTCTGTAATTACCGTGGAGAAACCTATTTTCTTTAGTCTGGGCCCTATGATACATAAAAATCATTGAGATTTATAGCTCAGTGCTAGTTAGTAGACATTTTAATAGATTTGTATATACTTGATGCCACTTTACATTTGCCTCCTCTCCTTCCAACAGCTACAAAGATTGACTAAATCATGCTGGTTGCCAAAAGTCTGAGTATGTGATCTGCTGGATGTGCAACTCAACCATTAGGTACAAGTAAACAAGTGTTCATAGCTGACCTTCTGTATGAACGTGGTAGGGCAGAGTCTGATCTCTAGGATATCCTATTTGCATTTTCCATGTTGCCTCTTTTTAAATGCAAACTCTCAGGTTGCAGAAAGGCATTAAGTGTTGTAGCTCATTTATAAGCTAAACAAATTAATCCTCCCCTCCTGTATCTTGATTTCTGTTTTAAATCCTGACCCAAGACAGTAAGTACAAGGTGATAGTTGTGAAAACTTCAAGATACGTAGAATGATATAGCTTAAAGATTTAAAATAAATTTCTGTAGTCATTTCTCCATACATCATTGATTTTTGTAGGATTGTTGCCTGCCGTGCATTCTGAAGCACTTTTTCCAGTTCAGTTTTTAAAAGACTCAAGCCATGGTGAGCTCACTTCCTCAGAGAGACTATCATACAGTTGAATAGACTGTGTTGTTTGGAGATTGCCCTGCTATTAGCTAAGTTCATAAGTATGCAATGTAAAATCTGCAGCTATAGATAATGCACTGACTTTGCCAAGGCAGAGCCGTGACCCTATGCCGAGACCACAGACATACATATTAAGCTGGGCTTAATAGGTGTGCATACCTTGTCCTTTACACTTGAGCAGAGAATTCTGTAGCCATTATGCACAAATTCCATGCAAAAACTCATCTTCCCCACCAATTACACTCAACAGTATAGCAGAGGGTCTTCTACTTTCTTAATCTGATTCTGAAGCCTCACATAACTACTGAAGGTTCACTATCATAAAGACCTGCTCTGAATCATAAGCCTAAGAGAATTGCTGGAATGAGACACCATAAGAAAGATACCCAGCTCAAACAAACCACAGTAAGGTTTTTACACTCATTAATGGGATTGACCACAAATAGAAGTTGTAACCTATTTTTTATGATGGCTTTTCAGATTTCAAAAGAAATAAACAGAAGCACAGGATAAGTACTTAGTGCTACAAATCTGGACGTTTGCCAAGAGGCAGTGTGTCTTATGAAGACACAGATTCACCTACCCTAACGTGAGCCCACATAAAATGTGAATAATGCTTTCCAAGTATTTTTTTTCTTTCTGTATTGATTAGAAAGAAAGTCTACAGCTACTAGGTTCCTAACATGGATGTTTCAGTGACAAGTAAAAAGCACAACAGGTTAATCTGATCCTAAATATCTGCAAATCTCTGTGACAGAAAAAGCCTGCCAAATAAAATTACCTGGAGTAGTAATAGTATCGGATACCAGCTAGAAAAACTGAAGTCCCTTTGCTAAATGGCTTTTTCCTAGAATTTATTTAATATCTAATCTTTTTTTGTTAACCTAAGCCAGCTGATATCAGATGATCCTTATCTACAGGTTGTTTGCAACATAAATACAAGATCAGTAACAACGTTAATTAGGGATTTATACAGTTTACATTAGTAACAGACTTACCTCATTAAAATGTGTTTTTTTCAAATGAACACAACTCTTGCATACAAATAGTTTTGTAAGAGTTGAAATTTCATATACAGTTAAGGAGTTTAAATACTATTTATTATCTTTCTAGCATATTGATACGAGAGTGCAGGGAAGATGGAGAACAAGTTTCAGAGCTCTTGGATCTTTTATTCTTGACATACCTCCAATGTGTCTCCATCTATTTCTCCTTCTAGTTCCAAAGTACTGCCAACTGCATCAGACAAAATTTCTTTCACCAACCCACAGAATCTAAAAAAAGCAACAAATAGCACAGGATCAAAGAAAAACATCCTTCTGGAAGGATGTTAAACAGATTCTTCGCAAGGTGGGCTTTGCTTTCAAGCCAATAAACTGACTAGCATGTTCATAGGTTTATTCCATTACTTACTTTCTCCATATTTATCCTATTTTAAATGAGGAAGAACATCAAACACACTCAAAAGCCTCATAATTTATATATTTTATTTGCTGTAGCAGAACCCAATATTTGCTTGTTATTGTAATTGCGTAGTAAAATCTTGGTAGAACCATCTTAAATATTTTTTGCTGTACACTTTGATGGAAAGCGCTTAGGATGGCCTTGTCTTTACAAATGTAATTAGAGAAAATGTCAAGATATTACAAAATGAAGTATTGATTTTCAGTGGTTTAATTCAGCAGTGCTAAATTTGTGACATCATATTGGGTGGTTCTCTTTCTATGTAGTGATGAGAAGTCTATTACCTTCAGTTTCATTTAAATGTTCCTATGGACTTTGTTTGCAAGCGTGATTACTCAGTATTTCTGAAAATCAGATTTTGTGGTTTCTAGTCAGGCATCCAGAAAGCCAAGAATATGAAAGTAGTAACCTGTTTTGAAAAACAGATTTTTAACTAATTTAATCTAGTACTCTGGGATTGAGGTCCTTAAGTACAAGTCCATCTTTTCCTGTATTTCCCTGCCTGAGCCCTCACTTTTTCCAAATTCCATAACAAATTATTAACAATTATTTAAAATTATTATAAAATATCCACATCTTTTTCACTAACAGACACATATCTCTGTAACAGACTCCTGCTGTGCACTGAATAAGGCATTAAAAATATGACCATGTTTCGTAACACACAGATCGTGATGCTGAATTAAAGCTGAGCAGGTAACATTAATTTTAGCGTTCCTTATCTGTTATGCGCAGCACTCTGCAGAGCTAATAATTTTCTTTAACCTGAGTATATTCCATGCAATACATAGATAACAGTTATTGCAAGAAAAATAAATATACCATCCAACCCCAAATATTAAAGGTATTAACAAATCACTGCTCCTCATTCAGAAGGTTTATATGCCAAATATCAGTCCCCAGGAAGAATTTGGTCTGTAAAGGTTTAGGCCTGAAATTCAGTTAGCATGCTTACTGTTTAGAGGCAACAGATCATCCGGAAATATTTGCATACAGGCACAAACAGTAACAGATATCTGTGTGACACAATAAAGTTAGAAATTTCTATTGTGTCTAGTTGCTCTTATTTAAATCAAATGGAACTGGTACATGAGGGAACCTAAACCAATATAGTACCTTAAATGACATGGCCAAGACAGAGAAAAAGAAGATAATAGTTATAAATTAGAATAAGCTACTTAAGCTTTTTCTCAGACCTAATGAATTGTAGGTAAACGGATCAGAACCAGCCAAGAAGAGTAATGGGACATTGCTCTCATCACCTTAACTATCACTGAGTTTAGGTCATTGCTTCTTCATCAAGAAAAAAGAAGTTAAGAAATAAACAATTAATTTATTAAGCAAAAAAGTCTGCTTTCATCAATTTTATTTAGGGGACAGATCTTGCACGCAATACCCACACAAACTGAACTCACCTACTACATTGGTTTTCTGTAGAAAAGTAGATTTGAAAGTCATCAGAGTTGTCGTGGACATAAAGAAAACAACATCGTTCATCAAACTTGGAAATGCTATAAAATTCACATTAAAAAAAGATTATTTTGGATTAAACTATTAGAAGAAATAGAGAAAGGAAGAGTTAATTTTTAAAAAATTATGAACACAGACACACACAGAAAATGGACTAAGAAAACACCTTTTTCACAGTTAATTACCTCAGAGAGGCAGTATGCAATTATATTTATTTTCCTTACAACTAGAAGCTTTGAGTTTATTCATATATTCTATAATCCTATCTCCAACTTGATAAATGATTAAGCTACTGCTTACTTTGGTAAAATATTTGTTTATCTGAAGTGTTTTGAGGTTGGTTTGTTGTTCAGCTCCCCTCCCACTTTTACAGAGTTCCATCAGATTTCTTGGTATTTGATGACACCTCTATGGAAATTATTTGCTTTGACACTAGCCTAGCTATCAGAAAAGCTTTTCTTTTAAGCTTGACAAGTACTTCTGGGTTTTATAATTCCATTATTCCTACAATAAAACTGAACTGGAAAAATACCTACAGTGTAGCAGATCCTTCACAGTATATACTTTTTACAGCCTTAATACTGATAAACAAGTTTTGGGATGACCAATATTTACTCCAATCTGCAGCAATAATTCTGACAAAGTGATTACTTATTGCATATTGTGTCTTGCCAGTGTCCTATATACCCCATCTAAATGCACTGAAGCAAAAAGTGGAGACCATAAAACATAGTATCAATATGCAAGTAAGTCTAGGAATTAATCTCTTATTCCAAACACGTGCGCTTCAGTATTATTCTACATAAATACAAGTTGCTCTGCATGTTAAGGCATTCTCATAATTTTTGTGCATTACATTAATAAAATTTATTATATTCTTGCCTGATCTGTTTAGTCAAACTCAGATTTTGCTTGGCCTCTGTTGAGCCAGTTAGTTAAAATATATGACAGGAGACTATAGTTAAGTTGCAGACTGTTACAAGACCAACTTGCTGTAGCATCATTAAGGGCTACATGGACAAATGTTCCAAAAAATTTGAATTTTGCCAGAAGATTTTTCAGAAATATATTAAAATCATAGAATCATAGAATGGTTTAGGTTGGAAGGGACCTTTAGAGGTCATCTAGTCCAACCCCCCCTGCAGTGAGGAGGGACATCTTCAACTAGATCAGGTTGCCACACCACTCTGTAGCTCCATTCCGGTATAGCAATTTCTAGTCTAGCAAGGCAGATTAACAAATACCTGCCACGAGAACTAACAAATAAAGCAAGATGATTCTCCCAAGGGCAAACATAGGATAAATGAGACAGTAAGTAACAATACTGTATTATAAAAACTGTAACGTATGTGGTATATAAGATGAATTGGTTAGCATAAGTACAAGTTAAGGGTTTTAACAGTGTAAGTTGACTGAGACCACTTTTTTTTTTTTACTACAACCAATGCAATTTCAACAGTGTAGCAACTGTAAATTGTCATATACAAAGCAAACATGTAATTCCACTTAGTTTAAAAAGATTCTTCTTTGAGCTTTGTAATTCCCAGCAGTGGTTAAGAATCAAAGCAAATGGATTGCTTGCTTCCATTTAATTAAAAGTTATCTTTCTCAAAAATTAATTTCTATGGAATGTGTTGACTGAAGATAATTAATATGCTTCAGAAATGTTATGCTGAGTTATGCTCAGTCAGCTTACAGACTTCAGTAATGACAACTTCACAGCTACTCACATTGCATTGGAGTAGCAGAATATCACATCGAATTCATTTAAACCAAACCCTGCTTCTTTTAGAAGAAAATACTGAAGTTATACTAGAATCTATGTCCAAATCCACAGTTGTTAGCTTTCATAGCAATCACCACTCACCTTATTCAGAGAAATACTTTTTCACTGAGCTTATTTACTTAAGCAAATTATACTTGTTCTGAGAAGACAAACTTGGGACCTAAAACTTACGTGCTTATGGTCAAAATCACAGCCCAGAAGCCCTCTGCTTTGAGAACTACAGAACTCATTAGGTATCTGAATTTATGCTTGTACTTGAATCAGAAAGTTTTTCAAGCACTTAAGCTTATGCACTCACAGAAGGGGCCCCAGCTAACAGCCATTTATGTTCCTAGAAAGGCCGGATCCACCTTCCACTCACGTAGTGACTCACGAACACAGACAGAAGGCAAGAGCCCCCTCTTGTTCCCTGTGCTTACGGCTCCTCTGGTTCTTAGCTAGCCTGCATAACGTAGATAGAGAGCAAGAATGCCATAGACACGCTGTCATGCTGTACAGATAGGTTTGTTTTCTCTCCTGGTGCTCTGCCTCTCCCCTTTCTGGCAGCAAAGTAGTCCAACTTAAGATATATAAGCTAACTTCTAAATGTAGTCACGTATTTTGCAGTTGTTAATACCGAGTGTGATTCTCTTCTATCCTTACAGTTCTCAGAACAACCCTGTTCTTTCTATAAAATATTCTGATCTTCTTTTGTACTACTATTCTGACCCAGTTGCTAGTGACTAGTGTTTCCATTAATCTCGGCATCACAAAATGGAACTACTTTAACTATTTAAAGGCTAGTCCTCCAGAAACTCCACTAGCAGCGTCCTTCCAGTTCAAGGGTTTTTTCCTTAGCACAAACTATGTCCATGCCTCATTTAACATTTCTCTAATAATCCAAGTTTTAGCTAGTAGGTTTTTAGACAGAGCCACATCAGAAGCATTTCTGAATTCTAAACCGAAAACAGACACCATGGTTTCCTTTTCTTAAAGGAAAACAGACAAACTGCTCTTTCATTTATGGAAGGAAGCAAAAATAGCTAATGGCTCTTATTTCCTTCTGCCCTCCATGTTTTTAAATGAAGCGATGGCAATAACCTCACTGAAAAATTTAGAAAAACAGATAAAAAGCAGGTACGTGTTTGAAAACAGGGAAGTCTACCAGAGAATACACACGCCCACACTCCATTGCTTAGATGAGTATTCCTATGAAAAATGTACACCTCTGCCCATGTGCAGAAAGGCTAACTCTTCTGTGTTGACATTTCAAGGCAGGTTAGACAGAATAGGCAATGCAAAGCAGAGTTTTAAGGCAGAGTCCGGATTTCCCACTTAAAGGAAATACAAAACATAAACAAAAAACCACTTAACTGTCTAACATACCAACCTTATTCCCCTAATGGAAGAAGCTGTAAAATTCCATTCGTGAATCTGTTTCTGTAAAGAACGAAGAGCTATAATCAACCTTTAACCTTGACTTACTATTGAAAACAATGTCACAGCATGGTAAGCAAAATAAAGTTTTTCCAACATATCTCTTGTCCTTTCTTTCTTTATTCCCCCCCAAATTTCAAAAAACACTGATGTATATGTAAAGAAAGGCCATGCATTGCTGTTTCACTCACTTGAGGAAGAATTAACGTAAATGGAACTAAAGGCCGCATTTCCTCATGTAAAATTAAATTTTAAGAATAAATCTTGAAGTACAATTTACCAAACATTATGTTTCCACTCAATACATCAACATTTCATATTAAACATGGAGCAGACTATGCCCTTTTCTTATCTAGGCTTGCAAGGAAAGGAAAAGGAAACCTGTGCCCAGGTGGCCAAGAAGGCCAACAGCATCCTGGCTTGTATCAGGAATAGTGTGGCCAGCAGGAGCAGGGAGGTGATCGTGCCCCTGTGCTCGGCACTGGTGAGGCTGCACCTCAAGTACTGTGTGCAGTTTTGGGCCCCTCACTGCAAGAAGGACAGTGAGGTGCTGGAGCGTGTCCAGAGAAGGGCAACGAAGCTGGTGAAGGGTCTGGAGAGCAAGTCTTATGAGGAGCGACTGAGGGAGCTGGGGTTGTTTATCCTGGAGAAGAGGAGGCTGAGGAGAGACCTTATCACCCTCTACAACTACCTGAAAGGAGGTTGTAGCGAGGTGGGTGTTGGTTCTTTCTCCCAAGCAACTTGTGATAGGACGAGAGGAAATGGCCTGAAGGTGCACTAGGGGAGGTTTAGATTGGATATTAGGAAAAGTTTTTCCACCAAAAGGGTTGTCAAGCATTGGAATAGGCTGCCCAGGGAAGTGGTTGAGTCACCATCCCTGGAGATATTAAAAAGGTGAGTAGATGTGGCACTTAGGGCCATGGTTTAGTGGTGGCGTTGGCAGTGCCTAGGTTAAGAGTTGGACACGATGATCTTAAAGGTCTTTTCCAACCTAAATGATTCTATGATTCCATGAAACTTCATACATCTTCCTAAGAGGTACTGAGACAACAGCATTTGCCCAGGAAGCACACTGGAAGGAAAACAGAGGAAGTACAGCCTGCCCCTAGGACTGTAGCCCTCCATAGACCTCTAGCTAATAGCTGGATCTTATTTAGCACTGCCAGATATGCATCAAAAATTTGTTCCATAAAGCAAAGCTGTGTCAGGCACATTCACTTGAAGCAGTGAAGTAAACAGTGTACTGGAAAAGAAGTTTACAGATCCAGGTAATTATGTGGTCTTCTATTGTTCTATCATGCTTCTTTACCACACTTTACCTCTCTGTGTTTTTAGTCTATTCTCCACCTACATTGTTCTGATATTAAGAAGGGGTGGTGAAATACATTCTAGATTTCAAGTCTTTCAATGTGAAACTTAAATTATATCTCATTTCTAAGAGATTACACTGTCCATAACTGTGCTTATTCCTTTCCTAATCTCCTGTGCTTTACCCAATAATCCAAGACACCAAATATTTCATTTCTTGACACTTACTTGTCACAGGGTGGCATTTTTTCTAGTTTCTAATCTTATAATTGTAAAACTTCAAAATTTCTAAACCATTAAACACAATACTGGCCTTTATCTTTACTTTTTATCCAGCTTTGAGCTGTATCTTAATAAAAATCATACAATTATAATGAGAAATATTATGAGCAGACCAAAAAACTCAAGTGCTTCTAAAAGACATGATCAAGATAAAAGAAATCTGAATTGGAGCTCAAAACCACTTGAGTTCTAATCATAGTCCCTTCTTTTACTTTCTCTGTAAAAAGTCAACTTTCATAACTGCACAAAAAAGATATTGAGGATTGTACTTCACAGAAATGTTGCAAACTTTAAATTATTGTACAGTGCTCCAAAATCTATATGTAAAAAAGTGCCTTTAAGCACAATAAATCAGAATACATTAAATGTATATACGAGTAGTTTTACCATTTCAACAGGAGAGACATGCCACAAAGAGAGAGATCCCTCATCTGCTTCATTGTTGATTGAAACATATGCAGGCTGGTAGACTTTAGTTGGTTCTATCACCAAAACCTGAAGAGTGAGAACATTTTTCCTTAATAAACCAGCAGCTAATTCATGACAGTATCTTCAGATGCTCTGATTTAGACAATGGGTAATCTCAAAGTAAGGCCTAAAAAATTTCCAGGGCGGGGGAGAGAAGGGCAAGACAAGGCAGGAAGAGGCTATGTTTCTGTGTAAAACAAAACAACACCATCACAATTTGTTGTATGAGTCTTAAAAGTATTTCTTAGAATGCTTTTAGGGTGGTGCATTGAATGTTTTTTATAGAGTAAAGATTAGCAGAATACAGGGGTTTGGTTCATGCAATGAAATAACAGGCAGTTAAGTAAGTAAAGTACTGTGTTTAGAGTCTTCCAATTGTTGTTATATCCTATCCAGAAACATAAGACATACAAAACTTGTTTGGACATAACATCTTACTGGAAATCTCAGTCCATTAGTTGTTTCTTTCGTTGCCTCAAAAATTATATCTAGCCAGAAAGTCAATCTTTCTTGTCTAGGAGAATGTTCTATGGTGAGTTTCTTGAAATGCTGAATTAACATCAGATTCTGAACTAATGATTTCAAGTACCTAGAAAGTAGTGAATTAGTCAGTTAACGGAGAGAAAACAAAATTTGACCAGATTCTAAAACCACCTAACTGACTTATACATCCAAAAAAAAAGAACTGCAAAATTAAATTACTTTAAAAGCTACCATAATGGAAATTATTGTGTTGATTTTTACAGATTTCAGGACAGAATAGCAAGTTTAGTTTAAACCTTAATTCATAAGCTCACATGGATATTAATGAACAATATATTTTTCCAAAAGGGTATAGTTAAGTGAGAAGTTACATAGTGATTAGACAGGACATTATGAGCTAGCAGATGGTGGGGGCGGGGGGAAGCAGCAGCTAGCTAAACTCTGAAAAGAATGGTTTCACAGTCTTTTCACAATTGTTTCACAGGAATTACCACTAATTTCCAAATTCTTTCTTACAAAAGATGTGATTCAATGGGATATAAAGCCAATGACAGGTAACTTAATTTCTTACCTTCCCCCTTCCTTCCCAAAATAAAAAAAACCCACAGTATAAAGTTAGAGTTACAAACAATATAAGATGGAAAAATCCAATTAAGTTATCCAAGAGACTACAAGATTTTTTTTTAATTTGTGTATTTCCCCATAGTTGGGTACTTGTGCTACAGCCTTCTACCACATACCACACTGGAGGTTTCAGCTTAAAAAGTTTCTCTGCTGCTTGTACTGCTTTACCAACATCATTAGCCAGCATGCTCACACTGAAGAACTGTCCCACATCCCAGTAATTGTTCATTTTTTCTAGGCTTCCTTTTCTTCCCAATAAACTGTTTAACTGTACACCTGTAAAATTTCAATTAAAAACCATATTTTTCTTTCAGTAAAACACTAATAAGTGTTTTTTACTGATAAGTCTATCAGTAAAAGACTAATAAGACTTGATTAAGCATTAGTGATAAAAATAAAGTGGAGCAAGTTTTCCCCAGCTAAAAAAAACCATTGCCCAACACAAAGGCTGGGTCTGCAAATAACATCCCCAATACAGTTCAGATGGTCAGAATTCCTACCACACACAGTGTTGAAAACCTCTTGTGCTGTTTGGCTATCTGCCTCCTGATTCTCAGTGTACACCGCACATCTTTATGTCCTCAAGATCTGCATCTACTACAAGAAATTAATGTCTAGAGGCTTTTGCGAGTCCACCCCGGAGTAAGGTCAGGGAAATGATTTAAAGCTACCTTTGCATTCTTTCCCTTTAAGGTTCAAGTTTGTATTTAAGACAGGATCTGATTCCAAATATAATTTTCAGCTATTATCTTTCTAGGAAGAACTGTATATCTCTTTCTACCATATGACTTCTTTAGAGGTATATAGTGGTGGGGTTCAGTTAGCACCTACATAGAAGGTGTGAATCTAGGTATACAACTAGTTACTGTCCTGGTAGATCCTTCCAGGTGATACTTCCTGTAGATCTCTCAGTTCAGGGACAACAGAAACCCTGTGGATCCTTCCCTGACATCCCTTAGGAGAGCTGGGCCACATTCTCACTTCCTGTCTTCGTCCCCTGTTGCCTATGCAATGGGATAATCACTGTGGTGCAGTAAAGGTAGTTTACACATGGTGCTTAAGTTGGTCCTTCCTTGTTCCTCTTCCATCTCTGAGACCCTTTAGATTGGCCAAGTTACTAGAAAGCTGCTCCAAGGCAACAAGGAGAAAAATGGTCCTTCAAGATCCCTGTGTTTTAGCCTGCCATCCAGGACCCACCACTAAAAAGCCTGAACTGCCTTTCTGTCTAGGCAACCCATCACTATAAGCATTTTGTTTTCTTCATAGGGAGAGAGGCAGAAAACTTGTCTATGGCACTCTGTGTGGATATTTACCTATTTTTCTCAGTTCCATTGAGCTTTCAAACTGTTGTCCTGCAACAAGTAGCAAAACTGCAAGGTTAATTCCAGAATACAGAGTTGACTGGAGTTCAAATCCTTTGCGATACCTGCAGAGAAGAGTCAAGAGCTCACATATTGTATAGAAGAACTGAAATACTGCAAAGTTTTGGTAGGTATTTTAAGATATTAATTTACTGTAAGGACTACATGGCTAGTTGATACCAATGGCACCTTTTGCAAAGAGCACTTGAAGGAAGTAGCTTTTTATTTTAGGGTGAGAAAAAAATTCTGCTTAGTTTTATGTCCTGCCACCTTTTGTAGTTTTGTGAAAATAAAACAAACCGGTTACTGCAAAACTCTTAAATGCAATAGAACCTAATTTTATTATATTATTCACATGAGAAAAGCAATGAAAATATTAGTCTTCAGTGAAAGTTTTAAAAAAAGGCTCCAAGCCCTTCGTTTTAAAGCTTCACATTCATTAAAGGTAACTGAGACAGAGCCGACCAAAGCTGAATGCATGCCACTAGCTGGCGCAGGATGAGGAGATCCATCTGAAGCTTCTAAGTTCACTACTACCCATCCATGTTTCATGAACCATGTTGAGGTGCTTTGAGGGGAAAAGGTCAGGGGGGGAGGGGAGTGTTTCACAGTTACATTACAAACCCACATTGCTAACATAATTGTATGCAGCAGTAGCTGATATGATTATACAAGTGTACCTATGTGAACAGTATGTCAGTGAGAGCCTGTGTGCACATGCATGCCTTGCTGTCTTAAGAAAATTCATAATGCAGTTTATCAATATTTTTCCTTATATATAATAGATCATTGCATTTCCTGGGGATCCAGCATGGAAACCCTCCTTGCACAGAGGGCCAACCTAAGTCCCATGATCTCACTTGTACTTAATTTTGGCCTTGAAGCAGATTAATTGTATATTTTCTCTACAAAGATGTGGGTGAATCATTGTCCCCGTCCCGTCCCCCAACTAAGTTTATCGTTCTATATTCATGATAGTCTATAGAGAGGAGCAAGGAAGCACATATCCAAAGGTCTGGTCCTCAGTAAACCAATTACTCAAACAGGACCCTGAAGAAAAGAGATAAGTAGAACAACTGATCCTGTAATTCTTACGGCCTTGCTTTTCATAACCACAAGTAAAAGTCTGAAAATGTTTTTAAATAGATAATTTGGGTTGGTTTTTTTTCTATTACCATTCAATGGCATGATCTCGACTACTGGTATCTTTACAGTCAGAATCAAGAAACATATCCTTGTAGATTCTCCCACATAAGCAAAACATATCTGGAGCAGGGTGATCACACGTCTGCAGGACTTGAAGCATAACTTGTAGTGCCTTCTCTCTGTCACCTGCATTATTTCTTCTGGAATCAAATACAGAGAATAAAATAAATTAGTTCAGATCTGAAAGAGTAACTGCAAGATGGTGGGATAATATTATCTGCCATGTATCCCACAGCCCATCCACAATTACTATATACAGACTTGACTTTATTTACACTGATGTATGATTGTTGGTTGATTGATAAAAAACAAATACATTGTCCTATCATGGGACTCTACTTCTAGCCCACATAAAAGCTGATTTAAGCCCAGAACTTCTCTCTGAAAAAGATCTGCCATCTAACTTGTTTCATCCCTGTATAAGCAGATAGGCTCTGCACATCCTGCAATGAGAAATAAGCACTTGTTTAGTATTCATTCCTGACAATACTGAACAAAACTGGTAATTTTGAGCATTTGAGCTGACAGCTCATTTAGCTTTGCCCAAGACTTGTAATCTTGAATCCAGAGGATCCAGAGCCAATACCAGGCAATACTGACTAAATAACAGGAGAAGCCAGGCCAATCCTATTTCAGCCAGAAGAATGATGGAGATTAGTATAGGGCCTTTGAACTACAAGAATAAAAGGGCAAAAATGAACTGGATTTCTTTCTTAATTAAAATTCTTCAGATTAGAGAAAAATTTGGAAAACAAACAGCTGTCATAAAGCTTCTTTTGACAAATACTTAACAATTGTATCAGTAAGAAATCAGCGATTAAGTAACATTTCAGTTCCTTATTATTATTAAACACTTCAGAATTTTTGCTTCCCTTTACCTTGTTGTTTTCCTAAGTTTAGCATTCACTATTTACTGCAAAAAGCCACTTTTGAACAAAGAAAAATATCTGTTTGCAAGAGTAATACAAACACTGCTTAAGAGTTTAATAGCCTCTTCAAGACATTTTTTAATCACCAGAGAGATTTAAAATATTTATCAACCCCTTTTCAGAACTGTTTACCATTCTTTGATCTCTACTGAGGTATCCAGGAACAGGCGTACAAATACTATCGTTACTTTGTCAGCAATACCAGTAGCAGATAACGGTTTCTGGTAAATTTATTATTTGCACGCCCTGAAAGGATTAATATTTCCTGTAAAGCAGCTCAGTCCTTTAGGTAACCAGTTGATGCAATAAGACCAATAACACCACATCTGTAGCAAAATTCAAGCTTCTGTGCATGTTAGGTGATGGAGAACACCTATAAACAGATTTGTAGCTAGTTGTGCAGGCTTGATCCTGCCTTTGATGTCACTAGCAGAGTGTAAACTTCCACAGTGAGTACCTGAATATTTCTTAAAGAATTTTTAATTCAGATTGCCTATTGTTTTGAAATTAATACTGGTCTTCCCTAATGAGCACACAAGGAGAAAGTATCTTCTTTCAGTTTTACAGGAAATAAATAGAAGTTAAAAAGTGTGGGGTAAATCCATTGCACAGGTCAGTGTGCTCTAACCAAACCTGTTCTGAACTAAACCATATTCAGTAATAGTACCCAAGTTTCACTGTTGCTAATGCAAACACTGAGAAAGTTGAGTAAACACAGTTTAGAACCAAATTAGGCCCTAAAACATAAGTCCAACAGGTCCCAGGTCATGTGTAACATGGTCACAGAAGTCAGCATGTGTTCAAGCGTTTGCTGAAAACACAAGAAATGCACAGCTAATACCTAACTTACAGCACTTTCGCATGGAAAAAGAAAAATAAAAAAACACTGCTTCCCAGTCAAGACAAACTTTGACTCAACTCTGCCTTGTATGAAAACAGGTTAAATATTAATTATTATATTAAGAGGTGTTATGTATTCATTGAAAAGGCATAACTTTAAAGGAAAAATATAACGCATAAAGAAAGCCTGCTTAAAAAAGGACCCTGTGGAGGTTAACACTTCTGGACATCAAAGGATGAACCTGTACACACCAAATACAATACTAGGAACATTTCAAAGGGCCAAGCCCTAAATAAACAGTGTACTAGAGGACTCAAAATAAAATTAAAGGCTTCTATCTCTTATAAGATAAGGAAAATTTTGGGATTGCTTTAGAAGGCTATAACTCTTCCCAAATTTGTAGATCATTGTAATTAGTATGTTGAGTTTGTATTGCCCAATGGGCATCAAATTCTGCTGCTGTAAAAAATAAGAGTTTAATATAAAGATGTCCAAACTGATTTTTGTTCAATGATATCCTGTTAGATCAGTGTATGCTTGTTGTGTCCTAAATTTTATTTTAATCTATTTTTAATGATGATCCTAGAGGTCTTTTCCAACCTTAATGATTCTATGATTCTATGAAAAAGAGAGGGATAGCTAAGAAAAGCAAACAAACAAACAAACAAAACCCCACAGAAAAATCACATAATTTAGGCTACAAACAACTTATCTAAGTCAGTATGAAAATACACTGTTGGATAATATGCAGAACCTTTTATGCTGGACGAAGATAGATTTTCTTCTTTTATTTCATACCCCACCCTTTGTCAGACCCATATGTCTGGCAGCTTGTAATTTTTTTCAAGGTATCTTGAAACAGGTCTGTGGTGCTGTCAGTACAGTATAAGAAACTGCTTTAAACCCTCAAGGCTATAGCACTAACTTCTTTTATTCATACCCAATATCAATTATATCAGCTTCCCCACCCTCCCTAACCCCCATTTTAATCCATAGTAGAGTGAATCACACCAAGGTGGGTTGGAAGGGACTCCTGGAGGTCATCTAATAGAAACTCCTTTTCAGAGCTGGACCATCTCCCAATACTAGGCCATGGCAGCCTTGGCTTTGTCTGAAAAGTTGAATCTTTTAAACCTCCAAGGATGGAGATGACACAGCCTCTCTGAACAGGGAAAGTTGAAGTACTGTATGTTATCACAGAATCAAAGAACGGTAGAGATTGGAAAGGACCTCTGGAGATCATCTTGTCCAACCCCTCTGCTTGAGCAGGCACACCTAGAGCAGGGGGCACAGGACCGCATCCAGGGAAGGAGACTCCACAGCCTCCCTGGGCAGCCTGTGCCACTGCTCTGGCACCCGCACAGGGAAGAAGATTTTTCTCATGTTTAGGTGGAACCTCCTGTGTTCCAACTTGTGCCCATCGCCCCTTGTCCTGTCATTGGGCACTATTGAAAAGAGCCTAATCACATCATCCTGACACCCACCCTTTAGATATTTAAAAGTGTTGAGATCCCCCTTTATGATGTACAGTCATGAGAAGGAAGGCAGAAAATGTTCTCTATGCAGCAAACTAGTGTGCCAGGTGAGTCTGATTCTGTAAAGCAAATCCCCTGAATATTAAGTTTTATAAGCCAGAGCAGAACCCCAATAGGCTACTACAGAAAGGACCCTACCTTAAACAAGTCTGCATACACATGCAGTGAAAATAAGAGTCATTCTTCATGGTTTGTCTGGGTTTGGGGGGAGCAGTTTTTAAAATCACTAATCACAATCTGAAAATTCTTTCAAAACACAGTTTTACCTTAAAAAATATATTTTAATGGTAAATGGGCTAGAAAAAAAGAATATGACTACAGTTTATCCAGAAACTTCATTAAAACAAAGCACATACTGTGGGAGAGCTGGTAATAATATTCTTTTTTTTCCCCACTGGTTTCTTTGTTACACATTTTAGTTCTCTCCCTACAAACCTTGCCTTGCTAAAACTTGCACAGCAACCAAATAGAGAAAATCAGGCTAAATTACTTGAACACAATAACTGGAAAAGCTCCTGCCAGTGAGGAAAGAGATCTTCAAGTTACTTCTAAATAGTAGGACAATTATGAAAATATCCTAGTGTTCAGTGAAACACCGCCAAAATCCCACAACATGCAAAATGCTAGGAATTAAAAGGAAATGGACAGAGACTAAAAATTTAAAACATCTTGATACCTTTTCACAAATACCCAGCACACTAATCTTCAGAACTGTGTAGAGTTTTAGGCTGTATTTGAAAAAGAAAGTAAGCTATTAGGATTAGGGAAAAAAAAATCAAAGAAGGGAGAGAAGAATGATCAATGGTATGGAAGAGTTTCTGTTTGAAGAAAGCTTCAATAAACTAAGGTTTTTCAGACAGAAATGACTATTCACATTTTTTCCCCCCAAAAAAAGGTTGTCCTGCTTGTCACTTTTACAGCCTCTATTCTATTCCTCTAAATTACTCAAAGTGTTCTACTACCAGTTTAGTTTTGCTTGATAGTCTGCATCCTCCAGAAACTGCTCACTGATTCTCTTGCCAATTTGCTAACCTTCCCATGGGATTTATGTGTCTGCTTATTCTACCATGCTTCTTTAATTGCAGAAGCAGTCTTCTCACTTCCCCATCTACACAAGCCTCTTTTTCCTGTCTCCCTCTCCTGCCACACTATCAACTCCTCCTTTACCTCTCTGAATCATTTTGTAGGACTACAAACCCGAAGAAAACAGTTTAGCACATAATAAAACTGAATTTTTAAGCATGGGAATATAAATGTACATACTGAACAAGCAAAACTGAGTTACAATCAAGTTACGGTGCAACTTCAGTTTTGTATCACATGTTCTAATCTGCTGCTCTAGACCCCATCCTGCCACCATATTTTGTCTTTAACTCAGGGCTGAAGTTGGACATATTTATTCATGAGAGGTATTAAACTCAAAAACTTTCCTCTGAAGCCAAGGAACAAGTTGTAAAATGAAGCAATATTGCTTCTTCCAAAAAGCAGGATACATTTACAAAATTCCTACTACTAAATTATTAAAGGATTTTTTTCCATCTCCCCCTGTCTCATCCCCACTTATCCACTCTCTCCTCTCCCTCTCAGAAAGAAGCTGCTGTTCCATAACTTGGCAACTACAGACACCAGAATTGTGGCTTGGATTTAGAAGCCCAGAGGTACTCTATGCTGCTGGGACATGTTTGCAGGTTTCCATGGGGGAACAACTACACCACCAACCAGTAAGGCCTAAAGGATGCACTCATGCTCTCTCCTTGTGTAGCATGCACAGCATCCTCCTTAAGTATTGATGGTTAAGGGATCTGAGACATTCTCAGATTAAAAATTCATAAACTGCTAATGGCACCAGAAACACTCCCTTCACGTACCAGTCCTGTCCCCATCCGCCACCCCCACAATTCTCTAGGCCTCTCCCCCTCCAAAGCTCATGAATAATTTTTTCACGTTTGCACCAGTTAGTTCCAGTTTCCTCTGAATTTGTACTAATGGAGGGAGGTTATAAAAACAGCAATCAATCATCCTTAGCAGAAAGCAGAATCTCTTTACAAATCTATCCTCCTTTTCCCTTCCCAAACTTACTTGACAAACACAAAAATTACTATTGCTCTCTCAGGAAGTCCCTAAGCCACAAGTTGGTGGCAGCAGTGGGAGTATTTAGGGAGATTTATCACTGTACGTTTTCCTCTCTCCATACTCCTCCCCAGGTATCTGCTATTGACCATTGTCAAAGATAGGAATCTAGGCCAGAATGAGCTATGTCCTGAACCAATATTGCCATCCTTATGCTGTTTCTCTCCTCTAGCTCTCAGACATCATCCAGAAATCATATTCCTATTACAGCTTCTCACCTGGAATAACACTGCCTTACAGCAAAAAAAAAAATAAATCTCTTTTTTTCTTTCTTTTTGATTTCATGGCTTCACATTTCTTTCTTCCCCCTCAAATCCATTCTCTTCTTTGAATCCTTCTCTCCACTGCAGTCAGTATAAGGAGCCCTAGTTTTAAATATCCCTAAACTGACAATTCTTCCTGCTTCACAGGCTGGTTTTACCAGCTTTAAAGCACTGGCATCGTTAAGGAGCCAGAACTACACTCAGTGAACCAAGCCTTTGTCCAACAAAGTTAACAAGAACAGTATGGATTTCACTGGGACAAGAATTAGCTTGCTCTGTAAGTAACAGGTGATATTTTTTTCCCCCCACATTTTAGTTCACATCTTCCCCTGTATGGCTTGTTTCCATCTGTCTAGCTGAAGAAGACTATATACTATAGAAAACTGTATGTCAGTGAAAAGTAATTCGCTCAAGGGAATCCACCTTTCGTTTCCTTTATATTTCATGTTGACTTATTGATTTTATCTTCTCGTATTTCAAGGCTTCTATAAGCAAACAGATTTCTTGCAGAGCAACGCACAGGGGAATAAACTAAACCATAACAAACAATTCTGAAAACGTTTCCCATAGAATAGTACATTCAAAAAGAGTAACCTGTTTTTTCTACTCTATTCCTATATGAATCTTGTTTATCTTCTGATTTCAGCCTTGAAGCAGCTATCAATAGTTTACTGCAGATATTATGATTAAAAAATGCCCCCGATCTCACTGTCACATTGCAGAGAAAATGTCAGTGAGAGAACTTAATCTGTTAGTATAAATACAAGAATTCATAAAATAACTGGTCTACATATAAATAGTGTGTTCATTTATTATCCTCTACAATACCTTTGCTTACAGTAATATGTAATTAATAATAAAATATGCATTTTGAATTTTCTTGCATAAAAATAGGACACTTAGTTAAATATGCCTTAATGGCTCCATAGCAGATGATCTGAACTGCTACTAGCTGTACAGAAGTCTACAGTAAAAAAAAATTCCAAAAAAATTCTTAAGTATTAAGGAATACAACAACTAGTTTGAATTAGTTATTACACTTGCACTCTCACTTAAAACAAGAAACTAATTGTGACTTGTTTCACTGAGGGTGCAATTTGATTGTAGAACGTACAATATTTGAAACTGAATGAGGAAAACAAGACCCTAAACTGAGCCTTGAAACTGGAACTAAATTTGCAGGTCTCCAGTTAGATATGACAATAACAATAAAACCAGTTTCCCCTCCCTACCCCCTATATACATTTCAGGTACTTCATGCAAGCCACTCATAAAATGAGGAACCCCATGATGTGTTTTTTACTAAATCTGAGTAATCATGGAAGGGAACATTTTAAATAACCCAGTGTTTTTCAATGGGAATAATTTCCTATGGCTACTATTATTCACAATTACTAGTGATTTTCTACTTGCACCCTGTTATGCCCTTCACTTGCTAATTGCCTTTTTTTATTATTGCATTGGAATATGTTGCTTGTTAAAACACAACTTGCTGAATTAAATAATAGTGATTGCAGCTGCCCTCATCTTTAATATAAGTGAAGACAGAACTGCCTTGGAAACAGACCGAAGTCTTTGCAGCTCTGGCCTCATGCCAGGGCTGGGTTTGGCTGTAAAGTCTACTCTGTTTAGAACAGAATTTGGCATATCCTTTGGCCTCTTTGCAAGCTTCCAGAACTTGGTATCTCCAGTCCTGGTAAATAAGGCCAACTGGAAAATACTCAAATTTTCCTCAATTTTCAATACTCAAAACAAAAAACAAAAATGCAAATCATCAAACTTTGCGATGAAGCCCTAAATTAGTGGAGTAGATCCTACGCAAACCGCCAGCTGACAAGCACACTTAGTGTTTGAATTACCTATAAATACCTGTACTTTATTTATCCACTGTAAATATATACACTACAGCCAAAGGAAATAAAACAATAAAGAACAAACTAGCATCCTTTGTTGTTACTCTCTTAACCTGATTATAAGCAAGTAAAATTTACAGAAATGGACTGCAAAACTTTCCTGTCCCATTTAAGCAGCATGTTTTAAACTGCTCATGTGACTTGCTCAACGCTTTTAGATAGTTTGAGGCAATATAAAACAGAATAGGAAATGGCTCATTTTATTCTAAAATCAGTAAGAGAAGATATTTTATAAACTTTTTTTAAAAAAGCGTTATCACAGTTATTGCTTTCTACAAAAGACTTGATAGAAAACAATAAAATCTTTAAGATCTTCTTTCACTGTTTGGTTGGGGTTTTTTTTCCAGAATGATCAAAAATTTAACTGTTGCTTATAATTAATCCACATGATACTTTAAAACACTGAAATGTTGTGATTCCAAGCACAAAAGCCATGAATATATGCACATATAATACATTAAAAAAGCACATTAACTCACTTTATATGTCCATCTCTCTTGAGAAGAATCTTCATCAAAAAAAAGGGAAGAAAAAAGCTGTGATACTAGAGAACCAGTTTTAACAACATGCCATACATGCAGGCAGTATTTCTAACTCTTTTCATTAATGCAGACTGACGTTGCACTAGATATTCTGGCAAATTACATATCGGAGGGGTAACTGGATGTGTTCACCTATTCAGATCCTGGAAGATATCAAATCCCAGGGTGAAAGCTTCCACAAAAAAAGGGGATCATTGACCAGCTCCTCTGTGTGTGAATCTAGAAATTAATCAATAAAAGCACTTGGCAAGCTTCAGCTATAAGAGCAGTACATGAAAGAGCTCATCTGGCAAGAGCCAGGTCCTAAGGCTAGCAGTATTAACTTAAGTCAGTCCTATGAATTATAGCTGTAACTCACACAGGAAAGCAGAGTGGACAAAAGTAACAAATACAGTGACATGCAAACCATGGTACGGCATATAGGAACGCTCTTTAAAACTGCAAAAACCTCAACATTTCAGAAACAAACCCAGAAATTCAGGTCATCATTACAACAGAAATTCAGGCCCCACATATGTACTTGCCAATGTAAAACTAAACTGTGTGATCGGGGGGGGGGGGGGGGGGGGGGGGGAGGCGGGGCGGGGTTTGGTGCAGTTTTTGTTTTGTTTGTTTGGGTTTTTTTGTTTAAAGGAAACATGACTAATGCTCATCTCATACAAGAGCTGGTTTTACTGCGAGGCTCTGCCATGGACTTGCATTCACTATTGGTGTTGAGGTCCCTGCCTTGGGAGTTGGGATGCAGGTAGGGTAGAGGCTGGGAACTGAGGAGAAAGAACAACCATACACCTGAGGCAGCTAGAGGCCATCCTGCATGACTGTCTTCTAGCTTTATGCAGGTCCCTTCACCCAAAGACTTGCACAGAAATGAGCAGTCCTCATTTTATAGGACCACTAGCTTGAAAGCCTGAAGGGAAATTAATAAAGGTGCGTTTACATTTATTGCTGAAGACAATGGGATTTTTAAATGTTTCATCATGCTTTATACTTCCAAAGAAAAACTACACTGCAGACACCTCAAGCTAAGAACCTTTAATAAGTGGACCTCATGTATCCGTGTTTGTTCCACATCCACAAATGTAAGCAAACACCATTTTTCTATCTCTCCATGATATGGTGATAAATTATTCAGGTATTGCAACGATAAACATGAAAGGATCCATAAAGGACTAATGATACTTCATGTGTGGGGTGGAGGGCTATGCCATCTAATAAATGTGTATTTATTTGTCATATGCCACTGTTACTCTTTAACAAGCCAGATCGACACAAAATATTGAGATACTGACCAGCTGACCTCCAGCTATTCTAGCACTACACCAGGCACAGCTCTCGAGGCAAAAAATCAGACAGCCTTCAATTAGGCACACAGTTAAAAGAGGAAATAAAATGGCAACCTTAATTCAGAAATTTCTTAGCTTTCAAGAATCTGGAACTATGAAAATATCTTTTCATGGCAGCTCCCATACCTCACCTTCTCCTTACATAGAGCTTGCCTCCCAGGCAAGGTATACCCATGGACTGAAGCAAACAGCCATCTACCCCTGAAACACCCAGCCTTCAATTACACAGCATCTTACTTCACATCAAAGCTGTGAATACAAATATTTAAAACACTCATGTTTCACATTTGGGGTAAACTTATACCTAAAGATGTGCTCCATCCTATGCCTAAATTAAGATACAATCAGACCTAAATCTCAGCTGGGAGGCAAGAAGGAACAACATTTTAAACTAACACATGTCTGTATAAAGGAGAGTACTCTCTGCTCTGCCTATGTGTGGAGTGAAAATTAGCTAGCTTAAAACATGGGTGGAGGAATGGCCTTCTGCTCCCTAGCACTTCTAAACAAGCAGCCAGGAGGGTGACCTATTTAGATAGTCCAGGCTTGGAAACAAGCAAAAGCCTGCCATTGCAAACATCCATTATTAGCCTTGATGTCACCAGACATGAGAGATGACAAATCTAAGATGCTCTCAATGGTCTGCTCTGAGATGGAAACCAGAGAGGAAGATAGTGATCTAGGTGAAAGGCTGTGCTTAAAAACCTGCTATGTCAATCAGGACAGCAGAAATTAGCTTGAAAATGTCTGCCTCCCCTACAAACCATAATAGTAAGTGCTTTAGTACATTTCTGCACAGTACTTTGCAGGGCAGGCCCAGGCTTGCTTTGCTCATGATCCACGCCAGGTCAGACCCAGGCTGGCTTTGAACCAGAAGACATGCAGCTAAGGCTGGAACAGTGCTGAGTCTAAAGCAAAACATCCCTGTCCCTTCCCTTAGCATAACTTGTTAACTTGAACCCAGAACTGCACACAGCTGTGGTTCAGATTGGGCTTGTGTCCACCTGATGTACCAGCAAAGACCCAAGGCCCTCAGAAGCAATCCTCTACCACTTGCCTGCCACATCGCTAGCTCTGTGCAGCACTAGGATAACACTGACTTGAAAATGCTAACTGAAATTAATTGCCAACAGAACTCAGTTACAACATCCAAGAGGAAATAAATGAACAACTTTGTTGATTATGATCACAGTTCTAGCACACTTTCGTAATGAAATTAAGCAAACATTAACTTCTGCAGGGTCAGATATTCCTACAGCTACTAATTCTCTTTTGCTTATGATGTATTTTGTTCCTGTTAGGCTCAATCAGTTGTACTAAGCAACATTAATACTATTCTGTATGCTGAAATTAGTAGAATATTAAGTGAAAACACTGTTCTGTATTTTTATAAATAGATTCTGATAGAACTTGCTAAAAAGATTTTGGTTTTGAAACAGAAAAGGTGATTCAAAAAATCCATGGGAGTAAGATACTAAAGGCAGCATAGTAGGGGTCATTTTGAACTAAGTGGACTTGCTCTGAAAATGTTCAAGTCTTAACTTTTGACTTTTGTGCATCATTTTGTTTCAAGAAGGCAGAAACGTCTGTAGAAGCTAAATTTTGCATTCTTACTGATGGAAAACTGGTCATTTATTTCTGAAAAAAAACCTCCACAAAAATGTTTAAATTGTTCCCGGAAGAACACAGGAGAGTCATGCTGGTTCAGGCTAGTGACTGATTTAATGAAACCTGTTGATGGGGAAAGCAAGTTCACGAGCAATTCCTTTTGTCTTGTCTTACAAGGGCACTGTTGGCATTGCCAGAACAGAAGATTTAATGGCATGAGGTTCACATGCCACTCAAAATACTAAGAATTTGAAGACCAAGAGAGTAAAGGAGCTTGCCAATTTTATTGTGCACATCTAAATGAAAAGGTTTTTAAAAATTATCAGATCAAGATATTTTCCTAAGGAGAAGTCATGACCCTAGCATTATCCTTACTGGCAAATTTAAACATCTTGACTCAAATTCCTGAAATAATAAAAAGTTGGACAAACTTACTCTGAAAAATAGGGCCAAATTCTTTTTGTTGAAACCACTTCTCAAGACATCAGTATGATATCTTAAGGAGACATGTATTTCAGAAGCTTTATAAGATCAAGCCTGCAATTTTTAAGGCTTGGGGGGAAAAAAAGGTGGAAAAACATATCTTTCAATAGTAACAATAACAACTATAATATTCAATAATAATAATAATAACTATACAGCCAGGAACAGGTTTATAATTTACATAATTTAATTAAAGAAATGCCAAAACACTGGCTTCTACTTTAAAATACTGCCTTGTGTGGTACATTAAAAATTTTATTCCAGAAGTGCTTTTTTATCTTTTATTTTTGAGCAGCCTAATGAGAAATTTGTCTTTCTAGCTACATGCCCACAGGTCCAGATCACCTTTTGGCCTTTTGAGGAAGCTGTATCATGAATGTCTATTCATGGATCAAGCAGTGCTTGTTACCTATTACTGTAATAACTCACCCATAACTCTGTTCTGCTAAACTCTGCAAGACATTCAGAATAATCAGTGACTCAGAATAAAAAAAATCTCAGCCTGACCAGGAACCCACAGGTATCACTGGAGTCCTTCACAATTACTCAGGTGGCCTTTGGAACAGATCCACTCTCATCAGGTTGTTGACAAAATGTTGGTTGTTGGAAAACAGTGATTTCGAAAGTTAGAAGCTGTCCTGGTACACAGGAAGTATGGGATTAAGGAAAGATGACTGTGGTAGATATCAGTGTGTACAGAAAGGGAAAAAAAATTTATATTATCTGTACTATAAATTTATATATAAGCCCGTAAGGAACAGCAATAAAACAAAACAAGCTCAATCAATCATCCTTACCGATTCAATGCAAAAGCATAATGAAATTTAATGTTGTGTTGATCAGCCAGATCACAGGTAGGAAGCATTTCTAGTGTTTCTACAAGCTTCACCATAGCATCATAGTCCTGGTATGAATTAAAAAAACAAAACAAAACAAAACAAAACTGAAAGCAGAGGAAAGCATCACTAAACTAAAATATATTATGACTGCTAGACGTTTGTAAAGAATTAAACAGGGATGTTGTCTACCCATGTCAGTTCCTGCCCCTTCCTCACCTCAATGCCACTGCTCAAATTACTGAATCCCTCTGGCCAGTTTGATCGATTACATTCCCAGCATCAGGAAGAAGAGGTGATGAGTCTGACTCTTTCAGGCCTTATTAAGGACTTCTGATGAATGACACTTCATCGGGTCATTGCAGACTCCAGTACGGTTCATTCTGCAGTATGTCAGCCGGTTGTGCAATCATTTTGGTTTCTCAGGGGTAACCCGCATATACATTGCTGAAGAGGCCAGTTTACTGACATCACAAATGGCCTCATATTACTTAATTTAACTGTTTAAAACATGTTTCGAGATGAATACATTTCTCAAGGGAGAACACCTTTCAAAAGGATGCAGATGATCACCAGAGGTGATCAAAATGAAGTTGGATAAAGGGCTGCAGGAAAATATGCATCGCAGAATGGAAAGTTGGGTAATGCAGGATGATATGGTCACCCACTGCTCTCAACACCCATTTATACTTATGAAACAAACAACCAACTTAGCTCCTGATGGAAAAAAATTTCCATAGAATGGTTGGAAGTATATTTTAAAAGGGATGTCAAACACACAGACTGTCTGTTTGGAAATACAGTACACTGGCTGTGTTTTTGCAAAAGCAGAACTTACTTTAAAAAAAATAAAATCAAGAAATAAAGGTTCAGTTATATTTTAAAACAAATTAATGTTTGTTTGAATGATAGTTCTCAACTCTGGCACCCCTGGCCAATAAAATGGTCACAACAAATGCATTTTCTTCATTTCTAAATATATCTGACTTTGGGGATGAGGAAAGGGGGGAAGGGAAAAGTAAACATCTTGCTTTGGTAGGGAATTTTTTCTTTTAATCTTTTTTTTTTTTTTTTAAGGAGGTTAAAAATTACTAAAAACAAAGGAAGAGACTTTAGGAAGTCACCTAATCTGTGTCTCTTGTTCATAGGTAAAATAAATAAGAGTCTAAACCCCCTTAAGTTGCCCAACAGAGAAGGCAAAATGTTAAACTATGTAACAATCTAGTGTCAGCTTTGAATCACTGTTTAACAAACAATGAATTACAGAAGAACAAACAAGATCCAAAATCCCATAGTAAAACAATCTTCCTTAGCCTTTAGGAACATACCTGAATATCTCTGTAAGAAAGAAGCAGGTTTATGACAATGTCAGGAGTCAGCACTTCAGTATTATCCATACGAAGCTTAATCCTGGCCAGCTCCTTTGCCAGCTCATCTCCTTGATACTTCTCTCTAGCTTTTCTAATATCATTTAGCAGTGTTTCTTTATAATAAGCACTGAAGAAATAAAAGACAGACATACAGGAAGAAGACTGTTAGATATTTCTTACAAAACATGGTTATATTTCTAATAAAAAGCATATTTTCTAATAAAAAGTACCATTTCCTCAGAGTGAGGTGCACATCAAATATTTCCACATTTTTCATTAACTCATTATAAATATTCCACCTCGCCCCACTTCAGACTGTGGGACTATGTATCAACATGTTTATAACCAGGATCGTGAGATAATTTTATCAACACAGTAAAACCAGGGCATTTCTTTGCCCCATTACTGACCATGACATATGTGGTACCTTGTATCTGTATCCCAGAGGAAGCAGCAGCTGGGATAATAAAGTGACACAGAGAGGAAAGACCAGTGTGATGTAAAGAGGAGGTACATGACTTTATCACGAAAGGAGAGACGAGGCTTTTGACCAAAGAAACTAAAACAAAAATAAGCCACCAAAAGCTGAGTTGCAATCTGTTTGATGAACATGATACATAATGTGGGCAGGATCTATGTCAAAGCCCCCAGTAAGTGCATCTTATTTACACTAACATCAGCGCACAATGCTACACCAGAGCTTTTGCAGAATACAAAATCATACAGTATGACAGTTATAAATGACCTGGACAGGCTACTTAGAGGTAACTTTATCTGGAGCAGCTTATGGAGTCTACGGTTTAGAAGTGAGTAGATGGCACCTGACAGATACTCAAGTGCATACAATGCATTTTTTGTTTACAAATGAGTAGTGCAAAGTATTCAACTTTGCTTGGCGTAAGCCCTACAGATAGCAAAGAAAACAAAGTTCTCTAATACACATTATACCTCACATATAGCATGTAGATATGTTTATAATGCAAAGCAGCAAGGTCGCAGTAAGCACTATGAGAAAGCTTTTAATAGTTGTTTTACTGTCAGTGGAAGTTAGGCCTAATTCACCATGGATTTCCAATCTCAGGGTTCTATCCCACACTGCCTTCTACCAGGCTAATGATAATTAGTCCTTCCTGTGCTATGTTTTTCAAAAGTATCCAAATGACTTAGGAATGGGAGTGACACTTTCAAGAATGATGCAACAATTAACCTCTTCAGACTTACTCAAGCTTTTGACAGGAATGAGGGATCATCTAGCTACATCTTCTTCACAGGGATCTACCACAACAGCGCGTAATTCTGCAACTATAGAAAAGCCTATTTCAGCCACTTCAGCTTGAAAATGGGAGACTGTAGGACTTAACATATTTATCAGACCAAAATCATTCAGAACCCTGGTCATAAATGTCAGAGACAAAGTATACAGGTAACTTTGGACAGCTGGTGCCCAGAGCACCATTTTTCAATGACACAAACACTAAGTGGTACCAAAATTTACTACTACATGCTACTAGTTTCATGAGCCTGCACTGCTGAGCACAGCTCTCCTATATACTGACCAACTTTACTGAGTTTCTGCCCCACCTCTTGTCCCTTTCCCAGGTTGCCTGCATGTAGCCTTCCCTCTACCACTGTTTTGGAGAAGCAGGGGACAGCCCGCGCTTCTTCAGGCCAGCAATATCTCAGTTGCTGCCCAGCAAGGTGCCAGAGAATAGCAGACCTGCCATGGATGGAGGTGTAAGGGACAAGGAGTGTGTGGGAAGGGTCATCTGTGGGATTTTAAGAGTGGGACCAGGTAAGAAAAGGAGGTTTTTTAGGCAAGCCTTCCACTTGGGTAGTATGGCAGTGGCGAAAGAGAAAGAAATCCGAGGGCCATTAGTGCTACCTCATGCTTCAGACACTAGGGAAAAGAAAACCTAGAAGCTCAGTCTCTCCCAGTGTTTTTCAGAAACACAACCAAAAACAGACTAGCTGGAGAGTACAGGATGAGTGATCAAGAAAGAGAGACTTCCATCTCCAGCCCCAAGCCTCAAAACTCCAACAGTCTCTTGCAGAGTGGCTGAACAGTATCTTGTTTATTAGGCAATATCAGAAAGCTAATGTAAAAAAAAAAAAAAAACCAAAACAAACCAAAATGCAACGAAAACAAACAAACAAACAAAAACCCAAACAAACAAAAAAACCCAAACCAACCCCAAAATTAAAAACAAAACCATGGTAGTTACATTTGATTACCCATTGCTGTCATATATATACACTTATTTGGTGACAGAAAAGGAGTCTTTGGCTTTAAGCTCTATGAAGAGGCTGGGCTATTATCTCCTATTACAACCCTATGCACTGTAATTTATACTTAAACACTTTACCTTACTCATGGACCGCCTTTGCTTACTGATATTTCAGAAAGTAGCCATAAATCAATCTCTAGCATAACATGGTTAATTAACTGCCAACAGCTGCAGGACATACAGAAAGCAGTAAAGTTAGCAGCTTCTTTTAAAACTATATTAAGTGCAGTGAAAAAAAAAGAAAAAATCAATGCTACTAGAGATTCTGCATCTTCGTTCATAACATTAAAAAAAAAAAATCAAATGTTCTGGAGGTGTATGTGTTGTACAATTACCATGATGTAACGTGAACATCCTTGAGAAGGCTCACAAACTTGTCTACCAGTGGGACACAAAGTGGCCCCAGGATACTGTCCCAGCTGGGTTGCATATACTCAGAAGCTCTTCGTTGGGCATCACTTTCACAGTAAAAGTAGTCAGCACAAGGTGTGACGATGTATGGAATAAAATAATAATTGCCACTGGAAGCCTAAAAGGAACACAGGAACAGTTTAGAAAACAAATGAAAGTGGAAACATGCTTGTGTATACACAGAATCTTTTACTGTCAGAAAAAACCAGCTAGATCAAGGCTGCTGCTCTAGCAAGCTTCAGCCCATTGTTGAACACAAGATTTTCAAGTATTAAATTCAAGGAATTTTCTGTAGAGAGTTATAAATATTAACAAGGGTGATGAATAAAGGTCCAGATCTGTTAAGCGACAATACAAAGAAACTGTTCAATTTTTTTTGTGATGCATGGACCCTAATAGGGTCTGACAGTTACAAGCTAACCTTCTGTGCCCAGATTTTTGGGGTCGGAGATGTACTTGCATCCTCTAGGCGCTCTCTGTGCTAGGAAGGATATGATGTAGAGCACCCCACAAAGAGAGAGAGAAATACAGAAACACAGGCATTGGAAGGACTTTATGGAGATGTTTAATCCAGAGGAGCCTACAAAACATCTGCTGCATGTTGTCATCAAACAACAAACCAACCAACCAACCAATCAAACTTTGAAATGTTTTGTAAGGTATGTAAGACTTCCAACACAAAATTCTAGAAGTAAAAACCAAAAATCCTTAATATGCCACATAAAAAGTGGAAACATGATCAAAATGCTGAAAGGGGAGAGGAAACAGGAAGTGCCTTGCAGAGCTCAAAACCAGCAAGTTCAGAGTCTTCAATTCCTGAGAAAGACCTCAAAAAACCAGAAAACTGCGAAGTTTTCCACAGCCACTAGAAGCACCAGTATCCCATTTTGAGCTACGACAATTCTCTGCTGCTTAAAAGAAAAGTAAACTTTCCATTTCAGAGTAACTAGACAGGAGCACTGAAGCATGGGTCAGCATGACACACCTAACAAACAACTACCATTAAATACCCTTTAACTGCCACCTTGGGGATGTCAAGGAATCAAATGCGTACAGCAAAATCCTACCTTTCTCTTTTTCATATCATCTAAGCCTGCAGTAAAGCCACTGCTGTTTATAAAGTCACCTTGAACAATGGGAGAACGCTGAGATGATGGAAAGAATGGATATGAAGATGGTACATTTTCATATGCATTAATAAATTAGACAAGAGAAATAAACTGTTCACAGGAAGTAATAACGTAGGGCATGGAGCTACTAAAAATACAGATGGGAAAAACCCTGTATCAGTACATGCTGTTGCTGATCTGAGTCTATAAGGATTTAGCTTTTTAAATTATTATTAACAGATAAAGATCAAGCCACATTCCTTCCCCATAAACCCTACAGTTCAGTATCTCTGTTGTAACAATATAATTATCTGTTATGCAATGTTATCTTTACTTCCTACTAAAAAAGTCGTAAAAATTGCAACGGAAACCACCAGTATGTTGAAACAATTTAGACTCAAGTTTATTCAAATAAACACCAAGTTCAGTACAATGCAAATGCTGCCTGTGCATGAACTCTATTCTTAAACCTGTAACAGTGAATTAGCTCTCTTGCAATGGAAAAAAATCCAATTTGAAAGTATGATGTATCTTGTGACACAAAGAGAACTGCAGTTATCTACTGAAACAGCAAAGTGATTTTCAGAAAAATATTGGATGACATGGCTGAAACACTGTATTAATCTTATTCAGCCATCACCTCATCTATTTGACTTGCATTCTTGCCTCTTTTCGGATAGTGAAATCTATGCAATTAAAACCACCATTTTATCCATGACAGACACATCTTTGTGTGCTGAAGTCAGGAACCCTGCACATATCTGAGCATGTCACCTTGTCTGAAAAGCAACCAGCTCCAATTTTCTAGCTTCTTCTGTACCGTATTCACATATAATAAATTACAAAGCCCCTAATAATGTATGTTGCCTTTCTAAGAGTCTTTCTTATCTTCATTACATAAAAAACCTGTTCTGTCCATCTACTTTTCTTATACTGTCACAGGTTAGAGATGGCTGAAAATACCATCCTTGCTGCTTCTGATTGTCTACTCAGGATGCTGGTCTCTGACGCCAAAAGGTAATGGTTGTGAAAATATACTGTCCTGTCATACACCAACTATCGCTTTTTAATACAATGAATAAATGGCACAGTTATGTATGAAGTAACATATACAGCAATTTTATCTGCAAATATATATAATCTATAAATTATTACTTATTTAATTGTAATAACATAACTTCATAGCTTATAAAGACGGTATGCTGAGTTGGTTTATTTCAGGATTAGTAGTTAAGCTATTTTTATTGCCTTACTTTGAGAAATTTTTAAGTTAAAAATTAAAAAAAAACCAACCAGACTGAAAAAAAAGCTCTCCATACCTCATTGTCCTGCAAATAACATATGGCCAGTATGATAGCAATTAAACTTTTGTATTCAATAACATTTTAAAATCTACCACAAAAAGAGCCAAAAGTTTAGGAATGTAAAAAAACAGGAAATAACTGCAAGTTAAGTTGAGAGAGGGACCTGCTCTTCAGAGGAAAATGGTTAAAGGAATTAAGCACAGAGCCATGCCTTTGCTGAAGGACTGAAAGAGTTAGGCCCACATAGGCCGTGTTTAGGCTCTAGGCAAGACAGGCCAAATGTAGAGTGCTTTTTGTCTTAAAATGCTCCTCTAAACATTTTGCTGATGCTGTTAAAAGTAAACTTTTGACTTTAATAACATGAACAGTTCTTTTAGTTGCACTGCTACAGTTATTCTGGTGCAGCTGTCACTTCGTGACAGAGACGCTACACTAGAATTAAAGGGTTTGGTGGTTTGTTTTTTTTAAAATAAATAATGTTGAGTGAAATTGTGAAATCTCTGCATTTTTAGAGAGGGAATTATGCCTGCACACCTAATAACACAATTATTTTACTTGAGCCATGCAGTTCATTTTGCCACTCACTCAAGCATCAAAAGTATTAGGAGTACTTACTATACCTTACAAAGCAGCTAGAAGGAAAACACAGAGGATACCAGAAAATAACTCAAAGTAGTCACGAACTTTTGAGTGTTTAGGGAGTTTAATCCACTGTTGTTTTAAGAATTAACGTTTTCACAGTAGTTTTCCCTGACATCACATTCCTATCCATCTTATAATATAGGTTACTAAGATATTATCACATATAAAAAATACTTCCTCTTCCAAAGTTGAATATATGCAGTATTTTTATGTAAAGACTGTGAAGAGAGATTACCAGAATCCAAACATTCTAAATGTTTGGGATCTAGCTTGCAAGGGATGAGTACTCCAAGATTACAATCGCTTTGAAGGACAGACCCTGCCAACCACTATTCTTAAAGTATCCTTACACATTTTTAAGTGCCTAGAAACACAGTAATAAAATGGCATATCTATTCAACAGAAAGCAGATTTAAAGTGATACATACTTTGCCTATCAGATTACCACTGTGGTATTCAGGAGGTACTTGAACCTGAAGAAAAGCTTTGTGGTTGGCAACCTACTCCAAATTGAAATAGAACAACAAAGAGGAAAACACCACCACAAAACAGCGTAAGAATCAAAAAGACAGACATGACACATGAACAGAGAAGATATTAAAGAAAGAAACAACAGAAAATGAATACAGATATTTATAGCAAGTCCATATTTACAAGGCCAAGAAAACAGCACAATACTTTGCCATCCAGAATACAAGATTTCTCTATCTACACTATTTGTCTGTATATCTCCTTATGTCATCATTAAGATGCTTTCAAGTCTTACTTTTATGAACCTATCAGATTCATTACCTGATTAGCTAACTATAATCCAACCACTACAAATAAGCATCCCTGGAGACAGTAACATTTCCATAAAACCTAACTCTCATAGATTAATTTTAAAAGCCTTAGTTTTCATTGTATCAATAACAACAGTGGCATATTTCATTATTAGAAGTATTAAAAGTAATATTTACTGGGCTACCCATTGCCTTTGTCCTATTCTCCCCCCAAAAGGAAAAATGATTGCTTGTATTCAAGACAGTCCTACTCCTCTTTCATTCTGTGCCCTTTTGCAAACTCTTAATACTTCTGCTGCCTCAGGCTTTTCTAGAAATATCATTAAATGACGGTATCCTACAAACTTTTATATATTGTAAAAATAATCAGAAAATAAAAAACAGAAAGTTACTCTGCAATACTACTTCTTCAGATTATTAAATTCATATAATACAATCATACTTTAGAGTCTTGGCTCTCATTTCAATCCATTGGGGCTACTAAATTGGAGAATATGAGTCCAGGAGCCAAAATCTTTCTATTTAGTTTTCTTAAATGTTCTCTGCCTTGAAATAGTAGATGCAGTCTAATTTATACAGCTACTGAAACTCTGAAGAGACTTTCTGCCAATTACAATAAAAAGTGATTTTTCAACATAAAAATTCCTTGTGGCAAGGATACATTGCAATAATGTTTCCTTTAGATCAAGGAGAATTTTTGCTAATGACTCCTGCATGGCCCAGACATTATCCTCTGCTTACTATAAGAGCTGCCACAGGATTTAATGAAAAAAAAACATTTAAATCTCTGAAAATACTTCATCAGGCCCACAGGCCTAAGTATACCATAATAAACCTTTTGGTTTAATAGCCAGCTTACTTTCCTCTACATACCTTCCCTGAAAGCAATTAACAGGGTTATTCAAATTTTTGAGGCATACCATCAACTAAGGAAAAATTAACTATGAATTCTTTCTCCTTATATTCTGTGCTTGCCATCAAAATTCTTCCAGAGTGGGAAGTTTGTATTTTCAATGCCACACTCAAACAAACTGAATGATTCAAAGTATGTATCTCAAACTATGTGAAACCAGGGCTAGAACTATTGCCAGAAGGACTGTATGTTTTGCTTCCTGACTCCAGCAGTTTTTAAAAAGCCCCTTGGGCACTCTTTCCTTCACTCAGTCTTGGACTTTTTTAATGCACAATTCCTCAAAATTCTATAGAGGGAGAGGAAATTTCCCTATTGGGGGTAAAAAAAAAAACATGGATAGCAACAAAATATTGCATCAGATAGAATGCCTTTCCCATGGATTTTGTCTATTACATTGATTTGGGGAAAGACTATTTTTTATACATTTTTTGCTCTTGAAAATCCTTGAAATTTAATTTCTCCAGTAAACCAATGTTTATCTGACATCTAAAGAAACTCCAAAGCACAAGCCCATTTTCTATAGATAAATTTGTTTTCCTGTACCCTACAGTCCAGTAACATCCACCATGCTCTCAAACCTTGATTTTTCCATAATTACAAAGGAAACAAACAAACAAACAATAGGTACTCATGGTGGGTGACACTCTGCTGAAGGGTACTGGGGCACCCATCTGCCAACCTGACAGGGAGTCACGAGAGGTACGCTGCCTTCCAGGAGCCAAGGTTCAAGACGTGGCCGAGAGGGTGCCACAACTCATCAAGAGAACAGACTACTACCCACTGCTACTATTTCATGTAGGCATGAATGACATTGAGAGCTGTAACCTGAGTAAAATCAAGGAAGACTTTCAAGCCCTGGGGGAGCAAGTGAAAAACAGTGGTGCCCAAGTTATCTTCTCTTCCATTTTGCCAGTTCAAGGGAAGGGAGCAGCCAGAAACAGGCATATAATGTATATCAACTCCTGGCTACATGGCTGGTGCCACTAGGAGGGATTTGGCTATTATGACAATGGGGTGTTCGTCAATGACTACAACATGCTAGGGAGGGATGGAATCAACCTGTCCAAAAGGGGTAAGGGAATCTTCAGCAGTAGGCTGGCTAATTTGGTGAGGCAGGCTTTAAATTGAAGGACTTGGGGGGTGGGATCCATTGCAGAAATGCTCATACCAGCACGTCCAAAGGGGGAGTAAGTCAACCCAAGCAGTGTGGTGATAAAGGTTCCTTAGCTGTCTCCCAAGATGTGAAACAGAAGAGTAATCACCTCAAGCGTATGTATACAAATGCACATGCAGTCTGGGAAACAAACAGGAGGAACTAGAGCTCCATGCCCACTCAGAAGGTTACGACATCATAGGAGTAACTGAAACATGGTGGGACAACTCAAATGACTGGGTTATTGGATGGTTATAGGCTCTTTCCTAAAGACAGGGTAGAAGAGGTGGAGGAGTCGTGCTCTACATTGAGGAAAACCTCGAATGTATCAAAGTTAACTATGGTGACTGTGACTGCTCTATCGAATGCCTCTGGGTTAAAGTCAAAGGGGTCATCTCCAAGCAGGACCTCACAGTGGGCATCTGCTACCGACCTCCTAACCAAGATGAAAATGCTGATGAAGAGATACTTGGGGCACTAAAGCAAGCTTCTGGCCAACAGAACCTGCTCCTTATGGGTGACTTCAACTACCCAGACATCTGCTGGAAGAACAACACGGCAGCCCGCATGTCATCCACCAAGTTCCTGGAATGGGTAGAGGACTGTTTCCTGATACAAATGTTAGATGTGCCAACCAATAATGAGGCACTTCTGGACTTGCTATTCACAAATCGAGAAAACCTGCTTTGTAATATCTCGGTTAGTGATAGCCTTGGCTGCAGTGACCACAATATTGTGGAGTTCGGGATCCTGCTGAGTGTGCTGAAGGTCAGCTCTAAGGCAAGGGTTCTGGATTTTAGAAGAACACACTTCAGTTCACTCAGGGCTCAGTTGGGAGGGATTCCATAGGAAGCTTCTGTGGAAGACAAAGGAGCTAGTGAGTGCTGGAAGTTCTTCAAGAACTCTCACTTGGAAGCACAAAACCAGTTTATCCCCTACAAAGGAAAGGGAAGTAAGCAGAGCAAGAGGCCCCCTTGGCTCAACTATGACCTCCTGAGTCTACTCAAATCCAAAAGGGAAGCATACCAGAGATGGAGAAGTGGAGGATTATCCATCAATAGCTACAAGGGCATTGCCAGAGCGTGCAGAGAAGCAGTTAGAAAAGCAAAAGCCCAGCTCAAATTGAAACTGGCCGTAGATGTCAAAAATAACAAGAAAGGTTTCTTCAAGTATGTCAACCACAAGCAGAAAAAGAAGGAGAACATAGGCCCACTGTTAAACAGAATAGGAGAGTCAATCACCAACGATGCTGAAAAGGCAAAGGTCCTCAACACTTTCTTCACCTCTGTCTTTACCAACACTTTCGGGTCCCAGGTTTTGGGAACGAAATCGCCGGTTGATCCAAACACCGACCCACCATCAGTGAAGGAAGAGTTAGTACAAGAATTATTACAGAAGCTTGACCCCTACAAATCGATGGGCCCTGATGCCATCCACCCAAGGGTGTTGAGAGAGCTGGCTGACATCATTGCAAGGCCACTCTCCATAATCTTCGAGAAGTCATGGCTTTGAGAAGTCATGGAGAATGGGGGATGTCCCAGAGGACTGGAGGAAGGCAAATGTTATCCCTATCTGTAAGAAAGGCTTGAGGGAGGATCCAGGTAACTATAGGCCCATCAGCCTTACTTCAATCCCTGGGAAAGTTATGGAACAAATCCTCCTGGGGCCATCACAAGTCAAATGAAGCATGTGACTGGGAAAAGCCAACATGGCTTCACTACGGGCAGAGCGTGCTTGACAAACCTGGTGGCCTTCTACAACTGTCCTGGTTTCAGCTGGGATAGAGTTAAATTTCTTCATAGTAGCTAGTATGGGGCTGTGTTTTGGATTTTTGCTGGAAACAGCGGTGATAACGTGGAGATGTTTTAGTTGTTGCTACGTAGTGCTTACACTGGTCAAGGACTTTTTCAGCTCCCCGTGCTCTGCCGGGTGCACAAGAAGTTGGGAGGGGACACAGCTGGGACAGCTGACCCAAACTGACCAATGGGATATTCCATACCATATGACGTCATGCTCAGTATATAAAGCTGGGGAAGAAGAAGGAAGGGGGGACATTTTGGAGTGATGGCGTTTGTCTTCCCAAGTAACCATTACACGTGATGGAGCCCTGCTTTCCTGGAGATGGCTGAGCACCTGCCTGCCCATGGGAAGCAGTGAATGAATTCCGTGTTTTGCTTTGCTTCCGCGTGCAGTTTCTGCTTTACCTATTAAACTGTCTTTATCTCAACCCATGAGTTGCCTCACTTTTACTCTTCTGATTCTCTCCCCCATCCCACCAGGGGGGAGCGAGCGAGCAGCTGCGTGGTGCTTGGTTGCTGACTGGGGCTAAACCATGACAACAACAAAGTGACTTGCCTGGTAGACAGGGAGCAGGCAGTGGGCATTGTCTACCTGGACTTCTCCAAGGCTTTTGATACAGTCCCCCACAGCCTCCTCCTGGAGAAATTAATGTATTATGGCCTAGACAAGTGGCCTGTGCAGTGGGTGGGGAATTGACTGACGGGCCACACCCAAAGTGTGGTGGTAAATAGCTCTTTTTCAAAGTGGCAACCTGTCACAAGTGGGGTCCCCCAGGGATCAATATTGGGCCCAATATTATTCAATATATTCATAAGTGATCTGGATAACGGGATCAAGTGTAGCCTGATGAAGTTTGCAGATGACACCAAATTGAGTGGGGAACTAGACACTCCAGAAGGGAGAGCTGCTCTGCAGGAAGATCTGGATAGGCTGGAAGAGTGGGCCAGCAAGAACCTTATGAAGTTCAACAAGGAGAAGTGTAAGGTCTTGCACCTGGGAAAACATAATCCAGGAGCGCAGCACAGACTGGGATCCACCTGGCTGGAGAGCAGCTCTGTCGAAAGGGACCTGGGGTCCTGGTGGACAGGAAGCTCAGTATGAGCGAACAGCGTGCTGCTGCGGCCAAGAAGGCCAACAGGATGCTGCATTGCATCAAAAAGGGCATCACCAGCAGAGAGAAAGAAGTCATTATCCCGCTCTACTCAGCGCTTGTCAGGCCACACCTGGAGTACTGTGTACAGTTCTGGTCCCCACTATACAAAAAGGATGTGGACAGGCTGGAAGGGGTCCGGAGAAGGGCCACCAAGATGATCAGAGGACTGGGAAGCTGCCATACAAGGATAGGCTGGGAGAGCTGGGTTTGTTCAGCCTTGAGAAAAGGAGGCTCAGAGGGGATCTCATCACCATGTACCAGTACTTCAGGGGTAGCTACAAAGGAGATGGAGACTCCTTTATTATAAGGAATCACATGGAGAGGACAAGGGGGAATGGACACAAGTTGCTCTTGGGGAGATTCCGATTGGACACCAGAGGGAAATTTTTCACAGTGAGAACAGTCACCATTGGAATAATGTCCCCAGGGAAGTGGTTGACTCGGCCACGTAGGACACCTTCAAGATTTGGCTGGACAGGGTGCTGGGCCATCTTGTCTAGACTGTGCTCTTCCTAGAAAGGTTGGACTAGATGATCCCTGAGGTCTCTTCCAACCTGGGATTCTGTGAAACAAGACTGCAAATTTGCAATGTATTCTATCGATAAGAATTTTTACAGAAACTAGGAATCTGTGCATACCCCCCTTCAGTAAAATTGGCAGAAAATAGTACTCAAAGCTCAGAGGAGCTCTACAGAAGAAAACCTAACTGATGGGACACAGAATCTTGACCTTGAATTTCATGTCAGGGAAATTATTTCTTGGGAAGTGAACTCTAATAGCCCATAATTCCTTCCTTTTGTATTCAAGTATGCAATAAATTATTAATACAGAATTTTAACCTCTTCTTTGGGCGAGTCAAGTAGAACTTGACTAGTAGAACCACGTTCCCCATCTTATCCTTGAAAACTTCATTCCTGGATGGTGGAGGGAATGAAGGAAGTTCTCCTACTCTTACACTCTTTTTTTCAGACAGTAAGCTATTAAATCTCTCAGACTCACACCACTGCAGCATGCTGCTGTATAACTTTCACTGTTAGATCAGCTGTATTCAGGCCAAATCTCAAACTAATTGCTGACTTTCTTTCTATGCATTGTTTTCAGCTTTACGTCAAGTTTCCTTGCTCTTGTCTCCTCCTTGATGTTGAATTAGAATAATGTTTCTTTACAAGGAAAAGATCAATTTTCTTCATGGCTTACTTGTAATACACAAAAGAAAATCCACCCAGACAACACACTACAGATTCATCTTCTCTGCGTCTTTAACATCCGTTCGATACTATAATTTTTTTCACCTTTGTACATGACTTGAGATTTTGCAGGATAAATAGCAAAGGTGAGGGCAGGGAAATCTCAGAGAAAGCTCCAAGCTACAGCAGCCAGCACAGAAAGTTTCAGTCGTGATGCTGGAAGAATGGTGTGCTGTGCCTGGCAGCAATCTCAGTTGTCCCTCTTCCCTTATACACACTGCAGATGCATGGACACAGACCTTAGGACATGGAGAGGACTTCACTTCAGAAAACCAGCAATGGTATTCCTGTGGCTGCCTCTGGGTTGGAGGAAGGCTTAGCAGATCAAGTACCTATCCTCTTTCCAACATGTCTCCAAGACAGGAAAAGTGAAAGGAAAACACAAAACCCTAGTACAGGCATATTAATTACTGTATCTATTATTCAGCATTGAAACTGAAATGGTAATGTAACTCTGTACTTGACTGGGCATAGCAAATTCACACCAAACTTAACTAGCACTGCAGCCCTCATTAGCAATTAACTTCAACAAGACATTGCCCATACAGCTGTAAAATATTTAACCAAGCAATGAAGCAGTGGCACCATGCTGGGGCAGCGGCAAACTGCAAGCCTCTCACGACAACTCATTGGATCTGAAAGGGAGGGAAAGCAATTGTCTATCTGAAGTCAGCTCCAACTTAGAAAAAAAATACAGCTTTAACCTATTAACTATTTAGCTTGCTAATTAGTTTGTTGTAATTTCTGATTTAAGAAACTGAAAAAAGAATGCAATATGGGAGCACATTTATCTTACAAAAGAGGGGATGGATGCAACACTGGACCTGATGGTCACCAATGCAAGTGAGCTCATCGGTGATGTCAAGACTGGAGGCAGCCTAGGCTTCAGCGATCACGCACTGTTGGAGTTCACACTCCTGAGGGATATGGGAAAAGAGAGGAGTATAGTCAAGACCCTAAATTTTACAAAAGCAGACTTCAAGGAGTTAGTCAGCAGGACCCCCTGGGAAACAGTCCTCAGGGGCAAGGGAACAGAAGAGAACTTTAAGGATGCGTTCCATAAAGCACAAGAGCTGTCAGTTCCCAGGTGTAAGAAATCAGGCAAGCAAGGGAAGAGACCAGCATGGCTGAGTCGAGACATGCTGGCCAAACTAAAGAGCAAGAGGGAACTGCACAGGCAGTGGAAGCAGGGACAGGTATCCTGAGAAGAGTATAGGGACGCTGCCCAGTTGCGTAGGATGGGGTCAGGGCGGCCAAGGCGTGGCTGGAGCTGAACTTGGCAAAGGATACAAAAAATAACAAGGGCTTCTACAGGTACGTCAACCAGAAAAGGAGAGTCAAAGAAAGCGTACCCCCTCATGAACAAGAATGGCAGCCTAGTATCAACAGATGAGGACAAGGCTGAGGTACTCAACAACTTTTTTGCTTCAGTCTTCACTGGTAACCTCTCTCCTCACCCCTCCCAAGCCATGAACTGCAGGATGGAGACCAGGGGAATAAAGCCCCTCCCACTGTAAGGGAAGATCAGGTTCATGACCACCTGAGGAACCTGGACATACACAAGTCTGTGGGACCTGACAATATGCATCCCAGAGTCCTGAGGTAAGTGGCTGGCGTAGTTACTGAGCCACTCTTCATTATATTTGAAAAGTTATGGCAGTCAAGTGAAGTCCCTGGGGACTGGACAAAGGGAAACATTGTGCCCATCTTTAAAAACGGTGGAAAGGAGGACCTGGGGAACTGCCATCCTGTCAGCCTCACCTCTCTGCCTGGGAAGATCATGGAACAGATCATCCCAGAAGTTATGCTAAGGCACATGGAGGACAGGGAGGTGATCCGAGGCAGCCAGCATGGCTTCACCAAGGGCAAGTCCTGCCTGACCAACCTAGTGGCCTTCTATGGTGGAATGGCTGCCTCAGTAGACAAGGGAAGAGCTATGGATGTCACCTATGTGGACTTCTGTAAGGCCTCTGACACCATCCCCCACATCCTTCTATCTAAATTGGGGAGATACAGATTTGATGGGTGGACTATTTGGTGAATAAGGAATTGGTTGGATGGTCACATCCAGAGGGTAGCGGTCAATGGCTCGATGTCCAGATGGAGACCAGTGATGGCTGGTGTCCCTCAGGGGCCTGTACTGGGACCAGTACTGTTTAACATTTTCATCAGTGACATAGACATTGGGATCGAGTGCACCCTCAGCAAGTTTGCAGACTACACCAAGCTGAGTGGTGCAGCTGACACACCAGAAGGACAGGATGCCATCCAGAGACCCCTGGACAAGCTGAAGAGGTGGGCCTTATGAGAACTTCATGAGGTTCAACAAGGCCAAGTGCAAGGTCCTGCACCTGGGTCGGGGCAACCCCCCATATCAATACAGGCTGGGGGATGAAGGAATTGAGAGCAGCCCTGTGGAGAAGGACCTGGGAGTACTGATGAATAAAAAGCTGGACATGATCCAACAATGTGCGCTTTCAGCCCAGAAAGCCAACCATATCCTGGGCTGCATCAAAAAAAGCGTGGCCAGCAGGTCGAGGGAGGTGATTCTGCCCCTCTGCTCTGGTGACACCCCACCTGCAGTGCTGCATCCAGCTCTGGAGCCCTCAACACAAGAAGGATATGGAGCTGTTGGAGCAGGTCCAGAGGAGGGTCACAAAAATCATCCAAGGGCTGGAGCACCTCTCCTGCGAGGACAGGCTGAGAGAGTTGGGGTCATTGAGCCTGGAGAAGGCTCTGGGGAAACCTTATTGCAGCCTTTCAGTACTTAAAAGGGGGACTATAGGAAGAATGGGGACAATCTCTTTGGCAAGGCCTATTGTGACAGGACAAGGGGTAATGGTTTTAAACTAACAGAGGGTAGATTTAGACTGGATAGAAGGAAAAAGCTTTTACTATGAGGGTGGTGAAATACTGGCACAGGTTGCCTAGAGAGGCAGTAGACGCCCCATCCCTGGAAACATTCAAGGTCGGGTTGGACGGGGCTCTGAGCAACCTGATCTAGTTGAAGATGTCCCTTTTCACTGCAGGGGGGTTTGGAATAGATGACCTCTAAAGGTCCCTTCCAACCTAAACCATTCTATGAATATGAACAACTTCAAACAACACAAAAGGGTCGAGAATCCGTACTTGTTATTTAAAGTAATTTATTTTTTCCTCACTGTATTTTACTCACAATTGTTTTCTTAATTTAAGCACTTGAAAAAAAGTGGGTTAGGCAATCCCTCCTTTTTAAAGGAAGGATCAGGATCCTAGTTTCAGGATGCTTCCCTGCCCCTTTTGCTAGCCACATGGTGTTTATAGGTCTAATACCAGGCCCTAGTGTAGAAACCATGTCACCAGATCCATCTTTTCTTCTCTTCCACGTCAAGGTGAATACCTCCCTCTGTGGGAGAAAGAATCTGCCAAAATAAAGACTGCAGGTGACTAAATCTGATCTCACTAAGTTGAACTTGCCACTGTCCTCTCTGCCTTTACTCCATTTCTGGAATTACCACCAAATGGCTCAGTCACAATTCTCCCTCTTACTCTGGAGGGGAAAACACATCCTGGTGACATCTTGATCATCAATCATTTGACGGACAGTAGTATTCACAAGCAAATCTGCCTCATTCTGTGGCCCCCCTTCATAGAGCTACAGACAACTAAATGCAGTTCACACCCCACAGGAGAAAATAGTTCAAAGATCACCAAGACAGACAGGAAGATGACCTGGATTTACTCATGTGCTCAACCTGACCTATCCTTAGCCTACATGCAGTGCTGTGCCCAAGTATAAACAGCAGCTCAAAATAAACTGCGGTGACTAATGGATTATCTTTTCTAGTTCTCTTTTAAATTATTAGCAAACTCTAAGAACATTTTATTATTTTATTCTTGCTCAATAGTTTTCAGAAGAAAATAAAAGTATATGGTGAATGGGGGGAAACAAAGGAATAAATGGAAGTTTAAGATCTTTGCAAATTTAACAGTCCTCAAAATAACAATGTAGAGTATTTAATGAAAATAACCACTGACGTCATGGCATATTGCAACAAGCCTAAAATAATCACTAAATTTTATCTTGGTTCAGGCTTATTTACTTGTTTGGTTTTACTTGCATTAAGGGTAAGAATATTTTTACTTTTGGAATTAAGCTTTTGCATTCCTAAGTAAAATCAGTGAATTTGAGAGGAAGGGGGTGGGTACAGTAGCTAAAGCTGTTTGAGATACAAGAGTAAGCCCTATTAAGGCATCACACACATATACAATTGCACAAGTGGCTGAAAGGGACAGAGGGAGAAAGAGACTTTGAACTTCTGAGTTTACATTTTGATCTGTCAACGTACATATATAACATATCTACTGGCACTGTTCTAGGACTTAAAAAGGAAATTCTAAGGAAAAGTGTTTTTTTTTTTACTATAGCTTTATTTCGGAAAGGAACTCAAGATTTCCACTAGTTTGAATTGTAAACCAGACTTCCTTCAGCATATAAATGCTCGGCAGCTTTGTTATTAGAGTTGCTTCAAATATAGTATCCTCATTTTATGTTTTAAAATGAATGTGGATTTAATACTTACTGTGTTTTTCTGAGATACCATATCCTGGGGAAAAAAAAAACACAATAAAAATGTTTATTAATTTTTACTGGGAATTATTATTTCCAATAAAAATAACTGGTATCCATATATATACACACAGATGTGTTCTTCACAGCATAATCCAGATGTCCTGCTGCAGCAAATTCCAAGTAAAGGGACAGAACATCAAGAAAAGTCTTAGCAGTTCAGGCTAGGAAAAAATTAATGATTCAGAGAAGAAACCTATTTAAAGAAGTGCTTAGAAGATGAAGAAAGTGGTACTTGCCAGTAATTGGAGTTTCTCAGGCTGGGCACTCCACATACCCAGTCACACTCTGGGCATTTGTAAGACAAAAGCATTCAAAGCTAGAGACTTTTTTCCTCTGAAGGAGTATCCTTAAGATACCTAGTCCCCTTTCCTATCTGGATGGGCACAGACCAACACACTCTTCCTACACCCTAATTCTTCTCACCTCAAAATCTAAAGAGAGATAATGAAACTATGAGGCAGATGATAAACTAACAGACAAGTAAACCAGACCTCAAAGACTTCCAGTTGCTGGTAAGTAACCTCCTCCTCCTTCTAATGATGGCTTACATATCCAATGAACAGTCCTTGGTGAAACTAAAGAGATCTCCAGGGGAAGGCATGCTACAAATGTTGGATATAGACTTGTTTCTAAGCAAAGTTATTGATATAATTTAACTGTATGTGCTCTGACAACTGACGATGATGCTGCTTGAGCAACTTCACATCTGACATCCTGAAATCCACTTGGACAACCACTGCACAGAAATGATTGTGTCCATGCACCCTTTTCCTGAACAACAGAAAAATATCAGGGGCCATCTAAGAGATTTAGTTCTGCAAATATGACCCTCTTGAAATCTAGATTACGTATTCTCTTATATTCTTGGAACTAGGTTGTTCTGGAAACAACACTGGCGAAACTGAACAGACAACTCTCAGAAGAATTTCAGGATGGGTCCTAAGAAATAAGCTATATGAAGTCAGGCTGCCTGATCTTCACAGATCTTCCCAGTAGAAGTAATAGCAGTCATGAATACTGCCTTTATAACACTTAGGCTAGCCACTCTTAAGAGGCATGCACAGCAACCTAGAGCCAAAGTAAAGTAATAAATTCCTGAAGGGGAAAAAAACTTAACCACAGTAGTCATAAACCCGAGAATATAGAAACACAAGCAGATGATCAAAAAATACATATTAAGGTACCAAAACCTAAACAGAATTACTGATTAACTTAAACTCCTTAAGCCCAATAAAATACCTCAGAACAAAAGTGATGGAAGGCTTAGACATCTGAAATATCACATATCTGAAAATTAATATGTCTACCTAGCTAAGCAAGTATCTCCAGCAGAGCTTCACCTACTTGCAGATAAAGATCTTTCTCAGCAGGGAGAAATGAACTCTTCTGAGAGCTACCCAGAACCTATGCCGTGAAATATGTCATGAACTGTTCTTCACCGAAAGACCCCAAAAGCAATCCCTGTCTACCTTCTGAAGTATCCCTAAGAAAGTTGCATTACCATATTTGACTGAACTGGAGCTCAATTGCAGAAGAAGTATTCAGAATATCAGGGTAGGACTGAACCATGTCCCAGTGCCCTGCTTAAACTACTGTCATGGTTTTAGCTGGGGCAGAGTTAATTCTCTTCACTGCAGCTGGCACAGTGCTGTATTTTGGACTTAGTAGGAAAACAATGTTGATAACACACCAATGTTTTAGTTGTTGCTGGGTAGTGCTTGTACTAGTCAAGGACTCTTCCAGCTTCCCATGCTCTGCCGGGTGCACAAGAAGCTGGGAGGGGAGGGGGCACAGCTAAGAGAGCGGATTCAAACTGGCCAAAGGGATATTCCACATCATGTAATGTCATGCCCAGTATGTTAACTGGGAGGAGCTGGCCAGGGGAGGGAGGCAGCAATCGCAGCCCAGGGACCGGCAGCATCGGTTGGCAGGTGGTGAGCGGTTGTACTGTTTGTGTTTGGTTTTTTTTCCCTTTTTCCATTTTCCTTTTTATTATATTAGCGTTATTGTTATTACTATAATTATCGTTATAATTATTTTAATAATTAAACTGTTCTTATCTCAACCCAGAAGTTGGTTTGGTTTTTTTTCTTTTTTTTTTTTTGCTTTTGCCCTTCCAATTCTCTCCCCCATCCCAGAGGGGTGAGGGGAGTGAGTGAGCAGCTGCATGGTGTTTAGTTGCCAACTGGGGCTGAACTGCAACTACTCTAGCACTTGATCCAAAGGATCTCTCCTACTTGGTTCCAGCAACTCAAATCAAGCCTTCTGATCCCATAGTAAGATATGCTAGGGGCCAAGGACATTATGCAAACAACTGGGAGATGAGAAAGAGATCAGTGACACTGATGGAGTTCCTAGCAGAAGAGGGATGATGGCAGATAATAGCTCTTCCAGCCTTAAGTGACCCAGTCACTCTCCAGTGTTCCCAGGTCCCCAGACTTGTCCTTGAGCTCTACATTCTTAGGAAAAAAGCCCCAGAACTGAAAGTGCTAAGACTTGCAAGTTCTGGTAATAAACAGTCTGAAGATCCAGCCCGTGGATGGATGTAACCCTCATTCAGCACTCCAGTTTGGTGCTTGCGTATATGCTTGGTACAAAGTGCAGAGATCAAAGCCATCCACAGAGGTCCTCACTGGGCAGAGACAAACAGGAGATGACTAGCCTGTGCTCCCCAAACTTTGGCACATCCTTGGGGGAACCAAGTTGATCGGAACATCCGAGTGACCGCATAAATAAAGATAAAAATGTGTTAATGAAAAACAAAAATGAAAGATCTCTTTGCAGTCAGGTATATTACCAATGCAGGGTGAAAAGTTGTATGCCTGCCCACCCAGATTAGCTAGAGGAATGGAGGGCATGCAAGTATGCCTTATCGCATACCCATATGGATAACCTCTTTGAGCAAAGAGTGTGAGAGGCTCCAACTCCAAGTTCTTGTGACTCCAGGTCACCCAGAATGTGAATGTGTATGTGAGCTGCCACCTGAAGACAGGAAGTGTGGGATACTAGACACATCAGAGTAAAATTGAGGACATCAAGAGCAGAAAAAAGGAAAGAGGAGCTGTGTCAGAAAAGAGCTTTCTAGAAAAAGACAAGGACACTTATACAAATTTATTCTTATAGGATCAAGAGAGGTTGGGCATTAATGGTGTGAAAAACGAAGTAGTATGGGGCAATAACTCAAAGGAAAAAAAAACACAAAAGCATGAACAAAGCTGCTCTCAGTAAGGCAGCAGGAAAATGGAGGATATTAAAAGCAGCCGTAGGTAATGATACAGAGGATAAAAGTCTAAATGCGATATAAAACAAAGAGAATCTGCACTGAGAAAGACAGAAACATCAACAATGTATGACTTGCATCCAGAACAGCAATTTCAGGACTGAAGTGTATAGCATGTATTACCCTACTATAAAAATTAACAACCGGCCTAAAAAAGATCTGGTGAGGATCTCTCTTATCTTCAAACAGCAATAAAAAGGAGATTCCCATAGTCTTAGCTACTCAGCACCTAGGAGATACAAACCTCATCTGATAGAAGTGCATCAATAGTAGGAGTAGGCTGCAATACAGCCCTTGTTCAAGTGTCATTATTATACAGGCCATAACACTTTTTACATGTACTCTAATTAAAAGAGGGAAAGGAAGGAAGACAGAAGACCTGCACTCTCACTTCCAACTGTAAACATCTGAAGCAAAATCAGTACCAAACTATCAAACTTTTCTTATAAACAAGCTTTCACACTATTCTAATCATTACTATTTTTGCTATCAGCTGTTTTTCTTAGCATGATTTTGTTATGTAGCTATCAGGAAATCACATTCAACAGAAGTTTCAGAAAAACACAAACATTTGCACGATCGGGTATTTAAAGAAATTTCTAAAATAAAGCTGATTTCTAAGTGAAAACCTTACTTTGAGAGACTGAGCAGTGTCAGGATCAATGTCATGGTAGAGTATAACATTATTAGCCATGTCAAAGCTTTCACGCACGCCAAGGTGGTAGAACAGTGATGGTTGCTTGGAAATATCACTCATGTCCACAACTGCAACATCTGAAATGAGAGAAAAAGGTGGGAAAAATGCTAAAAATTTATAATCTGAAAACCAATTTTATTCTTACACAGAATTTAAAATAAATCCTGAAATTACACATGCATTTGGACAGACGAAAACCAATATATTCAAATAAGGGTCATTTTCTCATGGTACAAGTAAATTTTAGCATTCGTATAAAAGATAAGAACCTGCTCAGGAAATTATCACAGTGTTTCAGTAACCAGGAGGCAGAGTTTATGAATTCCACTTCAGGTTTTGAAATCACTGCATCAGGAATACCTCAGGTGAAGAAGCAATTCTCCATTTCCTCTCTGAACTAGGCCTGACAGCCTCAATGCCCAATAAGATGGAAGACTCCAAACCTTCAGGTGGAACCCGTAAGAACAGTGATGTGGCAAAAAATTAGGGAAAACTGTGAGACCCAGTTTATCTTAGGAGGCTGAGGTTTGGAGAACAGGAAATTCCTAAATGGTAGAAAAAGAAATTACTGTGAAAGTCGCCTCTTAAAAGCTAAGGCCAAGATGTTCAAGATGGGGGAGGTGCAGGAATGAGGGGATTCAACGACAAGTAGCCAGAGCAAGACTTCCACTGCCCTTGGGTAGTATTCCAGTCAGAAATAGAAGTGAAAAAATTTATGTCAGTGGACAATGACCTATACAGAGAGCTAAAGAGAAATACTCCATATTATGCAGAGCAGCTAAGATAAAGGCAAAAGATTCGGAGTTCACCATTTAGTTCTCATATAGCCTAAAGACCAGTAGAGAGAGAAGAGGTAACTGGAGAAGGGGACACTTAACACTGAGATTTTTTTCCCTTGATCCTTATATCCTCTATGCTACCTAAGAAAATTTTGCTTTAAAGCTTTTTAAAGGTTACATCTATATGTCTGTCTGCTTTCACCGCTAAGGGATAGAAGGATGAACTTAAATCCAAAGTATTCATAAGGCTAGAGGCTTGGCATTAAAACCACAGGAGAGTCTGAGGTTCGAAACAGATTCCAGAGATGCAGTGCAGCTGGGCAGTAAATCCCACACCTCTGAAGAGGTAACAGGCGGTGTTGTACCTACAGGGAATGACAGAGAAGGGTGAGCTACTAGTAGACCAGAAATCTAAAAGCAAGTCTGATGTATAAGATCCAAATGCAGCAGCCAGTTTACTGAGGTTACACATGACAAGAATCAACACCCCATACTTAGCATGCAAGATCTTGGAAAAGCCTGCAATGAATATACACTGCTGTACAATTCCCTCAGGCTATGCTAACACACCACACTGGGGTCAGCCAGTCCCTCTGGTTACCAACAGACTCCCTGTTAAAGCACAAGGAACATTTTGAGTCCAAAGACAATGACCTGCCTTAAGTAAGGCCAAAACATCACCATTCAGGAGAAGAAAAAAAAAAACAACCCACCCTGAACCAAAACCTAACAAAACACCACAAAAATCCAAACACCCCACCCCACCCCCAAGAAACCAAAACCCCAACACAAAATCATGGCAAGAGGAGAAAATCCCCTATTCCTGTGGAACCTCAAATCCTGCACATCTACTAATGATCTTTCCAGTTCCTGTTTAGCCAGCTCTCTACAGCATGGACAAAATTCTTGGTATACTGCACGCTGTAGGGTCACACAAACTGAACGGGCTTGAAGCAGTAAACCCCAGCTCCATAAACACATCCAAATCTAGGTTACCCCAATATTAAAAAAATCATCTTGGAAAACATAGATGATCTATAAAACGAAAGTTATGACAAACTAACCAGCATACCTAGAATCAAAATTAATCTAGGAGAAAAAAATTAAGTCTAAGAGCTTGGACTTGTTTTAGTGCTTGTATAAACTTTGTTTCAAACCGTGTATAAACACCGTTTTTGTAGAACCAGAGTGCTGTGAAATCAAAATCACCATCCTGGTAAGAGAATTTAGACAATGTGTTCATGTAGCACACACATATTACATTTTACAATACAAAGTGAGCAGTGATCTGTAACAGAGTTTATTGAAACAAGGCTATACACAATTCATTGCCACATGCAGTAGTCTACAACTGAAATTTGTCTTCTATTGACTCCTGCTAGGTAACAATGTAAGTAGCATCAGAAACGCATTAAATGGACATAATAACAGAAGTAAGCATCTGCGTTAAAAAGCAATTAATCATCACTCCATTTACACTGATAACAACATTTCTGAGAATGAGTTTTTCTTGTTTATTCACACCTCATGAACACAGCTGTGAATACAGTAAAATAAAATAAAAATAAAACAAACTGAAGACTAGCAGAGGAGATGAAGACAGTATCACAGAAATATGCAAGTGAAAAAACAGCTCCAGGAAGATAATTGAATGGATCCAGTCTAATCATAGGAATCAAGGGATGACACAGAAGCAAATGACAGTGGACAGAAGCAGAGCATCAAAGTGCTAGTGGCTGCGGACCAGAGCAGAGACGAGAGGCTGCGTTCCCAGGGAGCTCTTAGAGCCCCACTCCAGCAGGTGCAGCACAGGCTTGGAGCAGGGAAGAGAGAGATCTACTTATGAACCAGCTTTACTAACGTACAAACGAAATGTAGTTTGAGTCCAGTGGGCCCAGGAAATGAACACAAATTTGGGTGGAGAACAGATGACTAACAATAAATACTTATTAAAGAGGCAGATCCCTAAGATGTATCCAGCGCGTGGGGTGCTGAGCGTAGGGTGTTCAGTATTACTGGTCACTGGCTCTAAGCACGCTCCCCAGTACTACTGTTTTCAGGGATACATCTCTCTTCTCGGTGTAGGCAGTTCTGTGAATCACTCAATGAATAATGCTAATATGTGACACCACAAACAGTTTGTTTCAGTTGTCCTGTATTTTTCTTAAGATTCCTGCTAAAATCTTTCGTCTACAGTCCTTTAGACACAGACCTGGGGGCCTGTACTTCAGCGACATATTTAGATAAGACAAGCTGATAAGAAAGAGGCAAGAATTCCCTTAAACTTCCTGAGATATATAAAAAGAAATACTACAACACTAGTATCTGCTCTGCAAAGCTCTATTTATTAATAGAAATGTAAGTCAATCACAGCTCATCCTCAACTCCCATCTTCCGTATCAGGAGAGCCTGTTCAGCCAAACATACTTCTGGGCTTCCTCTTCCAAATTTAAGTTCAGCCTCCTCCATTATAGAAAAGCATGAAGTGAGAGCTAATGCCAACTTTGATCAACTCTTTTAATGAATGAGGAATTTTATGCAATAATGAAACATTTCACACAGGTCTAAAAGACCAGCAGATACGGTTTCCTACGTTCAAAGGCAGAGCAGGGGAAGGTACAACCTCTCTGTAAAGACAGAAGGCTCCCAAATGAAGTACAAAGATCTTTATAATGCATTCACCAGAGGGTGTGGAAGGGTGGGGACGTGCTTGATGTTGCACATGACCAATTTTGGATGTTTCTGGAACAGAACATTTAAACTCATTGCTTTGTTTCTGCAGCAGCAGCTCACATTCAAAAGAACATACCCATAAAAATGTGTCCTTCCTCATTTCTTCTATAAGCATAAGAGAGCTTTTCAGCTCCTTTTGTTCTCTTGTAGTTGTGCATGAAACTATTTTCATTCTTCAAATAGTTCTCTTGTCACAAACCCCAAAATTGATCTCACTTTATTATATATCCAACTGCAGTTCATTTGCCTAAGCTTTTGTTTCCATCATAAAACAATTATGCTATGTGTATATTTTTTAGTGCATTAAGGTAATTCATCAGTATTACTAGTACAATCTTGATTAGGTGTCTGCATTGTTGCAGCAGATGGCACATAAATAATTTCTTGTACTACAGTTTACATATTTTAACAGTAGCATGTCTTAAGAGACCAGACAGGGAAAGAGATAAATGACAACTGAAATGAAGATTAGAGATCATTACTTGTGGTAGAACAGGAGACTATGAAACTAATAAATAATTCAGAGAAAACATTATTACACAGGTTAAAACCAGGGGACTTATTTCGCTATCTGGAATGCACCTGAAGGCATCATATCATTTAATGAGCTAAGCAAATCACAAGTCATCATGTGGCTGTTGTATGATTTATGGCATTGCTAGAAGCAACAAAATGAAAATTTTGGCACCAGGTTTTGGGGTTTGTAAATTAACAATAGTAAACATGAGAACATGAAGAAATAGCCTGAAATAGGCTGAAAGTTAAATGGAATCTAGGAGGCCTAAAAGAAGAAACAGTCAGAAAAAGCCTGTACTGCTTTCCACTTCTAATCTAAGACTCACCTCCATCCAGCCTTATCTGTGTGGGGAGCAAGAACCTCAGTTCCATTACTACGGATTCATTATTTTTCAGCATTTGGAACCTATCTATACATAATAGATTTTTAAAAACCCAAACCTTAACATAATAGAAACCTTATATAGAAACACAGAACCCTGCTCCTTGTTATTCACTAGCATCCTGGTAAATTATGAACCTTCAGATTATTATTGCTTCAGATTATTGGCTATTTGCATCAGTGTCCTTCATAGCAAATAAACAACTGTTATCCTTGAAATCCACTGGAGAAAACTGTCAAAGTTATTCTTCAGAACAACAACAATGCTCCTAAAGAAAAAAAAATCATGACTATCTTCAAGAATCTATAACTTCAGGATGCCCGTTTTTTCCTGCATGACTGCATGGTCCTTTAAAGGAAAGAATACCAAAGTTTTATAGGGAAGCAGTTATGGTAAAATTTGAAGTGTATTTGAAAACTAGGAACCCTTTGCAGCTTTCACATAAGCTAAAACAAAAGGCACAACACACTCAACTTTAACATACTCTGTACTCCCAGAAACTGAGAAAGGGAATAGCTCAAGGCAATAAAACACAGTAGTAACTACCAACAGAACTCTTCACATAGTTTTTCAGCACAGTCCGTTACACCAGCGAACCTGACAGTGCTTTCCATTAGACCCTAAACACAAGCCAATTTTTAGTGTAAAACCACTATCAACATTTGTGATGCTGTTATGGCTCTCACAATGCATCCAGTTTATTTAAATCTCACTGCTCTAAAATCATGCTGTTCTGTAAGAATCTGCTTATTTTTCTTAAAAAAAATAATTCCAATCACACAGCAAAAATGCAAAAATATAACCAGAGTTGCCTTAGAAGATAAGTCTCATGAGACATAAACATGCAACTTTTTTCTGAATTTAGGGATTTCTGGTTGAAACCAAGAGTATTTCAATTCAACCTCTTCAAGTTTGCAATATTACAGCATGAACTTTACTGACTTCACTGGTTTTCTGTAGGACCAGAATTGGTCACAAAACCAAACACATCTAGGTAGTAATTATTTATCCTGCAATATAGACTTGTATGTATTATAAGCACATTATATAGTACTTTAAAAACCATTTCACATATTTCAGGCTAAGCTTAACTTCTTGTAGACTAAAACCAAGTGCTGTGCTTTCGTATAAACACTAAAATTAAGATTACCTGTAATAGTTCAGAAGTTGCTTACAAAGCACCTTTAAGAGGGAAGGTTGCTCTTATAAGCTTCAATCAACTTTTGCACAAGAACTCAGCTGTGGCTGCAGTCTGACTCCAAGTTTTAGCCTAATTCCTACTTCAGAAAGGTAACAGAACCATGCACACTGGAGGTTTGAAACTTTTTGATACAGTGAGGGCCCTTCCTTAGGAAAGAGGGTTTAGTTCACAGGCCAAAGGAATTGAGAACTCAAAGGACAGAAAATTAAATTAGGTATAAATCCTTATATTAATTTGGGAAAAAAGAACATTTCTTTCTGTTCACGTATAGTAAGCACTGAAGAAAAAACAGTGAGATTTTGAGGTTTTCTTCAACTTGTGATCGGTGTCATTAATAAAGACAACAACTTTAATATCAGCCAAATAATTTTTAATTCATTATTTTTAAAGGATTGTTATTTTGGGAAAACAACAAAAATAAAATTCTGATTCTGGTATATTACCCACACACACCCACTCTGATCATGAAATGAAGTAAAATCTAAACTTAGATGTACCTCATTTTGACAGTTGTAATGGATTTGTTAAGTGCTTTAGGAATTCTGAAAACCTGGCCATCAGATGGCAAAAATTCTGAAATGCGTTCGTCCATCATTTGTCCTTTTGCTCAGGGAAACAAAAGGACTGTTGTAAAGTGGCAATTGCAGGCACGTGTTGTTTTATCAAAAACAGGGCAACACTTCTAATTTGTGTTCTCAGACTGAGGTCATCCTTTGCCTTTTACTCAGTTGTGGCTTTAATCTTACCTTCATCTGCCACAGGTTTTCTATTACAAAATGAGCTATTGGTGGGAAAGGCACAACGTACACCAAAATGTATCAGTTCTGCTCCTCACCTAGTGAAATGGAAGGCAATAAAAAAAAAAGCCTAACAACTGGGCCTGTTATAAAAGCCAACACTACCAGAACAGCAAACACAGTGGGGAAAGTCAGACTTTTCTTTTACATTTCTTCCTTCCTGTGTGTCCAATCTTGGTCTGGAAAGCAGTTTCACATCCTTCCCCATGAAGTCATTCTGCTCTGAATGTGAATGCTGTGAGTGCTGAAGAAGTAATTTTAACGAAGTATTAGCTGAGCAGAAGCAGCGTTCTTGGCTAAGGAAAGTAGTCTGTCGAATAACTTTCCTGAAAGGACAAGGCAAGTCCAGAGCCCTGTTGTTGCTAGGGAACCAAAAAACTTAATTTTCAGATGAGCCTTTCCACTATACAGCAGCATTACTAACTGCAACAATGGGGACAATTGCTTTGCTCTGCTTAACACACAAAAACATTAAAACTGGCAGTGTCCTACCTCCAGAGACAAATCTGGGAACAGCTGTGTTAGGCAAAGTGGTCCAACTGGCACTTCACAGGCCAGATCCAGCTGACCCACTGCCTTTGTTTGGAAAGCAGGCACATCCACATAGAGCAGGAGGAGGAAGAAGAGTTGACATCCAAGTCTGTTTCTAACCACAGCATTCGGGTGCATGCTAAATAGTCCTTCCCTGTCATCCAGCAAGGTATCTCCTCCTTCCTGTGCACCTAAAAAGTTTGGAGCACTCAGACTCAAGCCTCTCAGCTACCAAGGCAAAAAAGCTGAAATACAGCAGTTTTTAAACTACCAGAACAGTTAGAACTTACCAAGCAAAGCTGTAGCCTGGATTACACTCTGAAAGTGGAGATAAGGAAGCTGGTACACTTGTTTATCATGTATAGATCAAGAAAGCACTCATATGGTGGAGAATGGATTGACAGCAGCCCTGAGAAGGACTTGGGGGTTGTTGGTTGATTGGAAGCTCAACATACCCAGCAATGTGTACTTGCAGCCCAGAAATCCAACTGTATCCTGGGCTGCAACAAAAGAAGTGTAGCCAGCAGGTCAAAGGTTGCGATTCTCCCCTTTCACTCCACTCTTGTGAGACCCCATGTGGAGTACTGTGTTCAGGTCTGGGGCCCCCAACATAAGGACATGGACTTGTTAGAGTGAGTGCAGAGGCAGGCCACAAAAATGATCCAAGGGCTGGAGTGCCTCAGTCCTAAGAGGACAGGCTGAGACAGTTGGGGCTGTTCAGCCTGGAGAAGAGAAAGCTCTGGAGAAACCTTACAGCAGCCTTCCAGTACCTGGAGGGGGCCTACAAGAAAGCAGGAGAGGGACTTTTTACAAGGGCATGTAGTGATAGGACAAGGAGTAATGGCTTTCAGCTGAAAGAAGACAGATTTAGATTAGGTATAAGGAAGAAATTATTCCCTATGAGGGTGGTGAGGCACTGGAACAGGTTGCCCAGAGAAATTGTGGATGCCCATCCCTGGAAGTGTTCAAGGTCAGGTTGGATGGGGCTTTGAGCAACCTGGTCTAGTGGAAGGTGTCCCTGCCCATGGCAGGGGGGTTGGAACTAGAAGATCTTTAAGGTCCCTTCCAACCCAAACCATTCTATGATTCATTCAAACTACTGGGAGAACCCCCAGTGGCCTGAAACAGAAGAGGAACGAGCGCTTTTTGGACAGCAGTCCTGCAGGTGGTGAAAGGTGAAATCCAAAGAAGCAGCCAGCAGAATAATCCATTGTGGAAAAAACAGAAGCACAGGTAGCTGGAGTGAAACCAGTAATGAATGGAACCAGCACAGCAACACATACACAGAGCCTGAGAGCATGTTAATGTAGGTAAGGAATTAAAAAAAAAATATTTTGAATATTTATTTTAGTCATAACAGAAGGAAACTTCTTGTTCATGAGATCAGTTCTCACCTGTAACCTCTTGCCCTTTTGTTTTCAAATACCAGCCTTTGGCAACAAAATTTGAAAATTTTAGTCTTAGGCTATCTTAGCAACATATGACATGATAACATTCACTGGCAACTCCCATCCAGCAAAATCGACCCTCAGGATACAGTGAAAATCAGACATCCATCCAAAACAACAGCATGGACAAGACTGAGGGACCAATGCTCATCTCTGGCTTTCATAATTCTGTACGAGTACTCATCCCACACAGCCAATCCCACAACAGAGTTACATTCAGGCCCAAACACTATAGCCACTCATCATGTTAGCACTGTGGCGTTACTTTACAGTTGTACTCAGATACCACATCTTTCATCTGTCCTCTGGTACACAGAAGACAGTAAAAATAGAACTAGAACATGTTTTTCATGCTTCAGTGGCATTTATTACAATTCAGGAGAAACTTATGCCTAAGCCTATTCATTTTTCGAAGCTATGACAAAGTATTTGTGCCATATTTATAAATGATACATATTCCTTAATATCAAAATAACCATCTGTTCCAAAAATTCAATCACCTGAGAAACTTGCACTTCAGTTAAAAGGAACAGAACAAATTATAGCAGGTGAACAACAACGCTGATTGTAAAGGTTGATCTGTAACCTAAGCTCTCATTTATTTTTATGTTATGGGGTTTCCTTATTCATTAGATACATCACCTGAAGCTTTTAATTCTTTACCCAGCAATTGCATATTAGCAACTTTTTTGTTAAATGGAAGCAAGGATTCTTCCAAAAACCTCACAGAACCTTTAAAAAACATTTTAAACATTTCCTAAAAATAATTCAATTCACAGTAAAACTAAATTTCAAACAAGGCAAGGCACCATATTAAAATAAGAATGCAGTTCTACTGATCCAGAAGAGCAAACATTGTGTCAAGAGCGTGCCTGTGCTTAGTATTTCTTTAACCGATCTTTAAAGAGAGTCTCTCAGACTCTGCCAAAACAGAATACAGCCAGCACCCACAGCTGGTTGTACACCCAGAACTGGTGTGGGAAGAAGAGTAATGCAGTTAATGTAATACATAGGGCATCCAAACTTAGAGTGCATCTTTAATGCTTTTGCACAAGTATGAAGGAGAAAAATATTGTATGATTGGACTAGTGAAACATCTGAAAATAACTGTCATTCAGAAGACAGCAGAGAATTATTTTTTTTTTTGTACAATTGGCAGTTTAGGGGAAGAACGAAATGAACTAATCCTCAAAGAACTTTTCTTGCAATACTGAACTGCAGAAGTTAGGAAACATATAATTCACTGTAAACAGTGTATGCCTGAGCTTAGAAGTTGCTTAATGCTTTCCATGAGAAAGCTTTGCTTTCAGTCCTTTTTAACTTTGCCAATCTTTGCTTCAGGTTGGTTTTTTTCTTTATAAAAGATTTAATTAAAAACAACCCAGTCATTTCTGAGACTGTGTTGGAGAGCTTATTTTTTCTGGCCAATGTTAAACATCATCTCATGCCAAATTAAGAAGCCTTAGTGCTTCCAAGCACCAAAACAGGAATTTGTCAGACAAGACAGGCTGTCTGGAAGTACTTGTTAGCCTCATGAAACCCTGCTGTTCTAAAGCTAAGATTTCAGTAGTGAGTTGGTCAGAGTCACACGGGAGATGTTTGGTCTCAGATAAGCCAGTCCTCACTACCTTCATTGTCAACACAGAAAGAGGAAAAGCACTTATAGAGCACCATTCGTCTGATCTGTCAGAAATCTACTTTAGGATGAGATGAATTGCAGTCCAGAAGTGTCCATTTCTCTCCACTAAATATGAAGGGAGTCAAAGTCAACTGCAGACACCCACACTGAAGGTGTTCAGTGCTATGAACCCCCTCCATAGAGCCTCACAACTCTGCTTTGAAGAATTTCAGTAACCATTAAGGTATTTCAGTCAAGAATGGTATCATCTCAGCAGATATTTCCCTGCAGATGTTCCCACCAGCTGACCAACGAACTGTTGGCCAACAGAGAAGGACTACAGATCTCTCTCATCAGTACTATACCCACAGTCTCTCTGCCTATAAGAAAGAGGAGGAAGGATTGTCTCAACTCAAACCCTCAGCTAAGACTTCCAAAGGAGTCTCTGAAACACCTAACTCTTGCTTGAATTTTCCATAAATTGGGAGCTCATTTGTGAATCCCAGATTATGATGTCTGTTTGGGCACTCAATAAATATGATTACACAACTGCATTGATGACTGTACTTTAAAAGGTGGTTTTGCATGTACTGCCTCAGCCTAGAGTTTTTTCTGCTACTCATATAATCTGATTGTTTAGTTACATTGAAGCATTGACTGTAACCTCCTGGCTTAAGGATGAAGTTTATACACAAGTTAAATTCTCAGTAAAATCACCTGCAAGCCAAACAGAAGCACCACTTTTCACCGTAAGGCAATGATGTCCATACTAAAGCTAGTAACACTTCACCGTTTTTTGTTTTCATACCATAGCTTGAGCCTGCGTGGTTCCCAGAACCTCACAAGTCTGAGGGAGCTAACTCACAGTGGTGTGAGAGATCACAGTAAAATAAAAAAGAACATCTGCACACACTGTCACTGGAAACTCAACCCAGTACACACCCCTTTGCACAGCCACCCTTCTTTGAGGAAGGATTGTAAAAAACTACCCAGTCTGGGACCACAATGAAAGTCACAGATCTTTAGTTACCAACAACAATCAGATCAGATGGAGTCCTGCCAAGGTCTGGACACTGCTAATAAATGAATTCTGAAAGTTGTGACATGCACAAGATATCAATATTTATACCATTTCTTTGTAAAATTGCAGCCTTCAAGCTCCTGGGTTAGAAATTGAGACAGATCTCAACACATGGATCTTAACCATTTGAACAGTTTCACGGCTCAGGCAGATGAATGCTTATCCCTGCCTGCAACTCCTACACCCTTCCCATGACCCATGGCCTCTGATTCTCTCTCTTCCCATTCTATCCTCCCCTTATTCCTCAATCTACATTTAACTTGACAATTTCTGCCTAACTTTGCTTCTATCTGCTACTGTGTTAGCACTTTGTCACTGCAGCTAATCAGTCCTGTGAGTGGTATCAGCTAGCCTCCTGGAAAAGTACTTCAAGAAACTGTTAGACTTCAAAACAATTGAAATAAAGGTTAAAAACTTAGTTTCATGAAAACTCACGTTTTATGTATCATATAATAAAACACACTTGCATCTGTAACTAAAAAAAAAAACAGATTCTGTAAGTAGTAGAAAAGACTGGGCTGAGACAGTACACACACAAACTCCTCTTAGATATGGGCACCCACCTGTTTTATAATCATATTTCTTCAGTGCCAAAGTACTGAAATTTACAGTGGCTGTTATTTAAACCTTGTAAGCATGCACCCAACAGAAGAAAAATGAAAAAAGGCAAACTACAGCAATTTGCTGTCACAGGTTGACGTCCATCATTTGACCATGTATAATGTAAAAACCAACAACTACTAATCATTGCAAGTTTCAGAAAAAACAAGCCTTCCTTTAGAAAGCCAATATATAGTGTGAAATACTCTATACTCACTACCTTTTTTAAAAAAAAATATGCTGAAGAATCTTAACATTCTAAGAAACTTTTAAACACCACAGCTCATAGCAGACAAGCAACTGTGGGGTATGTGGTGAACAAGGCAGTTCCCACCCACCTCAGTGGCTGCTGAAGATGAGCAGAGGCTGACTAGAGTGCAGGAAGAGAAACGGCAGCATCACAGCTTAAGCATCTGAATGCTCACCTACAAAACTGAACTCTACCCCTGCTTCTTTCTACTCCACAGCTTCTGTGTGATGCTAGCCTAGTCACATAAACTGAGATTTCAGAGATGGACTTCATGACCATGCAGTTATTAAGATTCTGATTTTCAGCAAGGGGGGAAAAAAAAAATCAAAATACCCTACTAGAATACAAAAAGTGGCTTTGAAAAATAGCCCTCATTTTAAAGGTAGTTTGCAACAAACCCAATGCCTTTAGAGAGAAGAAAATTCCTCATATGTTACCTAAGCTATTCTCTTCTGTCTTCCAATTGTACCTCAGTGAGTTACAACTCAAACAGTCTCTGATTTAGCAACTGTAATATTCAATCTGTAAAACAGCTAAGCATCTACAGAGCAATCAATATGCCTGAATCCTACCTCAGACGACAGATATTTGCACTTCCCATGTGCTCATTCAATCTTTATACCCAAATGAATACTAAGGAAGCAGTATTCAGAACTTTTCAGAGTATTTAAATAATGTACATTTGTTTCCCTTTTTATTATTCACAGACATAAGGCAAATGAAGATTCCAGAAGTCACTCACTGGCCACTTTTTCCCAAATTTGCTATCACTCATTGAAAAAGGCTTCCAAATCTATGTATCCAGGACACTACAAAAATACTTACCCATCACAGATGATCTGAGAAAGATACCTGTTCAATCATTTTCCCTGTTTATATACTCTTAGTGTATTAAAAGTTTTGGCATAGATGCTAGACAGCCATAATGAGTAGATGTCTCACATCATACTTCTCACTATGCTGGGTCATTAAGGATAACATTATTTCCTAAAATCTCTCTGCAAGCCAAAGAGCCTACTAATTCTACAGAATTTGTTAGCTCTCTGCCCTATTTAATAGCAGAGAAGAAAAGAAGCCATGGAGTAAATTAGAAATAGGTGCTTCACACTTGTCTGCTGCACTAGCAGTGTGCCAAGTGTCACATGAGACTATTTCCACTGCAATGTTTACTAGAGCTGAACTAGCCAGTTGAGAGAGCGTAAAGAAAGAACACCCCAAACCTGAACCTAATTTGAACCTTGCCTGTAGTTTGGGGGAAAAAATGAGAAAGGTGAACTTTATTTAACTTTTCCTACACTGGGTCATAAAAGGCAATGAAAGGGAATGAAGTATAAAAAAAAAAAAAAAAAGATTGCTTACAGGATACTCTGGCCTAAGTGAAATTAAGAGAGTAGGAAATTCAACAAGAAAGGCTGTCCCTTCCTCCCCAACTGCAGGCAAATCAATTTCTAGGCCAAGAAGGTTTACATAAGCTCCAAACTTTTAGACATTTATCCAAACTAAACCACTTGAAAGTCACCCATCATTTAATGTTGAATACCTTGGCTGGGGAGCAGAAAAAACGTGCCAAATCCACACATCTCCAATAGGTCACACACTGGCCAACAACATATATCAAAAACATTTGAAAAACTAAAATCATGCGGAGCTTTCTCTTCTGCCCAAAGAAATGTAAGATATAAGTAATCAAAATAAAAGGCACTACAGTGGAAAGGAAGAAGATTTCAGCACACTAAAGTTCATAAGTCTGGGTTAAGCTAAGACCTCTATTCTTTTAAGAATTAAAAATATAGCATACAAAGATAAATGACTTTCCTACTCTGAATCTCTTATTTTTCCCAAATACTTTTTTAAAAAAGAAACATCAAGATACAGCATCATCATTAGCACTGGGAACTTGTACATACCAAACTAGGGTATCCCACCTCATAACTAGATTACAGATTTCCTCTTTATGTTGATAGACTTTCAGACTGTCATTTAGGACCCACGTAAAAGCACAATAAATTATGCACAGAGAAAATGTTAACGGAGGAAAGGCAGCATTATTAAAATGCAAATGGCAATAAAGTTTACGTAAAGCCACAGCATCCTCTGTGAGCCAAGAGACTTGCACTCACATATAGATATAGAGTTCTTGATCTAATACTCTGGATACTGGGCAGATGTGGATTCAATCTGCTATTTTTAACTTTCCTGTTAACAGTACTACTGAACACTAATTTCAAAAATGGGCAACATTCATTTAAAAAAGGCACTAAGTAGTGATCAATAAAAACTAGAATTTCAGTAGAAGCTGGCCTTTCCAAAGCAAGTCACAACCATTATCTACTTAATCTTTAACTGTTCTATAAATACAGTAAACATCATTACTTCCAGCAAATAGATAGGGAATATTAAGCATGAACACAGCTTGTTTGTTATCACAGCAGACCCATTCTAGATTTCTCTACTTTAACTAAGATAAGTAAAAGTAAGATACCCAAAGCTAATCACCATAGGATCTCTCTAGTCAGAGGAATATTAGTACTTCCAAATTGTGATTCATCAGACACAATGAATCACATCAAATTGTGATTTTAAAATAAGCCTCTAAACATGGGCTCCAGCATTTATTAAATGTAGGCTGGCTCACTCAAAATACACATATGTATAGTTATCACAAGATGAATCCCAGCAGGTATGCTGACAATATCTCAGTTTAAGTATTCAATGGTGTATTTCTTCTCTTTTTAATAAATCCAAAGATAGATTAGCTTTTTCCTTGTAAATTTAACTCTACAAGTATTGTTCTGAAGCTGATTTCTTGCAACATTCTATTTACCACACAGCTGAATCCACAGCTGAAGTTTTTACACTGCTGGTCAAATCTGCAGTCTGAGTATTTTCATTGTCCAAAGTACCAAACAGACTTCATGAAATCTCTTGCACTTCTTGATGGAGCATCCTTTTCTTCATATTGTGGGGAAAGGCCATAGTCAGATTTAGGGATGATCAGCAAAGGATAAAAATAAAACAAAAAAAAAAAACCAAAAAGGGCGGTGAGGGGTGGGGGGTGGGTGCAGGGTTGCAGAAGCAGTGAGCATCTTTATTAATGTGCAAGTTTTTCTACTAAGCAAATTTTCCCTTTTGAAGAGTTCTGAATTCTGCATATTGCACCTTCTGCAGAGAGGATGGGTGCTGAACCATAACACTAAGACAAACTGCTTTACCCCAGGTTCATGCATATTCACCCTAGGACCACTTCTCTGCATTGCCCCGGTGACCACAGTATACTATATTATAATTCACAGATCAGAATCCTGTAGTAAAAAAAGCCTTATGTTTGTTATATTGGTCACTCTGAAAATTAGTTTACAACTTTAAACTGGCAGAAAAAGCCAATTGCAAATGGTTGGAAAGACTTACAGGCCTATTCCTGTAAGGAAGGCTTGAGCCACAGAGCAGGGAGAACACTGAATTTTATATCACTAGAGTCCATGTGCTAGTTTTACAAGCACAGTTTCAGATGCAGTAAGGAAAAAAGAAATACATTAATTCCTGCAGTGAAGTTTTCAGATGGCAAACAGTTTCTAAGAAAATATTTTGGAAATTTGTGGTATCAGGTTATCCAAGCCCTGTACAGAGTCCTGAGGTGTTTTGATCCACATGGGCTACATACCTTCAGCATTTATCAGCAGAACCTTCCCATCAGTTCTGATATTGCCTGATTTCACTTGACTAAACTAGCCTTCATTCAAAGATTAAGTTCTCGTAATCACAGCAATGGTATTAACTGTAACAGACTCTATGTAAAAAAAAAAAAATCAACATCACTGGGATGCTGTTTGGTAACTGAATACATCTCATGATCATCTTATTACCAACCTCAGAAATATGCAAGAAGACAGAATGTAGTTCACTGCGTTACTCTGCTTCCAAAGAAAGGATGTTACTAGTCACATTCACTGAATTCTGCTGGAGAATACCCAGAGTCGGTGCTCTGACAGACTGTCACGTAGTTATGGTCCAAGCCAGAAAACTGGGTCTGTGCTTTTACAGCACAGTTCTTGTTTGTGGCCAGGCCAGCCACAAGGTTGCCTCCGCACCTTTAGAACCATCTTTACTGTGTTCCGGACTGCAGTATGACTATCAGACACCAAGGCTATCAGACAATGTCAAATGCTGTTGAAAGCTGGCATTTTCTGCTTCTCCCTTTGGAACTAGAGTTTGGCTGCTGTTTACTAGCTGGAATTGAGTACTAGGCTTGCAAAACAAGACTAAATCGGCATATTTTTCAAATTACTTGTTAAAACTGTTCTGGGAATATGACAACAGTGAGTATTTTCATGAACAGCAGCATATGTTCCAGAAGGAGGAAGGGATCCATTTGACACATTGCAGCATTCATTTTTCATGAATCCTTCAAGCTTCATCAGCTTTGATAAAACACAAGTCAAAGTTAGGGTTGTGCAACTACCATAGTCAGATCTGAGGCCCCACAGATTTATGAGACAGAACAGAATAGCAACTGCCACCACTTTCAGGGACTATAAGGTAGAAACTCAAATTTGAAGTCATATTGAAGAAAGAGGATCAACAGTACATTGCTAATCTGTACCTTGTGAATGTGTCATGGTGGGAGGATCTAAGACCCTAAATTCTGAATATCCACCTTTAAAATTTTCCTTAACTTTTGGTATTTTGGAGATTAACTTGCTATTCTTCTCAGGAGCTATAATATATCTTCTCAGAGGCAATCATTACTGCAAAACAAGGAATCTGAAGAGGCATTAAAGGGTAAAAAAATAATAAGAATAAAATAATCAAGCTTTTTTTTTTGCCTTGATTGCAAGCCAGAAAGTCAAGACAGTTTCTGGTTTTCCAAAAACAATATGAAGACTTACCTAGTTTGTTCCATAGTTATTATAATAAGCAAAAAGGTAAGTTTACCAACTCTGAAATTTAATTGCCATGAAACCAAAAATCCTATCTCAACCATTTTCAGACTCCCTTTCATTCTGATTCAGATACTTTCTCCACCTGACAACAACCCATAATTTGACAGTTACCTCAAGGACCATGAACAGCAGCAGTAGGAACAGGCACAATGTCTGGCTTTGAGCTTGGTAACCATGTCCTTTTCTCAAACTGGGTTAAAAGGACTGAAGCATGTCAAGCATCCATTTACAAAGAAAATATGTGAAACAAAACTCTATTCCAGAGAAGAGAGATGATGCTGATAAAAACAGACAGTTACTCTGTTAAACAGGATTGTGCACACAGAAGTTCTGCTAAGTAAGGAAGCCTAGTGCCAAACAGTAAGACCACTGTAAACATTAGCTCTTTTCCTGCAAATTTTTATTATTGACTAAGATTAAAGCAGCAGAGATGACTGGTTTAGTATTGTTGGAAAGCAACACACAGACAGAATTCAGCCTTGTACTGTTTTCATTTACCAATTCCCAACTCCAGTTTCATCTTGTCACTCTCAGAGCAAAGGCAAAACTAACAAGAAATTTACAACATACACACAAATCAGCAGAATTTAAAAAAAAAATATTTTTTTAAATCTTTTTTTCTTTCTTCAACTGCTGTGAGTGAAAGGCAGCAACAGAACAGTTAATGCAGCTAGCCTCACCCAAGTGAAATTATTAGGGGCAGATATTTTTCTGCATTAGACAAAACCTGCAGCCTTTCTGTGACTGCTAAGGCAAAGACACTTCATTCAATACAAGTTCTTCTGGCTGAATTAGCTACTAAACATTTGTAATAAATTTAAAGCAGAGGGGAGAAGAGGGGCTGGCAATCAAGTGGCAAATAAGTCACTATCCCCATGGTAAATCAAGTACCTCCCCTGTTATTTTCCCCACAATCAGTTTCATGAATCTATAAGTCTGTTTTTGACAGGCCTGGAGGCAATGGAGTACAACAGTTCATGGAAAGCAATGCTGACACCAGTGGGTAACGAAAGAATGTCAGGGAAAGCGCATTATCATGTTGATTTACATGGGAGTTTGTTTGTTTTCCAGAACTAATGTGTTTTGGACTTAAGACTTCAAAAGCTTTAGACATTATGTGAACAACATTTCTCAAATTGTTCAGAGGCCAGTGACCACCAATGGTTGAGCTACAGTTCCCTGCATGAAGGCATGTTCTCCTAAACAGAAGAAAAAACCATGAACAGAAGAGCGTCTAGACATTTCCTTCCGTACCTTGAATCAAAATGAAACATAAACGATTATACTGAATGAAACAGGGCTAAAAAGCACTTCAAGATTATTCTATTTACAACTGCCCTTTGTTTCTTACTTTAGAGAGATACTGAAGAAATTTTAAACGTAATTTAAGCATAAATGCAGTATATACTACAGTATAGAGAACTATATGCACACAGTTCAGCTATAACAAACTAGAGTGCTTCCCTTAATACTGGATTTAGCTATACCACCCCAGATCAGCAGAAAGCTAGGGATGTAGTCTTAACAGTGTCATTACTGTTTTGGACTTGTGCCTGCCATCAGAGACAGCTTCAGTCAATGAAAGATGATGCTTACCAAGGCTGGAACCATGTACTTTCCATGTAATAAAAGCTGGGGTACGTTTTTTTAAAGTTATGAATCCAGTTTGGCTTTGAGCTCCAAGGCAAAACTCTTGGTGAGCTACTGACTTAAACCAAAGTTTAAACGCTCAGAAGCTTTACCAGAGAATTTCTGAAAAGTTTCAGTTCTACCACCTTGAACACCACAGCAGAATCATTTACTCTGTCAGGCTGAATACTACAAAGGATCAAAAATGCAAGCACAGTTTATCATGACGCAGTGATCCAATACTTTTAAGCATCAGAATTCATGTCACAGCCTTGGGTCCCTCCTCACAGACTACCGTGATGCAGCTTTTGCTCCTAACATGCCTCGATAGCCATCCCAACCTCCCAGGAAAAGGTGAAGGTACTTGCAGCATTCCTGAGAGAAAGAAGATAGGCTAGGTGAAATCATACTGTGGGACATGTCTGGCCCATCAGCTTCCAGCTGAATCTCACTGACCTCAGCAAGAGACCAAAGCTACACTGTTTATAGAAAGCCTGTGCCAAGGAGCAGAATAAAGCAACAGCTGCGCGCTCTCCCCTGGCTCAGCCTCAGGCACACATATTGCTGTCCAAAGGTAGCCCGAGGCTAAAGCGATTCACATCCCTGCTGAAGTGCAAGGCAAATGGAGCCTACCACGTTCACAAATTTCACCTGCAAGTGGCAAACCACATTGAGGTCCTCCTAAGAAAGACCCTACACCTGTCTTGACCACCTAATTTCAGCCACGTAACATCACTGCAGTGTGAAAGGAGGCAGCAGCGAGGCCAAGCAGCCACCACTGAGTCTGCTCCTCCATGTGCGTCAAAGTAGCGGCATGCCCCGAGTATCAGTTGAGCGCAGGTCTGCAGCCAACGGGGATAGCAGCCAGTTTGAACTTGAGGCCAGCTTATAAGCATAATACAGAGGAAGCCAAACAGTCTGGAGTTCTCACCCGAGTTACGCACCAACTCCTTACACATCAGAAGAGCTCTACCGTAAGCTTCTATATCTGCAAACCAGGAACATTAGTTACTTTTTAACTAGGGAACACATCAACATTTGTTGACATCCAAGTGTATTTTGACGATTTAAAAAGCAATGCATGATTACACAGACAAAAGCAGGACATGACTGCAGAACATAAAATGTGCTACCACATATCTACCATAATTTGTCTGTTTCATGGGAGGATGGAAATTAAAGCTATGTAATTAACCCACATAAGCACATATTTCTGTTTTTTAACCTCAATTTTGTGACCTCAGGTCTTAGAGAAAAACCTCTTAAACCTACAAAGCATATGCTACACACAGCACAGCATGACTGAACAAGCATACAATCGCTGCAAAGGAGATGAGTGGCCAGGAACCAGGCTCCACATAAGCAGCCTCCTGTGCCCACCCAGGTTGTCTGTCACAACCACAGGTACAGTTTCTTTTCAGAAGCTCTGATGTCACTGACAGGCAGCTTGAAATGCAACAAATCAGGGCCAGAAATCTGCTTGCCAATGTCTCATGGACAAATGGCACAGCAGATTCCTTCAGAATGACTTAGGAACTATATTGAAAAATATGTTTGCATATCATTCTTAAACAAAACAAAAAAGAGTAACCTTTAGAATTCACTGACTGGTATGTATAGCCAGCACATTTTTTTAACTCCTATCAGTAAACAGAACAACATTTATTTATATGAAGAGTTCCAGAAAATGCTGCAGAAGAGTTTCATTTCCCCCCCCCAAAAAAAACATTTAAGCAATATTTAAAAAACAAAAAACACCTTAACTGCAGTGTTTTCAGGGGCCTTAAATGTCGCAATAATTGGTCTTCAGATCAAAGGCAGCTCAAGATAGATGCATTCATTCACCTCTTCAGAATAACCCTAAATGTTCACATTTTCTAAATAATTTAAAATGGCTGTAATGGGTATAAAAGCTCCTGTGTAACTAAGTCTATTTAGTAAAAAAAAAAAATCAATAAGACTTTTAATCATACAGTGAAAAATATTACTTGCAGAGTAAATTAAAAGAAAACTGAAACACACACAATTCATACTTCATTCAGGGAGAAGATTCATTCTTAGCTGATTCAGCAACTAGAAATCATCTGATGTGTTCCTAGCTACAAAGCTCAGTGACACAGGGTTCACACATTCTGGGAAGCCTTCTCAGATTTAATATTTAAGCTCAGAAGCAGAAAAAGACAAGCAGAGAAAATGGACAGTTGTAGGTTGAGTTGTTTTTTGGTTTTGTTATTGTTTTGGTTTCTTTTTTTTTTTCATGCAAGTAAGTTTCATGCAGAGGGAAGAACATGAAAAGGAGAACTGCATTCCTAATTTTTTTCCCTTTATCCAAAAAGTCATGGCACAGAAATGAGCCACTTCACATAGAGGGTGCATGCACACATATATAATCTCACCTTGGAACAATGAAAGAGATCCAAATTTGCATGGTTAGCACCAGATTTTTAGAGGTGCAAACAACTTCATTCAAAGCTTCATTAGAAGGCGGGACCCATGCTGGGTTTGGACCGTCAGCATTTCTTTCCATATGACCCATGACAACTAAAAAGAGGTGTTAGCTCCAGAGGAGAAGTAACAAAACAGAACCTCTCTCCATTAGAGAATCAACATATATTTCTTCTTTTGTTTTAACATCATCATCATTCTCTGAATACAGCTCTGGTCTTGTATTTGGCCCATGGCAATATACCAGAGGAAAGTTAATGAATTCCACCTAACCTAGTTATGGTTATTTAGTTGCATAACCAATATATGGTTATTTATTTGCATGTTTCTAAGCTTGTTCAACTGACACTGAAAGGGCTATTTCATAGAACACCTGCAAGTTGAACCAAAGCAAAGCCTTCAGATTACACACAGAAAAAGCAACAGGGTTGACAGAACGCCATTTTTCACAGGTGACAGGTAGAAAAATATTGTTCTCCACTGTTGAGTGAAAGCACGCAAATCTCTGAACGCCAATAAGCATTTCTGCAGGAAGACTTAATGTTCAAAACTGACCCCAGCTAATACCATTACAGCAAAATACACCTCTTGAATCGAACGCATGTGTCACAGGACCTGAGATGTATTGTCACATCATAATATATAGATTTGATGGACTGCATCAGGCTCATTACTGCCATTTAAAAGGATTACGACACTGGTATATTATAGGGTCTTGTTATCAGAATATTTAGTTCAATAGCACAATGCAGAGCTTTGCTGGAGATGCCTGTAGTTGCTCTACATGTGCAGTACCACACAGAGATAAAGGATCAGGTCCCAATAGCTCTGCTATTGTATTAAAGCAGCATAATATCCAACCTATTCAGCCCTAGCCTCTCAGCTACCACCTTCCCATTCTGGAAGTGGTTGTTTGCTTCTCCTCACATTTCTGTTTTCTGTGGTATACACATCTCCTGAGATTTAAAGCAAATACACCCCTAGCCACTGAGCCAGCTGCAAGGTAAAAGAAAGAAAAAATATTAAGTATTCCTCAGAAAAACAGCAAACCCTGCCTGCTGAGCTAAGCATCAGAGAGCTAACCCTTAACCCCTTCCCCACTGTTCACTGTCACACCCAAGGGCAAAGATAAATTGCAGCAGGAAGGTTTGTTGAAGTTTATTTAAGAAGTTATTGCCCTCAGCTGTCATTCTCACCTTCCTGTCAGAAATTACAATGCCCACAGCAGTCAGCAAGACAAGCACGTGCTTCTAGCTCAGCTACGCTAGTTACCATGCCATATATTAGCTTAAATTAGTGACAAATGTTTACTGTATCCTGCATACCAGCCTTTGAGCTGAAGAAGTGGAAGCACCCCTGCCAATTCTGAAGTGAGGACACAGGCCTTCAGAGGGCAAGAGAGCTTCAGGGCAGGCAGCTGGGTACAGGCAATGATGATTCCTTCAGTGGCTGCCAGAGCCTGGAAATTAGGATCCAAAACACACATTTCCTCCTTCCCCTTTCATGGTGTAACACGAGGAAGAGTTTCAGGGACAAGAAGTTAGAGTTATGTTAAGAGTGGTTCAACTACAGTACAGAAGCAAGGAGGACCCATGTTCAAGTCTCTGTCTGGGCCCCCTCCCAAGTCTAACATTAGCTCTGAGTGAAGATGGGGCTGCAGAGACAGATACCAGACAATGCATTTACCAAACAATGCATTTTGGGTCTGCTTTATCATTCAGGGTGTTGGTTAAAGTTCATATGTAGCAAAACAACAGAAACGGACTTCAAAATATTCCACTATACTTACAAATGATCTAAAATTAGTATTCCTCTATTGTCAGAGGAATACTAATTTTTCTCAGGCAAACTTCTAACTTTATTCCTCAGGACTCCAGTGTCTCTCTCTAACTTGTCTTCCTTTCAGTTGACTTTCATCCTGCTGACTTCAGTGACCACAGTCATCTCTAAATGCTGTGGTCAAGTGGTGGAAGGAATATTCCAGGTCTCAGAACAGATTGCTATACATCCCTCATGAGGTAAAAGGATGATCAGCTACAGAAACAGGATTTCACAGAGCAAAAATGGGAACATCCAAAAGTCATACAACTGTAGAGACCACTCACTCACTTAACACCGTAGCCAAATACTGTGGCACTTCAGGTAATAAGCCTAGATACAGTTTCAGGTAGACAAGTAAAAGCCACATCTCTTTCTATGTAGCATCACCCTTCCATAGGTATAAGTCAGACATTTAACTCTGACATCATGTTTGCTTCCTTAGTGCATCCAGAACAGAAGATCCTTTGCAGCTATGGTAAGAGCACAAAGAGGCTGAATCACTCTACCTGCAACATCCACTAACCAAGCCACGCTCACCTTTTCATTATGTCTCTTAAGCCGTTTATGAATGCACTACAGTGCACACATGCAATTCTCCATGGGATAATTCTGAAGAATTTTTTAAAAAAAACTCAGTTAATGCCAAGGCTCACTGTTCCAGTGCAAAATTGCCTTTATTTTGTGCAAAAGCACTTCCTGCTAATGCCTGATATTTGTGGCTTTCAGTCTGAAAATATCGCCTCTTTCATCCCAGAGATACACTCAATGTATGCAAGCATCCTTGTTGCTTCTCTGTTAGGTAGATACCATGAGCCACTTTATGCATAACAAATTACTTTGTTGACAGCTTGTTTCTAGCACAGACTGAGCAGAGAGACCTCATCTTTCTGTTATCAAGCCCTTATTTCACAATTTGTTGTCAGTTTGCTCTTGCAAGCGCTGTAGTTCCTCTTTAGCAAAGTATCTTAGAAAGTGTAGTGATTTCTTAAGATCAGGGACATTCTGCACTACCTGCTGGTCTGCAATAACTAACTAAAGGCAGAAGTCACGCTTCCATTCACAAGAAGATTTCAAATGATGGGAAGACAGTAATGAGTACACTCAAGGCAAAAAGAGACATCGTACTCTTATTATCGAATATAGGTGTTTTTGCAGCACTCTTCTCAGTGGTTTACTCAAAAATCATCTACTAGAAAATCTGCCTGCAGACAGAAAAAAAAAAAAGAGATTCCTCTTGATCTTTTTCTTTGCACTCTGTCCTTAAAGTTTGCTGGTTTTGTCATCAAAAGTATCAATCCTAAGAATCATATTATGGATTCATAGTAAGTAAGACAGATAAGCTTGCTTGGGTGGGGGGTCTCTTATTACTTTAGATGGCTACAACTTCAGGGAGAGTGGGGAAAAAGGGATAATGGACAGCACTATTAACAAAGACCCCGTCGTTACAATTCACAATGAGATGGACCTCACTGCTCAGCCTTTAAGCATTCATAGATACTGGTTAAGGTTCCAACTAGTAAACCAAGAGATGGCTATGGGCAAGCATCTTCTAGAGAATTCCCACTGTCATAACAGACAAAGAACTTCTCGAGGTTCTACCCACGGTGTACAGAAAGTAAATATACATTATAATAAGTATCCTGAGTAAAGGAAACATCTACTTCATATCTTACACAAGCAGCAATAAAACTTCTTCGGATTTTCTTCTTTTTAAAGTAAACCCACAGTAATTTCCTAATACAGAAATTTCATCATGAGCCATAGGATTGCTCATACTAAAACTCATTCTTAATGTTGTTGTTCATTAAGAACTGAATAGCTGCTGACAGTCCCAATCTGAAACATACTCCGGAAAGATAACATGGTGATGATGAATCTATATTATAAAATATAGAAATTTAAAAGGACTGATTTTTCAAAGATTAAAGAAATTGCCAGGTAGCGGATTAAGACTGTTGCATGTAAATGAACAACTAAAGATTCAGCATTTTTGGACAATAGCTGGATACATATTCAAAAACACGAGGCAGGGAGAACCCACAACAAGAAAACAAGAAGGGCGTAACAAAAGTTCTCAGGAAGAAATGACAAATAATTGTATATAAAATGAGAACTGAAAGAAAAGAGGCGGCACTTTAAAACCCATGGTAATAAAAATCCAATATGAAATTTAGGTCCACTGCTAGATGATACCAGAAAGATAAAAGAAAAAAAAAAGGAAAGAAAAACAATAAAGAGAAAAGTGTAATGGGTAGTTTTTGTCCCTTTCCAGAATGAAGCAAGAAGATGCAATTACCCCCCACGACACTGTTAAAGGAACCAAAAAATTCCCCATCTCTAGCACATAGGAGGAGGAAATGAAGCAGCAAGTATTAAGATAAAGACACTTCACCTCAATGTCCCAGCATAATAAGCTTAAATTTTAGAAGTTTAAAGGTTCTGACTGCGGATTTCTCTGAATATCAGTTTTAGACATACCACAGGAACTGGGAAAACTCCAGAGGATGGGGCAAATGTTAGTACAGCTGGACTATTTAAAAAAAAAAAAAAAAAAACACAAAGATAAAAGGGAACTACAGGGATGTTCAGTTAAAAAAGAGACAGTAACTGCAGCAGTGCAAGAACAAAAATGCTATTGAAAATGTTGATGCTAGAAGAGCTACTTATTAAAACACTAAAACAACAGAAAAGCAAAATAAATACCCTATTAAAATGATTGTTTATACTTAACAGCTTGGTTTTTTTTTTAATTAAAGATGCTTGCATTTTCAGGGTAAGATCGCAGTTAACAGCAGTTAGCTTGGGACCTGTGACAATTAATTAATGCTGAAATACTACTAATGCATTCAATGTGGTTTTTAAAAAAGCATATATAGACAAGTAATTCTCTGCTTTTTGACAGCTTACAGGTCTGGTTGATAAAGGTGACTCATGCTAATACACTCGAGTTTCTCTTAATACAGGTAACTTATCATTAAAGGATACTTGGACCAAAAAGTTTGCCAGATAAAGGCATACATTACACAGATTAAAAAGTTGTCCCCCTGGCTGATCTCAAACTGGAAATAAATCCACATAAAGACTATTTTGAACAGTCTCCTTTGGAATAATTCCTGGTACAAGACTATTCACTTAGTTTTTAATGGACACTAAAAATATTAAACTACTTGCTGACTAAACCTGGACATATGAGTGTTGCAGGAATATCCAGTAACACTTCACTGTTACAAAGTGATATTAATCACTGATAAAATTATCTTGGTCCTAATGACTTGAATGCAAAAGTCTGTAAAGGTAGGCCACATTCCCAGACAAGTGGCACTCGCTTCAGAATGCGGCAACCTAAGTAAACATTTTAAATAGCTGTCTCAAGCTCTCAGTACAATGTAGAGCAGATGTTTTCATAATACATTAAATAGGACTGTTAGTAGAAGCAGAGAAATAATTTTGCATTGATTAGCATGCTATTATGCTTACCTTCAGAAGGGCTACAAAAATACTGGAGATATACAAAGAAATTGCTAGTTCATGGTTGTGTACTAAGACACACAAAGAATATAGTTATTACACACACCTATCAACCTTGCTAGCAGAGATATAGCAAAATCCCCTGACCGGGAAGTTAAAAAACAACAACAACAAAGGACATGAGGTTCCTCAATATTTGGGTGACTTATCAGGGGATGAAATGGACTCATCATCATATGAGAATTTAAAAGAAGACTAAAATTCTAAGAAGTATTCTTTAACACATCTCATGAGCAAAACAAAGTCCTTCTTGTGAAAGACAGACATCAACTTGGACTTAACAGTCCTTTCCCTCTCTGGAGTCTGTGAATCCCCCAGTTTCCTAATGACCGCTCATACGGATATGAGACATGCCTGCAACATGCCCACATACTCACCTTACTTAGTTTTAATGATACCTATTGATTCAGGGGCTTCCCCTGCTTGCTCAAAAAAAGCTCACAATGCTCTGCCATAATGCCCAACCCACCAGGTGTTTTTTGAGTGGAGAGGAAACAACGTGTCTTTTGAACCATCAGACACCAGCTGGAGCCTAGACGGGGTGGGCAATACTCACAAGTCTTCTGCCTCAGGGTGTGCTTCCACACATCCTTGTTCAGAGCAATGCTGGATCACTCTGTTCCTGGCCACGTGCAAGCCAATTTCACTGTCTAGGTCTGGAGTTAGAGTAGAGGACCTGAAGCATCTGGCCAAGCCAGATCAGAGGCTGTCTTCATGCTATGTCTCGCTCTAAGACACCAACATGGCTGGGAGCTGGAAGCCAGTTCTTAGCAAAACGCACTAGCAGGAGTTTTGCTGCTCCTTAAGGCTGGGTTAGTAGCCACAGTCCTGCTGGAGCAACGCACCGCGGTGACTGAAAGAGCCGGTGTAAGGGCTTGAATTTTTTCTCACACCTTGCCTACATGCAGGACGCTCCTGAAGACCGGGCTCTTACTCCCCCTACACGAGGTTCCCCTCGCAGCTGTCCTCCTGTCTCCACACCCCTTCTCAAGACCCCGATCCCTCAGTGTCTCTCACGTTCATGTGCCCTATTCCCCCTCATCTCTGGCACATCTTTACCGAGCTTCCCCCAGCCTGGCCGGCCACGACCCCACACAACCCGGGAAGGTGGCACCGGGCAGGAGCGAGTCCGAGCCCCGGCCTCAGCCCGGCCTGCTCACCCGCGTCGTAGAAGGCGTCCAGCACCGCCGTCTCCCCGAAGTCCAGCTCCCCGAAGTTGACCGTGCCGAGCTGGGCTCCCTCGGCCTCACAGGCCCGCAGCAGGCATTGCCGCGCCCCGGCCTCGGGGCTCCGCGCCCCGGCTCCCCCCTTGGGCGGGTCGTTCAGCACGTACACGGCCCGCAGGCAGCGCCGCCGCGGGGCTGCCGCCCCGACCTCCGCCGCCGCCTCCCCACCGCCCGCCGCCGCCTCAGCCCGGCCGGCGGCCCCCGGCTCCGGCTCCGCGCAGGGGTGCGCCGGCTCCGCTGCCGCGCTGCCGCCCGCGGGGCTCTCCATAGCGGCGTCGAGGGCTGAAGGGAGCCGGTGGCTGCCGGCAGGTGCTCAGGCGGGGCCGCGCCCCATGGAGAACTCTCGGGCAAACTCCGGCGGAGCAGGGCGACGCTGCTCCCCTCTTCTCCCCTCGCCCCCGCGGCTGGGCGCTGCGGACAGGCGGCACCGCTCCCCGGCGGGCGGGCGGGCACGGCGACGAGGTGGGGCGAGGTGGAGGCGGCGGGCGCGGAGCGGAGCTCGGCACCGCCCTCCCCGGACGGGACGGGGGAGCCCCGCGGCACGGCGCGGAGCCCAGCTCCCCACCTCCGGTAGCACAACCGGACACTCCGCCGTGCCGTCCCGGGACAAACACCCCGTTTCCCTCCGCCGCCGAGGGGGAGGCAGCACCGCCGGGGCGATCGCGCCTGGTTTATTACTTCCTTCCCTGCCCCGCCCCTCGCCGCGCAGGCAGCGCCTCCGCGCACCGCCCGCCGCGGCTGCTGCTGCTGCTTCACGTGCTCCGGGTTCCTGAGGGTTACCGGGGCCAGGTGAGGGCAGCGAGGAACCCGCCCGCCGGGCCGTTACCGGCCCCCTTCCCCCGCCCGCCGTGAGGGGCCGTTGGCAGCCGTTTACCCGCCGCCAGGAGCCGGCTGGTCCCCGGCCGGCCTTCCCGCCCCCCTCGCGGGCGGTGCGGGCCGGGGCGCCCCTCATAGCCCGGGGGCTGCCCGCCCTCGGCACCTTACATCCGCCCCGTGGCTTGAGAAGCAGAGGCAACTGCAGCTGCTGCTTTTTCTTTCCTCGACTTGCTCTATCGTAGCTCCCCACCTCCTGGCTCCTCTATCCGGGACTGCTTAGACGACCGCAAACTGTGTCAGAAGTTTGTATCACAGTTCATCCTTCTATTTCTTCTCTTTTCTTTATAATCTCCCACAATCATGGTAAAATCAGCTCCTAGAAACTCTGCGGCAACTCCTGCCTTCCTAATAAGAATAAAATTAACGCTGAGCATCCCATTTACTGACACATTTTTCTTATTAGCTAAACTGACAACAGCAGCCTCAGCTTTGGCGCTGCTGTGGGGCCGAGCTGCTGATCTATGCAGCGAGAGAAAGTGAAAGGCAGGCTGCATGTGGAAAACTTTGTATCTCAGCCGCCTACCGCAGCTGTCAAAAGGGCACCAACACACCCTACGACAACCACGGCCTACCAGTGATAGAAGGAACAGTGAAAAACTGCAGTCCTCAAGCAAATTCGTATTTCAAGTAGTAAACCTGCCTGGAAAGTTTTTTCATCTCATTTTTCACTCACGTGAAGGAAGAGGTTTTAAACAAGCAGCATCTTCACCACCTTCTGCTGCGGCGTAAGCTCCTTGGGGCTATCCAAGGTTAATATTTTTACCATGTGCTGTGATACAACAAAAGCAACAACCAAAGGCTTACAGCACGGTATTTTCCTCTTCAGGTGTCTGGCACCATGGTTGGTGACCGTAATAAGAATTGCAGTAGTCAGTCTTTCTGAGAAGCACTCCAACGTGAGGGTAGCATAGGGCTGCGCGGTGTTCATCTTTGCTTAGCGGCTTGTAAAGATTTTATAAAGAACGTGGAGAAATAATTTAAGAGGCAAACCTGTTTCTCATTTTGGAGAGTTTGGGCAAATAAACTGTTGGATTTGGTCCACAGGTTGGGGTGTGTGTGCTTTTTTGACAAAAGCACTAGTACCTAAGACGCTGGAGGAATGATTTGCCATGGCCATGGCCACCAGAGAGCCCGCTCATTCCTGGCAGCTTTCCTCTCTGGGCAAGGGCAAGCCTTTTTATATGACAACTCTGTTAGCCTTGATCCAGTAATGCACCAGTTAGCTGATGTAACGGAAGTAGTATCTAAATCTGCACTTAGAAGATACTCGATGTGCACATTGAAGCCTTTGACCAACAAAAAGCGCTAGCCACATACATTTATGATCCTCCCCAAATCAAATCCTATTTTGTATTTTTTGCATTATAAGAAAGTGTGGTTGAACGGCTGGTATTAAAACTTAAAAAATACAGTACTGGCAAAGTTAAGGGATTATTTGCACAGGAAAGCATTTATCTTACTCAAGATAATTCTTAGGCTTTCAGTAACTAACATGCAAAAACAAGTTGCAGTTTAATGGGTTCAGAGCAACAGATGCCTGGTGTGGTGCTTTCGGTAATCCTGAAGATTGCTGAGGTGTTAAATCAGATCAAATAGGTAGGCTGGAATTGCTTAATGGGATGCCACTGGGACATAATAAATAAGGCTTTTCTGCCTTCTAGAGATTATAAAATTCTAGTTTGTTGTAGATCTAAGATGTGTCCTTGGGTTTCATTTTGCAGTTTTTAAACATTTGGTACCGTTTTAAATTGCTTGCTGACAGGTCTGTCTCTTGGTCTTGAAACAGAGCGACAGTGTCTCTTAGTAGATGCCTTATGTGAATATAATTAAGGAAAGGGTATTTTCCTCTCTTCTTAATTATATCCAAATAGTCTTCCAAACAGTATCCTCACTATTCCCCAGGCATATTTCCTAACAAGCTGCCACATTCTGAATATCCATTTTCAGTAGTTAAACCTGGTGCAATTTTTTCAGAGTTCACAGGCTTTTTTATTTTTTATTTTTTTTAAGCTAGAAACAAGGAGTGTTTTTAAAGGAAGAAGCTTCATTTTATATACTACAATTGAGTCTTCAGAAACTGTGGTTCAGTGCTGGTATGCCTGACATTTCCACTGAGCAACAGTAGCTGCAGATCTTGCAAGTCACCTGGGTGAGAATAAATGGGAGATTCAGGTTTGGGGCTATTTGAACTGTTTCTGTGCAAACCAAAAAAAGTTAAATCTAGAAGAAAAAAAGGTAAGTCATGCAACACTTTTTCCTCTTTTGGAAACGTGGTCCAGTAACGAGGTTATAAAAAGAGCCACTCTCCCCCCAGAGTTGCCTGTTCAAAGGTCCAGGCCAGAAGTGAACATTCAGCTTTCATCTACCTTTCCAAGACTTTTTGCCTTTGCACAGAACCCAGCCTAAAAAAAACGAGCATAAACCCGGGAAGTCAACAGTTGCTCCTATACAGTAACATAAAGATGATGCCACATTTTGCTCAGCCAGCACTTTGCACCTATCAAATCCAATTAGTGCAGAATGTTAATTACCACTTAGGCACCAGGAGCAACGTTTGCTGCAATTCACTAAAGGCAGCAAGTGCTCCAAGGAAAATAGATGGCCTTGAAACCACCTTCCCACCCCACCCCCTCCATTTTGCAAATCCCTGAGCAGCAGTTGTTTCTCTAGATGTAACTGGGCTAATGGGGAGCGAGTCCTTCATTATTTTCCCAGGGCTACAAACTTACAGTTCAAAAACTGTAAAGCTGAGCTGTAGATTTATATAAAGTTTGGCTCCAGAGGCAGATGTGCCAACTTTTCCCCTGATGCATATACAGCTACAGCATACCTTAGCTTCCCTTTTTTTAAAGAAAGCACACACTAGTACTGGTGGCATAAACCTCAGGCTGCAATTTCATTGTACTCTAACACTTCCAGCTATAAAGAGGCCTCCTCCCATTTTACCCAGAGTCAGGGAAAGCCAAGGTCTGTTGGTTCAGGTAAACCATAAGACACCCAGGTCCATGCGGAACCTGCAGATCCGAGCTATTCTTCCAAAGTGCAAATCCACCTGCCTATGCCCAGCAGTATTTCCTGAAGACCATCCGCCAGCGCCGTGTCCTGGGCACCCATCACACCTGGTGCGGAGGTGCCCAGGAGCCCATTCACAGGCACGCGGCACTGACAAGCCTCACACACGGGTGGACCCTGAGCCACCGCCACATCTGCCTCCTGCCCTCGTGCCCCAGGCAGAGAGCCCACAGCTGGGGTCAGGCCGCAGCATCCCGTACAGGCTCCCCCAAGAAGCACTGTCAGGTCAACAGCTGCCTCACACAGACACTCATCCAGAAAGCCAGAATTCTGTACCCTAGATGTGAGAATTTTTTCTGTATTGCGAAGATTGGGCAATAGGGAAAATATTTTGATATCTGAATTCTTTCCTAGCTAGCCACTGTACCAACCTTCCAGGAGATAATGAAATTTGTGGTGTTTAAACTGTTCCAAGCAAACACTTTTTTAATGGACTTTTTCGTATTACTGTTGCTGGTGTGCTACATCAATTATTTTCGTTCACAGTGAGCAGGTCTCCAGGTAACCATGCAGATACTACTGTCATGTGGCTGAGGAGGAAAATAGTTAATTTCTTTACTGAACAGGAAGATAATTTTTTTTTTTAAAGCATGGATCCAGACAAAAGATGTTTTCTTTTTCAAGGTCATTATGCAGAAGCTTTACTAGGGTTTAAACAACATGCTGTGAATTCTCCCTAAGAAGTCTATTAAACTGCTTGGTTTTGTTCAAAACTCAGATTCAAAATATTAACTCTGTACAATGGAAGCTAAGCAACATGGATAATTCTTGAAGAGGCCTAAAAAATGCTACAAGGTTTAAAACTTGACTTTCAGCAAAGCACACCTGTTCTGCAAGGGGAAACTTGGGTGCCTCAGAGTGATGTGAAGTCAAAACACCTGGGCTACCAAATCAACACTGGAACTGGGTTCAGTAATCTCAGGGGTTCCTCTTGCTTTTCTTTCACCGGAGAGCATGAGGCCTCACAGCTCATTTGACTCACTGAAAAAGAACAAAGGCAAAGAAAATGACCGCTGGGTCAAAGGGTATAATCCCCAGCACAGCTTTCTGTTCAGAGCCACTGTTCTGCACAGGGAAGCACATTGCACGCAGCATCTGCTCACCACCGCCCCTTGCAAAGGAAGGACAGAGTGACATCTTGCATGAAGTGCAAGGTTAGTCAAAGGGTGACCTTTCCCTTCCTTTCCTCTCTGTCTGCCGTGGAGAATGAGAATTTTATACAAGCTCTCTGTGTGCTCACAAGTACACAGGGCAAAATGGAATCAATTTCAAAATTGGCTTTGATTCCAAATTCCTCCTCTCCTTTAGTTTTCAGCACATCAGGCACTCTAATCAAAAGTTCTTGCCTTTGGATCTTGAGTAGTTATAGAGCAAGTCTTTGGGAGCACAAATGATTAAGGAGCCCAGGCTAGCAGTGAAGAAATTATGCAGGTCTTCTCAATAGCTTCCACAAGGCCAGAATTTCATTTATAGACAATTGTGTGCATTTGAAATAAAATAAAAATTAAAAAATTAAAAAAAAAAAACAAACAACAAACAACAACCCACAACCCACCAGTAAATGCAGTAGCAAAGAGAAGGATAAAAATCCCCCCAACCTCTCCTGAATCTCTGTTGATGCAGAGAGCTCACACTTTCTATATGGCTGATAGCTGGCATTATTTACATTATTTCTCTCTGTCAGACAGCTAGATCAAATCAATTATACAAGACTCAGGCACATGCATTTATAAAGTCTGGTTAAAAACTTTGTTCTGATTTAAGTACCTGTGGCGCTCCAGCCTTCCTCACTCACTTCAGGAACTGCGAAGCAAACAGCCAGCTTAGAGCCGAAAGTTAAGTTCTCCTAAATATAATCTTTAATCAATTAGTCAAACAGAAAATCAATTATCTCCAGTTTTCAACACATTTCAAATAACTTCTAGTTTGTTTATACTTCAGACGGGAGAAAACCAAACCAAGCCCCCATCCAGATAGGCCTCCCTTAGACCCTGACATTTCTGCCCTCCCAAGATGACTAATGCTAGAGAAAACGTCAAGAAAACCCAGGGAAAGAGAACACTTCCAACTTCAGAGGATGGAGCCCTCAGCTGACCATCTCTATCATTCTGATTTCCAGTACTACATATTAATACTTCAACAATACCAGCCCTAGATTTCTTCACTCATACAGCATCCTGACACAATTAATATTTTCACTTTCACAGTCCTAAACCTGACATGTTGCTCCTCATGTTAGGTCTCTCTCCAATTCGGCAGGTCCCAGGGGCGAGAAGTACGCATTTCCTTGAGGAATAAGAAGCAACTTCAAGAGGTCTGGTTTAAAGCGCTTGCTTGGGCAGAAGGTTAAATATTCTTACTGGGCCTGATTATTTTCCTGTTTTCAGCTGCATCAAAGTATCTTTGACTTCCTCACGTGTCATGGCTTGGTGCTTTCATTGCAGTTGGTCTTACATACTGTTTTAAGGCAGGATTCTCACTTTTAGCCTTTCTCAAGTTATTTCTCACTGAAGAAATATTCATGATAAAGGTCACCTGACTATCCACTTTTATTCCAGTTAAACAGGCTTGTTCTGTCTACTGATTAACAGAAGCGCAGCAAAACCGTGGCCGTGGCGGGGAACACAGCATGGTTATGCACACAAACTGTACAAACAATGGAGACGATTAGAATACGTGGTTCATTTTTGTTCACATTTGGGTGACTTTCATATTGCTGTAGATGCCAGATACATGAGGATACACGGGGCTTAGAAGCTTAGCAAAAGCAAAGCTGTCAATGCTGCTTAAAAGCGTTTTAAATATCTGTAATCACAACAGTTTTGGTATTACTAGTGGGGACTGTGAAAAGTAAAGGAATCCTGAAGAGGCAAGAGTTGCTTTGAAGTGACAAATAAAAAAACCTCTCATCTGTTGTGTTGATACTCGCTTTTATAATAGGTATAATGAAAATTTCATATATTTAAGCAAATATGAAAATTTATTGCATCTTCAGTAAGAATCCTTAAATCGCACCCATGTTTTCTTCTTGTTAAGGCAGTCAAGATATTGCAACATTTATTAAATATGAGCTTGAAAAGTGAAGAAAGAATTCTACCAATGGCCAAAATAGGGGCTTTTTAAGAAAAAAAGAAAATCAATAAGTAATTCACATTCATGAACTAGCAGTATGGAAAGTCATGGCAGAAGCAGGCAGTAATTGGCAGGAGCACAGCTAGGGCGCCTAGCGAGACAGAGAGCAACATCCGCCTTTCTCAAATCCACTGGCAACCATTTTCTCTGTTTGCATGATGCCCTTGCTTTGTGAGTGTGAGCTTATTAGCGCTGGGTCTCATTTTAATATCTGGGTTTGACTAGGTGCAGTTCTCAATAGTCTGAATGATGGGAGCTGAATGTCGTAATACTTAACCACGCTCCAGTCTGCAACTGGTCCTGAAGCTCTCCTGGTCACATAGTGAGGCAAGGTGCGATGCCAGACACTTCGTCTTCTCTGCTTTGTCAACTTGTATCACATTTATTCTTTGCTAGGGCAGTGTCACATGCTCGAGGCTATTAAAGCCGCTGCCAAATAACACGCCACTCTTGTACAGTTAGAAAATTTTATGGCCAGATACATTGTCACTCAAATGCAATCCCTTTTCAGGCATCTGTCTGTCAGTATGATAGGAATCATTTCAGGAAAGTTCTACAGTGCTGCAAGGTGAGACCTTCAGCCCGTCATTGTGTCAAATCACATTTCTGTCAAAGTACTGAAGAATTTCTTCCTGCGCTTTGCAGTGAAAAACAAGTTAAATAATAACTCACTTCCTGTTCAAATCCAAGACACCTAGAAAGCGCAGAGCATTCCTGACCTTTTCATAGGAAATAATACCTGCTTTGCTAATAGCCTTGTAACAGAAACATCTACCTCTTCTTTTGATTTGGGAAATTCCAAATAACAGCTATTTGAAGAAAAGAGTTGAGCCAATGATAGCAGTAAGACTTCCAGAAGCAGTAGCAAAAGGTATTCCTTTTTGCTACCTGACAGCCTTGTTCCCTCTACAAGTTTAAATTCAGTTGGAAAGCTGTGAATGATTTCAGTATTGGTCTGGAGTGTTCTTAGCTATTCACACAGCCACAAAGAAGTAAAATATAAAGTTTTTACTTTGGCACACACATGCACATAGGACACACCTCAGATACTCTTTCTTACATCCCCAAATGAGAAGATCAACAAGCTGCAAATTTCTGTATGGCATGCACATACCACTGCAGCATGAAACCAATTTGTGGAGCATCCCATTTACTTTCTGTTTAACAAAGGCTCAGCAACATCTCAGTCCAGCCTGCAAAGAGCAGCCAGAGCCTGCAGGTGGCAACCAGCTTACCTGTGCTGCAGCATCAACACCTTCACATGGGCAGAGGTGGTAGGCAGCTCCCGGCCGCTGTGTGTCCCAGGTGTGCTAGGACATACATTCCTAGAGCAGGAAGGTGTCAGATTCAAGGCAAGAGGAGCTTTAGAGTCTGAGATTGCTGCCATTTATAATTATGCAGGAGAAGGCTGAGGAAGAATGAGTCCTGAGTCAGGGGACCTGGAAGGTGAGTGAAAGTGTGAGTGGGAGAACTTGGGCTTACCCCAGACTTCCCCCCAGCTGGAGAGAAAGGTGCTGCTCCAGCTAGCACATTGGTGACAGGTACCTGCTGCACTGGTGACATTTGGGAGCTCTGAATCAGCACTTTGACTGAATCAGCCTCATTGACTTCAACATATCTCAGTTAGCCCAAGTCTGACTCGGCTACTGAAGCTCGTAGCCATTGCAGCAACATGGCATCCTTCTTGCATTAGAGGCCCCCAAGCACAGGTTACTGAGCTGTGTTTCTGAGGTGAACAGGTGCTTCAGTTCAGAGCACCAGAAATTTTCTGTTCCCCTGAAATCAGTGACACAAGCCAGACATGATGTCATAATCACAGCATGAACATCCTGAGCCGCCAGTGAGAGACTTGCCATCTATTAATGAATTAGCTTTCTCCAACCAACACTACTTTTGCTGGGGTCTCAAAATTTATGTCATGTTTCCCCCTGCCTTGTGCTTTTATTTGCTAAATGGCTGCATCTGTGCTTCCAGTGGGGCTCAGTAAATTTGGCTCTTTGAATCCAGAGTAGCCAAATTATCTAGCAGCAGCAATTTCCATGCAGGTGCACCTGCTTTCCTACTTACCCTTCCTTAGCTGTTGTTCTGCTTTTTGGTGCTTTCTGCTAGCAGAAAGAGCATGGTACATAGATTGTATGAATTGTGCTATCTCTGCACTTGTTGTGCTCCTCACAATGAAAACCAACTCCAGAAGGGGGTAAACCCAGCTGCCCAGCTTAATTTTCACTACCTCTAAGAAGAGCCCAAAAAGTGCTCTCACAAAACCCCAACTCTTCGTTGCTATTATCCAAGGAGGTGAAGAGCAGCCTGATGGGCCCCTTTGCGGAAGCACGTTTGCCTTTCACTACCTGGGATGAAGCATGCAGGGAAGAGGTTGTCATACTGAGGAAAATGATCTCCCACAGCAAATGAAAATGCCAGTTCTGAGTGCAGGGAACAGAAGGGGTTTTACCAGAGAAAGTTTTGAAAACAGGTACTACTTTAAGGTTCTGATACTTAAAATTGCTTGTGAAGTCTGGTCATTCGTATCTAATTTGCTTTATTGTTCTAATTTTCAAGTTTTCTCCTCTAAGAGAAACAGCCTATTACAACTATTAAAAGGAGTGTGGCCAGCAGATCAAGAGAGGTTATCCTCCCCCTCTACTCTGCCCCAGTGAGACCACATTTGGAGTACTGTGTCCAGTTTTGGGCCCCCTGAGTTCAAGAAAGATAGGGAACTACGGGAGAGAGCGGAGAGCTACCAAGATGATCAGGGGACTGGAGCATCTGCCTTATGAGGAAAGGCTGAGTGACCTGGGTTTGTTCAGCCTGGAGAAGAGAAGACTGAGGGGGGATTTCATAAATACCTATAAATATCTAAAGGGAGGGTGTCAGGATGATGGGACTAGGCTCTTTTCAATAGTGCCCAACAACAGGACAAGGGGCAATGGGCACAAGCTGGAACACAGGAAGTTCCACCGCACTATGAGGAAAAACTCCTTTCCTGTGCGGGTGCCAGAGCAGTGGCACAGGCTGCCCAGGGAGGCTGCGGAGTCTCCTTCTCTGGAGACGTTCAAAACCCCCCTGGATGCGGTCCTGTGCCCCCTGCTTTGGGTGTCCCTGCTCAAGCAGGGGGGTTGGACAAGGAGATCTCCGGAGGTCCCTTCCAACCCCTACCATGCTGTGATTCTGTGATTCTGTAATACTTGGATTTAACTTAAAGAATCATTATAAACAGTACAGTGGTGTTTAAATGGTAATAAAATGGCAACTTTTAATATTTTACTGGTAAAAGCCAATTATGTTTTCCTGTGAGTATTACCATCTATATTCTCCAGTTGCTTTTCCTACATATAAATTATAAGAGAGTTCAAAACCTACTTATCTGAGGGGCTGAGGGAGATTGGTAGGCCCTGCCTTCCTATTGTAACCTTTGCAATGTGTCAGAAAAATTATTCTCACGGTTCTAGAGATTTGTCTAGAATTATAGTTAATTACCTTGCTAAAATACTCCAGTCTGTAGGGTGACAAATTCAACAAAATTAATTTACATTTTAAATTTTTCATCCTACAATACTAACACTTTTAAAAATAGGATTACATTTCTAATACACTTCTTAAAGAAAAATGGACAAGAGCATTAAGCCATTTTGTTAGTTTAGCTGTTTGCACTCCAGCCCCCCGCACTGTCTAATAGTGGAACTGTGAGCACTGAAAGGGGAAACTCAGCTGCGTTGCTGGTTCAAGAAGAGCCTGACTGTGGCAGCACAAAGTCTCTCAAGCATCTGTTCCTGAGGTTGCCAGTGGTTTACACTAGCCACCTGTAAAAATTTGTGCCTGAACAGGACTGGAAATCATCTTAATTAAAAGAGCTAACACCAAACAACAGTGTGTTGTGTGTTCAATAACCTTCATGACCTGAGTAGAAAGTGGAGGGGATGGAGGCCCAGAGCTCCGGCCTGCGCGGCACCAGGCTGGTGGGTGCCGAGGCCGCTCATGCCCCGGCAGCACACACACAGCTCCACAGCTTCCTGCGGGCATTGAAAAAGTGTCTTGCTTCCTCAGCTGCTCTATTCCAGGCTGGGAAGTGCTGGCATCCCCTCCCCTTCAGGGCTGACGACCTAACGAGGTTGGTTATTTTCCAAAGGCAGGGAATGGCAGGAGCGGAGGGGCCGTGGCAGGAGGAGGGAAGCAGCTGCCGGAAGCGGGGGTGAATGGGCCGGGGCACATGCAACCAGCTGCTAATTCCTAGGCCAGCTCAAGAGTCAGCTGAGGCCAAAGGTGCCAAGCAAAATGTAATTTCTGGCCGAAGGGTATTAATAACCATGGATACAAATACCCGATGTTTAGTGTGGGGAGTTCAGCTCCACCCTCCTCTGGCTCTTTTTAACCTACAGATTGCAGTGAACAGAAGTCAATGCTTGGAGGACCCTCTCCTCACCAAAGCCTAAGGGAACCTCAGTTGCCCGGCAGCACTGCCACCCCCACATGGTCAAAAAGCCTCCTCAGTGAATAAGTTGCAGAGTGGTTGGTTGTTTCTACTTTTAAGCAGTATTCCTGCCTGCCTTTTAAACCACAGCCTGCCTGTGTGAAAGGTATCTTCTCTCTAACCAGCCTTCACGCTTTCCTCATCAATGTGCCTCTGCCCAGTTTCCAGCCCCAGGGTCCTTTCTTCAGAGGAGCAGCAGACACGAGAGACCTTACACCTCTTCCTGGCCTTGCACTGTGGCAGCGAGTTCCTGCAGGCCGGAGCGCTGCACATCACCCCCACCCCAGCCGTACTCTCTCTTTGGCATCTGGTGCTTGGGTATTTGCGGGACCCATGAACTGTAGCGCCTCTGACCACAGCCTCCCCCTCAACTCCCAAGGCAGGCTTGCAGGACTAGAAAAGCCCCAAACCAAAGCTAAAAGCGTGAGAGCTGTCAGCACAGTTATGACTGCAGCAAGGCATGGCCATGGAATTCACAGGAACACCAGACATCTTCACGCCATGCAGCAGCAAATGTATTTTTGTGCCAGCAGACTCCACGCACAGGGCGCTGCACAGAGCAGCTGGTAATGCTGTGGCCCCCGGGCAGCCGCCCCTGCAGCAGGGCAGCCTGGTGCAGAGGGCGAGCTGGGGGAGAGTAGGGCCGGCTCATATGCGAGTCAACTCCACAAGAAGATGAGTGAATTGATTCCATAACTTCAGCAGAACATGAGTTTCTGACAGTGTTTTACGGCACTGTGACCTTGCTTGCACAGGTGCAAATTTTGGTCCTGGCTGTCACAGAGTACGGCACTCCTATGGATATTTCATACACAAAGTAGCTCACAAAATTTACTGGGCAGCTGCCCAGCATACGCCTAGAAACAAAAATTTACTGCATAGAGCTTTGTTCAATCCTTTGACCTGTTAGCGTAACAACAGATTTGTCTAACCCTTTTGGTCATTTACAAATGGATTGCTAATAAGAAAAATACAGAAGATGAAATTAAAGTAACAGAGCTTAATAAACACTTTGAATATTTCCATCTTATTTCCATGTAGAACTTTTTTGTGCTAAGTGCTATGATCTCACATTAAGAAATACTTGCTCCTTTTAGAGTTGAAAAAACAACATACAGACAACATAGAAGTGTTTTCTTAATAACCTAAAAAATTTCCAAATCAAGAATTTGAATATTATCCTCCAAAGGCCTGAGCCTGATGTTTCACACTTGACTTCTACACGTAAACAGAAGTCTGCCACAAGACCGATGTGTGCATATTAATGAAAAGTCATTTTACACAACTTTTCAGACAACAATATTTAATAATTTCGCATCAAAATCACCCTGTGGCTCACCAGCATTTTCTGTTTTTCTTTAAATATAAATCCAAACATTTTTAAAAGCAGTGGTTTATATCCACAGGTTTAATGCATAATTGATCCTCTTTAAAAAGGGAAAATCCATGTGTTACGTGAAATACTTTCTATTATTATAATGAAATACAGGAAGAAGAGCTTGTATTTCCACAAACTCTCTCCTCCCAGAATAATCAACTTTCAGACCAGAGCATTTTCACAAAATCTCATTTAGCCTTCTTTTACAAAGCGTGATATGTTGGACTTCTAACTTGGATTGGTAAAATGACAAGTTATCATCTCAACAGGAGAAAAAAAGAGAATGTAATCTCTATAAGGAAATTCTGTGCCAAATTCAGGCTTTCATTTGCAAAAAATGGAACATTTCTGAGATGTCTCTCATATTTCTGAGGTACAACTCAGGAATCAATACTTTATGTACCACAGATAAAACAGTTCATCTCTTTCCAGGGATGCAATTAAGAAGCCAGAGCTGTTCCCTTTGGATACGTGTTGCAAATATATGACTACAAACCGAAACAGAATCCATATTCCTTATCCCTCATTTCCTCCTGTTCTCCTAACTTTACTGCTAACTTCACAAAAAACAGGGAAGTAATCTAGAACTCTTTATTGCTGCAAAGCCATGGTGGAACTATAATTCTTTGTACAAAAATATTTTAATGCAGTTATTTAGAATTATTAAATAAGAGCATTTCAGTGATAAAATATTTTATTAGTGCTTCTGTTTGAGTACATTGAACAATGAATTGGGACTTTTAAAAACAGTCTCAGGTTTCGCTATCCGATCTTTCAATCTCAGACACCACTGTTAAAAGAGAAGCAGATGCTATGGCAGAGGAAATCATCCCAACAGTGAGGTTCTGTATTGCCAGTAGAGACCCATAAAGAAAGATTCGGGAATGGTGGTGTGTGTATTTTATATATCTATGCTTATCAAAAAGATTATGGGAACTCTGCCAACCATGTGTGAACGTGACCAGCCAACTGAACGCTATGTCTCATCCAGCTCCTGGCAGGCAGGGTGGTGAGCTGGGAAACAGGATGTGCTGGCTGGAGCCAGCTCTAGCATTTCATGAGATGACAAATAGATCCTTTGTGTGGGTTTTTTTGTCACTCAGAAGCATCACCAATACCACTCACCCACTCACCCCACGCTATGCAAAAATATCCATTATTTAAATGCTTTGTATAAACTCAACAGAGATTGCTGACAAGGTATGAGATACTCCACAGCTGGTAAAGAACACACAGAACCACAAACAGAAAAATGAGAGACCTTGTTTTGAAAGGATGAAAGCAAACAGAGAAATTAGAAGAAACAAAGTAAGGATGAGGTTCAATAAAACGACGAAGAGAAAGTCCTGCTGCAAAAACAGGACTATAAAGTGTATCAGCCTATAAGTGTACAACACAGTGTAGCAAACAATACCACACAAAGAGCAAATGAAAGTGTCACACGATAGAGAACCTTGTGCATGAAATAATACAACTTTTTATTCATGTTTTATAGATTACTTTTATTTATTTTTGCTTTAATAATGCATATTCTGTTCACTCTGTGCAAAACTGGGGACAGAGGCGGGCGTTTAAATCATCTAATGAAAATCAAGCAGAGATGAACATTCAAGTTGAGGGAGAGGCCTATCAAAACCAGGAAAGCTAAAAAGCCACAGCTGCTCAAGACAAAGCCACTCTCAGCTGCGCCCTGTTGTTCTGCCACCTCGCACAAACCTGGCTTTACTGACTGAGCAGCTGTACACTGAGAAGGTGACCTCCACCAGACACCGGGGACAGGAGTCGGCACGGTAGCTACATTAGGGAGACCTGGCTTGCAACCGGTTCCAGTCAGTGTGTGGCAAAGAAAGGCACAAATCATTGCAAAGACCAGATTTCTGTTGGTTTGTTTCTTTCTTGTAAATACGTTACTGTACACGACGCAAGTGTAGGCGATTTGGGAAAATAAAATGGCATATTTAACAGAACTTAAAACCATAACAAAAAGTAGGCTGTTCTATCTCAAAGCAAAAATAATCCCTCCAGCCCCAACATTAACATTCATTCCTGGCTATATGCAGTACAAACATTTTAAAATCTGTGACAAAAGACAATTAAAAACCAAAAGTCAAAATCATAAAGCTTGTAAACAGATAATCTGAAATACACTTTATTTATGGAAAAATATCATCAAAATAGTACCACTATGGACTAAACTGCCTGAGTTTTCATTTCATCTAGCATCTTGAAGTAGAGAGCCTTTAGCACAAGAAGATCAATTTCAGTCACAACTAGTGCCACACAGCACTGCTTCAGGTGGAAATTTTGTCCTCGTTGTTGGTATTTTTGTTGTGCTATCAAAAACTGTTGTGCTAATCCTCCAAATAAAGGGATGTTGAGGCAATTCTTAAATCATTTGGCACAAAGTTATTTTGGCTGGGGCATAAATTTGAGTCTCAGTCATGAAGAATAATGCAACATTCCACCTATCAAGTATTCACTTTGATTGAAGAGCTTTCTTTATGTCATTAACTTCCATCTGAAAACAAACAAAAATATTTGTGATGAAATTAGATGCTTTAACAAACTGAGACACGGTGCTGCTTGAAAAGCACATGTTCCATCTTGCCCACACATGTCAAGTACGGATTTTATACTACTCTTATTTCCACAGATTTCTCAAATTGAAGTGACCTTCTCTGCTGCATAAGATGACCACTCACAGCTTCCTCCCCTCAGAGCTTGACAAGCATAGTCATCGAATGTACCACAAGACCTTTCAGACCCTTTAAATTACAACTTTTACAAGCCACACAGCTCACTGCCAGGAATTACTTGCAGAATGAGCACTATGTCCATGCACCAGCTGCTGCACTTACACCCGGCACAAGTAAACTGCTGACAATGAGCACTGGTAGCTGAGGGGTAAAACCTATCATCTCTCTCCTGTAGGGATGGTTCCTGCTGTAGGGACAGCGGTTGCTTCCTACACCCATCAAGCTTGTTCCAGGCACCTTAAGGGCTCTCATGGATGTAGAGCCACATGGTGAAAGGATGTGGCTGAAACCATTATCAGCCCTAGCTGTACACTTGGCCTCTCTGCCAGACACTGGAAACCCTGAGGCAAGCGTATTAGATGTATTCAACCACGCCTGCAGCACCCAACTGCGCCATACAATCAAGGCAGTCTTTTTTAATACATGGACTGAGAGGTGTGCTACTTTATGACTATCAGAGCACTCTTAAACTAATGCACCGTTTGTTTTTTGGACTCTCATCTTCATGTAAGCTAATAATGTCACCTTGGCTATCATCTGAATATTTACCAGTATAGGCAACATTTGAACTGGAGTAAAAGTGTTCAGCTCTAAGACTGTAATTTTAAAATCATTAATGCAGGTCTCTGTGTAAAGACGCAAAGCCATCCTTCAAGGTAGAACCCAGCCTGTTAGACTAAATCAATAATCATTATTAAAAATGTTCATTGATTGTATATGAAAAAAATTTCTATTTTAGCTGAACATGAATTGTGTGTTACTAGAAGCCATACTGCTATGTGGTTGCATGCATAAAGTTCTTTAGGCGGCCCTGGAGCACAGACATTGATGTTCCCCAGTTCTGCCACCCTTTGCCATGTTCCCAAGCATTTTACTGAGCAGGAACAGCCCAGTACAGCTGACGTTTACCATAAAAACATAAAATATAATCGATACTAAACCACTTATCAAGTACGTAAGTCCTGGCTTGTATCAGGAATAGTGTGGCCAGCAGGAGCAGGGAGGTGATCGTGCCCCTGTACTGGGCACTGGTGAGGCCGCACCTCAAATACTGTGTTCAGGTTTGGGCCCCTCACTGCAAGAGAGACACTGAGGTGCTGGAGCGTGTCCAGAGAAGGGCAACAAAACTGGTGAAGGGTCTGGAGAGCAGGTCTTATGAGGAGCGGCTGAGGGAGCTGGGGTTGTTTATCCTGGAGAAGAGGAGGCGGAGGGGAGACCTTATCGCTCTCTACAGCTACCTGAAAGGAGGTTGTAGCGAGGCAGGTGTTGGTCTCTTCTCTCAAGTAACTAGCGATAGGACGAGAGAAAATGGCCTCAACTTGTGTTAGGGGAGGTTTAGATTGGATATTAGGAAAAATTTCTTTACTGAAGGAGTGGTCAGGCATTGGAACAGGCTGCCCAGAGAGGTGGTGGAGTCACCATCCCTGGAGGTGTTCAAAACCATGTAGCCATGGCACTTCAGGGCATGGTTTAGGAGGCATGGTGGTGTTCGGTTGACAGTTGGACTTGATGATTTACAGGTCTTTTCCAACCTTAATGATTCAGTGATTCTACATCACTCTCCAAAACACAGAAAAGCAGTTTCAGCATCATGCCATATCAAAGCAGCATAGTCAATGATCCTAGCAAAGGCCCAGCTCCATTACTCTCACACAAGTAGGGTAGTGTGCTACCTGGCAGATGACTAAGCCAGCACGACAACATCTAGAGCTAAGGTGCTACACCAACTATGGTAGTAGTAACTGGGCTCTTAATCAGAGCACCTTCTTTCGTATTGTTTAGGATGCTTTAGTACAGACAACTTGAGTATAGTTTGCAAAGCAGACATAAAAATCTTGCTCTATGAAATAATATTCCAAGCATACCAACACTAAGACAAGCCTGACACAAAATATAAAGCTTTGGGAGAGAGCAAATAATTCAAAAAGACATTATTTCATTTGTGACAAAATCAAGCCATTAAAACTGAGCCAAAAAAAATATCTTGGTTTGAATCCTATATTATGTTTAATTTTTCTTTTTTTTAAATGTGTCTACTTGTACTGATAAATTTTTAGGTAATTATCAGGCTTTTCAGTCAAAACCCAGTATTGCAATATATATGACAAAAACTGGCAACACTATGAAGGGAACAGGTATATCCCTTTCAGTAATGTTAGTAGTTTTTGATTCAGTGGAATCAAAGTATTTTAGTAGAGTTTTATGTTCCACACCTGAGGCTAAGTCAAACCTGCCAATACTTCCATAACATTAAAAATAATTTAAGTACCTGCAATCGTAGACGGATCTTCTTTTCTTCATCCAACTCAGACAGCAACTGTTTAATCTCTTTTCTGTTAAAAGAATGCAAAAAAATCTTGGAATGGGAACGATTAAATTAGTAAAATACAAAAGATCACCTCTTGGAGACATATTTTCCCTGCTTTTCTAGTTGCCTTTTTGCCTCTGAACAGCTAATTACAGTCAGTATACTCGTGTATACTACATGCTACACCACAGAGAAGTAAGACTCTGTAAAAGGACATTACCCTCCCCACCCCATATGGCTAATGAATAATACATTTCCTCCCAACAGCCCCGCATCCACAGGCTTTGCTCTGGCCTGGCTGTATCAACACTGTATCAGCACCCAGTTGCCTTTTTTCCACATAAAATGTAGATGGATCAGCTGTTGTTGGGTTACAGAAACAGGCTGTACACAAATCTTGCCCATGCTGCCACATACCTAAGCCACTTAAAAGCCGTTTACGCCAGCAATACAATGTAAACTTCAATTTCATTTATAAGGCTTAATGATCCCAAATATGGATTTGCTGTGATCCTTCTTTGTTGGGAAGGGGAACATAGCTATAAGGAGCAGACACCTTCTCATGTTCCCACTGGGTGATCTCACCTTAAGAGAGAAACCAGTAGGTGGAAGCAGCCCTTGCACGAAGGGCCAGGGAGACCAGAGGAGCTGGGGTCAGCCAAAGGGGTGAAGCTGTAGGCTCGCTGGCTAAATCCAGCCTGAACCATGCCCTCCCACATCTCCTCCCAAACTACCCCACACCTCTGTTCTAACACAGTCTCTGCACTCTGCTTTCCCTTTTCTTTTTTCTGCTTGGGCTACACACAACTGACAATGTAAGTGAATGTTTAACTTCCAAAATGTTAAATATTCTCAGGAATAGCGAAAGCTAGGCACCAGCCCCAGTATCTCCTAAGAAATGAGCAGCGTAAAAAACAAGATGCTGAACACTAAAATAGTAAGATACAGGGTCATAAACACAAAGATCTTCAAGTGTCCTATCACAATTCAGTTACTACTTCTGTAATAAGAGCTTCCTGGGAAAATGTGCTAACAGTCAAACAACAAATTGATTCAATAATTTTAGGAACTTGTAGGAATTTGTACAACAACTAGAACAAATACTATTTGATGCTTATTAAGATCAATGCACATGAGTTCCCAAATAGTTATTGGCAAATTAAACAACAAAAGAACCTTATTCACTGCTTATAGCTTGTAGCTTAACTTCTTCAACACCCGATAAATATCTGCTTATGCCATAACACAGGAAAAAAAGTTGTTACAGGTTAATAGTGTCCGTCTTTTTTCCTGAGCTTCTCACCCCTGAACGTGTTCTGTCAGGAATAGAAATACGAAGGCAAACTGTGCAGAATAACATACATGAAGGCAAGCTCAGGAAGAAACTGCCACCACCATGCATGAATGGATGCATCCCACCTACAGCTGTGATTTGCAGGACTTACTTTTGCTGGTCTTTCATGGTTTCAATGATGGTTTTTAGCTCCTTAATTTGTGTTCTCAGCTCCTCCAGGGCAGTCTGACCTTGGCTCAAGTGCTCAGTCTTTGGCTTTCCTTCAGTACCGAACAGGGATGGGGAATTTGACCTGTGACCTGTTGTTCCCATAGCAATTGAGTGAAATCCAGGTGACGGTGAAGGGGATAGAGATGGTTGTACATTACTGCCACTAGCCAAACCTCCTGGTTTTGGAGGCAAGGATGTTTTATTATCAGACACCTGCAACAAAAAGAATAGCATTAATGTCTGGAGGAAGCTTTATGAAAAGCAGACCTCTAACAAATATTAAGTATTTTGCTGCTCTTCAGTAATGTTGAAAGTCCATAGTCAAACACGGACAGCTTTGGCCAAATCAAGGTAAATACAGCATATAGTTGTTATCTTTGTACATGTACATGAGAGAGGCTCTAGTTGGGACGCAGAAGTTCAGGCAGCTTCAGTAAAACTTTCCACAGTGGCTACAACCAGTCAGCAACAAGTGTTTCCAAGATCTCAGACCTAGCAGTGAAATGAATCAGGGAAAGACACTCAGTGCTTCTGTCAGAAGTCTGTGAGAACATACCTACATACATGGACATCTCCTGCAGAGCACAAAACTGCACAGCCAAGAATCTAAGTTGTATTTTTTTGCATTTGATTAAATTTATAATCATCAACTAACCATTGAAGGAATCTTCAACACCCAATGTTTTTTAAAAATTAAAAAATGTGTTACATGTTTCCCTTAGCATTACGAAAACAGCAAAATATTCCTTGTTTGTTGATATGATATAAAAACAAAACTCCATGACTTGAAAACAATAATACATTAATAAGAAATGAATGTACTCCATAACTACTCCAGGAACTTAAGAGAAAAACACAGCATTAAGCTTGTTACCCTGGAACCATGGGGCTAGCTCAGAGGGATCCCATGTTTCCTGAACTGCAATCCAGTGCTCTACTTATTAGACAAAGTATAGAAAAACTGAAGTCCACCTACCATACGTGACCAGCTACTTCACTGCATAACACAGAACAGCGTACAAGTACAGTTATCACAATGGCAACTAGAGTGAGTCTTAATTATTTACCATATTGTTATTTGGCAGTGCTAATTGTGTGCATTGTATGACAGCTACCAGGAGTACCTGAAAATCTGATTTGGCCAAGAGTAAGAAAAAGTACTAGGCGACCCTCCAACTCTGGCTTTGGAAAAGAGATGCTGAAGTTGAATGGCAAATAGGGTAAGATATTGAGAAAAAATGGTATGGAAACAAAAAGAGACATTGTAAGTGAGGACTTGGGGGCTGGGGCGGTGGCATTAGCTGGACAAAGTAACTGAGAGAAAAGTTAGTCAGATGAAAATTAGGCGAAAGTGTGATGGGGAGGGAAGAGCAGGATCCACTGAGTTCTGCGGAGAACAGTCTTCCCCGCCAAATGAGCGTGACTGAGCACAGAACCTGTCTTGGCCAAGCATTGCATAAAAAAAGTGTTCTGCTGAAAAAACAGTGTGACCAAAGAAATAAAAATGGCATTATAATCACAAGAAAGCTGAATCACTCCAGTGGCTTGAATGCTTGACTTGATGACCTTAACAAAATTCTTTTAAGATTTTTTATATATATATATATCTCTTGTGTGCATGTGTGAGTAATGTGTACCTATAAATGGCTCTTTCATGGATAGTAATCCTTATATCAGTTGATATCTTTCCTTTGTCTTTCCTTTGGACCAACAAGAGACGTCAGGCTGAGTCCAAACCTGGAGCAAGTGAACAAGGCGCAGCTGGAGTCATCCACACTGAATACCTTATTCCAGCGCTTAACTGGCTATCAACATTAAAGTCTCAAGCAGCTACTTTCTGGGAGCAGTCATCTAGTTCCACAAGAACACCTACATCCTTGGTGTACCCGCATATAATTTACAAATGTTGGCCCAAGAGCATTCCTTAATGCAAGTGTTCCCAGAAGAGGGAGCTATATAGCAAAACATTATAACTTGATCACAAAAGTGTGTGACTTCACCTTTCAAATGCTTTTATTATACTATTAGAATGTAATATATGTATTATTAAATGTATCCTCTGTACTAAAAAATAGCTCCAACCTCTAAAGCCTGATCTACATACTCCTTCTGTAATATTCTATTATCCTATAGTTTTTTCTACCGATTTACAATAAGAATGGCACAAGCTTATAAAATGAATACAATTATACCAGTATAAAAAGTGATTATACTTGCAAATTTAAATTCACATACTACTGGAGTGGGCGAAAGAGTTGTATTTTCTCTGCTGACAGACTCTTCTAACATAAACTTAATTTACAGCTGCAAGAAAGGGCCTTTGTTTCTAAAATTTATTTCCCTTCTGTGAAATGTATTTACGCTAGGAAGGATTTTTTCACAGTCTGGTTAGACTTGCATTTCAAACACAGAGTGACCTTTAGTAAGCCTTACTGTTTTAAGCTTCTTTAAAGGACCAGTTATCAGGTGTTGAATTAAATTTTAAAAATAAATATTTGAATACTGTTTTAAAAAATGAAGATGCGTGAGATGACGTTAAGCAGTGATATTCCAAATAACTTACTTGTGATATTGTAACAGTTCTTGATTTCCTTGACACTTCAATAGTTTTGTGTGTAATGGAAACATGCTCTTCCTTCTCTTCTTCAGGACTTGGTGAGTCAAAGAAGTCGGGGCTTGAAAGGGATGACTATGTAGACAAACACACACACCCCAAGAGAGGAAAAAAAAAAGCAGGTATTTTCATTGTACAATATTTTAGCAAAGGAAGAAGAAAAGCATTTATGTGATGACTTTTTTATTTTAGTTATAATTTTCAAAGTAACAATACTTAAAATCAGAGCTCTTCCTCACCACCATTCCCTCCCCCCCCTTTTTTTTACATCTTGTTTTCAAGGCTATAATGCTTTCAAAGCATTTCTGAAATTAGATATACTTAAGAGCTGAATTAAACACTAACTGACATCTTTGCATTACATGATGTCATAAGATGAAAGCACCTTCCTGTTCGCAAGAAGAGCTGTAACTTTCTTGGCTAGGACGCTGAGCACTGTGCTGTGGGGGTGTCAGCCCTAGCACCTGGGCAGCTCTGCCACAGCTTTGCTCAGTGCAGGTCTCGCTTTGCTGCTCTTCACAGGACCCATGCACCCATGCTGCTGCCTGTGCACCCTGCTGGCACTGCAGGGCTGCCTCGTGCATGGCCTCTTTGTAAAGGTACAAACAGGGAAGGTTCTTTCCAACCCTGCTCCTGTCCCCACAGATCTGACAGGGGAAGAAATACCTTGAACTTGCCTTTTAGGTTTCCATATTTATGTACATGGTCAATTTTGAAAGCTCTTTTTTTTTTTTTGTATTTTATTAGTGTCACAATAATCCTTTTATTTTCCCTCCACTTTGTTTTTCTTCAGCAACACAAACGCGTGTAACCATCAGTAGTTGCTCTCATTCTGATATTCCAGAATGAAAAAGCACAGAAATAAACTAACCTGAAACCCCAAAGAAAAGGACACTGAAAAACTAAGCAGTGGTTTCCAAAGGATGGTTTATGAGACCAACTTGTCTAAAGACAAATGTTAGAGAGTGAAATTTAAATCGCCCTTATATTTACAGTTGTGAACTTAATAAGAAGAGGCATATGGCAGCTTAAGGAGAGCTGTTGAAGGCTGAAAGTGTCTGTCCTCAAAATCTGATAAATGTCCTAGAGAAACCAAGGGAAATGCTTCTTTTGGGAAACACTTTCAAAATCCTTCATACTTTGCACAAACTAGTTTATTCCAAAGATTTTTATAAAGGATTTTTCTGGTCTCAGTCATAGTTGGCAAGGAATACTTGGCAGCACCCAAATAAGGGGGTACTAATCTTGTAAGGGAGGGAATATTTTAAACATCAGTTTTCAAAACACTGGCAGCCTTTTGACACTAATTTTCCTGAGCTGCATCCCTCTGCCTCACTGTACGTGTGAAGGAATGGCTGTGTAAGCGTAGTAAAAACACCAGGGAGCACAAATAGGAGGAGGGAAAAAATCAGAAAAAAGAAATTGAAAAGAAAAGGAAAATTGACTTACAGATGTGAGAGACTGGGAGGGTGGTCGCCTGCCAGTAGCTTTTGGTCTGGTTGTAGTTGGATGATTAAGCTTCTCAGCAATTGGTATTACAGAGTCAAAACCTTCCAAGTCTTAAAAATAAAAGAAAATTGATTTGGTTTTCTTGAAATTGTCCTCCAAGGGAAAGAAGCAACATTTTTTCAAATTTCAAAGAAATGAAATCCCATTTTCCCCATTGTCTCACAGGGCTCTGCACATGTTTAGGCACCATGACAGCCCTAAAAATACCTGGAAGTCAAAGGCAGCTGTAATCTAGTCACCCTTGCCAAGCACAATTACACTTCCATCTCAAACACAATAAACCAGAGGGAGAACATGTAGAGGAGACTTTGATTTTGTTTCTGGCATAATGAAAGCTAAATGGCAGCATGGGTCCTATGGCATGGAACAAACAGTTTCAAAATTTCCATCTTGCTATTAAAGGATTTAGCATTTTTTGCTCCTGAATAATTGGAGATATAAGACAGTGCAAGTGTTTTTTCAAGACCTGTACTGCCAGCGCTGCACCTGCAGCAATTGCTTAGGGGAGCACAGAGCCAGAATGATCAAGCTGGAAATGATCTGCAGGTTCCCGGACACCTGAAGCTGGAGGCAGCATAGCTTTCAGTAGCTACAGGTGAGAGGAATATCTCCAGCAGTTCAGAGGTTATGGTAAGGAAAAACTCCGACAGGCACCTGAAGCCATACAGAGCCCAGGAAAAACAGATCTGCTTGACTGCAATCTCAACTGTCTTCACGGTTAGTGAAATGCACTGGGGAAGTGTTTACTGAATCCTGCCACGTGCTAGCATGTTTACGTGAAAGAACGATGTGAAGGCTGAAGGAATACTGCAGCTCGTGATTACATGCCTGAATCAAATGGCTTAACACCATTCATCTATTTTTATGGGTTATATCAGTTTCACTCACCTCCATTTCAAAATGCCCTAATGCATATGTTAAGCACAAATGAGTCAGAAAACATACAAGAGGTACTTTAGACAAGATAAATCAAAATTCTGTAAAATGACTTTCAGACATGAATCAAATACTGGACTGATTTTCATTATTCAGAGACTATTTTTCATTGCACACATGTAGGAAGGAATAGCTTTTAAGTTAATGGTTACCTACACTGGGCACTTAATTTTCAGGACTGTTACAGAACAATGAATCTCTGAAGATCCAGCTTTGTTGCCATATTACACCCATCGTACAAAATGACACAATGGAAAAACAGATTAATTAATGGGCCTGTGCAATAAACACTGAAGGACGCTTAAACTGATTCCAAGTACTCAAGATTTGTCAGCTAGGAAGTAAATGGGATCAGACATTCCATATTCAGCAATATTCTTCCATCTCTGGGAGATTAAAAAAAAGAAGAAAAACAGCAGGAGACCTCTTTCAATAGCCCTGAAATAGGCTGAGGTTATTCACCTCCAAATACTACTCTATTTTTGGAGCAACTCTTCCTATATATAATCAGTGACCCCGCTGTCCTCTAGCAGGTATTTCTCTCATTGCTTTTTTATTGACTGCTGCAACCTACATCCAAAGGTAGGTCACCCAGTCTGTCAATGGGAATTTGGCAACCTGATGCCGCAACTGTACCCAACATATCAGGTGAGGCTACAGTACTTTTCAAGTAAAAATGAGCTAACATTAGCAGGCTGCCCAAAACCTATCTGGAGTCCTACAGAACTTCAGGGTTTTAGGAGAGGAGAAAAGGAAGTGAAACTTTATTTTCTGGGGGCGGGGAAATGCAAATGTAAGAGCTGGTTTCCAGTAATACCCAGTTTGAAGCTGACGCATGAGATAATTAAATGACTTGCTTAAGACCACACAGCAAATCAGTGATGTATTCTAATACATTGTCTTCGTTTTCACCACTGTGTTCCTTTGTTAATTTGCACAGCAAGAATGTATTGCCATCAAAAATATACACCCGTCTATAAACGTGAAGCTCACATACATGAGTACAAATGGAGGCTGAAGCAACCCTTCCATTTGTCCCAACCACTCTTTCCCACTTAACTGTTTTTACTATTTTTTTTCCTGAGCTAGTTTTAATCCAACTCATTTTCCAACAGCATGTCCCCAGCCGGACAAATAGCTATGCTAAAGGGAAGATCAGTGTCAGCACCAGAGGACTGACACAAGCTGCTAGAACTGAGAGGAAGAGCAGACTACTGCTTTGAGGGGCACCAAATTGGCTGAAGTTATCCTGCAGCCTAGGAAGGCTTCTGTGCATGACTTCTCTCTCTCCGTGTTGCCACTTCCACGGCAAGCGCCCCTGTCCCTTCCTTTGTTCTTACAAAAGATAAGTATCTACACTAATATGGAAAACAATCAAGGAAAAACACAGTGAAGGCATTAATCCAATGTGTTTTGTTGGCTTAAATAAACTAATAATTACTTAGAGTTCTATGTTTTATCAGAATAATCAAATAGTTATGTTTAAATTGTAAAATGTATCAATAAACAGTGTGACTTTGTATCCTTGAGATCCATGAGCACTTGAAGGTAAAATCTGCTCCGTGCATTTTATGAACACCATGAGAGATGAACATTTCTGTGCCAAGCTTGTATTATCAAGATATACTGGGAATCCTCTCTTTTTTTCCACTTCTGAATGCATTTCTGACATAAAATTTCTGACATAAAAATAAAGTAAAACAGCCCATACCTGCACTGAATTTAAAAAAAAAGAGCAGAGCATTCCAACACCCGTTGGAATGGCTCCACGGGTAAAATCTCTGCCAAACTAGTGAAATCACAGACATTCAGCTGACACTATAAATGAAATTCTATTTAAATGTAAAGGACAACACTTGGTACAATTCTAAAATAGTAAATCCATTTCTAGTATTTCCGTATGCCCTTTATCCCCACCCTGTTTGTTCTCCTTATTTAGATGTGGTTGTTGCTCCCAAATCTGCTCTGCATCTAAGGTTATCACCACATTCCATCGTCATCACCTATGAAGTATTCATTCAGGAAAATTCTCATACAGTAAAGAAACTAAGGAACACAGCCACTCAGGAGACCTCTGCCTTGCTGTCATCTGTACTGTAGATTCAGTAATGAATTAACTTATACTGGTTATTTGATTATTTTTTGCTAATGGAAAGCAAGGTTATATGGGTGTGACTTATATTCATTGAGATCATTAAATGCAGAGATTTTATTTTAGTTAGCTATCAGAAATTGGGAGCTTAAATTTGCTTAATAAGCAAAATGTAAAACCTTCCTGAACTGGACCAAATGGGATGTCATTAAAAATGAAGTCCAGTCTACTGTATTCACAGCATCATCATCCAACTGATGTGAACTCTGCACTGATCCAGCTTTCTCTATGTCTGTTAGTAATAAAGAGTAAGGAAGGTTCTGTTGAACACACAGAACATTGAGGGCATCCTTCAATTAACAGTGGCACTCCCTAATTAAAAAAAGAGTTGATACTTGTTCTACAAATAAACAGATGCATTCATCATTATTAGTCTTGCTGACGAAGCTGGTAATTCATGAAGTAATTCATGAAGTAATTCATGACACGGGGAAAAAGACATCAGAGTAATTTAATACACTAGTATAGAGCACATGATAAAATGTCTGGCTTACTGAGCAAACATATTTAATAAATATGAAAAATGTTAGCTGTGCAAGAATTATTCCCTGGAATCCTTCCAAGCCAGCTAAGAGGAGGATATTTTTCCCCATTGCTGTGTTCACTGGGAGACACGGTTATTTATTTAAAGCATGATGATGGTGTTTTAAAAAAAATGCTGAGATCCAGGAAAACAATTATTTAAGGAAAAAACTCTCAGCTCATTAGACTTGCACCTTCCTGTAAAACAACCTTCAATCCCTCAAAAAAGAAAACCCAAGAAGGAAAAAGTTAAATGGCTATGCTTCCTTCTTTCCCCCCTTTCCCCCTTGCATTTACTATTCTGGCATAAAATGTGTCTTGGCCTCAACTTTATCTTATGGTTAGGTTTTTTGGTCTTTGGGCAAAGTGATTTATACATAATGAAGACAGAAAGCTCCTTGAATTAGCAGCGAGATTTCACCTTGAGAAAACAGAAATGGAAAGTGATGGATAATAGCAGTATCAACACATTCAGAATGGTAACGGTGAGGTTTCATAGAACAGAAATAGAGCAGGGCTGGAAGAAATGAGGCAAAGGTGGTGTTCAGTTAATTTGAAGAAGATAATGCCATAAAAGCCACAGAGGTAGATTTCATTTCATAATCATCTTCAATACATTTAGAAGATTGACAATATGCTTGTGAAATGGTATGTATACTGTCTTCAAATACAATAGTCCTGAAAGTTACCAAATGAGACTGAGACACTACAGACAAAATCGTCTGCATTAATGTCCATTCAATACTTAGTACTACGTAAAAAACAACGCAAACAAAAATCCAAGTATTACTGGCAGTTTTCAGAAGACCACGATTATTTTACTACTCCAAGCACCCAGATTCTGCTACTCTCTCCACGCTGAACAGCATTGTACCCTCCAAGGAATGCAGCCATGCTCCCAGCCAGGGTCAGGGCAGCAGAATCTCACCCATAATGAACTGCAGACTCCTTTTTAAGATTTGGGTAATGCACTTTCAGCAGAAGGGCTCCCTGGCTGCAGGGCTACTGTGTTCAGGAGTGTAACAGCGATGTGTTGGGGAGGCCTGCCTGCATGGTTCTTTGCTCTGGAGGGAAACAGCTCAGCCCATCTGGCTTCCCAGGACAGCCACCTTTCTTAAAGTGTACAATTACCTTTTCCCATTTCAACCCTGACTTTTATCGCTTTAATAGCTGAACGTAGAAAGCTGCCATAATGAGCTTTGCTAACCACTTGCCAGTGCCCTCATAAGGATTTTATTTTTAACGATTCAGAAGATGCCAGGAATGAACTGAAAGGTCAAGAAAACTGAGCTAGAAGAAAAGGATAGGCTGTTTTCAGGCACCTCAACTTGACACACATGGAGAATGATTAAAATTTCTGGATTACTGCCTTTTTCTGGACCCTCCAGGGCAAGAGACCCAATTAATTTATGTAATGGACCATTAACATATCCCTGATTACAATATTTACAATTCACAACTATGATTATGGGTGATTTTGATTCACTGACATAAATATTACAACTAAACCCAGTTGGGTAATTCTGCTCCTTTGCTTCACTCTATTAAAACGAACATGAACAGCAGCATAAAAAGAAATAACTGGTTGAGGCAGATTTTGGTCTTCATTATATGAGTCACATTTTGTCCTCCAACCCTTATTTTCTTTTTTCCAACTTTTACTCTGTGCCTTCAGGCAAAATAATTATAATGCCTCACAGTATAACAGCCTGTGATTTAAAGACAAAGCCACTCCGTTCTACAACCTTTTACTGGAAAGATTCGTTGTCTTTTTCCCTAGCGTGGGCCAAATCTTATTAGATCGCTTTTTCTTCCAGTGAGAGGCACAGTGATCACCTCTTCTAACAAATATGGGCATGTAACAGCTCTAGAACAACTGCAAATAGAGCTCAAGGAAACATGATATACTGAAGATTTTTTTGTTTGTTTGTTTGTTAGATATTTTCAAGCAGGGTATTTTTAACTGCCCTTCTAGGCAAGTTAGCACCCGGCTTGGGGGAAGGGACAGAAAAAGAGTATGGTTAATAACATGGGTTTGGCCAGTACTCCATGATCTACCAAAAAATGCTCTGAAGAATGAAGTCTGAGGAAACACTGAAAAATGGACTCACGTTAACCAGCTTTCAGAAAATCTCCTAAGAACATTCATACCAACATTATATGTTTCAGCAGGAATCAGTGAAGGCATATGTGCATTACATTAGCACTGATGAAGATTATTAAATGCTTTCATAAATACTATGCAAAATGTGTAAAGAGCCAGGAAAAATATTGGAAAGATGTGTCTGCTTGGCTCTGTGTGGGAAGCGCCTGTGCAGCTCAGTCTGTTTGCAAAGCACAGAAACTGCTTCTTGTGTGGATTAACTGAGCTTTTCCACAATAGATATATATTTTTATTTCTTTGTGGCTTATTCTTTAAATCACTTAGCTTAAATCCGTAAGATTTTAAGTGTTAGATGATTTCAAAGCAAGCCTGTTTTGGATAGACAGGACTTGTTTCAGGATTGCAGGGTTCCAAAGTGTGTGTGTGTGTATATAGTTAAAAGACTTAGTATTAATTCTGACTTGCAGAAATAACTCAGTACCAATAATTAATTGGAATAATTCAGTAATTTTCCTGAAGCATTAGTTTTCAATCCAGCAAGCTATCATATGCGCTAGATGTTTCTGTTGTTGCACTGGCCCTCAGATATAACAATTCTTTGTGAAATTAAAAAGAAATACTCAACCTAAAAAAAAAGTCAAGTTATGCAATAAGGCATGAATTCAGGCTGTTGAAATCAATGTAATTCAACAGAAGGACTACCTACTCTTCTGTTGGGAGAACAGGGCTTACTTCCAGTCTAGTTTCTGCTGCTTTGGAAGCATTTTAAACTAGGCTCAAAAAGCCACTGTCAATCCAGGAACAGTTGTTGGTACACAAGACTTTACAACAGATATAACTACTGTGATTTAACCACAGCAATACAGGAGACCAAGCCTTGGTTGACATGACTGTACACATTCCACTGAGAGCCAACAAGTGCTCCTCAGATTTCTATGTTTTGTTTTGTTGTTTCTTTTTTCCTCTTTCAGGCTAGAGAACCATCCTAGCATATTGCTAAATATTTTTGGTTTGTAACATGTACGGACATGACAATGAGATACATGCATTAAACTTTGTGATTACACCATCTGTCTGTAAGAACAGGTTAACGAAACCACAGCATTGACAAACAGTGTGTGCAAACTATATGTGTCACTTATATCACTAAAATGTCTTTATGGTAAAATAAAATAAACTATAATGATCTCTTGTTTCAATGTTATGGTGCAAAATTTTCTGTCAGAGTACGCTCAATTTGAAGTTTTAATTAAAAAAAAAATCTGTAATAGCCATGTACCCATTAGGTGTTATACAAGATACATCTTTTTGTATTCGTTACATATTGTCAACTAAAGCAAAGACAGGACAGAAAAGAAATGGTAAAAATAAGCCTTACCCTCATGAAATGAAGAAGAGATACCCATGGCAAAGAGATGTAAATAGGAAAGGCTGGATGAAAGATGTGTGGAAAGGAAAGTAAAGGCATCACTGAAAATGCGGAAAAAGAAAACAAAAGAAGTGAGGAGAAATGGGGAATGGTTCCTTTTAAATAATATATTCTGAGGGCTAGCTTTCCAATGGTTTTTGTAAGGATTGTGGAAAGAAGCAAAGGCATGAACAACAGTGGTAATAGCTGCCATTATATCTACAATCAGCAGTGATGTTGCTGAACAGGACTTGCAGTTCTCAGTACAGATTGCAAAATTGTAATCAGTGCTGTATTATCATCACAAAATTTAAATGTCAAGTCACAACTCTGCCGAACACGCTAGAGAAATCAAGCCATGCACTAACATTGACATAAAAATAACATTTTATATATGCAACTGACAGAATGTTATGCACAGTACTACACATCATGTCAGCCTTGCTCAAGCATTTGTGGCTTTCCTGATCAATAAAGTTGGGTAAGAATGTTTTTAAGGGTGGTGTTTTCTGATTAGACAACACTGTTCCACTGATGGAATATTACTTAGAGCATAAATAGAAAAATGCCTTTTCTGAAAAAAACCCCAATGTTTAACACATTGATGTAGTAGAATAGGGGACCCAGAGAGAATACAAGTTTTGAACCTGCGTTCTCCAATTCTCCTCTGCGTACTGCTTCTCAATTGTTGATGGAATTACTGATTTTGTTGCTGCTGATCACTTGTTTGGTTTTTGGGAGGGGGCTTATGGAAGGATCCCATATCTTCTCCTCCCTCACTGTAAAGATTTGGGTCTCATCATGACAAAAAAAAGGAATCAACTCAGAAATCCTTAAAAAGGTTTCATGGAATGGAAAACTGCTCTCCATCCAGGTTTAGTATGGTTTGCTTTTATAACCAAAACTGTCTCTCCAGTGTTTTTGTACATCTCCCTGATTTGAATGAAAGGACAAGACTTTTAGACTGGCTGTAGGACGTAAACACTGAGAACACGACAGTCATTGTCCAGCTTAACATCACTACTGCAAAAAAGCCAGGAGTGTGCTGTAGTATTCATTTAGTATTCATGTAGTATTCAGCCCATGATTTACCATCAGTACTTAGCATAAGCATGAAAAAGGGTGAGGCAACTTGCAGTTGACTGCTGCTTTTTCCTCTGTCCTCCCTGAGAGGTCTAACTGCCTGAGAATTGTGTTGGGGCTAACGGAGGAATAGAGAAGCCCAGTAACCAGAATGGTCATACACCCAGCTGCTGCAAAAGCCATTTAACTTCCATTTCCTTCAAAGGTGACTGCTAATCCCCATCTTGTCACATAGCTTGACTCTAATTTGTGGTGTGAATTTGGATTACTGAAAAGACATCAAATTACTAGATTTAATCAGATCCATTTTGACTGGAAGGATGAACCCCGGAGAAGCTGAGGCTGTCCTCCCCACAGAGCACATGAGACTGGGGCAACACCAGTAACACATACCACAGTTAAATATTATCTGGACTCACACTGCCCGATCCATCAGCGTTTTGGAATACACTGGGACAACTCCACTCACTCATCCATCATTTTTACTAACAGCTCACGCAGTCACGAGATTTCTCCAACCGATTGTTCTCTTTGTAAATAAATAAAAAACCTAACACATTTATCGTAAATCTTTCCAATTGCACTGCCCCATAAACTGTCCTGAACTCCAAACTTCTCGCAGTAAGAGACATTAATCCACTGTGAGTAGTTTTGGCTTATTAAGTTTTAATTTATTGCTCTACCCTCTCTTTAAAGGCTATTTTTTTTTTAAACAATATTTTATACAAGCTATCAAAAGCTTCCTGAAAATTAAAATCAGTTATGATCTTTGGGTCCACTTTCATTCCAAAATCATAATTTATTTCTTTTAAAGAGCATCTAACAGGCTAGAAAGACATGATTTGCCCTTGTAAACGCCATTCTGGTTTGACCTCACCGAGTTATACTTATCTAAGTATTCATGCTACTTTATCCTTGTGCTCAATCGGTTCCACTTGTTAGTGATAACAGGACGTCATCAGCAAAATCCTTTGCAAAATGTTGTGTATGTGGTTTGGTTTATGGACTCTTATTGGCTCCTATTCTCCATTAAAAACAAACACCACAAAAAAACCCCACCTAAGTTCTGGAAACAAACAAAAATGACTACAAATCAAATTTCCTACCTAGCCTTTTATAGGTTGTGAAAAATCACCCAGAAATATACAAAACACTCTCAGCTTTTATACTGATAATGATTCCAAGGGAACTAGCACAAGGATTAAAAAAAGTTTACTTCCATCAGACCACTAAATGCTATTTACAGTCATAGCTTTCTCTTTCAAGTAAGCAAAAGCTTACATGCTTTGAAGCAAATTTGTAAACATGAGTAACAGACACTAAATGGTAGAATTTGACTGCATTTCAATCCCATTCCTTTATATTAATCTCTACAATAAAAATGTTGATGCAAGTTATCACAAGCTTCTAACGTTCTACGTTTATCCCCAGTGAAAATCTGGAAAAAACATACTACTTGCTTCTCCAGAAGAACGTTACTATCATAAACTATAGCAACAGCAGCAGGTTAAAAAAAAAGCAGACATATGGATGCTGAAAAGCTCATAAACCTATGTGAAATCAGTTTAGCATTTTATTGTTAAATTGCAATTAAAATCCATCTATAACTTAGAGCTCTGCTTTCAACTCTGAAGAAAAGGCAGGTTTGGCTGTTGAACGTATACTATTTTACAGAAATGTTATATTAATAAAGCAGCCTGGGCAGAAACCACCACATTGAAATAACATTTAATGCCACCAGCAAAAGGTAGTAATGCTTACACGTTCAGGGTACCCTGATTCTGCCTTTTACAAAAACAGGTCTCTCGTGGCACAGCTGCGACTGCGGAGAGCGACGGCAGCAGCTGTCGCCGGCGTATTTCTAAGTAGAGGTAGAAGATGGCTGTCGCGGCTTTTGCTTACAGCCCTGGGACAGGAGTCAGAGCACCTTGCTTTCCAAGTGCCACTTACTGCAGCACCCACCCCAGCAAACATCTCTCCTGCACTGCCAACTTAGAAGGAAGGAGGGTGAAGAGAAGAGAGAAAAATAACCTAGTGTGACTCCTTTCCAGGTGACTTCCCGATTAAACTGTTTGCGTTGCAGGAACAGAAATTATTACATTCACGAGAAATTTAGACTGCTTTTAATAGGTGTTTGCAGTAATATTTATTCAAATTGGCCTGAACTCAGTCTCTATTCTTTTGTATTGGAATGTGTAAAGATTACTAACTGCCCCAAAACCACAATATTTTGCAGCATTGAAAATGTGGCAGCACTAATATTACATCTGTCAAACTATTATGACTTATTATTGTTGGCCTTCTCACTTGTTTCAGACTTTTAAACAGAAATAACAAAAGCTGTCCTAGCCAAAATAGCTCACCATTCCATATTTCCTTTAAAAATTTTTTTACAACAGAAAAGCCCAACAAAACTTTTTTAAGTAAAGTAGAAATGATCCTTTAATCCCTCAATTAATGTTTAATATAAATGCACTCACATTCATTGCCAAACCCTCAATCTGCCTTTTGGATCATAAAGAAGTCACTAAAAAGCAGAAAAGCTGAACTTCTGAGGCAAACTATAAAAAGCACTACAACTTACCGATGTCATTGCTTCTTTCAGAGGAGTCTTTCTCTAGAGTGCTGGATACTGTACTGCCCACTAATTCCACTTTTGGACTATCACTCCTGCATTTGGATCAAGAGAAGAGATATTTTATTGGATTTTCTGTGTGGATTACAGGAAATTGATAGCTAACTTGCAATTAATAATGAGAGAGCGAAATATTCTTCCTTTGTAGCACCAGAGTAATAGCAATGTGTCAGAGAGAGCAATCTCCAGTAAGTAGACATGCTGTGTGGATTAACCTTATCTCATTTCTCCTTAACACCTGTCAAAAAAGCCTATTTTAGACACTGTGGTGTCCTGAATAATTCTTCAGATGTTCACAGCATCTCTTCATGAATGAAACCTAAGGGCAAAGGGACATTCTTCAACATCTTATTTATAATTTTTTCTAATTAATTGGCTTGCATAAACTATAGCGATGGACTAGCTAGAATACTGCAAAAAAGGGAGAGAATGCCAAGCTAGCATTGTGCATTTCAGTGGTTCCTAGTATTTACTCATAAATGCAGCTCTTCCACCAAAAGATCATCTTCATTTATTTCTGCATGTTACTTATGAGATTAGACTATGAATATTTTTTCCACAGGTCCAAAGAACCAAGATCACCTAGTCTGTCTGAAAATGCCTTTGGAATAGGCAAAACCAAATGAGATCAAACATAAGCAACATGATTATTCTTTTTTTGTAGAACTTGATATCCCACAACTACTTAAGTTTACTAAAATAAATTAATTTTAAAAGGGCCTGTGGTAGGTGAGTAACTCAGCGCTGCACAGGTCACATAGACAAATCCCTGTGACATTTACTGTGATAACAGCTGTTCAATTAATGCAATAACTTGTACTTATCATCATTATCAGGTCACCTAACAAATATCACAGTTTTCCACAATGACTATTCAGCATAGCACTGTAACAATTACGAGGTAAGATACCCAAATTGTGGGTAAAAATATAGATCTGTCCCTCAAACAACCCAGGCAGATGTGCATTTCTATGAACAGCAATAATTAGTCATTGCCAGTGAAATACATAGCGAGCTCCTGAATTTGATTCTTTCATTTGTCTCTGCTTTTGGTGCCATAAGCTGATGACAGATGGCTTGAACCTCAACTCATGGCAGCAGTTTATGAGCAAAACACAACGTGGCTGGAAACCCTATTTCAGACTTCAGGAAGGCGGTGATAAAGAGCCTGAAAATTTGTGTTAAAAGCCAGAGGAAATCACAGATTAAGAGAACATATATCCAGTTAAAAACTGTGGTAGGGTGACAAGTATTCTACGAACTAATAAAGACAGGCAAACAGTTTATGACCTGAAGAACAAACTAGTCCTAAAGAGCTATCAATGGCTGGTGCAGGCAGCCCGCACCAGGAAGGAAACAGAAGAAATTTAACACATTCCTAGAAAAATTTATTAATTGGAAAGATGATAAATAAGGGTATTGGCCAAGTGATTTACCTGTTCAATTAGTGTTCTTATCTTTTGGTCTTTAAATTTGGTGGTTTGTTGTTGTTGTTTTTTTAATTGCTTATATATTCGTAAATCTATAGGAAGAAACATAGCTTCTTGGCTGACAGGGCAAGGAGCATCTGACTGCATACTCTGTTTTGCACACATATATTTCCCAGCAAACTTAGAGCACCATTTGAGTTGGAAGCACTCTAGGAAATGTGTGAGTATGGTTTTGGAGGAGATTCTTAGGATGGTGCCATATAGGGCTGAAGTCACAACACTTACCATTTGACTACAGAAAATACCAAGGTATATGACATCAACCCCACAAAAAACCTCCAACTTTGTCATCAAAAGAATCAACAGGCTTATTATGCCAACCTACAGCCACACTGTTGTGAAAGGAGTGGAGCAATCCCTTCTTGGTGACAGCATCTCCCTCCCTCTGCTCATGCCCATGTAGATAGGCTGTCAGCTTGATCAGACAGATGATCAGCCTGAAAATAACCCACACTAATAGAAATCCCACTGCAAACTGATTAATTGCCATCTGGAGCAACTCCCTGACCCATATGGCTGAACGGCTGCACAAATGCTGGTGCTAACATAAGGGAGGCTGCAGGAATGGGCTGCCAGGAGAGGGAACCTGCCCCTGTTAGCAGCAGCATGGACACAGATTGGTTTAGACTGACTGTAAAAATTTACTTTCTGTAGGTCTTCATGGCTTGCCGACTCCAGGGAATTGACTCATCGGTAAATTGTACAATCACAGGTGTGTCTAAATAAGCTGTGAAGCCTTCGGAGCAAATTGACAGCTATGCTGTCCCACATGGTTTTTGTCTCTCCTATTGCCTTTGAAGCCCTAGCCTGCCTCCAAGGAAGGAGGTTCATATTTAAATGGAAAAACAATTGTCACCACAAAAATCAGTGAGATGCATAAGATGCAAGCCACTTATTCAAAACAGAAAAAAGCCCTCTTCTGCTAGCCAGCAGCCACGGAAATCTCATGGAACTCACTTTATAAATACAGCATTTTTCCCCCCAGGGATCATGTACTGGTTTTGGCTGGGATAGAGTTAATTTTCTTTTTAGCAGCTCGCATGGTGCTGTGTTTTCGATTTGTGACCAAAACAGTGTTAGTAACACCCAGGTATTTTAGCTATTGCTGAGCAGTGCTTACACAGAGCCAAGGCCTTTCCTGCTCCTCACCCCACCCCACCAGCGAGTGGGCTGGGGGTGCACAAGGAGCTGGGAGGGGACACAGCCGGGACAGCTGACCCCAACTGACCAAAGGGATATCCCACACCATATGGCGTCATGTCAGTGAGCGGCTGGGTGGGGCTGAGCTGCCCAATGGAGTTAAACCATGACAGGTCAGTGAAAATTCTGCTGGTTCAATTTTTATGCTAATTACCATAGGTTTTTCAGATTCTGGAAATGGATACTAGCAGGCCTTAAAAATACTTACTATGTTATTAAACTGAACTGATTTAAAACAAAACACCTTTATTCAAGTGACTGCTTCCACTTGAAGTTTCACATTTAGTAATTATTCAAGTAATTCAAAGTCTATTCCATGGATTATTTCATGATGTGAATGTTCTGCCCTCTTCCTATAAGACACCCTTACAAGTTAGAGCCTACCAGGCAGAACAGCTATATGAGAGAAATACATTAATTCGAATTAGCTGATAAAGTAATTCATAAGGAAACTGCTAGCACTGTGATCATCAACATGCATCACAATCACCTTATAAAAATCACCTTTCCATCCAAGCTTTAATCTAACTACTGTTACAAGTAAAAATCTTTCAAAAATCATGCTACTAGATAAAAAGAAAGAAGCATTTTTTTCTGTGCTAGACATAGCAGAGTTTGGACAATTAAGAACATAACAGGGTTACTGTTTAGATCTGCTTTTTCACTTTGTTAACATGAAAACTGATATATCTTTGAAAATGCATGGTTTATTCATACAAATTTGTACTTAGACAAAAGGAGAACACAAAAGCAATAAAACCCCCCTCCACAACTCTCAATGTTTAAAATGTTTGTAATAGGTTTAAAATATTCCATAGAACAAAAGAATAGCTACTCTGTTGCATGCCTAGCCAGTGATCTGAACACTAGGTATGTATTGGTCTTGCCAAGAAGGCATCACTTAGCTAAATCTAAAGGTCGTAGCAAATACTTGCTTTTCCAAGCATGCCCAAGTGACCAACAGGTGTGGACTATATTTTGGAACAACTGGGCAAGCGTGTTCAAAGCCAAGGAGTCCAAAAGAGGCTGTGGCTGTAGCACCTGGACAGAAGGGTAAGTTCTCAGAGACGCACAGTGAAGGCACTTCAGTAAGATGAAACTGGCAGCACAAGGCAGGCACCGTTTTTAATTTTGTGTCTCAGATTGCACATTGAGAGCATTTGTTTAATGAATCATATGTGGAGGAATGAGGGGAATCAATGCCTAGGTTTTTACCTATTTCTATCCACTACGCATAAAGGAAGTCTACATGGACAACCCAGATGCTGGCGACTAATGCAGCCATCTAGACTTGATTAGGACTACAGGTGAGGCCTTTAATTTCTGCACCTCTGCTCTTCCAAGCTCTAGCAGAGATTAAATGGAGTTGTGTTGGCAAGTCCAATTTCTCAGTGCTCCTCAAAGGCTGTAACCAGCTCTGATAAAAAGCATCATGTAACTATAAAATAGCAACCAACGTTAGAGCATAAATACTTGACAGCAGATCTAAAATGATCAAAGAAACCAGACTGAAACCAAGCTGACAGTGTTTGAGATGTGCATTGTCTAATGCTGTTCCTCAGTACAATCCAAGCTTTTGAACTGACTTAGTGCTCCAGCTAAGATGGAATAATTTGAGGTAAACTAAGAAAGTTGACATCAGCACAACATAGCGATGCAGATATTTCCCACATATTCTGCAGTGGAAACTATAACGTTTCAGTAGCAGTGTGTTCATCAGTAGAAATGAACTAATAATGAACAGTCTAAGACGTTTATTCTTGAGAAGATATTTATGATCCAGCTAGATGTCTAGAAGGCTTTTCTTTTTTTTCCTTTCTTTTTTCTTTAAATACAATTTACTGTGAAATAAGTTGTGACATTAACTGTAAAATCTAATGTCATGGTTTTAGCTGGGGTAGAGTTAATTTTCTTCACTGCAGCTGGCATAGTGCTGTGTTTTGGACTTAGTATGAAAACAATGTTGATAACACACCAATGTTTTAGTTGTTGCTGGGTAGTGCTTGTACTAGTCAAGGACTTTTCCAGCTTCCCATGCTCTGCCGGGTGCACAAGAAGCTGGGAGGGGAGTGGGCACAGCTAAGAGAGTGGATTCAAACTGGCCAAAGGGATATTCCACATCATGTAATGTCATGCCCAGTGTGTTAACTGGGAGGAGCTGGCCGGGGGAGGGCGGCAGCAATCGCGGCTTGGGGATCGGCAGCATCAGTCAGCAGGTGGTGAGCGGTTGTACTGTTTGTGTTTCTGGTTTTTTTTCCCTTTTTCCATTTTCCTTTTTATTATATTATCATTATTGATATTATTATAATAATAAATATTATCATTATTATTTTATTCTAATTATTAAACTGTTCTTATCTCAACCCACAAGTTTTCTGTTTTTTTTTTTTCTTTTGCTGTTCTGATTCTCTCCCCCATCTCACAGGGGTGGGAAGAGTAAGTGAGTGGCTGCGTGGTGTTTAGTTGCTGACTGGGGCTGAACCACATCATCTAAATTCTTTAAATATGTGATCTTCCACTAATCACAAAAGCACTGGACAGAGGAAAAGCAATACCTTGTATGAGTCACAGGCACAACTGGTCTTTCTGGTCGTCTCGGGGGCAAGGTACCAGGTCTATTCACAGAGTTTGCTTTGGGTGGCCGAGGTTTCTTCGGAGGTATAGCAGGAACTGAAGGCTTCTGCAAGTCTAACTGTTTTTGCTCTCTCTCTGATCTTTCTTTAAATCAATTATTTCCAGAAAAAAAGAACACGGATATTATTAAGTGGAATTCATTTGCAGTCACAAGTCTACAACTAAACAAGAAACCTTCAACTGAGATACACTTTATACAAAGAAAAAACTTATCTCCTTATCTGCTTTCCAATTCTGTCCTAAATAATTCTTTATTTGAAATAACATGTTTACCACAAATCAGTTGCTTGCCCTCCCTGCCTGTTCTGCCTGTAATTCCTGTAATGGCTGAAATGTGTGTGCAGCGCGTGAATGGGAATGCTATTTTTTATTTTAGTAACTTATTGATTTCTGAGTGTAAAAAATAAGAATGGCAAAAAATACACCATAGGAAACCTGATTCTTCATAAAGAAAGGACAGAACTCTCAAAGGGACCAAAGTTCCACTCTCTATCCTACTATGTCAACACCCCGCTTCCCTTGACAACACCGTCCATAATATGTCATCAACATGACACCTCTGTACACGTGTAAGAGGTATTGGGAATGTTACACGGTATTGCTTAATGGGTTCTAGGTTTCAGTCTGAGGGGATCATGGAAACACAATTCACATTAGATTTGGAATAGTCCAGTAAGTGACTGTTGTTGACAGGCAAATACCCTTTTTCAGTGCACTTTCAGTTGATGCAATCATCAGGTCCTCTGTAACACTGAAGCTTTTCCGGTGTATAGTGTAATTTTTACACACTTACTCCTATGACAATTTATACTGCATCAGCGTACAAGAATCTAAACTATGCATGAGGGATGGGATAGGCAGTGTACCACATAGACGAAAGAATGTTCCTGTGCCACCCCTGCTGCCACACCACGCTGAACAACGCCTGCCACTACCTGGTACTCCAGAAATGTAGGCATGACTCCTATGGCCTCATTTCAACATTTAAAAAAGTTACAGATATTTATACCCTGGGACGGTAGCATATTTTTTGATAGTTGCCTTTGTAAATCAAAAAAATGGAAAGCAAAGGGGTTTATTGCAAAGATAACCATGAGAAGTAGTGCATGTAGCCAAAAGTAATCATACGTAGACGAAAGTGCTAAAACACCTGTCAGATTGCTAAGACATATATCCAGAAACAGGTCTTGGTACGAAGTCTGAATGTTCTGGCACTAAATTTTAACTACGTATTATGTATTTAGTCATGTGCATATACGTGCCTTTTAAAAGACTGCAAGTTTGAATGCTTAGAAGTTAAGAAATCCCATAAACAAACTCGTCTGTACAATCTAATAGTCCACTTAAATGTATGAAACTTGACACCATCTTCAGCTGAAGAATCAATGTAACTATCTTCCCCACACTATTCAGAATGCACAATGAACCAATGAAACCATTACAGGTTTAATTTGCTTGTTGCTGCTCTGTGTAGTACTGTGCCCCACTTCTTGCAATGTTCAAACCTGGCTTTGGAGACGGAATTTTTTCATTTCTTTGCAGGCTTGCCTATGACTTTCATGACTGTGATAATGGGGTGATTCATAAGCATTAATGACTGTATCTCTTCACAAAACCCCTCTGTGATGCAGGAAACCTACCAAGCCTGCTTTTCACTAGGGAACCAAGGCACATAGAAGTTAAGAAAAAAGTACACACTAATCTGGGGAATCTTACTTGATCAGGGACGTGGGTTTTACTGAGGACAGAGCTTTAGATGGCATTTTATGTATTGAGAGCATATCTCCCCTTGACTTCAGTTGAGGCTGCAAGTACTTAACAGCTCTGGATTAGCACAACTGAATGCCCTAAATTTAGCCCAAAAGCAACAATGAGATCTTTCTCATAGATCTATCAGAGTAGGGGAAAAACATCCAAACAATACACTTCATGAAAACAGGGACTGGGTGATGAGGATGTGCATCGGTTCTATTTCCCCTGTCTCTCTACAGAGAGCAGGCAGGAAAGCACATTTCATACCTTTTTCTTCTGTTCGATTAGGAAGACATTCTGGTCTTTCAGGAGGTACCTTTTTGATTTCATGCTTTCGATCTGTGGTACCTGTCAAAGAAATGAAAATTTAGAATTCTGAACAAGCCAACAAACCAGCATATACAGCCACAGAAGATTTAATTTTGCAATTTCTTAGGCTTTTTACAGTCTCCAATTTGAAAATGTCTTGTTAAAATTGAACATAAATCTAATTTCAAGTATTTGCTTACATCATAATGACAAAAAAGCAATTGGATGTTTGTTTTCACAGTCAACTTCACAGTTTCTAAAGTGTGCACCTCAAAAGAATAGGCACTTTCAGACCATTCTGTGCCAAAAAAAAAAAAAAAAAAAAAAATCAGTAGCTACAGATTTTTAAATGTGGACAGATCCTTTACCACTGTAGACATACTTCACCTCTAGTACGAGCTGCTCACTTCCACCTATTAGACAGATGAGAATAGCAGTACTGACAGTATTCTGCATGACTAATTTAATTGACAGCTTTTGGCAGGGAGGTGTAAGCCTCTGCCTTCTTCTGCCTCCGTACTAGGGACCCTGACATACTGACTTGCTATAAGGAATATGGGACCTTGTGGCACCAACAATGGGAAGATTTTGCAAAAATTTCCTGGCACATGCAAGATGCAATCTTCTAGTCCCTGTGTTATAAGAAATGCTTTACTTGATATTGGCTTCGCTGCATTGGCTAACTACTAGGTGTTAACGCCATTTCAACGTAGCAGCGTTGAAAACAGCTTTAGGTAACACTATTAGTATTCCAATAAAAATTACAGTAGATGACATCCAAGAAAAGCAGGGGAGGCAGGACAGGGAACACAGGGCAATTTTTTTGCTTCAGTCTATTCTATTTTATGCAATTCTCAAGTACATTTACATTTTCTGATTGTGCTGTTGCAACTCTCTTCTGCAGCTGGTTCCTAGAAATCAGTACTCATCAGTGCAAATTGCTCATCAGTGGTGATCACCAGCCATTGTTTCTTTACATAACTGTGCTGTTGGACAGGCAATACTGTATCACTTACATGTCAATACGTAACACTGAATTGCCATTTTACAGTTGGAGTCGATGATCTTAAGGGTCCTTTTCAACCTAAATGATTCTATGATTCTATGAAAAACACTTCACTCCAGAGAGGAGAAACTATTGCTAGAAACCAATTAAAGCCTTTCTAAACATGAGTTATGCAAAGCACAAGTCATCCTACTGATACTTTTGCACATATTAGTGTGTTCAAGAAAAAAAGACACAAGTCTATATACCTAATTATAGTAAGATTAACAGTCATCTTTAACATGCAGAGGGACACTCTCAGGCCATGTCTAAAACAATGAGCCTACAAACACGAGCTCCTAGGCTCAGGTGTACTCCCTACGTGCGTTGTGAGCCCCAAAAGAATCAGTAACCAGGCAGGCACCATGATCCTGCCCTAGCTGCCAGGAGAAGGCGACCTGCAAGGAAGCTCTAGTGAACTCAGTACCAGCTCCCAGAGGGACTCAACAGAGTATTCCCACCCTCTAGTCTGATGCAGCAGAATTGCTTATCCCAGCTACCCAGCGAAATGCCTACTGCTTTTCAATGACTATGTAAGGGACTCGTGCTCCTAACTTCGGTTGTCCAGTTTTCACTTACTTTGTAAAGTAGCCCAGCACAGACAGCCCTGGCAGCCTCCTGCTGTGCAGAATTTGGAAATACAGCCAAAAATCCAGCTATGCTATAATACAAACCAGACAACTCCTTTACATATGTACCACTTCTGCTACAAATATCAATTCTAATTCTCTGCCCTGACTTTTTGCTCTGCATCAGAAGATACTCATATTTAATTATTTAGGCTGCAACTGACAGTTCTCAATTTATTCATCACACTATGACTGGTTAAATGTGCAGAAACATTACTGGAAATTTTTACCTACTATCAACAGTAAAGCCTGACATGAGGACATGGTAAAATGTAGTGTTATCTCAGTAAAGTGATAATTTAACAAAGCAGGATGGCAATAAACATAGGCTGATTTTCACCTCGAAACACATATCAGAAGAAACTCTCGTGCATAATCAGCCAGGACTTGTCAAAGACTAAGTATGAAAACAAAGAATAGCAATATGGCTTTGCCATAGACTTAGATGGCCTTAGTCAAATTGTCTTCAACCTTTATGCACCCATTTTTCCTTCTGAAAATGGGCACATTCTCCTGCTATGGTGATGCAGCTAATGTGTTGGATGCAAACAGGCACAAACATATTAAAAGTATTATTCTCTAATTATACGAGTATAAATTGAAAGAAACATAACATTTTATATAGCTTTTCCAAAACGTGTCAGGCTGTAGCATCAGTTGTCACTAAGGCAGCTTTAGTATGCAACCACCACTAGATGGCAAAGTTATACTGCTCTCTCTGGACACCGTTACTAATCTTAAAATCAAATCTATGTTTTTAGGAGTCTCAAGACAGAGTGAAGAACAAACCATGGCTGTCAATAAGCAAACCAAATATTTACAGTCATGATCCTGTAGTCAAAAAACTGCTTAACAAATTCAAACTAGTTAAATTATAGCCTACTGCTTCACAGTGAATTGTACACTGGTGTAACTTGTTCCTCTGTTAATATATCAAGACTCTAGGAGAGGAACATTTACTTTTTAAAGCACTGAAAGCTGGAACAGACCACAGTGACAAGAAAAATAATCTGGCTAGATTGGAGGTGTTCGTGTTTGTTTTTTAATGTGCGCCAACAGTGCGGGAAGTGGTAGTGCTGCTGCAGAATTTTAACAAACCAACTAGAGTTAAGGGATTAAAGAATTCCATCCATAGTTATGTTTCCACCACAACTGCAATACAAATAAAAACTCTGAGAGCATCCCATGCCTTGTGATCTGTGTTTTTACATGAATGGAACAGGAATTTGGTTTCTCAGGTCAAGTGTGTAGGTACTTTAACTGTTTCTAAGTTTCATGGAAAAAATAAATCATGCAGGCACTTTTGAAAATCTGTATTGAGAGTTCATTTTAAAACTACAGATAAAAGTGGTTTCAGCCTTCAGTATTTATACACAATTCAGTCTAATATATTCCAAAAACAGCTTTACTAGCACTCATCCATTTGGAAAACATAATCAGCCCCTTAATACATTTGTAACACCATTATCTACATAGCCAGATTCAGGATAACTCCTTTAAGTTTTATACTAATGGCTATAAAGTATTGAAAACCAAGAATCTAACTAAGGCACAGAACCTAGAGACAGACAGCTGGCTCCAGCATTCATGCAGATCTGTAAGATTCAGATCGCAACTCAGATGGGGCCACTGTATTACAGCCAAGTTCTCTGACACTATCTTATAGATATGCAAAGAAGCTCTTTACCTCTAGAATAAATAGGATCTGTAAGTGTAAAGTGAATGCAGTTTCCTCCTGCAGGTATTATTAGACTCCAAAATATTGGGTCTATACTGCAAAGACATGCTTACAATCAACTTCAGTCAAGGAATGGAACGGAAGAACTTCTGGAAACTGAAGTATCACGCTCGCTCCAAATTAACATGTTTAAGGGGCAAAATAAATTATTTTAAAATTGTGCAAATGATTGCCTGCAATACGTTTAAAAAGCACACCATGGTCTTTCAGGGTTATCATCTTTTTGCAATTTGATTCTGATTTATTAGTTGTTGTCTAGACAACTCCTGCTTATCAATTTTGATACAGAAGAACTCTACATAAATTTGAATATACTTAATTTAGACTGAGATGTGCTCACTGACATGTGCTGTACAAAATCAGCTGCACCTTACCTGATCCTTGTTTGATGACAGGGGCTGATGGAGGTGGTGGTTTCTTGGGTCTCTAAAATTTAATAACAGAAGAAAACAGATTGCTTCAAAAGGCCTGTAAATCTGATTCATACAAAGGTTGGAGTCAATCATACATTGCTTAACATTAATAATTACAAGACTTGAGACTACAAACCTGTCACATACTTCCCCTGAAATAACTTCATTAAAAAGAATTTGAAGGGAGAAAATAGCATTGACAAATAAAATGACATTCTTCTACTTTTGCAATGGAAATGTCCTGCTGGGGGAAAAAAAAGTCCAGTTTATGTGACTTAAGATTAGAGAAATACATGACCTTTGGTTCACTGAAGAAACTTATTTATTTAAAATTTAATCTTGTAAATATTCCAACCCATTTTGGAAAAAAAAAAAACAAACACAAAAACCAGCTCGACCTGGCAAAACCTGAAGTGTGTTTTTTCAGACTCAGTAATGGCGCAAAAATGCAGAATAGAGGAAATGCTAAAAAGGTTATATTTTGTTCACTCACAGTGATAAATTTACAGCTCCTATTGTGAGAGTTATCAATTTTAGATGTTTGGTGAAATGAAATAAATTATTCCAACCAATCTGTACTTTTTCCTTTTCCCTCTCTGTTATGACTGTTTTCCTAACAGATTTGTAATGGTATGGCTGATAAAAAAGAGCACGAAATCAGTGCCAGAACCATTTCTCTTCACCTCACTCTTAAAAAAAACCCCTTGAGAATAAAGCCTAAGTAAAAATTAATAATTGTTTTTATCAAATGACCATCCTTTTTTTCTGAGAAGGACCTTATTTTCTTTGCTACAGATTGATCACAATCACTGTCACTAGGTTGCTGGCTATGCAACACTGTATATTGTCTTGTGGAACTATCTATAAGATGATGCTTCCAGACATGCATAGCTTTCCCAAATTTCAACCAACCATTTAGGTCAATATTTTCTATCAAACTCACACTGATCCCGTCCCCCCCATTTTTCTAAATATCTGCCAAATGGCTCACCTACTTTCAAGAAAGATCAATTGTTTTGCTCACTTGCAGTAATTAGCTCAGCCTCTACCCTGGAACTCTCGAGTGTTAGTCTGAATGTTGACAGGGAGCAGGTTTTCTGTGAAGGCTGAGCCCTTGCTGGGGGAATCTCTGTCAAATCTAGCAAATATATTCCTCTCTGGAGAAAAAAAAAAATACCAGTTTTGCACAGACTGTGTAAGTGTAACAGCTTAAATCTCTGAAGTTGCCATCCTGCAAGCCTCAGGTTTCTCCTACCATTTTATTCTAACCACACATCACCTCCTGTCATCAACCTGAGAAAGCCGTGGCCAAGAACTTGGGAGCTCAGAATGATCTTCTGTAGCCTGGGTGCTGTGGGCCATCGTGCATGAACAGTGAGTCCCTCATACTCTCAGAGACATTTCTGCAAGAACTTGGGCAACATGGTTCAAGGTTTAAATGCAGAAAAGCGCAGGAAAATGTGGAAAGGGAAGAAGACAGGGACAATGAATGTCTTGTTATAGCAATTGGGGGTTTGGCTGATAATGGCTGCAGAGTGAAACAGTTGGTGCTGAGGATCCAACAACACAATACACATTTGGGGTTAATTCTGGAGTGGTGCGAGCCCAATCCCATTGACTGTCCATATGTCAGCTGTTGGAATATATGAGGCGAACTCCTTTAGCACATCTTTTGGCTTAGTTCTCATCTGAAACGAGTCTAGTTCATGTTCCCTGAGACCTGTCTTCGAGGCAAACCAAAGCATAGCAAGACAAGTGAGAGATGAGCTACAAATCCCACTTCCAATCAAAACTAAAACACTAATGTAGATAAACACAAAGAGAAAGGATCCTACGGCTCATTAGACAAAGTGGCTTTAACTGGAAGCTGATGAGGGAAATATATTGTTTCAAAAAGGCAGACAAGGATCAGAAAAAAAGGTAGTGCAAAGGAGCCTTAAGACTGCTGAGGGAAACATGGAGAAGCAAGGAGGAATTACAAGGGTCTGTGGCTGGATGAGATAACTGAGAAGGTGTTGGAGACAGACTGGAAATGAAGCCATCAGAAAGGAAACCAGGATAGATTGGACAAGAAGAGAACACAACTACAAAGCAGGGACAGAGAGTGAGAGCGGAGAGGAAAACAAGCTCGATAAAGAAATTTGGTGTAGGGTTAGACAGTAAATTCAGATGGTGATTTAGACTCAGGTAGTGAGCTCAGGGGAAAATCCTGTAACAGACCACCTGAGAGGTAGAGACTGGGACTAGGCAGTGAATAGAAAAGGCATGGGACAAATAGCCCTATGTGGAAAAGAATTAGGATTGGAAAACTGGGGACTGAACAAGGAGATGGGAAAAGATCCCAAGCTTTGTTCAACAAGCAGAAGAACTACTGCAACAAATGCTTTCAGACCACAGGATGGAATCCAAGGTTTCTGGACCCCATCAGAAAATACCTGACAAAACCACTGGAAAAGTATCCATTCCCTTCCTTTTTAGCACTGATCCAAGCAAAGGCAAACTGTCTATAGTCTGACAAGTTACTTATGTGGCTAGATCTGTGCCATTTTAAAAATTAATAAAACTTTATTCTCCACATTTACAGCAAACCTAGCTGCAATTTCAAAGTGTCTGAATACGTAATTTATTCTACAAGTTATAGTCATCATACTCTAAAGAAAAAAAAACACTTAAAGATATATAATTTATAAGTTCAAAAAGACTGAATAAATTTCACCACAAAAAAATAAAAGAATAAGAATAAAGTTTTTTTTAAATTCTGTAATAGGCTCCCTATGTCTTAAAGTTTATGATTTCTGCCTCTTCTGGAAACCACCTTCTTTTATTACTAGGCCTAAAGCCAGAATATCCACTCTGCTACAGAATTGCATTTTCATCTCCCTTAGTTTTTGCTGCTCTTCTATCTTCATTTTCAATAATTATCATGTTAGCTTTTGTGAGTTTTTTAATAGTTGCTTTATTAAGCTTTCCAAGTTATTTAATTTTGCCTCCAGCATCCAATTTTATTGCCAAAGATTGATGCTGAGTGTCAGTAAGTCTCGTTTTTTTCACAGGCGGTTTACACTGTCGTTGTGAAGTACTCATCAAAAGCCTGATTGCAAGCTCATAATATCGCACTGATGACTGAAAAGGTTCCTAAAAATGGAATGGACTTTTGGGGGAAGTAATCCATTACTTTCTTCCAGGAAGCTGCACAATTTCTAAATATTGTTTGGCAAATAACAATGTCATCTCTTTCAAATAAATAGAAGCTGAAAAAGCTTCTGCACAGACTTTATACCTTCTTTTTTAATAATTCTGAAAGGTAAAGAAACATACCTCTGAGATACCAAAAGCTCACTGCTGTCTTTCAAATCTCAGTTAAAATTTCACCTTTTTGATTCTGGAAGAGTGCTTGACTGCTGTCAGTCAGTATGCAGGTGGTACGCTAACTTTCTATATTCCACCACAAAAACAATGGAGAAAAGTTAACAATTCTGGTCATTGTTGCATCACCTGACTCAGACAAGTACCCTGGCACCTCCAGTTCCTCTCTCTCCCAAACTTAGGATACAGGACAGAGGGCTTTCAGAGCAACATAGTGTAGGTGGATTGACTGGATGGGCCAATCAACCCCTTCAAAGAAACTCCATAATATGCCTTTGAGTGCCACACATTCTCTTCATGGATGCTTTGTAACCCAGAAATAAGTTTTCTTTAATTTTTTTATTATTAAGTTAGAAGTAAAACTTTGTCAAAATCACATATCCGAAAGAGAATTCCTTTCAACTTTACTTTCATTCTGTATTCTAAAGCAAAAACAAAAGAATACATTACTTACCTCTTTTTCAAAATCAGAAGGAAGCAGCTTGACAAAGTTATCTGGAAACACACCTCGTCTGCCATTGAGTTCTCCTTCCCACCAACCCACATCAATGCAATCCTACGAAATAGTAAAATAAAATGAGAACCACAATGTGCTTGTGCGCTGAACAGATTTGTGTGCTGAAGTGCTCTTTCGCATAATGTCCTGCCTTTTTGCTAGAACATGACAATTTACTGGAGTGCCAGGTTAACAGGGTAATCTGCCAGATAAAAACTTCAGTAATCACCCCACATTACATTACCACATGGAGCAGCTAGGAAAGAACAATAAACATGCTGTAAGGGCTCAAGAGCATGTCTGTGTCTAAAGCAAAACACAATTCTGCCATTTGATCTATTAAACCAGTAAGCATTTTGAACACATCTGATATTACTTCTCTCTGACATTATCTTCCAGAAAGACAATGACTTAATGAAACATCATATATACCTGTAGATAAAAAAGCTCCTTTATTTCCCATACTTTTAAGAAAAGCTTGACACATTGGAATTACTTCTGAGGTTATTAAGTTTTATCACAGTCCAATTAAGAAGGCATTATACACCCGATCAATATCAAGCATCACCTTTTTCTGCAGCATTTTTGAGCAGCACGATGCAGTGTGTGTAGCAAAACAACGTACAGCTAAATGCTTGCAGTAAGTTAGCTACTGTATCAGTGAGTGTAAATGATAAAGTAGTACAGCTATTTCAGTTATGACTAATAATAGCAACAGAAGCCACAACCATTTTAGAGAAGGTTACAATTATTCCTTAAGTCCTGGATGGTAACCTCCATGTTTACTTATTTTTGTGTTTGCTAAAGAGAACACTTCCACTTGAGATTTTCCACATTATTCTACTCTGAAAGCTGTAGCTGAACCAATTCAGCTGTTTTCCAAAACACAATTATGGGAAAGTCATGCATCATATGCTCAGTCTTAAAGTAATTTCAGCCAATTTTAGCAGTTGGCTCAGCACCAGGCTGGCCAGCCTTTCTATCCCTCGAGCAGTAGCCCTAGATCTTCTTGCGGCTCAGAGCGATGCAATAAATATTACACACCTGAGGCATGAGGGAAGTGGAAATCCCACAATCAGTGCCTGGGTTGGACATGACAAAAACTCATCAGGGATCCCCCCATTCTACAACAGCCAGGGCTAAACAGGCAACATCAGCCTTCAGCGATTGCTGCAGCATCACTGCTTCCATAGCCACAGATCTGGACTGACCAAACCGTTTGCACCTGCCAGGTACACCCAGCTGTCCTGATAGAGCCACACTGGAACTGCTCAAGAATTCAACATGTTGGATGTTCCTATTCTAATGTTTCTCATCCAACCCTGTGGAAACTCTCCCAGATTTAATGATGTACTTTTGCTTTTCAAAAAATCACATTTCATCAGTGTTCAGAAGAGATCAGCAGAAATTTAGCAGCTGTGTCCTCTGAATACTCAGTGGTACTGATGTAGGGTTAACAGTTCTAGCTTGGGGCATGGTCACTCTTCCAGGTCATCCTGCAGTGAGGATTGTCTATCACTCACTGCTGCAGAAACTGAGTGGTTCTTTCGCTGCAAAGACTATCTAGGCTGTGGAAAAAAGCATGTTAATGTACAGAGCTGACTCATTACAATCACCTGTCTCTTCTTGCTTTTCAGTAAAGTGAGAGGCAGTGAAAAAGCTGTGCATCTGGAACACCAGCATATAGGGACAAGCAGGAACAGAGGGGCATGGATATGATAAAAGTAGGCAAGAGCAGGCAGGTAGTTTAGGAAAAAGCGAGAGGCAATAACATGCAATGAATAATTATTTAGGTTTTCATAGAGAAGAAAGCTAAAAAAATTGGACAGAAGCAAACGAAACAGGGCAAATTCTACAAGCCTCATGCATGCTGTGAGGCAACATCCCTCCAGAAATGGCACTCATTCAAAGGGTCCAGAATATTAACATTCTTAACATTCTTGTGGTGTGAGAAAATAGCTTGAAAAACACCAAGTGGAAGTGCATGACTTAACACTATTTATCTACACAATTTGGCTGTGAAGCCATACCTGTTGTGCAGTACATGTAAAAGCTCTGGGGTTAAAAACATCACATGCTCACAGCAGTGACTGTTGTTGCCATGTGCAGAGGGGAAGAGATTGTTACATAGTCATTAAAAGACAGCTCTTTCTTTTTTCAAAGTGAGTATCCAAAATGACCTAAAACTTTAAAATACTCTAACCTTCATTTAATCATCTACCTAGGAAGACTCATAACATGTCCTCATAATTTACCAAAGTTTTGAAGATAAATGTTTACAAAGCAGACACACGTACACACTGCAAAAATACAGAGGGGAAAAATAACGGGAAATGAGTATTTTTTTGTCTAGAAGCAGTAAGCAGTGGTCTAAACAGGGGAGAGGATCCACTGAAAGAATCTGAATGTGAATGGGCAGTAAAAGATTGCATGATAATACATGCATGGGAAATGGGCTGTTTTACATTTCCATGAAATAATTTGTTTCAAGTGCTACAGGGACGACAGAAAAATGCAAGTTACCTTAATAAGGTGTACTTAGAGAAGTCTTAAAAATATTGTTCACAATGACTGTGCTTGTTGGTACTTTTCTGTAAGTTATAATGCAAAAACATTGGATGATATTTGAGAGAAAACACTAGCATTAAAGAACATCACTGCTTTTATGGTGGGTTTTTTTGGGGGTGGGGGGGCGGGTTAGTTGTTTTTCTGTGCTAGGCTTTTTACTTAGCTTACTTAGTCCACCTCATTTTCTGAGATAGAGTATGTGCCAACTAAATACACAAGCTAAATAGCCTGGTTTCTTCCACCATGTCTGTTTTGGGTATGTATTTCTTTTTTTCCTTCGTATCTCAATACTCTTATGCAATGCACTCCTGAGCTACAAATGCAGGCACTGAACAATCCTTTCATTCTTTTTCTGGTTGTTTTCTTCCCTACTCAAGCCATGTTTTTCTCCCCCATTCTCCCTTCTCTTTAGCAGGGTGGCCTTCATCAAGGACATTTACCTCTTCTAGACATTCCTGGGAGTTACTTAGGAGATATTTTCCAGTTCTGTTAGACTGTCAAGCCTTTGTTAGTGAACAGGACTGATCCTCGACTAGCTGATGGTTTCAAAATATCTGCTGAAGGAATACAGGGCTTCACGAAGGAACGAGATAATCAGCTAGTCGTGCGTGGCACGGGCAGGTACTGTGCAGGATTTTAGTCTTACTGCAGAGCCAGCACCCCTCACTCCTGATGTGAAGGCACCCTCCCACTTGGCTCTATCTACTTACGCAGCCTAGTAATCAGTGCACTCAACTGTTCTATCACATGGTGTGTTTTATAATGCCCTCCCCACCCCCTACGCTGCTAATCTGAAATTGCCAAAACATTTATGACCCAATTTAGACCTTGAAAAATATTAAGAATAATTCAAGCTGCCAGAGATTAAAAGCTTGTGCTTCAACTGATAGCACAGCTTAGTGCTAGCTAATAATCCTGACTAAACAACATACAATATCACATATATACTTTTTAGGTAAATGCTTTTTTATGCCCTTAGGAAACACAAATCTTACTCCTGCTTCTTCATTTTATTAACATACGTGAATTTTGTATTAAATGTTTTTTTTAAAGCTCATTTGTTTTCATGAAGATGCTGTTTGAGTTACACATTCATTAATCCCAAACAGCTGCAGGTTTGTTTTTTTCTACTCCTCCTCCTGAACTTGCCGCCCAGGCTTATGCAGCCAATCACAATGCAGGATTTTCATACAGTATATAAATCTTTAGGCAGCTTCTCTTTATTTTTCTCACTTACTTTATTTGCCAGAGGAGGCTTCTGTGTCACTGAGCAAAAGAACAGAAAGAGACCTCAAAAATCAAAAGTTATAGATGAGATCTGGTAAAGAATCTCAGTGGTGGTGCCCTCCTGTTACCCACAACTGCAGGCTCGCTGTGCCTCCGCCACCTCTGCAAGGCCATGTACGATGCTGGCAGCAGGTACCTCTTCATCACAAGACAGGCCACCATACAAGGACACCTGAGTTACAGCTGCACAAGCTGCCTCAAGTACTAACAAATGACATAACTATGAAGTGCAATCAAAGCAATATGATTAAAACCTTGTGGCTGCCTGTGAACACTGAGCAAAAGCTACTCCAATACCCCTAGATCCCTCAGACCCTGAAATATCCCAAAAGTTCTATGAAAAAAATTTATTCAAATTACTAAAAATGCATCTTAGTTTAATTTAAGAAAAAAAGAGGAAACGTAAGATTTATATAACTGAAAAGTAAGACACAGCAAAGAAGTAGAATTTGTGTTTGACAGATAGTAGAGTTCATGCAAGTTAGGTGGTAGCTGGGCCAACATTTAGCTACTGTAAAAATCAGCTCCTACCAAAGCTTGACTCAGAGACTATACTCATGTAGTCATTGCAGTGACAGTGCAATCAAATACCTTAGAGAAATCCACTGCTGGTTCACACTGCAAAGCCTCTTTTCATTGCTTAGGCAGAGGCGGATTCACGAAACAGAAAACAAAAATCTAGAGGGAAATTTTAGCATTTTCTCAGTGAAACACAAAGCTTGGTTTTATCCTTACTTCCAGTGAAGTAGTTTTGTTTCAAAATCTTGTTTCTGATTAATGTAATTCAAACTACTTTTTAGAGAACAAAGTAAAAGGAGGGAGGAGAGGCAAAATGAAAGGAGGATTGAAAAGCTCTTCTATGCAGAATCAACATCCATTCTAATTCCAAGCTCTGCAGATCCCAAGTAAGTGATAATAAACATTGGATTTATTAGCAACATTAATTTTGTAGTAAGTATTGGGGTAAAGAATTGGACAAAACATAATGTTAAGAAAGACAGAACTGTTGAGGAATTTTTGAGGAAGAATTTTTAAACTTTATAAGAAATAAATATTACACAAAATATAAGATACTAAGATATCAACCTGACCTGGAATTCTTATGTAAGTCAGAAAAATATTGTAAGAGGAAAGGATAAATGTGGGAGAAACAGCAACTACCAGAAAACCAGAACACAACTAGCATTTGTCAACATGTTGCCAACAATTTTAAGGGTATACACAGGTGAACTAAAAAACATCAGTCCTCTTCTTGATGTGAAGAATAACGGGAAAATATCCTTCATGTAATTAGAAGTGAGACATGCAAGCTGTGAAGAAAATTTTAGGAATGAATCATCTGGAGAAAACAGACTTTTTTTTTCAGAAGGGAACAGAAAAGAAGAAAACAAAATACAAACCCAAAACCAATTATAAGATAAGAAAGATAAGAACACAGCTCCACTCTGAAACTTATGCCTGTGGTGACTAAAAGAGTAGGGGCAGAATGGGGGGAAGAGAGAGAGATACCGGAGTAGAGAGACCAGACAAAAGCTGTGCAAAGATATTTTAACATACAGGCAAAGAAAGTTTCCATTTGGAGCACCATATTTTTAATACTGGTACTAAATATAAGTGAAATATAGTGAAATAAACATCACTAGAGTTGACAGTATATGATCATAAGTTAGTCTCCTTTTGGCAACTGCAGTGATCCTGTGGCCACTCTCATACTGGCTAAGAAAAGCCATAGAACACTGGAGACGGGCTTCCTCCTGGGTGCAAGAATCACAACATTACTTAGTCTCTTATGCACACAGCATCCTATATTAACAGTTTTGCTTAGCAGTAAAACTGCTGCTCTTATGTTAGAACAAGCACCGTACTGTTCCTTCCCTCAGTGCTCTCAATCCAACTGTAAAAAAAGCAGAAGCCGGTGGAGACTGAACAAAAAACCCCAGCATAAGGCGCCTTATATTACATAGTCTTACAAATACTCACTCACTGCAGAGAAGCAGCTGTACCTAGACAGACACTACTGACAAGAAGCTAGCCCTAGTCATCTGCCCAACCAAGGAGTACAGCCAGTTGCAAGACAAGAACACAAACTTCCATTCAGTTTTAACCATCATTGGTTTTCTTTGGTGGTAAAAGAGATGTCAATGGAGGTTGATAAGGCAGAGCTGTCAGTCCCCCACTAACTTGATCTTTGCTCTACTAGCTGATACCACACTCAAGAACACAAAATTAAAAGTTCATATCCGGAAGGTTATCCAGCATCTCTCTCATGCTGAGCTGTGTCCCAGCTACAAGACTGATGGTGACAGACTGTCCTGTCATACAAACATGACTGAACTCTACCTCTTGGAAATGCTCACAGCTTCATAGCCTCTCCCTCTGCTCCAAGCGGGCAGGAGTTTCATACATCCCAAAGACAGAGTTGTTTTTATTTTATGTAAAGCCCTCTTTCTTAAAAACCAGGCTTGGTGTATTAAGGTTTCGTGGTAAGGTTTAGGTAGGCAGGGGTGGCGGGCTACAGGGGTGGCTTCTGTGAGAAGCTCCTAGAAGCTTCCCCCATGTCCAATAGAGCCTGTGCCAGCTGGCTTCTATACAGACCCTCCACTAGACAAGGCTGAGCAACAGTGGTAGCACCTCTGGGATAAAGTATTTAAGAAGAGGAAAAAGCCCTGTGCAACTGCAGCCAGAGGAGTGAGCATATGTGAAAAAACTCTGCAGACACCAAGGTCAGTGAAGAAGGAGGGGGAGGAGGTGCTCCAGGGGGCAGAGCAGAGATTCCCCTGCAGCCCATAGTGAAGACCATGGTGAGGCAGTGTCATGGTTTTAGCTGGGGTAGAGTTAATTTTCTTCACTGCAGCTGGTTAGTGCTGTGTTTTGGACTTAGTATGAAAATAATGTTGATAACACACTGATGTTTTAGTTGTTGCTGGGTAGTGCTAGGTAGCCAAGGACTTTTCCAGCTTCCCGTGCTCTGCCAGGTGCACAAGGAACCGGGAGGGGAAGGAGCACAGCTAAGACAGCAGATTCAAACTGGCCAAAGGGATATTCCGTATCATGTAACATCATGCCCAGTGTGTTACCTGGGGGGAGCTGGCTGGGGCAAGGCAGCGATTGTCGCTCAGGCACTGGCAGAATCAGTTGGCGGGTGGTGAGCAGTTGCATTGCTTGTGGGTTTTTTTTTCTTTTTTCCAAGCTTCATTTCTCTCTCTCATTATTTTCCTTTGTATTATATTATCATTATTATTACAATCGTTATTATCATAATAATTATCATTACTATTTTATTTTAATTATTAAACTGTTCTTATCTCAACCCACAAGTTTTCTCTTTTTTTTCTTTCGCTCTTCCAACACTCTCCCTCATCCCACAGTGGTGGGGGGAGTGAGCAAGCGGCTGTATGGTGGTTAGTTGCTGACTGGGGCTAAACCACGACGCGCAGGCTGTCCCCCTGCAGCCCATGGTGGAGCAGATATCCACCAGCAGCCCACGGAGGACCCCACACCAGAGCAGGTGGATGCCCAAAGGAGGCTGTGACCCCATGGGAAACCCGTGCTGGAGCAGGCCCTGACAGAAGCTGTGGCCCCATGGAGAGAGGAACCGAGGCTGGAGCCGGTTTCCTGGCAGGTCTTGTGACCCCGCAGGGGACCCACACTGGAGCAGTCTGTTCCTGAAGGGCTGCACCCCGTGGGAAGGGACCCACGCTGGAGCAGTTTGTGAAGAACCGCAGCTGGTGGGAAGGACCCACAATAGACAAGTTCATGGAGTACTGTCTCTGTGGGAAGGAACCCACGCTGGAGCAGGGGAAGAGTGTGAGGAGTCCTCCCCCTGAGGAAGAAGGAGAGGCAGAGACAGTGTGTGATGAACTGACCACAACTCCCATTCCCTGTCCCCCTGCGCCACTTGGCGGGAGGAAGTAGAGAATTTGGGAGTAAAGCTGAGCCTTGGAAGAAGGCAGGGGTGGAGGGAAGGCATTTTAAGATTTGGTTTTTCTCATTATCCTACTCTAATTTGATTGTTAATAAATGAAATTATTTCCCCCAGTCGAGTCTGTTTTGCTTGTGATGGTAATTGCTAGGTGATCTCTCCCTGTCCTGATCTTGACCCATGAGCCTTTCATTATATTTTCTCTCCCCTGTCCAGCTAAGGAGGGAAGTGATAGAGCAGCTTTGGTGGGCACCTGGCATCCAGCCAGGGTCAACCCACCACACTCTGTTATTATAGACAGGTTTACTTCTACCCCATGCTGCTACCATACTTATACTCTAGGCCTAAGCCAGGTGAAAAGATCATGAAGGCAACCAACACCTTCTCTGAAAATGGGAAGCAGGACTTCTGGTTGTGAACATGTTTATAATAAAACCTCATGATGCGGATTTTTTTCATTATTTTGCAGAGGTCAGTAAAGCATACAAGATTACTATAATTTAAATGTCAGACATGCACCAAACTATGCTTTCTTCCAACTACTATGCTTTATTTTACTTCTTTTTTCTTTTTTTTTGTCTTCAAGCCACTTACAGGAAAGCTAGTGTGTGCTGAGAGACTCCTTTTAATCACTTAAACAAAAAACAGTAGCTACTCGGCTCTCATTTGGTTGTAATTATAACTTGCTCTTGCCTCTGTTCAGAAGCCCACTGGACTTGTATCCAGATCATTGCTGAAGCCAGCTGCAAATGCTTGGAGATTGCTCTCTCCAGCATCAGCAGCCATCTGATACTGGGAACCTACCAACGGCTGAGCAACTTCTGCAGATTCACCAAAATACATGGAAACCTGACAGAGTCTGAGCAAGGCTGAGAGGGGCTGCCTAAATAACCTATTCAGCCTCTTCAGAAGAACAGCACTGCTACCACTAGCAGCGCATGAGAGGCATAATTAAGGGTTGCAAGAGATGCAGAAACAGTTTTGACTGCCAGGCAGGTATCCACTGCTTCAGCCACGTTTTCCATTTATTTTAGCAGCAAGGATGCTTCCTGCCTTTTCCTCCAAAGCAACCAGGCCTTCAAGACAGCGCCCGCTGCCTTATCTCTTGCTACCTTTGGAAGGACTGACCATTTCAGGGAGTGCCATGGCCCCATGTTCATCCCTCCCCTCCTGAACTTATCTTCTGAGCCACTCCTAGCAAAGGGGAAAGCTTTTATTGGTAAAAGCAAATGAGAGGTCTTTCCTATTCCCCAGGGTCCCAAAACAAAGCTATGTATTCATTTTCTCTCCAATGCATGACTATAACTGCAGCTGTGTAAACCCTTGAAGAAACAAATCTAAAAAAGGACAATCTTTTCGTCTGTAAATAGGACTTCTGTTTTTCTGAGGGAGCAGAACACTGTGCAGGCTGGGCTTCTGAACGTGCTGCTACTTTGTAGTACTACTAAAATATGAAGCCATGGCTTAGACATCAATACATAACTGTTCAATTTTCAGCTTTTCGGATTGAAGTTTTTGATACAGAATCATTCCATCATACAGATGTCATCATTGTAGCTAGGATAGAAGGCAATGCCAAGAACAAGAACAAGCAGGTCCTTAGAAAAGGTAGCTGCAAAGCAAGTACTGTGGGATGCAATCTCTTGAAGTGCTCAAATAAGTTTTCTGCTCATGCAAGTAGATGTACTTGCACACATAGTGATCACTTATGACGGTCTAAAAAAACTGGCCTATGCAAATTATCCTTTTAATTTACTATTTATAGATTACTACGCTTAAAATATACAGTTGGCAAGCTAACATTACGAAGTAAAAATTTGGACTATTCAGAGTATTGAGAGACACTAAAACAGTGCAGGGTTTGAAAAAGTGAAATTTTCATGGCAGGATACTACAGTTTCACAGAAATCTCCCCTGGAATTCATAGTTCCTTGCATAATTAAAAAAAATCCCAGCAGTTGGCAGTTGTATTCATCAAATGTCTGTTTTCCTTCTGCCCTTGTAAAGTTGGTTCTCCTCAAGAATGTTGAGCCGGTAAAATCGCATTATTCAGTAAGCCATGAATGTCTTGCATTTGCACTGACAGCTTTCATGTGTCAGCTCTGCTATGCTGGGAGCCACACATTACGTTATTACTACCCTCATCGTAAGTATCTCTCTAGCAGTCTTTCCACAACTGATAGCCAACCACATGATTTAAAGAAACACAAACCACCTTTAATGTGAGCAAATGTGTCTATCACAAGTTCCAAGACATCATCCATACATGCAGAGATATATGTAACATATCAAGGCTTCTGAATTTGAGCATTAAAGGACTCATAGAAAGACAAATCTCAAGGACAAGCACTCTGCCATTCAGCCCACCCACGCAGAGCACCTGCGGGGCAGCACTGCTGCCTGCCTCCGGGCTCAGCTGCAGCGCTGGGGCCAAGAGGTCCCAACACTCACAAATGCTGGAGAAGGCCACAGGATGCGCTCTGTGATTTTTAAAGTTGCTGTGTGACATCACTGGGCAAAACCAATAATGTATGGGGAAATGTCTACTTTTTTTTTTTACCCTGTTAATGAATATATATAATATACAGATATATGTGGAAAAATTTCAGTGAAAACATGTGTCAAAGACCAGCATTATTTTGATAACTTTGAAATGAACTAAACAAAACCCAACCTCATGCCACATCAGATCTTCATTAATACAACATTGCTATTGGCGGGAAACAACAAAATCATGTTAATGCTAGGAGAAAAAAACAGCTTAATAATATTCAAGAATGTTTCTTTCAGATTTCTTACTACATTCAGTATCATGATGCTAAACCAAGACATATCATTCTCAAAATCCTATTTTATTTTTAAAGTCAGAAAATAATTGATTTTAGGGTCTTCATAAATTCTCATAAAACTTTGTAAAATACCTGTGAATAAAGGAAAGCTTCTCTCCAGAGGCTTACGTTACACCCACCTTGTGCTTCCTAAGACTGTATTCAAAACAATCAAGCTTTGTTACTTATTAAGCTCAGTTACTGGGGTTGAGACCTTACAGTATAGTGCAAAATTTGTTAAATACTTTTGAAGAAAATGGCTAGGATTTAAAACATCTGGTTAGTAATCAAGTAATCACTTTCCTCAGCAGAAACATAATTTTAAATACTGGGAATAAGGCAGAATCTCTCAACAACTATCTAATCCAAGATCATTTAGATAAAAGAAACAGTCCGACAGATGATAACTTAGTCTTCTGAGGCAATCCTGGAGAGCACACATTTTCCCTTTACATACACTTCCTTGAAAATACTCACAGATTATGAAATACTGAAAGAAAAGTATGAGAGGAAACATCCTGGTCTGGATCTGTTTGGCCCCTAACTCAGGGATTTACCCTGCTCAGGTCCTCAGGCTATGTCCCAAAAGCCCCAAATCCTGCATGGATCCTTCCCAGCTCCTGTCAGCAATCATGCCCAAGCCATAGGGAAGCTTACATAGGATAATGCCAGTTGCATCTTTTAAAGCTTAAGAAGTCCAACAGGTAATTTTTCCTTTTTCCATAAGCTCCAAGGCTCTACTGAGAATTTACCATGTCAACATTACACAGAAGGAAATGGGAGAGACCATCACAAATTAGACATTATTTCAGCTGTGGTTACACTACTCTTTCCAGAGTTTTTTTTTTTACTGGAAGGCACAACAAGAAGATACCTCTCCAGAAGACACAGTCTGTTCAAGAATTGGCCCAAGTTATTGGGCCCTGCAAAAAAGAAACTGCTGAGAATAATGAATGACCTGCAATACCCAGGACGTTAAAGTAGAGGATCTAGTAGACCAGATATATTTTGTCTGTTAAATCTGTTTCAAGCTAGATCTAACCTTTTGACTTTAAACTCTGTGAGTAAATAGTTTAATCAGTAATGAAGCTGAAATGCTTTGATGAAATATTTGTACAAACAGAAAAAATTACATTGCTCATTGAACGAAACAATCTCTGCTGTGGATTCACTTCACTTGCAATGTTCAGTCAGCAGAATATCACGCAGAAATAAATATGTTCCACGTCATAAACCCCTAGCACTCCCATAACCAAATTAAAGCTAAATTAGCCAACACAAACATGAAAGGTGGTGCTAGTAACAGACATAATTTATGCCTCTGATGAGCCAAGATATAATATTAATATAATTACATTTTTGTATTTAGAAAGATTATTAAAAAAATAGAACAACACATGTGAAGGATTATTTAATGTTATTACTATTTACATCACAGACATCTTAGGACCAGGGTCCTAATTACAAGTACTAATTACTTGGCACTATAAGTGCATTTTTACTTTCCCTTTGAATAGCTCTCCCTACTCTGAAAAGGTTGGACTTCAGATAATACCATCAAACCAGCAGGTGAACCCAACATTCAGGATAAAAGAAAGGATGAAGCTAAGCAGTGAGTCTAAAGCCCACATTGTGAGCAATAATCTCAGTCTTCCAGATTCCTCAGCATTTCAGTGGTATCTTTTGTACGCACAGGGCAGAAAAAACACTTTCCTTTTTTATCTTAAAATATGTCACTTTTTTAGATTAGCTTGGCTGTACTAAACACTTACAGAAAAACCTAACTCTTTTCAAATGATGCAAATCTTGAAGCATTGCCCTTATGGGGGATCCTGCCACTTCACCTACATAGCTTGGCATGAACTTCCATTTGTCAAAATTCAAATTCGGGACTTCCCAGGAACAACAGAGTCCCTTCCTCTAAAGGCACTGCTGTAGCACTGCAATCAGTGATAACAAGAACAGGAAAAGAGAACTTCAGCACATACTTAAAAAAAAATAAAATATTATAAATATACTAGCAAGATCTCTCAAGGGCTGGCTGCTCCCCTCTCCCCTCTACTAATCTCAGGTATCACAAGTTATTTCAGTGCTTAGCTCAAACATTAGGGTTTCAGTAATGTTTCTAAAGGTAACAGTGAAATGTAAGCTGCATGTGGTACCTTATTAAACATATTGTCAGGCTTTAACTCTACACAGACCTTAACACCCCATTTCTAATCACAGCAGACAAGAAATGCTGCAAGACATGAATTTAAAAATTTATTTATAAACATTTAAAAGTCTTGGCCAAGGACAAGGTTCAGGCAAGAAGAAAAAATGGGAGGACAATTACTCACAGTCTGTTTTCCCTATAATTACTGAATATATCAAACCATTTTTTAAAATGAACATATTTATTTGATCATCAGTGTCCCCACAAGTTTTATATAACTGCTTTATATCACCCATATGAGGAAACACTCATGCTTCTATGCAATGACACAAGCTGTACCCCACGCACTTGCCACACACATTAGCAGCCTGTCAAAAGGGTCTCATTCTGCAGGACCTCCTCCAGTTTCCATCCTGCACAGCACCATAGCTTGAAACCCAGCAAAAATCCAAACCTTCTTGTTCCCATTAGGTCAAAAGTTTCAGGGGAAAGTTTCAGGTCAGGGAAAAGTGACCCTACCACTAAGCCAGTCTCTCTGCAGGCTGCTGACTGCAGGGGCAACCCCACTCCTCCTGTCACCCTCTCCTACTCACACACCCCTGCGTGTCCTGTGGCTAAGGTTGCCAGATGCAACTCAAGAGGGAAGGAGCAGAACCATCCCCTTCAGCAGCCACCTACCGTCAATCATGTAAAAGTGCACCCTCAGCATGCACACTTCACAAAAGAATTTCTTGTATGAAATCAGGAGCTTCGGTACGAGCAGGTTTCTCAGTCAGCTGAGGGGGCAGGATGCCTTGGGGGGAAAACACTGGTGCTGGGCACAGCACCGGGAGCAAGGAACACAGAAAGCAGATTAGGTATGGCTATTAGGTGTGGCCAAAGTTGTGCTGAATAATTCATGGTTATCTCAGGAGAGAAAAGGGCATGCACCAAGACCCTTTATGGTGTTGCTCTCTCTGAGGGAAACACCTGTTTATTTCCAAAGGCGAAAGGTTAGTGCCTTTATTTCTCACGTGCTATTCTTTAAAGACAAAACATCATAAAAGCTTTCTTAAAGTTGGACATTATTTGATGTTTACTTACTATATTCCTTTCAGTTCCTGTATGCAGAAGTTAAACACGCTCAAAATACCTTGTATTAAAACCCCAAACAGGGGCACCTATTTACCTATTGATCAAATATTTAGTGTCAACACAAATCCACTGTGTTGCTCTGACAGAAAGCCATTTTAAAGTTTTATTAAATCACATCATGTATTTTCCCCTGCATAACCTGAATTTTTTGTATTGTTACATTAGTAAACTCATTTCTAAAAATGAGATAAAAGCTTTTAGCTGTCAATCAAGTAAAAACAAAACTACCTGAATGACTGTCATGAAATATGACTAACTTCTTCCCTTCTTTCAAATACAACCTTAAGCTACTGTACGTCTGCTTGAAAAGTTCTGTTTTCTTGGCCAATTAGCTTTATTTTTAATGACCTCAAATATTATCAGTCTTTTTTTTTTACCCACAGAGTGGAAAATACAAAAAAATTCATCTAATTATGGAAAAATGAGTGATACTATCTACCTATTTGCTCATACGGAAAAAAAAACTGAAAGGGTCCTGTTTCCTTCACATATGTCTATAACCAAGGGTTGTAAAATACACGTGTGTTGTCTGCAATTCAAAGTGTACAAAAAAAATTCAGCAGTGAAAGAAATCCCATAGAAACAAATGCAGGAACAGGCAGGTTTCTATCCCAGTGACACCACAACCTAGTGAAATGTTCAATTAAGTATCGTCTAGCATCCTCCTCTATCACACTGTCTGGTTCCTACTCCTTCCCCTGCTCACGGCCTCAAGTCACTGGCAAGACTCTTGTACATAGCACTTACTAATTTCAACCCTTTAGGAGCCTCCTGCATCCATTAGAGCAGCTGTTTTCCTTCACAAACCTACCCAGCCGAGTTCTCTTTGGCAATTGCTCAGCTAAAGAAAGTGCTCTAGACAATTACCTCCTGCATCAGGATGAGCATTTAAAGATGTTGTAAGAGAGAAAAATGGGAGAGCTGTTTTGGCAAAAGGACTGTGCTCAGGTAACTTCTATAAATAGAGTGAGGGTGAAATTAAGTGCCTAATGACTACCCTAAGAATTAGAAAGTATTAAGTGCTCTCCATAAAGACAGATTCCATAATCTAACACAGACGAATGCACAGAGCAGTCACTGCAGTAGTGAAAACATGTCATTATGAAAGAGACTAGAATCATAGAATCAATAAGGTTGGAAAAGACCTCTAAGATCAACAAGTCCAACCATCAACTCAACACCACTGTGTCTCCTAAACCATGCCCTGAAATGACTGTGAAGACTGATTTTCATTTCATTGTTTCCTTATATCCTTCTACTTGCCTGTACTTGTCTCTCTTACCACTTGACTAAATGTACTTCAGGCCAGGGACTCACTAAATGTACAGCATTTTGAACTACAAAACTTTCAAATCCCACAGTAAAGTAAATTACTAACAATAACAAAAGCAAATACTATCTTTGCAAATCCTGACTGCCATTATGCTTCTTTTTAGAAATGAGGTTTATAGCTCTTTTTTCCCCAACACAGAATTAAGCACTACAAATTGCATTGCCATTAAATATCTAGACCAGACAATTTGCCATGTCAGTCTTTCACTAGTGACAAGCATTACCCTGTTGTGTCTTTCAGGATACAAATGCATCAAGTTTTACAGCACTATTTGAAAAGCATCAGTAGGATTTTGAGAGGCTGTACGTCACTGTTGCTTTCTTTTTCACCTCATTAATCCTTCAGACAGTTTTGATGAATCCACAGGAGGCTGGATGCCCTCCGTGAAACTCGCCTCCTCATAAAAGCTCCTTTACAAAATGTGAAAGGACCCCCTATTTATGTTCATTCATCAATTCAGTGCAACGCGTTCCTACCACTAATGCCAGGTATTCAGCTGTTAGCCTGCAGCAGGAGAAGAAAGGCTTTGCCATCCAGGTAGGTGGGGGCTGTGGGATAGCTGGGTCAGATACGCTGCACAAGGCATAAGATTATTATTTCAGCTAATATACTGAAACCTATTAATTTCAACATCTTGTAAATTCAAAATTAGCAGAATTGCCACTGGTATTGCCCTCTACTACTTCTACTCCGATAACAAGGGTTCAGGTGAGGATACCCTTCTGTTGCTGTCAGCTTTTCAAATTTGCAGTGATTTATGAAGTAGTTAATTTTATTTATCCAGACCATTTTCACTCCTGGGAACAAAGTGGTCTTTACTGCCTAGAGCTCAGGTAGATCGGTGCAGTGCAATGAAATTCTTCACACTCTTGCAAGTAAAACTGCTTTCAAATGAGTGCACAGCTGCCAGTGTGTGCTTGATGTATTTGCTTTGAAATTATTTAGCTATTACTATCGATTCCTCACACAGGTCATTTTCTGTATGCCAGTGAAAACTCCAGAATCCTATCCATTTTGTCAGAATTTATTAGAGCTACTAAGAAGTTTGTAGTGTTTGCATGAAGTCTTCATTAACGCTGGAAAGTAGCCTACAGTAGCTATGTCTAAAACTGCTGGAATTAAAAATCCTAAAAGATTTTCAAGATGGCGGTGGAAAATGTCATGTGAATCTTCTGTTGCTTAAAATTGACTTAATTTATTACAAATACAATCTCCAAAATCAATATTTGAGCATGATAAAACATCTATTTGCCACTCTCCTTCAGCTGCACAGTGCAGTCCTTACTGCATTGTGTTTTAGTCCTTACCCAAATGCTTTCTGGAACATTTTGAAGACACTAAAAAAATTACTTAAGGAACACAAATATTTGACACTACAAAGAATAACCTACTAGGTCAATCTTATGGCCTCCTGCATTTTTCATGAAGGAATTAAAGGACTACCATTTGTCCACTTTAAGTTCCAGAAATTGACAAATAAAACCTTTTGCATGTATCTACGAGGGTATTTGCTTCACTGGGGAAAAGGAGGAGAGAAAAAACTTGTTCCAGAAATTTTTGGAATACATTTATGTGAAGTTAGTTTCTGCTTTTCTTCTAGGTAAATTTTAACCTATGTGAAAATAACCATCACTATCATATGTTTAAGAGTCTTGTAATGCATTCTGCATTATTTTCATGAGGTTTCTCTCCCGTTCTTGTGTCACTCACTCCTTATTACTTCAGCCACTTCCACACGTTCTAACCAATGCTGTTGTTTTCAATTAAATGCATATGCAATAGGAGTTAAAATTCTGAGTCTTTGACATTGCTATAGATGTGACTGTGTGAAAATAGATTAGCCTAGTGAGGGGCTTTTAATACTGAGAATTCATATAACTTTCTGCTTTTAGTGATTTCAACAAAACACATTATTTTATGATAATGCATCTGTGGTTGTAGGAAGTACTACAACATCCATCACTTTTTTAAGAAGTAACAATCTTCTCTCCTTGGAAGAATAGATTTTATCTAATGCTCTCCAGCATAGAAAGCAAACACTGCAAAACAATTTCTTGCAAATAAATTAAAAGAAAGCAAAACCAGGGTAATAGTTTCTGAAGTACTCCATATGTTTCTATTTAATTCCTCTTAGTATGGATCACTAACTGGTTATGGAAAGGACTTTCTAAGCATGGTGATTGGAATTCCAGGTAAAAGGCAACTCTCTAGCAGAATCCATTACTGGGCAAAAAGGTGAGGCTGACTTTTTATTGTCGAATGAGAGAAAAATTACAACACCTGCTTCAGAAGATTTGGACTAAACCAAAGTTAATATACTGCATGGTAGAGCATGGAGGAAACCCTACTATTTTGAGAACTCTACAGCAAGGACCCTGACTCCACATCATTTGAGTTCTATTTTTTAAACTGTATGTTAAAAGCAGATGAAAAAAAACCACAAGTCTGCAATGACGCCTGCAAACTACAAAAGGATCTGCAAAGTGGCTGCTTGTTAAGCACTATTTCTTTGGTATCTCAGATTAGTTTGGACTCAACATAAAAAAGCATCCATAAAGAAATGCCAAGACTTTCTGCATTGAGATCCCCCACTCTCTAAAGGCATGGTTTTATGTAATTGTTCACAGACATGTGACATACCACAGAAAAAAGAAGAAAATTGAATAAAATGTCTGCAGTGGCTTGATACCATCAAGCCAGAGAGCAGAAGGACAAGGGGATACACTGGAGAATATACTGACAAACTTCTCACTGCATGGTTGGGAAAACTGATCAATTCAGTCAAGTCATAAGCTCAGTTATTATAAAAGACAAATATCCTTCCGTTGTGAGGGCAGAGGCAGCAGGAAGAAGAAAATGGGAAAAAAACAAGCAAATGAAATCTCATATTGAAACCTCAGTAATTATCTCTTTATGTATACCAAAGAATGCAGCTCCCTCTGGAGACCAGCCATCTCAGAGAGTTAAATCAACCTGGTCAATAAAGCATAAAGTGGAAAGGAACAATATCTTAAAAGCCATTTCCATGATGAGAGACACTATTAAACATGCACACAAGAACATTCTAAATCTGGCAAAGCCAAACAGTTCAAGACAAGACAAACAAAAAAGTCATTGAGGGCAAGTCATTAAAGGATATTTAATGTACACAACTTATTTTTTAAATTTGCAGTTTCTCTTCCTACCAAAAGTCTGCTTGTTTTTCCTTGGTAACATGGATATCCTTTAGGACAAAGAAGACATCCTCTAGGATTACAAATGGCTTAGTATATAGCAAACACTGCCCCAGATGTACTTCCCAAGGTTTTTGGGTTTTTCTGCCCAGGTGCGAAATTGGTTAAATAACAATTTCTTATGAAACTTATCAATTACAGAATTCATTCTTTTACTTTCATTTAAGCACAAACAACAACAGCGCTATTGTGCACATCATTACAGTTAATCTCTGTCATGCAAAATCCACACCTTTTTCTAGTTTGTAGCTTATTTTCCCCTAATACTTATGCCCAGCAGTCAAAAACATTTGAACAAACTGTAAAGCCGTTAAACAAGAGCAGGAAATTAAGTGCACCTAAATGTATAATCTGTTTCTTTATAACATGGTGAACTGCTCCTCTAAAAGAAAACCAACTGTTTGCTCACCACCTTACTGTATAGTTTTTGGAGATCTAGTATAAATCCTGGCACTGGTTTTTAATTTCTAATCTTGAAATATTTCAAGTAGTTTTAAAGAAAAGAACACAGACCTAAAATTATTTAATTTAATTTCTGGTTTACCATCTTTTTCTGCTTTACCATTGTGTTAAGGGGGGGGCTACATTTTGACTGTTTAGTTCATTAAGCTAATTTAGGCACATTATCTCCATCTAACCCAAAAATCTAATTCATAATTCCTACAAGAAAGAAAATTCAGACATCTAACAGAGATGTTCCAAGCTGCTGCTTTCTTGAGTCTTCCAGTTTATTGTCTAGGCTTTTATGTTGTTACAGGGGTCAATTTATGATATATGGAGATCTGTCAGCAGAGTGAAATTGAAATTAACTGTATGCATTTGTGGACTCAGGGGAACATATCTGCTGTTCTTCACTTAATGTTATCAAGGTAAGGCTCAAAAGCACAAGAGGAAGGGAGATGTAGGGCTTTCTGAAGTCTATGTAATGATTCATTGTCAAACTAGCATTGTTTTAGGAAAGACACTGTCAAAGGCACAAATAGGGATTTCACAGCAATTGAACCGATGCCTAGTTTAAAAACTGGATCCCTACTTATAGGAAAAAAATATTGGTTTTACCTTACTGATAAGTGTGACGACATCACCTTCTCGGATTGTGAGTTCATCATCATTCTGTGCTTCATATGGAAATATTACTTTGCAATACTCCTTGGCTGAAAGGAAGAACATTCAATGAGATAAGTTATCACTTTATAACAACTGCTTATCAAAGGGCGAAAATTTTCCTAAAATGTTCCACAAGTGTCTCTTTCATTTTCTTGCCATCTTTCTTGTTGTATTTTAGGCCTTTGAAAACAGTATGAAATATTTAAAAAACTGCACACTGATGAGCATTCCTGCACACGCCATCCAGGGGGTCAGCTTTGTAGCCCCAGAACCATTATCTCAAATGAAATTGCTCCAGATGGCAACCTGCCACAAACCATTTCCCTTAGAGTAAGCCTGTATCTGACTCTTGCTTCAATAATTCCACTGGTATGGCCTTCTTCCAGATCACATAAATTGGAAGCATAAAGGACCCAGTAGGTTGACATAGCTTATCTAGCCCCTGGTGTGCAAGAAGGAAGATATTTCTGCATCTATAAAGATGATAAAATATTAAATAATACATTAATAAATGTAAAGGCTTGTGTTGGATTTGATGATCTTAAAGGTCTTTTCCAACCTAAATGAGTCTATGACTCTATAACTAAACCTTCTGTATACTCAGCATGTAAGAAGAGTTTTGAATATTAAAGTTTCCTCTTTCCCTTTTACCTTCTATAAATAAAGACATCATATCAACTTTCATCTGGAAAATACAAGAGCCAGTACTCCTACTCAGAAACCATAAAAAGCAGTTGTTATGAAGAGAAGTTCCTTAGAATATGTTGCTGTGCAACAGACAGGTATGTCAATGTGCCTTACAAATAAGAAGGGAATATGTTTTCCAGCTGTTAAACAATGTATAAACCTGCTTAGTGTATCATATATTTTTAAAAAGACCAAAGAAACATGCACAGAAATCACTGGACCCTTTGCAGAAGGGCATGTGACTTTGTAGAAGGGTTCACCTCATTTAAATGTCTCAGTTTTGATAACCTCTACTTCTAGTTAACTGTCGTATTGGATACAGAGAAACAGGTACTTGCAGGCCACAGAAATCTGAATTAATTTGAAACAATAGGACCTATTTATTTATAATTACTGTCAAAAGAACCTTCATTATCACACTTTCAGGCATTTGAAGCTCCACCGGGGCATCAGTTCAGCTGCCCAGACACTAAGTGTCATTTCAGACACTCGTGGGTATGTAAGACACCCACGTGGTTGGCAGATACGATACACAACCTATGAAAGAGCCGGGTCTCTCTAGCCTGGTAGCTGGAGGCAAGACAAAATACCCTGGGGTATCTCAAAGAGCTCTAGATGCAGGCTACTGATTTCAGCCCTCAGGGTTGGGCCTGGTATCTGGATTTAGATCTGAGCATCTGATGTCAGAAACTGATGATGTCAGTGCCTACGTTCGCACTACAGTCCATGGAGATGAAGTCACTAAAGTGAGCAAAGCCTTGAGAGCCGCTCTTCACCCCCAGAGTGGACACCTACAACTGATTAGCTGAATCATACTCTGGACTCTCTGGACAGCACTGACAGATCTCCACAGGACCCACTGGAGCCCAGACACCAAACTCACATGGCTATACCGAAACCTAGGGCTCTGACTCAGAAGCTGCATCCCAGCTGCTTGAGTTTAGTGACAGGAATGTCAAGCTTAAATAAGCAGCCAACACACGTGTATGTGAAGGGTTGCTGGCTGTAAGCACAATCAGCCTGAGAAGTGAAACCGTACTAATGGGGGAGATAAAAGCTCTTCTCCAGTTCACACACTGCCACTCAGAAACAGCATGGAGTTTAGGTGGTGGTGGTTCAAGTAAACCAGAACTTCTTAGGCTTCATGGATTTATTTTCCTAAACACAAAAAGTTAAATTTTTCCATGATCATTAGCAGCTGGTATTCTGGCCCCTCACTGTACTGGGTCTGGGATGGAGTTACTTTTCTTCAGAGCAGCCCACACGGTGCTGTGTTTTGGATCTGTGACTAGAACAGCACTGGTACCACACCGGTGTTTTGGCTATTGCTGGGCAGTACCTGCACAGCGCCGAGGCTTTACCTTTTCTCTTTTTCCCCACTCTGCCCCCCAGTAAGTAGGCCAGAGGTGGGCAAGAAGCAGGGAGGGGGCACAGCCAGGACAGCTGACCCAGCTGAGCAAATGGATATTCTGTGCCATGTAACCTCCTGCTCAGCAATAAAAAATGGTGGGCTTGGGGTGGGGGGTGGTCTGGGAGGTAGCCATTGGTCTACTTGTGGTAGGTGGTGAACAATTGCCTTTGCATTGCCTCTTTTTTACCTCTTTCATCCACTTATTAAACTGTCTTTATCCATGAGTTTTCTTGCTTTTACTCTCCTATTCTCTTCCCTGCGGGGCAGCAAGTGGCTGGCTGGAGCTTAGCTGCTGGCTGGGGTCAACCCACCATGCTCCCTCTGATATCTCTGAAGAACAAGAGTCTGATGAAGACAATGAACATGATCTTTGAAAAAAATATAAGCAAGGGAGAAATAAGCCTCTTTCGCTGTTTCTGAGAGCGGGGAAGACTGTCAAATAAACATTTGGTAACATTGCCAAACGACTGGGCATGTGAGAACCACCATGTCACAACTCAGATTTCAGGTGATGAAAGGGGTGCCTAAATGCTAGTTTACTGTGTTCTGGAGAAAGGGTTTGAATTTCTCTTCATGGACTCAGCTAGGATGTTTCATCTACTCACTGTCTTGTCTTCACGACAGTTTAATAACATTTTATGTAAAAGTTGGTGGAAAGTTGACACATACTGACTTAGGTCAGGTAGGTGCAGAGTGGCATGTAAAAGAAACATGAGATTCAGCACATTTTTACACTTCAGTGTGTGTGCTCCCTTAAATAATCGTGGGTGGGGGGTGTTCCTACTCTGAGAGTATCCACATCCTGAAAAACAGCTTTGCTAAGTAAAAGATTCAGAGAATTAGTATAGAGATGATGTAGACAGAGTACTGTACTAAAGAAGCTGAGTGCTGCACAGTCAGGAAAGTCTCTGGTTACTAGAAACAGGCTTAGCACCTCTTTTTGGGATACAGAACAGAAGCTAGGCAAACACCACTTGGGTCCAAGGATGATCATTCCGGTGTATCCACTCTCAAGTAAATAAATTGTTTCTCCATTCACTATATAATCTATACACTGTATAGTCTCAAGATTAGAGGGGAAGCCAAGCACAATACACAGCTGATCAACAGAGAACAGCCACTATACCACTGTAATGGTACAATCCTGAAAGGATGCCAGTGGTGCAGCTCTCGCCCAAGACATGGATGAATCCCATGTGCTCCAGGTTAAAGAATGCTTTTAACAGTAAGCGCCTACAGGGCACTTGTGTCTCCTGAGTCCAGTAACAGCCAATCCTCCCTCAGCTCCCCCTTGCTATCTGAAGACTGTAGATTTGAAACATCCTTCAAGATGAAGCCATGATAGACAAGAGTGGAGAGAAGGTTGTCATTTCAGCATCTGAGAAAGTCAGCTGATAATCAGGAAAGTAAGTGCTCTCTTTTTTTTTTTTAAGCTTTTCCTCTAAAAGTATGTGTCAGTGTGGATCTCAAAGTAATTGGCTGTCAAAAGCAGCAAAAGAAACTCCCAAGTTCAAAAGTAACCAAAGAACTCCTAGCCTTTCACACATAACAAATGGCTACACATCTTTGCCTTCTAGTTTTTATGTCAAGAACTCTGTTCTCCCTTGACCTGTCTGTCCTCCCCACCAAGCTCTTACCTTTTTTTTTTTAATATCCAGATAGCAGAGAAACAAGGAATTAAACCAGAGAAAAATGTCAGAAACTGGATCTTAAGCTCAGCCAAATGCTGATGCAGCTCATGAAGAGCCAGGAAGCAATCTTGTGAGAGGCACAAGAGGGAGCTGGGGTAGCTCACAGCTGCCCTGTGCTTTGAAGGCTGGCACAAGAACACAGGGTGAAGACACAGCCATGGGAAAAATTGATGGCTTATGTACAGTAGAAGTCTGGACTCCCTGATTGCAATTAACGCTGACATACACTGAATCAATACATTCCTCTGCCTAACAAGGGCCCTGTGGATCATGCTGCAACAGAGCTAGGTCTCAACAACATGGATGCGTTTGGACCAATATAAGTGACTGGACAAAGTCAGCTTTCAAACTTCTCCTGAGGGAATGATAGACCAACGTGATTTAAGTAAGTAAGAGCAAAGCCAACTGGACTGTAAATAACATTAACCTTTAAAATCAGATTAATAAAAGCAGAGAAGAATCTAACAGGTTAGGTCGCTTTGGTGCTAAAATTGTCCTTACTCAGCAGAACACAATACACAAGAGGATGTAGAAGCACTGAATTTCAACAGTTATGTTTAGATAGGAAGGAAGAAAAGATAAAAGGAAATACTAATTTCAGACACAGCATTGTACAGACCAGCTGGAACTTGCTGAATCTGGGGGTTTTCCAAGTCAAAAAAAGATCCACCAAAAAACTGAAGGTCAGAATAATACATCCTATTACAAGCCTGGTAAATAGACTTAAGCCAAATTAAAGCTTCAAACTAAAATACCAATATTAAGCATTCCTCAACTGTAGATGACAAATCTCATTTTTTTTAGTGAAACAAACAACAAACTTGTAGAGTTGATTTTTGAGGCTTAAATATTTCTACCTGCATGAAGTCTAAATCATAGATGAATAAATATGTACACAAACAGTAATACTAAGTAAGAAAATAAGCAGCATTAAAGCAGTATTCCTTGAGCTTAAGCTTCCTTTCAACTATCACTCAAAAAACTGTTTGTGACAGTGAATAAAATGTACAAAAATCTAGTGAAAAATTACATCGTTGTTACCAAAACCACAAACCAGATGAGAAAAATCCAAACGCTACATTCAGCAGAATTTGGTTTTACTATTAATTGCTACATTCAGGGCTCATAAATGGATTGCACTAATACATATTTTCTCAGAACTTCACAAGACGCAAACTGTCAAAACATCACCTCATCAAACAAAAAATAGAAACAGAACTAATTAGGGCCCCATTAATCTGGATTCAGCTACTCCTGATACCTTCTGCCATCTTGCAAAAAGATTAGTTGCTCGCTAGGATTTTGGTATTCCTATTATACAATACGTTAACACAAATTGTAAATAGTCAGTGAGTGGAGCAATCAAATCAAGTGCCACGGTCAATGCATTCTGTGACTTACTGCCTTTGCTGTTTTGTTGTCTGCTTATTTATACCCCGTTTTTGCAATCTCAGTAATCTGTGATAGCGCTCTCTGTCATTGTGGATGTTTTTGGTTTGCTGAATTTTAGAATCCAACAAAGCTACTTAAAAATGTATACATATTTTCTGCAATACAGCCTTTTCACTGCAAACCACTTAAGCTAAAAGCAAGCTACTTCATATATATAAAAAAAATCTCACCCCAGAGATAGAACCAGAGATAGAATTATAAACACACACACACACACACGCATACATGTGCCATCCCAGATACGTAAGAGAGATGGAAATCTGACAGCAGAATACTTCCCCTCTAAATCTAGGCACCCTCAAACCTAAACCACACAGATCTCTCCCTCTTCTCTTCAAAGATGCATTCTTTCATTCCTGAAAGGTTAGTGATGTTTTCCAAGGGACCACTCAAGCTATGTAAGGATTTGTGCTTTCACTGTGCTCTCCCTCTGAGCAAAAAGTCCTCTTTGGCCCTGAAGAGTCATCTGTTTATCCCCCAAAACCTTAGGCCCACTTTTTAGGGAGATTTACATAGCATATTGTTGGGAGATGCACCTACAGAAAATACTGCTCTGCCTCTTACTCTGACCAACTCATCCCATTGCAGACCTTAGGCCATCTTGCATGTACTAAGAACAAATGGTAAGTACATCAAGTGCCTTGCTGCACGCCACTGCGCTATCACATCAGAAAAGCTAATACTAATAAAGGAAAAAAGCAAATACTCAAATCGAGATATGGGAAGAGTCAGCAACCATTATTCCATTTCAGGAAAGATAAAATATCCTAAATAATAAAGTGTAGGTAAAATTCATAAACCATGTAAAGACACTGTACAAATAAGTAGCTCACCCTTCTCAGAAGTTCTGGCAAAATGGGTGTTGAATGATGTTTGCACACTGTCATGGTAAAAATTGACGGCAACAGAAGAAGAGAGATTTTCTGACCAAAAAGGCATGTCCAAGGGAAATAACAAAAAGCTGAAAGAACCACCAACCAGAGCCCAAAAGTGTTGATGGAGAAGTATCTCGTGTCAGCCAGAGCTCAATGTCTCACTGCAGAAGGTACAGTTCTCTAACCGCTGTTCCGAAGGTTTCCACATTCGTCTATAAGTGGTAAAAGTATGAAACCCCACTGCCCTGGGATGCGATTTAGTGAGCAATTTCAGCTGTCAGAAGCATGAGGTGATGTAGAAAGAGGCACCTGTCTCCCAGTCTGGCTTACTGCACAAGGGTTAGTGCTGCAGGTAGGAAGGGCCATGGGACTATGCCTTCTGATGGTACCTGCACTCAGGTCAGCTTAACCTGCTCGAGCTGCAGGCTGGGAGAGTTAATTCCAAATCACATTGGTTCAGGAGCCCTAGTCTACATTACCAGCTCACACATTTTTCAGTATTTCAAGTTCTCACTTTCTCAGGGCAATTGAGTTCTTGCAGTACTTCCCATTAACAGCCTGGTGTCACATAGGGAACAAGACGAGAAGATGCAGCAAGTAAAATAGTGTGGTGCAACTAATGGACAATAACTCAATAAAAGCTGCTTTAAGCTGCTTTTGCAACTCTGAGCTGAAAACATGTGGTAAACCAGGTTGCAGCCACACACCTCTCAGACAGCCACTGTTCTGCTGCTCCAGGTGCTTGCCTTCCTGTGTCTATATGTGTTCCAGCTCTGAGACAAAATGTTATCTTGTTTAAGATTTATATTAATCTATTATGTATTTTATTTACTTATTATTTTATGATCACATAATTTATTTTATATAGACAATTTTTAATATTACATAATAACTTATACAAAATATAAATAAATTTATGCAATATACAAAATTTAAATTATATAATTAAAATTATATTTACTTTTAGAATAAGTTGTTTAATTTATATTATAGGTACATGATAACATAAATTAAATAATTAATCAAATAACATTTACAATAAAATGTTATCTGCTAAATCTCCAGAAGGATAAACACATCAGGGAAGAGGAAGGACTGTGAAAGATTTAAAAACTCAATACTTCACATTATACTCAATTTCTTTTCTAAGGTATGGCTATGTTCTCCTCCTCCTTATTCTTTTCTACCAGAATCCATAACATTTAGTTTTAACTTTATATAAATAAAAATCAAAAGATGGGGAATATATAAATAAATTATTTGGTATACTAGTTACATATGCCTCCTTAGAACAGCACTAAGACCTGTCTAAAAGACGTAATTATTGCTTTTTGTTTAATAAACATTGAAATGACAAAAACAGAACCGAAGTTCTTGGACACCATTCATTTCCCATACAAACTATACCACCCACATAGATTATTTCTGCTACATAAAGAAAGAAAAAAGAGGAAAAAGGCAAGGGCACTCACAACCACAGATATTTTTCTATGACCCACCTATAGGTTACAGACTGGAGTTGGATCTTATTCAACTCTGATTAATTCCAAAGTACCCTCAAGGCTGAATGCTGAGCATGTAATTTAATTTGATTTTTGGTAGAAGAAAACTCAAGGTAGGATTATCAGAGCAAAAACAATTCAGAGGATTCTGTAAAACAAAGCAGACAGTCTATGTACCACCTACTCAAAGTTTATCCTAAATATATCTATCTGCATCCTCGCTTTTCGTATACACAGGACACTCTCTTAGCCAAAACCAGAGAAAAGTGCTCACCTTGCTTTTAAGAGGCTTAACAGCAGAAAGTGCAAAAAATAAAAAACTATGAAACCTACTTTTTGTTCTGCTGTCCACTTCTATTTTTGTTGGCTCCTGAGGTGCTGTGGCTGGAGGTAATTTCTTCCCAACACTCTGAAAAAAAATAATTATTCTCCTTTAACATTTGCAGGTTCAGTTAAAAGTTAGACATCATAAAAAATTGTAATGGAAATACAAAATATAGGAGCAGAAAAGGACAGTAAAGAAACAGAGGCAAATTAAACTATACTTCGATTCGTATGTGGGGATTTTGTTAGCTTTTTTTTAAATGATAGAGAATTCATAAAAATGTGATCTTCAATTTTTCCCTTTAAAAAAAAGTCTACTAACATTTTTCAATATTAACCCCTTCACACAGTTTCAGGGAAGACTCACAGAGCTTTCATTGGTGGACTGAATGTGTGATGAAATTACTTAAGGAAAGGTGCTTTTCAGTACTGAAACTGAAATTGAAAGAAGAGTGGGGGGAAAAATCCCTTGCCTTCTGCCCATACAAGGAGTATTCATTTCAGTCATTCTAGAATGAGTGTGATTTTTAAGTTCACATTATCTCTTTAAATGATTCCAATTTTTGTTTATTTTGAGGAAAAATAACTAATTTACAGAGGAGGACTACAATAAGCAATAATCAGCCTCAGACAGGTAAGCTGAAAGAGCAGTAAAAAACATTAACTGCCCCCAAGAAAATAAAATAACATTGTTGATTTTCATCTTTATGTATCTTCACCAATTACTCTATGCTTGCTATCCCCTCTCTCACTCAGCTTTTCTCCCCATCAAGAAAGCTGTCTAGCTTTAAAATCTCAGCCTGTGTAGTTGAGGATGTAAGTATAATTATTACTTGTTTACATAGATATGAGTACTTAAAAGCCCTTGCTGTTGTTCAGTTTCCTTTTCTGGTAAGGTATGCATAAATGGCATGAAACCTCCTCCATAATCCAGTGACCTTCTGAGTAAAAGCTAAGAGACAAGAGAGATTTAGTCTTGAAGGCCCTGAGGACCTCTTGGGGACCATGAGGAAAACACTGGTCAATATGAGAAGCAATAGGAGTGCAGCACTTTGTAGACCTTGAAATTTTCAGCTACTTAAAGGGTATGAAGAGCTCCATATTAGTCATTTTATGCACTGTGTTAAAATTTCTCTCTGAAAAGGAGTAAAATACACAGAGAGGGATTCTAGGCTGGCAAAAACAGAAAGGCAGTTTTGAGAGTTGTGCACATGACAGTCATCAAATTTGTGTTGACAAGTAAGACAAACTATGAATTGCAATACCCAAAGTGTCCTGTTGCAACTTAACTTGCAAGTGACAGCAGAAACAACTGACCTGATGAGATTGCCACCCTACTCACAATGCAGAGTTTGTGAACTGCTGGGGAAGAGAGATCAACAACAAAACTCTAGAAAACTTCCCAGCTTCTTCGCTGAGGTGGGAATGAGAGATGAGAAGCGTTACCTGAAGCAGTGACTAGGGAGGTAACAGAAAAACATGATATGACAGATTGTTGCAGATCAGGAGAGGGGAAAAGTAAGAAAAGAGCATGACTTGGCTGCACTGAAGAAGCTTAAAGTCAAGAAGGAAGAGGATGAAGAGCTGACTCAGATCTGGCTGGAAAGCAGTGAAAATTGTACTGGAAGAGGTGTAAAGAAGAATCTGAAGCTACCAGGCATTCTCACAGATAAAAGGACAGAATGCCGTCAAGATGAAAGCAAGACTGGGAAGACAGCTTTTGGTTCAGATGCAAACAGTGCAGTTCAAGACAGCTGAACAACTCAGTACATGCTCGTTCATGATCAAATCTTTATTCACAATTCTGCTTCATAAAATGGTTTGGAAAATGATGAGAGCACATACTCTAAACTGCACTGCTATTTAACTAAGAAAGGAATGCTTACTAAAGGAATATCTAAAAACTTTAATTTAGGGAAGTTTTTCTTTTTTTTTAAGATGAAATTGTTATTGAAGAACAATTAAGGGAAAGCATTTGATAATTGCTTTATCATACATGAATCACTGCTCTTAACTAGCGGTGTACCCCAGGGGTCTGTGCTGGGTCCAGTCCTGTTCAACATACTCATCAACGACCTGGATGAAGGGACAGAGGGTACCCTCAGCAAGTTTGCAGATGACACCAAGCTGGGAGGAGTGGCTGATACACCAGAAGGCTGTGCTGCCATTCAGCAAGACCTGGACAGGCTGGAGAGCTGGGCCGAGGGGAACCTCATGAAATTCAACAAAAGCAAGTGCAAGGTCCTGCCCCTGGGGAGGAGCAACCCCAGGCACCAGTACAGGCTGGGGGCTGACCTGCTGGAAAGCGGCTCCTATGAGAAGGACCTGGGAGTGCTGGTGGGCAGCTGGCTGACCCTGAGCCAGCGATGTGCCCTTGTGGCCAAGGCCAACAGTATCCTGGGCTGCATTAAAAGGAGTGTGGTCAGCAGATCGAGAGAGGTTATCCTCCCCCTCTACTCTGCCCTAGTGAGATCACATTTGGAGTCCTGTATCCAGTTTTGGGCCCCCCAGTTTAAGAAGGATGTGGAACTGCTCAAGCAAGTCCAGCAGAGAGCTACCAAGATGAACATGGGGCTGGAGCATCTCCCATATGGGAAAGGCTAAGACATCTGCATTTATTCAGCCTGGAGGAGAGAAGACTGAGGGGGGATCTTATCAGTACTTATAAATATGTGAAGGGTGGATGTCGAGAGAATGGGACCAGACTCTTTTCAGTGGTGCCCAATGACAGGACAAGGGGCGATGGGCACAAGCTGGAACACAGGAAGTTCCACCTAAACATGAGAAAAAAAACTCCTTTCCTGTGAGGGTGCCAGAGCAGTGGCACAGGCTGCCCAGGGAGGCTGTGGAATCTCCTCTCCTGGAAATATTCAAAACCTGCCTGGATGTGTTCCTGTGCCCCCTGCTCTGGGTGTGCCTGCTCAAGCAGGGGGGTTGGACAAGGCGATCTCCAGAGATCCCTTCCAACCCCAACCATTCTTTGATTCTGTGATTTTATGCCATGAAACCAAAACCCAGATAAACCCACAACAAACTTAAATTTAACAAGCTGAAAATCACAGTGAAAGAATCATGGGCAAAGAGGAAGAAACTTGTGTGTCCCAGTGAAAAGTGCATGCTGTGATGCGATTTCCTTATTTATAGAAGCAGATGCAAGTGCAATACTTGAAAACATTCATTCATCTGCTCATTCAGAAAGAATGCCTATGCAGGTGATAAATCAGCACGAGGAACCACAGACTCCTTGGGAACAGAAAAGAGAACACCAGCCAGACAAGGCTGCTTTTTTATTGGGAGGTAGGAGACAGGTTGGAAAGCAGTCTTTGCACGAGTTGCAATTTGCTCAGGAGAGAAGGCAAAACTGGGTGCAGCACATGGAATGTGCTGAAAGATCACAGTGACCTACAAGATCCAAAGATCATTTATTGCTGAACAAGCAAAGTTGTGCCAGAATCCTGTGATGAGGAGAGGAAGGAATGTTTATACCTACTAGGAGGATATAGAAAGTGGTAATTCAAATAATTTAAACAAGGGTTGTGCAGAACCCACTCTAGTGAGGAGGGACACCTGAATTTGTTGTAAGACACGGAGAGGAGAAGGCAAGTGGAAATGGTGTTCTTTAACTGTAAGGGGACTGCATCCAGGGATTTATAGGGGTGATACAAGCACCACTGACAGGAAAAAAGGAGAAAAAAAGAAAAAAAAAAAGGCTAAGCCGTGCAAATCTGGTTTCAGGTGGACCTGCGCTGCCAAGATGCTTTACTCTTCCTGTAAAATGGTACTAAAGGAGATTTTTTAAAATTATGATTTATTTCTGTTTATGACTGGTCTATACTGATCCACGCATTTGCATGGAAAACATTTGTTACCACTTTCTGAAAACATCTCCATGAAACTTAATAGTGTACTCATTTGTTCATTAGGAAACATGCAAGATAAACTTTCCTCACTCTAAGACGAAAGTGATCATAGAGTGTGAATCCTCTATGATCTCTTAAGTTTGATGGCTCTGCTGTAACAGGATAAAACCTCAAGTATAGTTAAGATCTGTGTGCTGGGAGTCCCAGATCAAGTAATATTATCACAGTTACAAATTTTTCTGGCAAGAGAAAAAAAATGAGAGGCAGACACATCTCCTTCCATATAAGCCAGAAGCTTCCCTTCTGACACTCCAACTGTTCTGTATCACTCATAGTCTCATACAGGTCAAATGTCTACCAAATTTACTAGTGGCTACAAGAACCAAGCAAGCCCAACTTGAATTCCTGCTGATCTGACACACATCTCCAAGACAGAGACTTTTCTTCTCAGGGACCAGTTACTATAGGGTATTTTGGTCTCCTGTCCAGTTCAAGACCCAGCATAATTTATCAAAATCTCTTTCACTTCTGTAAAAGGAAACATGGGAGCAAAGTTGGTTTGAACTGAAGATTTCAACATATTTTTTTCTCCTCCTCTGTTGTTCCTTTACATAAGAATTCAGAAAAAATGTCCTCAAAGCCCTCTAGACACATTGGTCTATGCTACAAAGTACAATTCCAGCTTTCACAATACTTAGTCTTTTACATGCTTCATTCCTACCTATCAGGCTCAACATTCCCAAGAAGCAAGCAAATCTCACCCCTTTGGGACACAGGCACAAAACAAGATTTAGAACTTCAAGGAGTTTGAGAATTTAGACTCTCCAAGTCCAAAAGCAGGATTCTCAAAACCCTGCCAGCATCCCCTGACATCTCCCAGCACACACTCTCTCCGTTTACCTATATCATTTTGTCAATAATGTTTGCAATAAGAAGTAACATGCAGCATGAACCAGAACAACCATAATGATGCCCTCCCAGCAGTGTCCTAATCGCCAGGCTGCAAAGACAAATGAAACTCTGCATTTTCTCTCTGGCCCTGTGTATCTTGAATTCTTGGCTGCAGAATGCGTTCAGCACCAGCAGAAAGGGTAGCACATCCTCCTCTGCCCTTGTATCTCTAGCCTGGTGGTTCAGAGACACTCCTGAAGAGCACCGTTTCAGTTTCCCTCTACCCTCCTCCGGTACGCTGATTACCATAAATCTCATTTCTATATGGTGGCAATCAGCCTTGTTCCACTTACGTCACTCTGCAGATATCACTCTGACCTGCTTAGTCTTGTCACACAAGAAACACGTGGTGGAAACAGAGTTCATATTCCTAATTCCAAGCCTAGATTGGCTCCACACAACAACAGAACATATCAATAAAACAGGCAGAATCTTGATCCCACTATTTCTGCAAGGCGAGTATAATTAGATTATTTAGCTGTCAGACACAAATCCCCCTAATCACCTGACAAGTGAATCCTAAAGATGAAAGGGGATGAAGTGCTCTCTTGCTGCAGAAACAGCTGATAAAAACATGAATAATGACCATGATTTGGTATACAGATATTCAGAGGGATGAGACAGATTTAGCAGTAACCTGCCAGTCTTGATGCTTGAATTTATGAAGCCAGTGGAAAGACAGACTAGCATTAAGTAACGGGTTCTGTTAGCAGAAGAGGCCTTGATGGCGGTTCAGTACACTGCAAACCCCTATCACTGCAGGCCAGTTTCGTCTGATACTGAGTTAACAGTGATTACAAAAGTGGTTGAGGTGGCACAGAGTCATGTGAATGAGGTCACGGTACAATCTAAACAGTCTCATTTCCTTTCATTTATGTATTTTGGCTCAATTGCAATCCCTGTAACAGCAGAGAACAACACAAGAGAATCAGAGCACGTAATGGGCAGTATACTAGTGAGTTTTTCTCACTTGAGGGCACTAGGGCCCTTCCCTACAACTCTTCAACCCTGACGAGAGGAAGAAAAGTAGACCTGTGACCAAGTTCCCTCCGTCAAGATATTTTAAAATTGTATTTCAGGGTTTTCTGTTATTGTTGAAAGTTGTCTTGTCTGTTTACTTTTGTTATTCAGGACCTATGTCTCTAGCACATTTAATCTGAAAACTCGAATTGTCACTTGTGCACCAGCTAGGTCCATACAGAAGTTTTTTTTATACTATTTTGACTCTCCTTTAACAAATATAGGCTTCTCCACGCAACAGCTTATTTACCCATGAATAAGGAAAAAAAGACTAGCTCAGGATCAGTATTTATTCTGGAAAGTGTATCGAGGCCTTTACCCTAGATAAAATATTGTGGAACTGCTACTTGAAATGTAACTCCATGGAGACACTCTTAAGGAATACATCAGACATTGAAGAATTCATAAAAACGGGCTGTATGACCTGGAAGCACTAACATTTGTAAGGGTAACATTGTTTGTCAGTTTGAATAGTGAAAATATAACAATATGCAATGATGTTTTATACAGGGGAGGAAGAGACAGCTATGTATCTTGAGAACTTTTAGAATTTCAGAAAACCTCAGTTATTAGGTCAGGGAGAAAACATGCTGTATTCCTTTGACCACAATACTTCCTTTTAACATTCAACTACTACTCCTGAATGTTGTTTAAATGCATGAGAATTTTTTTATCTTTAGGTTTACGTGCAGATCCAAGGCCCTATTAGTGACAATATAAAAGCTGTATTCTTTAACGTATTTTTGAAATTCCATTTTATAACTGAGAACATTTTTTCACAAAGAAGTAGAAATGGTCACTAGATTCTTCCAGCTCTGGACGAATAGAAGCATAAAGAAACTTCTCACTGACTATGTGTAACACTAGTGCTGTGAGGGAGGAGCCAAATTAATTTCTTTTTTTTCTAATATGCTTCAAGGGCTTAAGGAACATAATCAAGTCCTTTATCCATCCTACCTGGACTACCTTAAATCAAAAAAAAAAACTTGAAAGAACCAAAATATAAAAACTCCAAAGGCTCTCAGATAACAAAATGCCCTTACTCTATCAGAGGCAAAATAAGAGAAATGTCCAGAATTTCAGTTTTTCCTACTATACCAACATCCGACTTCACATAAAGTACATTCTGTGACAGCATGATCAAGTATTGCAGGCCTGGGGTTTCCCAAAAGGACAGAGTTAACAAGTCTTCCTAAAGGGTCACCACAAGGCACTTCAAAGAGGGTAATGGGAATTTTACAAAACTTTTACAGAGAAAACAAAAATTCTTTAGGGAAAGTGTGATTAAGCACCTACCTGCATAATTCAGTCATCTATAATAGCTTCTTCCTCTGTACCTACTTTCTACCCAGCTGTGCTTTGGTAGAAACACCACCCATATGCTCCTGAACTATAATTATTAATATTTTTTAATACCAACTAGATAGGTACCTCTGCCCAATGCACACCCAGCTAATACAGAGAGCCCCAGTTGCACAAGTTGCACACGTTTCTACTGACATCATCTATGAGGTCATTCCAGCCACAACACAAGGTAATTTCCGTAAAACTAGGTTAGATTAATGAATGGGACAGGAAACAAGTGTTCATCAAGTCCTCAGTCACAACCAGACTGTTGCAAGCACTGGCAAGCAAAATAATTTTTATTCTCCTGCTCCTACTTTACTCTGAGTATAAGCAGAGAGAGAAGATGTCCCACAACTGGTGTCCCACAATTCACTTGCTGTGAGAAAGAGAGAGGGAACAGCCTGGCTGCTGCCCAAGTCCACCCACCAAAGGTGGCCATGTCCCCAGGGAGCCACCCTTGGCCACAGATTCCTGCCACCACTCCTCCCCTCTGCCGTGACATTAACATGCCTTCAAGGGGAGAGAAGGGAATTGATCCACATTAAAAAGTATAGCAGAGGGGAAGGAAGAGAGTTTTAATGTTATCTGATTCACTAAACAGCTGCATAAACATTTGGGTAGAACTGTGGCAGGCAAATTTATGGTCACAGGGGTACGGTGCAACTCTCAGTTGTGGCGCTCATTTATACCAGATTAAGCTCACCAGAAAAGCATGGCGAGCATCTCACAGTGTGCTTGAATAATACCTGGGGCCAGCATATCACATTTTGACCACGCTCAGGACAACCCAAGGAAAGGGTGCAGTAGTACTGGCCTTTACATCATTCAAAAGACTAAATACGAATGACACTCAAGTACTTGGCTCTACATACCAAATGATATTTCCATAAAGAATGGGTGCCCTGATCACAGGATCAGATGTGGCACAAACCACAGAACTTCTTTAGTGGGTGTTTGGCAAATATTTCACAGATGCAGGCAACAAAGCAATTAAGGTATTTTTAAATTTCCTATTATAGTTTCTTTGCACATAGTCAAGCTGTATTACCTTCTACTGGACAATCTGAAAACAATGCATTTTCACATGTAGTCCATATTCCGGCAGACTTAAGTGCAGTTTTTCCGACTTGGATGAACACACACCTTCTGAATTACAGCATATCTTTGTAAAGAAATAAAACCTTTTTTCTTTCAAAAAAGATTTTACTTGTGAAAGGTCTTACTCTTCTACAGCAAGGTTGCAAAACCCTGTATTTAGGTGATGCAAAAGGCATATGAACCTCTGACACCTTAATTCTCTCTGTCTAGACAAAATCAACAAATCTCTAAATACAAGATGTCCCTCCAAGTTAAATCCTGGTCTTACAAAGTGGAAGAGCAAAATGCCTTCATCCCATTGGATCTCCTAGAAAATTAGCATCATTTCAGCCATCAGCACGACTCTTACCACTATTAACAAGTTTGGACAAAGCAGACAAGTCGTCTGAAGTCAGTGAAAAGATGAAGGCCCTGTAACTGTTCACGAACAGCAGTCCTCTGGGAACTGGTTATTACACCAGCACTGCTTTAGAGGAAAGCAACATTCAAATAGTCAACAAGTATAACCTGCCTGAACGTTAAAGGCTTTTGGAATTAGGATGCATATGCAGAACAACTAAAGGTATCTTGGGGAAAAATGTTCTCTAGTGTTCACACAGAAACTGATACATTCTTACCAAATAGAGAAGTTACTTCTTGAGGGCAAAAGAAAAAAATGGGGACAAAAATAGCATGTCAGTCTAAAGCCTACTACAATACTCCAGTTCTCATTCCAGAGAGTGGTAAACAGGTTGTGATTGCATTACAGCACACTCAGTTCACTTGGTGCCCTAGAAATAGGGTACTGAATGTCAGAGCATCTTCAAGTGCTGTATCTGTCATACACTGTCATGGCACTGGAATCCAAGCAGACAAGCAAGCAGGAAAGTAAACAAAGCAAAGGGAACAGCAGAGGTCCCCAAACAAGGGACATTTTAGAACTAAACATGGTTTTGCTGGGACTTTGTTTTCTCATTCATCGGAGATGCTTATTCTTTGGATGTGCTTCTTTTTTACAGTTGAAAAAAGAAGCAAAATTACCTCTTCAGTTAAACTGCTTAAACTACGTCAAGCCTAAGAACAAATGCTTTGAATACTTAAGGAATAGTCACAGTTGCTTTGATTAAAAACGGTTTTATTTTTCAAAATAAGTGTAACTTCTGAAATATTTAATGAAAGAAGTTACTGGTGCTTTACTTAATTAGGTCAAAAAGTATTTGGAAATCACATACAGAAAAGACCTATAAAATGTGGTTCTGAATGTTCAAGGCAAAATAAAGACAAAATGGCTAGCCTATACTACATTTGGCATACGACTGTGAAGGATTACATACAGCAGAAAGGGCAGGGAGAAAGGAAGACCAGGGTGATTTAATCAATGTATGTCCAAATCCCTTGATGGCTCAGAGTTTGTTACTGCTTCACATTTTATTTGATAACAATTAAATGGCTATTTTTTTCTGAGAAAAGTTCTTTAAAAGAAAAAGGAATAAGGAGTAAGAAACAAACATCAGAGTAGTAAGTTCTTTGGTAGATTTTCTGTGTATATTTTTAGCAGAAAGCACTGGGTGCCGCAATTAAACTTATCTCATATTAATCAGATTTGATCTGGTTAATATACTATTCACAATTACTTATTATTTTAATAATCATTAAGCATGACTTCTTACTTAGCCAGTCAAAAGCTAGGGAATCTTAAAATTTAGGGTTTCATACAGACCCTCGCTTCTGCTGTGTTAAACTACATCTGAGTCTATTACATTTTACATGTGATCTGGTTATACTTCCTAGTACAACGGCATTCAGCTGGTTTTGTCACGGAGATGTAAAACAGCAATATGTTGTCATTCTGAAGTAGTTATTCAAGATGGAGTTCATTTCACTTAAACATCATCTATGAGCTAGATGTGTACAGATCTGCAGGCTTCGCTTCTGTTGCTGGAGGTAAATGAGTTTACTGTTCATCCTTTTTTAAAAAGATTAACTTGGACAAGTAGCTGATTAAAAGACAGGAAACAAAAGGCAGGATTTCATCATGTTGACCAGTGAAGTCCCTCAGGGATCTAGATAGATCAAGGCTCTTGTTTTCCACGTGTTCACAGATGATCCAGGAAAGACAGAAATTCAGTTCAGAGAGAAGTAAAATTGTACATTCGGAAGAAAAAAAAAAAAGTATCTTTAGACAGAAATTATGGGCTTTGAAACCCATAGCTGTTAATACTTTGGAAAGGAATAAAGAGCAATGGAAAGCACTATCAAAATCCTGTATAAATCTATCCAACACCTAGATCATTGTGTGCTCTTCCCACCTCCTTTCCCCCTCACACATAACCCACCTCAGTCCTTAAAGGAACTGGAAAAGACAAAGTCACCAAGAATGATCAAACCTATGGAACAGATTCCTCATCCTGCAATAAAAGATGCACACAGGTGATTTAACACGTTTATAAAAATCAGGAGGGGCAATGAGTAGGTAGTTAGGAAGGACTCACTCATCATCTCTTCCAGTAATAGAAATTAAGGGCTAACAGATTAAATTAGCAGGTAGCACATTCAAAACAAACAAAGGGAGGTAACTCCTTCCCACAGCATGAGATCCAGCTGAGTGGAACTCTTTCACAGAAGTTACAGATGCTAACATATTACATGCAATGAAGGTATGACTACCGATTTCACAAGATAAAAAAAAATCCATTAGGGTTATTAAACATAAAGTTCAAAATTACCAGAAAATGCGAAGACCCACTGCAGGAATTTCTCTGTATGTTTACCCTGTGCTCACACTCTTCCCTAGGCTTCCAGTATTGACCTATGTTTGGAGGTACAATACCAGGCCAGGCACAATTCTGATCTGAACTACAGATGTCTCACGAACTTCCAATTGCCTGGAGATCTAATTCTTTAACATATAGAAATGAACTATTCAATACAGTACACTTTGGAAAGTAAACCTAAATAAATCAAGGTGACATAAAACCAAAGGGATAATGCAAGGGAAACTTCAACGGATTACTCCAACTCCTCTCTTCCCCCAAACATTATCAAACAAAGTCTTTCAGTTAAAAAAGAAAACAAAACCATAGGGAGAACAAAGATATATGGAGAAAATAATTAGAAGAGTCTTCAAAATTATAAACCAGTAACTCTTTCAGGTTATTTTAAATCCTCTGGTTTGTAAGCCACTACAGAAATTTTCAACAGAGAAAATGCTTTATGGCATATACATCTGCTTTCCTGGGCCATCTTTTGTGGTTACCATAAAAGCAGAGGAACCCACTATGAGTCTAAAAGCTTATGAAAAGCAAACAGTGAATTGATAGTCAGCTACTGTAATGAAAAAGACAAATCCACAAGACAGAAATAGCCATTTGCATTTCCTGTTTAGCCATCTCAAACTTCTCCTGACCTGTAAGATGGACTACATCTACCACAACACTACCAGTGAAGCGTTCCTAACAACTTACCAACCTCCTGAATAAATTTGGCTCTGTGAAGCAGTCTGAAAAGGCTTTAAATGTCTCTGACTTTCTCTGAGAAAGTGCTATAGATTTAAGATGTCTTCAGACGCACAATGTTTCAGTGTGTGAATACACACTGGTCCCTCAGCAATGAAATTGTTTATGCTGAGCTGTAACTGTTTATATCCTCCACATTCATGTAATTTGTATTTTTGCCTTAAAAGGAGAGTCTCAAACCTTCATAGTGGGGAAGACATCTAATTAGAGAGACTGTTTCACAGATTCTTAACTTCCCATTTACAACTCTAAAACATCTCTTCAGCTATTTCAGAACTGCTTAAATGGAAAATTACTTTTGTTCTTGCTTCTAGCTGCTGAGCTCCATTAGAAATGACCTGAGCCAGCACCAAAATGTCCCATCCAGCTATCCATGCACTAAAACCACCAGGTGTTTTGCAGACCACCAGCAGTCTACAAACCACAGATGAAGAGTGTCTTCATTAGTGTTATGTAAGTCACCAGAGAAATATGTGCTATCTCAAATAATGGTCAAAGAAATAAGTAGGTAAAATATGCAATGCAAAATCTTTGTTTAAACTTCTCAGATGCAAAAGGAAGTAGGAAGAAAACCATGAATGAACATGAACAGTGAAAAGTCATTTTCATTAAAACTCCGGGTAGTCTGGAGAGCAGAAGAGTGCACATTTTGCTTTTTACATCACTATTTTCCACAGTTAAGCCTGTTCTACCCACAGGTGAGTTCAGCCTCTAAAGCTCTGTGTCTTGGTATTTTAACAAGTTCTTAAAATTTCAAATTATGGGCAGGGAGGGGAGAGGAAAGGCTTTTTTCTACCTATATTCTTGATGTGCTGGTCAGGAGAGAAACCTATGTGTCTTAACTTGCATGCTTTATAACATTTATATTTCTGTAAATTTTGGAATCTTGACATTTGATGGTGTCAGGCTGTCAGTTTCAAATCATTAATGAACTAAAAATCTGCCTTCCTAAAAGGTTAATGGTGAGAAAGCAAATATAAGAGTTTAGATTAGGTACATGCTGCTGAAACAAGTGGAGCGAGACATATTAGAATCACTGATGAGTAGAAACACTTGAGCAATTGAAATTTAAAAAAAAAGAAAAGAAAATGCAGAATGAAGCCCATACAGCATACTCCCAACTGCCTCATCTCAAAGTACTGAAAATGTGTACATCAAAATGAGCTGGATGAACAAGCTCATTTTCTTTCTTCATCAAGCTGCAGATTTGCAATGCTAGAAAGTGTTTTTGTAAAGAAAGTAAGTATTTTTCTGGAGCAGATAAGTCTTCTTTCTTTCCTGCTTTATTTATTTTTCATTTTCCCCTTTTACTGACTGTGGCTCACACAAATATAAAAGATCACCTCCCCTTGCACCCCTCACAAGGATTTTTACCATTTGCAGGTTGCAGTTCACAATTAATTTCTATCTCCTCTAGGAAGAATCCTTTAGGCAGGCTGCACTGAGTGAATGAAATTCCTTCCTCTTCTCCCAGGACAACCATGCCTGTCTAGATTACAGCTGATAACTAGCACGATCCAGATTGTACCATCCATCTTAGGAACTGTCGTTATGAAACCTCCCTCCTTTGCAAAAAATAATGAACCTTACAACCGCTACACAGATCTCCACTTCCTTTGCAGCAATAAGGAAAGTAGTGCAGCTACTTTTATCTCTCTCTCTCAAAAAAAAAAATATCCCAACCCCTAGGAAAACAATAAGCAGGGAATGGCTCTTCTCTAGTATCTTAGCTTTAAAAGTGGCAACAATACTTCTTTGCTCTTTTGTGAAATTTATGATGCTGACAACAAACTGCCAAGTAGCTGTTCAATTATATTTCTCAAATTCAATGATTAAAAAAAAGTCTAAACCCATACTGTCATGCAGATAGTCCTAGACTTAGTGCTGACAGCAAATCTATCTTCCATTTTGGCATTATATTTCTTATCTCCTCAGATTATCTTTACTTTTCATTTTTTAGTGGTTTTTTTTTTCCCCCTTGCAGCACTGAAATCAGGACAGAAGTTACTGAGGCAAATCAGGGAGATATTTTTATTTTAAGCTCTTACAGGGAAAACTGCAGAGCAACAAGTCACAAAGCAAAATGCATTAGCATCTTCACCCAGCTCTCTTTCAACTGACTGGAATTTCATCTCTTTGCCTTTAAATGAAGCTGTGAAACTCAAAACACAAAATCAAAAATGACTAATATCATGTGTTTCAGCTTCTCTTTTCAGCAAGTGCTTTAGGTACAGAGACTGCTGCAGAAGTAACTGTCAGCTGTACAAATGGAGGTCTACTGCTCTTTGGGTGGCCAGTGTGTGGCAAACAGCCCAGCGCCCAGCAGAAAGCAGGCACCAGCAGCCCGTACTTGGCTACCAGTCACTGTTGCATCAGGGCTTCCTCCACAGGAGCCGAGTCCTCTCTCCCCTTCCTTGGTTTTTTCAGGGGAAGTTTTTACAAAGCACTTAGTCAACTAACTGTAACAATATAAGCTCACGTCCACAGTATTTGAGAACTATTTTAGAAACACAAAATGCCACTGACCTCCTATAGAAACACACGCAACAAGGAGTTAAGAAGGCACTTCAGAAATTGGCCTACAGACTTTTTATCCCATCAAGTGCCTGGCTGGTCTATGATCCTTTTGCACCACTCCTTTCCTCCTTCCTCCTCTTCTTTAAGGCAGAAAAAAAGAAAGACACATGGCACATTTGAAGAGAAAAAGCAACTCTGAAAACTTCGTAGCTTCTGCACACAGCTTACTGGCTTTAGCTGTGAAAAGCTGAAGTTGAGAGAAATTTACATTTTTCTACTAAAAGTCCCCAAAATATCTGCAAATCATTAAACAGTTTACTTGGTGTCTCTCCATTCAGCTTTCTATAAAATTTTACAAGCATCAGTTGACTCCAGTTTTCCTTGCTGTTTCTTGAAGGAAAGGGTAATTTTCATTTAGATTTTATTATCTCAATATAGTTTTCTCAAAAAATAATTCATATCAGTTTTCCTCATTTGTACAAAAGACTCCAAATGTCACCTCACTCAGAAAAAGAAATACTAAAGATCCTCCTCTTTTTTCTGCCAAAAAGAAGTGCAGTTTTATTAGCGTATTTGGAAAGGAAAAAAAGGGGGGGTGAATTTTTGATTACTAAGCAAACATTTGAAAGAGCAACACATCCTAAAGACTGTGCAACTAGTCTTGCCTAACTGTGAAGTTACATTATTCTTTAGAGTAAGAAAATTGAAACCAAATCATATAGAAATAAAAAACATCTGTGCAAGTTTAATGGCCAAACAGTCTGCAAGGAAAAAAACTTAAGCTAAACAGAGCCAGGACAGAATATGCTTTCAGACAAAAGTAACCCCCCATTCTATTATGGTCCTCTAGAGTGAAAATGGACTTCAGGATTCCCAGCACACTTTTTCCTTCTTTTCTTTTCATCTATCCAGCATCTACAAAGGGTGCAGAAGAACCAAAGAACCCTGTGCTCTGCAGAATATATATATTACAATACAGTTTTAAACCGCCACAGAAAAAAAACCCCAACTAATTGTAAAAGAAATACCTCCTCTCCCATTGTGAAGCCAAGCTGCCTTTCAGCAGCTCGAAGTGTCCAAGAAGAGCCCTGGAGTCCTGCCCCTTCCTTGCATGAGCTCAACTCAGTGAGCGGGAGCCCAGCCCTGACACTGACTCATGCTCCTGGCCATCCCAGGGAAACAAAGGTTCCACTTGTTTATTTCACAGGAAATCTGGAGCTTTTCCTACCTCTGCTCACTCACAGCGAGAAGTTTCCTCTCCCTTCTCAAGCCAGCCTAGCCTCTCCTGGCTTCTTGAGACTGACAGCTAGGAAAGGCAATATGAGTGAGGATGTACAGACTTTTTGTGGACAGCCCGGGCAGAAAGTTTTTCAAATAACTCTACAGGAAAATGAGCTTATGACAAATTCTGAATGTATTGGTCTTTCTGTTAAAAAAAAAAGCTGAAATTTCATGTCATTTATGCCTTTCTTTTGACCTTCGATTTTTAAAGAAATATTACAAAGAAACTGAAGCATCACTAAGATGATGCTCTGTTGCATGAAAATATTATAAATTACTACTGCCTCCTCACAAACATTCAACTTTAAAATGATTGAAAAAGGGCAGGGGCGGAAACACACAATGCACTTCTCAGATAACTTGGAAGAGATTAAAGATTTATATTTAAGCAAACCACAAGATACTATTCACTCTCCTTCCCATTTGACCTTATATACTATTCAGTAAGCGTTTATACACAAACATGTCTACTATGGACATACTTAGGCACACTCAACCCATTTCCTATACACACACAACCCATTCTCTGCAGAGGCATTCTCATGGGAGTGCCAACACAATTATGAGACAAGGAAAAAGCCTCTGAACTCATACATTAAAAAGATAAAAGCAAAAAAAAGGGTTCTCTCTAGTTTTGAGAACCAGTGTAAGGAACGACATGATAAACTTACACAGTGTGTAGATTTTAAATGGGAGGACAATAAATTGTTCAACATGGTTCCTACAAAAAGGAACAAGAAAAAGCTTGATTTGCAGAGCCAGGATATTGCAATATATTTTCTGCTACAACAGTGAAATACGAGAACACACAAATTTATTTACTGGATGCTTTTTTTAAAAACCAGCCATCCCCTGGGGATTATTTATATATATTTGGTCCTAATCCACTTGAGAGGCTTGGATCAAATGATCTCTGAGATCCCCTTCGGCTTTATACTGAAAGCAAGTCACAGCTAATCTGAGTAGGACTATCACTGCAAGTATAAATCTCCAAAAAATATATCAGGATATTTTAAAGAATGGAAACAAGCAAGAGATGATGGCTTACCAAAAAGGCAACATCTCTTGCAGCGACACTCCCTGTGCCTGCACTGTGTTGCAGAACAGGTTCGGGAGTGTTTCAGAGCAAAGCCTGAAGGCCTACTGGGCCTGCAACCCCCTTCCTGAAGATTTCTACTTTCCAATTACAAATTATTTTAAAGCTACATTATAGTACATCACTATCAGTTCCAGAAAACACACAATTATTGGTATTCATTTTAAGAGAGAAGAATCATCTGTAACACATTTATAAGTTATAAAATTTATAAATATATACAAGTATAAATACTACAATCAGGCATGACTTTTTAAAAAATACAATCCTCAACCAGGGAAAATTTTAAAAAGTAGACCCATTCAGAAAAATCCCACAAACTAATTAAGCTAAATAGAAAACAGAAGATAAATGTACAAATTTTACTTTACAGGTTATATTCAGTTTGGTTTACATTCATCAGTCATTATAATACCTCATCATGCATGAAAGTTATTTATGTGATTTCCAAAGTCAGGGGGGTATTTTAATTTTTTATGTAACTGTATTTGTTCTTTTAATTTTCAAAGTTCATGTGTGCTCAGAATATAAAATGTCATTTTACTAGCATTTTTATAATTTTTTCAAAGTTTAGAAAACTTAACAACTTGGATGTAGCAATTAAAAATCAGTTCTATTATCTGACAAAATCCAAAGAGGGCAAGAAAAAAAAAATAATTTTACTTAGAAACACTAAGACATGGTTTATAAAACTGTTTATTCCTAAAGCCTTGATTATACTAATTTAAATATTTCTCTATCAATTTATATCAATGAGATTTTACTTACGTAGATTTTGCTGCTATTATTACACATACTATATTGTATTAATTTGTGAACCAGACAACAAAAAAGCCAGCTTGCATGGCAGTACTGTTACTTTCTCCGTAGTATTTTCTCCATACTGAAGTTGAAACATGAGACAAATCTTTCTTAGAAATTCAGTTTATATCTCCATCAAGTGTTTCTGGAACTCAAGAAATCAGCTTTATTTTAAACTATTAAAGCACAGCTTTTTGAGGGTTTTAAAACTTTTTTCTTTGAAAATGCTTTTTGGGGTATAAGGCTTGGTATTGGTACAGATTCAACTGAAATTCAGAGATCTACTGTGATTAGTAAGCTACCAATCATCAGCTGATCCAGAGAAATTTACAACATACATACTTTTACCGTCTCCCTATTATGAAATATAATTGCATTAGCTTAAACATACACATCCTGTTTTTCAGACTGAAGCATCCTAAGATTTCCTAATCAAAACCATGACTGAAAAATGAGGAGTATTCTCTCCCAGAGAGCACTCCTCCAAGAGAAGTCATGCTGGCAGAAGCCCAGTGCTCTCCCACAGGAGAACAGACTAGATTTTCCACATTACTTTTAGGAGTAACTTCTGGTACTATCAATACTTCTTACACCATTCTGCTTCCATTTTTAGATGTTCTTCAAGTAGCTCAAGTCAGGAACCTAAGTTGAAAATGTTTTCATGCATATTTGATGTGTTTCTTCCATACGGACAAATCTTTTCTGAATGAAGACCAATGATATACATGTAAAGTCTTGTGGCATGGGCAACAACTAGCTTGCATTTATTTAGAGTCCAATAATTACTTTATTAAAAACAAAAGCCTAAAAAACATCACAAATAGCACAAACCATTGTGTGGGTAACCTCCTCCATCAAAAAATGACGGTGCAGACTGATGTGAAAGCTGAACCATGTCACCAATACCTGGACAATTCTGTCCAGGCAGCTTGAACATTTTACAAACCAAAGGGAGAAAGCATGAAAGCAGAGGTATCTAATGGGACAGCAGGGAAGGGCAGGAAGATCAGAGGACACTATTCACTCATGTAGCACAGGTCAGAGACTCAGAGTGTGCTGGTTTTGGCTGGGATAGAGTTCATTTTCTTCACAGGAGCTAGTGTGGGGCTGTGTTTTGGATTTGTGCTGAAAACAGTGTTGATAATCAGGGATGTTTTCGCTACTGCTGAGCAGGGCTTGCACACAGTCAAGGCCTTTTCTGCTGCTCACCCGATGCCACCAACAAGAAGGCTGGGCGTGCACAAGGAGCTGGGAGGGGACACAGCTGGGACAGCTGACCCCAGCTGGCCAACAGGATATTCCACACCATATGGCGTCATGCTCAGCATATAAGGGTGGGGGAAGAAGGAGGAGCAGGGGGGACATTCAGAGTGATGGCGTTTGTCTTCCCAAGTAACCCTGATGCGTGGTGGAGCCCTGCTTTCCTGGAGATGGCCGAACACCTGCCTGACGGTGGGAAGTCATGAATGAACCCCTCCTTTCGCTTTGCTTGTGCGTGCAGCTTTTGTTTTACTTGTTAAACTGTCTTCATCTCAACCCATGAGTTTTCTCACTTTTACTCTTTCAGTTCTCTCCTCCATCCCACAAGGGGAGAGCAAGTGAGTGGCTGTGTGGGGCTTAGTTGCCGACTAGTGTTAAACCACGACACAGAGACTCATTACCAGCCAAGGTTATTGATTCTGTTCCTCTTTATAAACTTAATTTTCTGTTTCCCATTCTATTCCCCTGGTACCAAGTCCTGCTTTAAGTCAGCCTCCCCAGAAGGGACATGCTGCTTTTTGACCGTCCCTCATTTTACAAGCTGACCATATTTTCCCTACTCTTCCTTCTAATTGCTGTGAATCAGTTTCTCCAGAAAGGGTAACAATCTTCTAAAGAATTTATTAATAATGGCCACGGTGCCTCATGAACATCAGCCGTAATTTGCAAATGTGTCCTAGTTTATGCAAATTGAAAGAAATACATAAATCCTGTTTCCACACTGAACCCAAGAAACAGAAAGTTTCTCCAGCGAAGGAGCAAGCCCCCTACTGCAGACAGCCTTCCTCCCATGACAACTGCAGAAGGGCTCAGAGTCCTTCCCCTGTAGCTTTCCTCACAAGATGGCACTAGAATAAATGGTTAGGGCATGGATGCCAGACTACAGCAGACAGCAACTTGAAAGCAAAACACAAATGCTGCTTGAACAGCTGAGTGCTTCACCTGTTCCTACACAGAGTTTGACACGCTGCTGATGCTTGCTGCGACCGCTGCTGCCATCACCAATGGCTGTCTCTGAGTAAACGAACACCAGAAACTTGTGCTTTCAAGTATGAAGTGCTACACACACTTGATAGTCACATCGCATACTCTCTGCCTCAGCAGGCATTTTTAAGATTTTTAAGAGTGTTTTTATTCAGTGTCAAGTGGTTTTGTTTGCATCCATTTTTTCATTACCTCAGTATTTTGAACACTGGCTTCAACATTTCTGTTAAGGGAGCAAGCACCTCCAAAGGCATTGGAGGGGAAAAGCAAGCAGCAGCGAGCCATGCGATACAAAGGCAAGCAGTGTGCAGCGCACACAGCCAGTGCTGGCCACGCACCATGGGTGCTGCCGGGCAGCACTGGCAGGGCTCAGGCACATCATTAGCTGGTTTAGAAATGCCAGGAGGAGCCTCCAACTTGCATCTCTTGAAGACTTCTTTCTAAATGACAACTGAAAATTAAGGGGAAAAATGTTTTCTACAAGCAACCAGGCAGGAACGGACAGAGCAGACGTGGCAAAGATGTGAATGTCAGTGCAACACATTAACCACAGCTTCTGGGTCCCTAGTTCACCGGCTCAAAATAGAAACTCAGATCTTGCAGGCACTCAGTCTCAGAGTTTACAAATTTCTATCTTATTACAAAGGACAGGTAGGCTAAATAATTGACATGAGCTTCTAGCCCTTACAGCTCTGTGTCTACTTCCATTATTTCTTCTCTATTTCTCCTCTCCCAAACGTACTAAATATATACAGAAATAAAAAATTCCATAGGCATTTAGTGTTTTGCAATGAGAAGGATCCCTAAACACCAGTTAACTAGATCTTACAAGTTGCTGGATCTAGAGCCATGACAGCCTCCCCCTTTATATTAAATCATTACAGTGGCTGCAATATCCCCAGTCTGATGGTTGAGTATATAATTTACATTAAGTTCTGGCAAACATTAATGTGACCTCATCAAAGGCTGTTAATGAAATCTAGCTCTGCTCAAATTCACCACTGCTAGCCAACTATGAAAGTCTTGCCTGAAGAAAACTACAAATATATCTCAAATGGAAAATGTAAAAAAATGCTCTCAGTAGTCTTTTCTGCAGTAAGGACAGTTTTCAGAAAGATAAAAATGGCTTTAAGACTTTTTATTTTATATTCACCTATTACAGCCTTTAGCATTTCCAGCTGAAGCCTCAACTCACAGACCAACCCGATACAGTTAATTCGGACTAAGGAATGTATAGGTTGAATTAATTTTCCTTTACTTTTAGAGGTTTATTTTTAGATACAGGAGAGGAAAAAGTGATAGCTTGTTAGAACAACAGAAGCACATATAGATCATATTGGAAGGAAGTCTAGCCTAGAAACAGAAGTTTTAGATAAGCTACTACAAAACAGAAAAGGAAAAAAACAAATAAGCATAAAGACCTGTTTAATTGTCTTGGAGCTGCATGACCAGAAGGAGAACATGTGAAACAGGCACTTCTATTTGACCATAACACTTGTGCTACTTGTAACAGTGTTACACTGAATTTTCTCAGGAGACACAACATGCCTACACACATACTGTATTTCTTCTAAAAATTCATCTGTCAGCAAGCTATATCTTCAGTCATGTGCAGCATTGTAAATAGTCCACTTACACCTATCATTACTGGGAATTTGACAGAGCCAAGCCTCAGGAACCTGATTCTAGTTATACAAGGCCAATGGTCGATTCATCAACTCAAACAGGCAAAGAAAAGGACTATAAAGCACAAGTATTTGATTCTTCTATTTGTTTTTTTTAAAAAAGCACAGCTCTGATGGCACTGCTCAGATTAAACTCCCACAACATCACTAATTTCCCTAGGATAATCTGCTTCTGTGATTTTAGAACAAAGAACAGCAAAGCAATGAATTCTGCACACCAATAAAACCAGTGGCGTCTCACGCAATTCCTCAGTTTTGCCTTTAGATAGAGGGTTTATTGATCACCTTGAAAGACAAGGGCCACTATATTCTACATGGTTACCACTGGGCTAACAGTTGGAGTACATCAAACTGCCTGGTGATTTACAGGAAAGCCTAATGGCATCTGCTTCTGCTCAACTGGCAGCAATCCTTTCTGCACTCATACTCCCGCCAACATTTGCGTAAAAGCCTTTTTAACTTAACACCCCAATAATTCATATCACCTCTGCGTGAAATGTGATCTAAACTTATGATTCATAAAACTGAAAACACATTAGAACACAAAGTGATAATGCCAACAAAAGGAAACCCTGTTGATTATTCTGCAAATGGGGCTGACACTTGCTATGGGTATTATCTTTTTCTAAATAATCCAACATTATAAAATCCTCACAGTAATTTACAGATGTTTTAAAAAAATCAGTAGTTGTTAGGAAATATTTTAAATCAAAAAGGAAACAGCATCATTACAGTAATATATACAATGTTTCATCAATAACTGTATCAAGAAGAAGCAACAGACTTCTAAAGATTACAAGTTATTAAAAAATTGACGCTACTCGTAAATGCACAGGGCACATACCAGGGCAAAGATCCCTTTAAAAACTACATTGCTATAGAAAAAATTGTACCAATTTGGCACTCCGCATCATACACTTTTGATCCAGCATGCAGAGCTCTCAGGCTAAATATGACCTTGCTTGGAATGACAAACTTAACGCAGGATTCTCTCTCTCTCTGCCAGCATTAAATGGCAAAGAACATAGCAATAGTAAGGGAAGAATTTGTTGCAGCCAGAGAGGAGGACTTGGGAGGTTAATGTTTTGCAATTGTAACCAAATGTTGTGTCAGTAAATCACATTTTGGTGCTATGAGTAGGCAAAGACCACAGTGCTGAAGCACCTGAATGGCATTGCTCAAAGGTTAACCATCCTATCCCTAGACAGGAAAAAAACAATGACAGCAAAGAAGCACTGCTTTTAGTTATCTACACACTTGAAACAGAAATAATGGATTATGTTTACAAAAATGAAGCCATTATTTTCCACTAACCATGCCAACTTTAGGAGAAATCTTAAGACACAGGAAGGAAGGTCTGTGGGTGTGATGGAAAATTTTAGAAATTTTCTGAAAATTCTATATTTAATTTTTGGCTGGGTAAAAAACCTGTTGAGTTATGCTGCACAAATATTTGTTCTTTGTGAAAAACAAAGGTAAGACTTCTCATTATTATAAAGTGGAGTAAGACTTCCCTTCAGAGAATGAAGGCCACTTCACAAATACTTTACAAACACTTCACATTAAAACAAGGGACTCCAGAGTTCAAGGGATATGTAATTTGTTTTAATCACTTCCCATTTAGAGATAGCTACAATTGTAGTAAACTGCAAAGAAACCCTTCACGTGGCATTAACAGGGCCTTACCATTTGTAAATTCTAATCTGTCTATATCAGACTCGGGAGAACGGAATTTTGTGCAACGCTTCAATTCTGGTCAGTGCCTACGCATGCATCCCCCTTACATGTAAATGTTTATGTTACATACCAATTATAAATACTACTATAATGTAAATTATAATAGTGTGTTTATCTTAGGTGATGTTCTCCATGCACCACTTATTTCCTTTACATAGCTAGGTGTGGTAAATTAATAATTTAAAACTCTGCTCTTGTAGAACTGCATTAATAAAATACACATTTCCTGATGATACAGGACATTTTATGTCCTGAGTTCAAAAGCCAAAAGGTTTAAGTAGAGTCTTGCATGAGTTTAAGTCTACCTGCTGTCACATGCTTCCTACATACCAAGCAATTTTCCTTACACAGGACTTGTAAGGAAAGACTAGTAAGTACAAGATCACAAGCAGCCATCAAATTATAAAAACATCCTCCAAAATGGGGGTGGGGGGGGGAAGAAGAAACCTTTTATTAACCAAGTTCAGGTTCTGGTAAAATTATTTTTCAGCATACTTACAAAGCTTTCATAAAGCCCAGTCACACCTTAAACACTGGCAGGTTGTCAGGGTCACAAATCAGATGCTGCAGAAAGACATCATGTTGGCTCTGCAAAAAGCTGACTTCACTGCTCTCCACCCCATTCCCTGAATGTGCCAGGAGGGAGGTTCATTAGCTAGCACTTAGTGAACACCACCAAGCCTGTCCTGTCCCTGTCTTGTATCCCAGGTGGGCTTCTTTGATGAGGTGCCACTGGAATAACACTGAGGTGCTCCCCGCCCTGCATGTAAAGAAAGCCTGGCACATGAGTTAATAAGCCCACCCAAGACAGAAGCAAGTAGGGTACCATGCAGGCTTTGACTAAGTTGGAAATGGTCAAGGAATAATACAGTCTAGGTTTTTCCTTTACTTAGATTATCCCAGCTCTTCACTACCCTCCTCATGCAGAATCCAAATTGCAGTCTACTGTAAAATATTAACCAATTGTCCCTAAGTGTAACTAACTTAAGTTTCCAGCATGCCTCTGCAGGATCTCCCCTTCTGCTGTACTGCTATAACTGAGGGGAGATGTGGGGGTAGGTGCTGTGCTATAAATCAGGTCACTGAAATGATCTAGGTTAAAAAACAAAAGCTTTGTGGGCCAAAAAGACGTAATTCATGAAGTGCCTGGTTCTACAGACAACTGGACAAGCACAACTCAAAAGGTGAGAACCTGCAGCAACAGGGAGCAAGAGCAGCAGCCCAGGAGCTTCTTAAAATCACCACGGAGCTGAAGAAAATCCATCATGTAACTATGCTCATAGCAGAACTCCAGGCTGTGGAAGCCTCCTAACGCTTATCAGCAACCCTATACAAATCTAACTGTTCACTTAAAGGAAAGATTTCACAGATTTTTCTTTGGTTGTTACTTCATTAGGAAGCAATGCACTTCTTTCTTTGTTTCCCTAACGAACATACCTTAGAGTGATCAATTTTTTAATTTTATTTTTTTAAAAAACTTTGCCTCCTCTGGATTATTAGAAACATCTCATTTTGATTTCTAGTCTCTCTCATTTCGAATTTACTTAGTGATAGTTTTGGAGGCTTTGGAACAAACAGTGCTCTCTAAAAAGATGGTCTGTTTCAATTTGTCAGAAAGTAAATTTTTCCCCAAACGTTAATCTCAGGACTTTTTTTATGTCATATAGGACAGACTCACAAAAAACAATGCTTTCCCTTTTACTAATCCCTTTATACAAAGCTAGGCAATTTTTGACAGCATTTTCAAATCAACAAACCCTGTACTAACCTGAGGTATTTAGGTATTTGCATAAGCTTCCTCTTTATTTAAGCAAATGGATGGCACAGTGACAGTATCTCCCTCTTAGTTTATGTAAGAATTAGACACTTTTTTTTAACCATGATGTAACTGCAAAGTTGAAAAGCCTCTGCAGTCCTCTTCTCTAAACTAATATTTCTCTTAGAAAAAGGGCCAATAGAAGTATGAATAGAGGACTAAATCTTTAAGCAAAGTAACAGTTCCTGAAGGCAGCTAACCTCACCAGAATTCACGTTCTGGTGGGCAGCAAAAAGGAAAAAGCAGAATCTTGTCCACAGAAAGATTAGAAAATAATGACCATAAAGATTCAAGTTTTCACCAGTGACAGAATTTAGAACTTTAGGATGAAAAATCCCTTTAAAACAACACCAAAAGAAAAATTAAGAAATGACACATACCTTATCTACTGGGAGAAAGTCATTTTCAACTTCTATTGACCTTGGTCGTAGCTTTATGGGTTTGTCTTTGAAGATATCTCCAAAGCCAACACCCTTGACCTTTTTGGGTTGGATTGTCGTGCCTCCGTTGGCTCCTTCAGATTTTGTGCTGCAAGAGTCACCACCATCACTCTCAGAGCCTGTAGCATCTTTTAGGCCTGTGAAATGTAGGGATGGAAGAAGGAATTTTAGGTGTGAAACTCATTATTTTCAAAACAGATTGTGACTGGAAAACGATCCCTCCCACCATCCTCAAAAGGAAAGTGAAACCACAAGAAACAGGTGGAGAAGGTGCTGTCTGTGCCATGCGCTCATTTTTGAGTTTTATTTATTTCATCACATTGGTATACGAGTCAGAACTTACACTGATCCATACTCCAGCATCAAAACTTCATGAATGAAGATGGCCATTCCTTGAGTACCAAGAAAATCCTTCTTCCTCAGACAAAAATGATTCCAAAAAGAACTCAATAAACCAAAGAGTTAAATTCAGTTCTAGGGCAGCTATTGTGCAAAGCCACTTAAAGCTAACAAGCAGTCAGACCAGGTGCACTGTACCTTAAATCTGTGTGACTCATACCAAGCCAATTATGCAATTAGTATCTAAAGCTACATTACCTAACTGGGAAATGTAAAGCTGAAAGCTGTTTAAACAAATTTGCAATCAAATAAGCTGCATAATATGTTCCCTGCTGAAAACTAAATCTCTCTGCAGCATAGACAGCCTCACAGGAGAAGCATCCATGCACACTATCCTCTAGGAACATAATAAATCAAAACTGACGTTCTGATTTGCATTACTTCTCTCAGTGAATAGGAAAATTTAGCTGCACTTATCTGAAAATATCTGCTGTTTGAATAGCAGAGGCCACAGTTGCAATATGGTGATGCTTCAGCCACTTTGCAGAATGGTGTAGAATCAGGCCAAACAGACACTGGCAGCAAAAGTGACCCACCGAAGTTTCTTCCAACTGAAACAGTCCCCAGGATCATTTAAAACTTCCTTCCTATGTTAGAGATTGACTTAACTACGTTTCCAGAAAAACCGCACCAATTGCTGCCACTACAATGCAAATCCTACCTAATAATAACAAACCCAAATCCTCACATTCCCCTCACAAGCATTTGTGATGTCACAGACATGGATCTTACAAGTCAAAGAAAGAAAAATTTCAAGAACCCTTATCTTCTTATTTTTATATTAAGGTCCACAAAGTGACTACAATGGATTTTTATCATAGGAGGCTGCCAGTACAGGTGAGAGATTCTTCTTTAAAATCTAGATAACCAAAACCAAGTGGAGATGATATACAAAACCCTTTCTCCCCTTCCTTGGGTAAGCAAATAATGTTACCCCAAAATTATCTGTATTTCTGCCAAAAGTAAAGAAATGGCACTAAGATCAGGCAAAGTTTACTGGATCCCTATAAAAAGACTGCAAAATGTGGAGCATGTGGAAAGTTATCTTCATAATGTCTCAGTTTCTATGATTCTCTGATGTGTACAGCAACAGAAACAGAATGAAGGAGTGTTCCTGGGCTGAAAGCATCTGCATATCATTTCCAGCCTACACTAGAACAACCCTTCAAAACCAAATAGCGGAATTACCTAAAGAAAAATATTTAGATGAAAGTAATGAAATCTCTATCTTAAAATTTCTAATATTAATAATTTAATCCTTTGCTTTTGCCTCCCCGAATCAAGTGATGGCTTTGGTTTTAACAGACAGTCTCCATCCAACAACTTTCTGTCATTCTGGTGAGAAGTGACTTGTTTTGGGGGACATTTCTCATCTTCCCGGCAAGTCACTGTTTAGGAACATAACTATCCAGTGAAAGAGAGCATCTTCTTCAAGGGCTATTTTAAGCTTGTCCGATGAGCTACAGAAACCAAGTCCTGAGGCCTACAGGCACAACTTCACAATCCAGGATGCAAGGGCTTCATGTCTTAAATTGGTTTCAACACCAGGGTCCTGCTAGGAAAGGAAATCAGCAATTATGTGTCAGGCCAGGATTTTTAGCAAAACTGTTAAGCGGAAAAACCATCATATGCTGCTCTGAGATTTTCTGTATCTGAAACTTGAAAGGAGTACGAATGCGGAATTAAAGAAAGTTCCCAGTTAGAAATAAAGAAAAATACTGAAGACTAAGCAAAATGCTTAGGCCCTCTGCCCCTCTAGGTGGCTGCTACATCTACCTGCTGAATATAAGTAACATTTCTGTTTCTTCGAGCATTCAATTTAGATAGTACGGAACAAGTTATTTGTTCAGTAAACTGTGCAGGACTGGAATTTTAAAGAACTCTAATAATATTACAATTATTTTCTTAAATATTCTGGGATCTTGATCTCTTTACTTGGACCCTTTTATCTTCCCAAGGGCCTGAGGGAAAACTTCAAAACTGGTCTCAATGGTTTATTATGGTAGTTAGAATGGTAGCATTCCTGCCTGCAGTGAAGTAAATTCTGCGCGCTCCTTCTCTCCAGAGCTCATGAAAGCAATAACCAGGGAATTGAAAAATTCACATCAGTCTTGCCCTGTGCTGTGGTCGGGGGGACGAGGTTGGCTTTTCATAGCAGAGACATTCCGTGATGCAGAGGCACTAAGAGATGCAAGGCTAGATTAATTAAACCTGAAAGGTATAAATCTCTTCAGGCAACAAGTCAAAGTCACTGCCTCTTTCTTACCCCTATACCTTGATGTGACTTGGCCAGTAACAGAAGAAGCTGTAAGTTCTACTAGCTGGACTTTTCCCAGCTTTGCAAACGATCAGTCACTAGGGCCCTGGCTGAGACAGAGGCTAGAACCAACTTCCTTTACTACTTCTAAATGTGAAGAGAAAGGTCACCAGTCAACTACACTGAGTTAAAAATATTATTTCTGAGAATAAAATGTCCACAACTAAGAAAAGTCAAACAAATCACACTGATCATTGTCTCTTTGCTGAACAAAAGATGGGATAGGAAAATTACCCCCTGTCAAAGTTTCCCTTTTTCATCCTCGCCAGAATCTCCTCAAACTACTCTGTGATGGGGGAAGAAGCAGTGTAGAGACCTCCCTCCACAAGTAACTGGATTTTAACTGATAGGATCCATGACTGCTCTTAGCCACTCCCTGAGATGAACAGAAAAGCTATTTTTAAAATAGCTTTTCTGCATCACTAATTGTGGAAGAAGAGGACTTGACCTTGGCCAGTTGCTGAAAATAAAATATGGAAGTAATTAATGGGAATTACTCAACAGGTCTCACATGGACTTCCAGATCTTTGAAGCCTGCATGAAAGAGAGATCAGAAGCCTCAAGGGGCTCCAGTAAGAATTAGGCTTTTGTTTCTGGTTCATCACTTGCTTTTCGTTACGGCATCTTCTTCATCTTTTATTACCATTCTTCTATGATAAGACATCACACCTTGTATCAGAAACCTCACCTCAGACTTAAAACTGACTTCCCTAGCATCACCCATCTGTGCTTTATGATAATCAAAAAGCCACTTTATTCTCAATGCTGCCACAGAGCTTTGCCTTAGTATACAGTCCTCATAATAAAAGAAACGCAGGAAATAACAGTAACTTTTTTTTTTTTTAAATGAGGATGGAACAGACTGAAGAGATGCCTGTCTAAACTAAACTGCATTTGAGTGGCCAGATACAGAGGCAAATCTTACAAAGCTCCTTCAAAGTTAAAAGCATCCTTCTTGACCAATTGTGAAAAAGGCGTCATTTATTGTTTTTTGACTGATGCAAGCTGAGAAGCCCTCTGGACTTAAATAAATAATAAAGTATAAAAGCCATGGCTTTTCCAAGAACTAGTCTACTTTTGCTCTTATCACTTCATGGCTGAGGAAAAGAGGCAAAAGTGACAGAAGAGGAGGACTACATGCAGTGGAATCTGAGAACAAATTAGATAAAATGAAGATCTCTAGTAACATTAAGAAAAATAATGCAGTCTTTAAGTACAAAACACTCCTGCAGAAAATGATCTAGCATGCTTTTACTCTTAAAGACATGCTAAGGAGACCCTCTCTTCCCTTCCTCCCAAGGTATATACAGGAGATATATGTCTCTGATTTGTACTGATAAAGAACTTGCAAGCAGGAATTTGCAACACTATGACTACTCTTGCCTGAGAAATTCTCTCATTTACTTTTCATTGGGTTGTTCCCTGATACATATATACACACACACACACATATATATCAGCATATATACATCAGCAGTCCTTTTGGAGCAATCCTGCCAAGTGAGGCTGCACTGGCCTCCCTAGCCCTGCCCACACATGGAAGGAATGGCTGATGGCTGAGGTGATTCCTCCTCTTAAAAAATGTCCCTTTTCCAGCTACCCTCCTTTTTTTTAACTTCAGCTTTTCATGGCCTTTTTCATCACTACTGCAAACAGCTTAGTAGAACAGAACTGCGGGACAGTTTCCCCAAAAGACAAATGTAGGCCATGGATACAGCTAGGAGCTAAGCAGAACCTGAGTGACCCAGACTGTCAGATTACGAATTTTAAACACAAAGGTTTCTGTAAGAAGAGCTACAGTTAGCACGGAGGTCAGGCTGCTAAATGGACATTAAAAACTGGACAGCGTTTCAGTTGGCAGTCATCTGCTGCTGCTGACCAATACACCCACGCAGTCTGAAACAGCTGTGATAGAGCCAGGAACTTAAGCACTACGGTAAGGCCAGCAGCTCAGCAAACTGCTGTCCTCAGAAACTGGATAAAAGGTGCAGCAGTCAGGCCTCTAACTATTTTTTTTCAGTTTTTATTTTTTAACACCAACTTCTCTAGAATCTGCCAGCTCTCTGTCAGCATTTGGAGAGCTGACAAGCTAACAACGTAACATCAACAAGGTGCTCACTAATGTGCCTAGTATCACACCAGTCCTAACAGTAGGAAAATTTTTCAGATCTTTAAGATTTCTCAGGAAGGACATAAATCTTTTGGGGGTGTCACTTCCCATTTCTAGCTCTATAAACAAAGACACTTTATTCTTTTACCTAGATGTATTGTTGCTCAAACTGTTGTTTGAGCATTTTGGTAGAGCTCAAAGCTGAGTATTGAGTGCATTTTTATAGTAAGCTCCTTGAAGACTGAACACAAGCAGCATCAGCAGCAAGAAGTTAAAATTCCAAGGAGCCAACCATTTCCAACTTTTGGCTGGGACAAGATATGGGAATACTGACATACAGCTATTTAAAAATACTCAGAGCTCTAAGTTCCTCTGTTGCTTCATGCTCCTTACAAATACAAGATAATTTAGTATTCATGAAGATTAAATTCTCACATTGTCTGGATGAATTTTGCACTTCACACACATTTTTTCCTCTATGGGTATAAAAGAAAGATTAGTCTTCTCAAGATATTTCAAACATACCACACTCCTTCTATGCCAGTTACAGGTCTTTTGAGAGCAACATTCTGAAATGTACCAAAACAGATCAGCTCAAACAGGGCTTAAAAAGAGACTGCATCATCAGACTTAATTCACCAATGGCCCCAGCACTATGCTGGCATCAAACCAAGATTCTAAATCAAAAGATATTTAGGGATGATAAAGGGCTGTGTAAACTAAGGCTGTTAAAATAAAAATAAACAGCTGTGATAAAATTAACTCAATTCAAAGCAGGAAACGAATTGTTTCTAAATAGCTTAAAATGGCAGGAAAAAGGGGGAATACATAGTGAGCTTTACAGAGCTTTCTAATTTGAGCTGTTATTCGGCAATTTATTTTTTGTTCTTTATTCTGGATTGTTCTCTCTGGAGACAATTTATGGCACTGGGCAAAAGATGGACCACTCTGATGATGTATAGGCCAATGACGCTCTGGCCCACTAAGCTCTTCTCAGGCTAGCTCTGTGAAGCAATGTAAAGGTCAGCTGTTCAGAAGCACACACCTGAGACGATGCAAAGGATCTCCTGATTTGGTCTGGCAGCCAGAGAGAAACGCTGTCAGCTGGGTTTAGTAGAACAAAGAACAGTGTAAATGGAGCTTATTGGGACTTTTGCCTTTTACTGAAGGGAAAGAAGGCAAGGAGAAATATGTCTTTTCCTTCTATTTAGAGAATGACAGTGTGGAATACCCGAGTGACCAATCTGAATGACAAAGGAGGTGAAGTTATACATGGCAATTGCAGTAGATGAGACAGGAACTGTCCTTCTTCCTTTTCTTCACACGCTGGTGAAAACAGAACAAACACCCACACCTATGAGGATTTATCTTGAGCTTGCTTTCGATCAAAGTCCTGTATTTTGTTGAAGCCATCCCCAACAATATTTCTTAGTGTCATAAAAATCAAAACCAGAAAAGGAAGTTTGATTTTAAATATTACTGTAGAACGAAGCCATGTTGATCCTTCATAGTTTAAAGGTTAATAAATTCATGCTTTCAAAATACAAATTTATGCTTCTTTACCAAGAGTTATACATGTACAAATGGCTGAGGCAGAGTATCTCAATATTAGTCATTATTTATTATTCTTAGTTATATTCCTTGAAGAAATGTAACCATGTAATCTAAACATTTTGTAATTTCCTTTCAGCATGTTCATTTTCCTTAGCACAGCAGTTCTTGCCATGTAAGAAACAGCCCCAAGATTTTTATGCTTGCACAAGAAATCATGCAGGGAAAAGGGGAGCGGTGTCCAGCACCACATAGCAGCATGCATTAAGGGCCACGCAGCGCAAGCATATTCTGCAGCATGAACACAGAGCCGTCAATATGGAAGTTGGTGGTTTCACCTCATCCCAAGCCATTTCCCCGAGTACTGTAAGAGCGAATAGAAACAATCATTCATTCAGGAGCTCTACAACTGTACCATTGTTGTCTTCATTTTGGAACTATTTTTTCACCACCCTTGTTCTCACCAAGTACAGGAACACGTTATTACATGTGAAAGGACGGGTAAGCAACCACAGCCAAAAGGATTCTTTACCTGCCACTCAGCAAAAACTGGTATTTTGTGAGACTCATGGAAAACCACTTGCTAGTGGGAGTCTGAATCAACGGACGGACTTAACGCCTTTCACCCCAGTCAACATAATTCTTCCACCCACCACCCCCAATCCCCCGCCATTTGTACATTTGTTTTCCAGAAAACAGGATGCTTATTTTTAATCATACAAATTCCCATCACCCAATTTTAGCATTGTTCTTTCTCAGATGTTATTTTTCATTGCAGCAGCTGTGTATGTAATATATGTTCTTCATTATAAGCAAGTTATAAGAAGTTGAGGTGAAATAAAAAATTGTAACTGTTCTTTCTTCAGAACTGTTAAAATCCACATTTGGGTTTCTCATTTAACTTTGCTCACATTCAGACACACTTAAATTGGGTTAATAACATCATAAACTGATCAGCCATATTGATTTCTTTGGACTCGGACCAGCCATTGTTTGTGAAGGATTAGGGGGAGGGTTCAAAAAAAAAAAAGGTAAAAAAAACTGGTGGAGCAATAGAAAACACAATTAAGGTTACTCACGAATATTTCTGTTTCAACGATCCTGTCTCATCTTCTTCCATTATATCTAATATCTATTACTGACAGCATTGTGGATCCACATATAAGGAAAGAGAGGCAAGTATTTGTCAAATCAAGCATTGTATCTGCCCTGCTCCTCAGTTATGGCATCTTTGAAGAAAAAGAAAGCGAAGGTAGAAAGAGAAGTTAAACCAGTAAAAATTAAAAAACCTAAAAATCCAAGAAGTGGTTTTTTTTTGTGGAGGTGCAGGAAAGTTGCAAGATGAGAGAAAAGAGGGCTGTGGTCAACAAAACAACAAGGATGTAATATTTTGTTGCTGTGTGTCCCTCTTCGCCCATCATATGCAGTAGCAAAAATTTTCTGACAGCAGGTTAATGAGCAGAATGCCAAAGGAGTTGGAATTATTGCTGAGCAGAGCCTGGCATATCTAATGACCAAAAAAGCCATGTCAGCATATGAAAGCAAGGCTGAGTGTTTATGCAGGAGACAATCTTGCATATTTCAGCGGAAGGTATCCCTAGAAGCAGCTACACACTAATTCAACAGCATTTAGCTATTATAGGCCTTGGTTAAGTAAGAAAAATTCCTTTTAAACACAGTGAAATAGCTTTCAAAATAAAAGTATTTTAGCACTAAGCATATGTTTGTAGAGTAAAAGCTCTAAACTTGCTTCAAAATTTGAGCAACACTTCATGCAACGTGATACAGGTGAATCCAAGCTCCCTCTGGGCATAACTGATCTAAAGCTATGAATTGACTCGAGCTTAACTTATGGAGAAATCAGAAAGCTGAAATTAAAGCAGTTGTGGGTTGCTTTAAACAGACATCCCTGAACAAAAACAGTTCTGTGGAATGTCTCCAAATTATTTTCACTGGAGACATAAGCACATGGATTTTTGCCTTAAAATAAGGACCACAGATGATATATGAAATGGAAGGAGCTGGCCACGCCTTCAGCAGGCCTGCTCTGGAAGAACACAAGTATACGGGAAGTGAGCTACCAATAGACGTAGCAGGAAGAATAATGAACCCTCCTTTTTGTATGTTAGTTTAGAAGATAACATCTCTGATAGTACCAAGTTTTGTTTAAAACTTTCCCAGATGACCTGATTTTGCATACCACCCACTTGAGTCCCCGTTCAATCCAGTAAGCAACAAATAGACCACAAATGTAGCTGGACATCTGGCCTTCTAAGATGCAGTTTTAGAGAGAAAGCAAAATACCTTTGGAGCATGAAAAACATGCAAGTCTCAACCAAATGCCAAAGGAGGTAGTACTAAACAATACATCTTTGGTCAGCTTTAAAAAAAAAAGTTTAGATGGGTGTTTGCCCAGAGCAACGTGAGACAATCTACTGTGGGTTAAGCTGTCTTCTCGCAGCTGGTTACCAAGCATACCTGTAAATATTCATCTAACCCTGCACTCTGTGAAATCAGTTTGATTAAATTTATTTTCTGTGACACGGCATGACCATGGGCCAGTATTATTGGGAAGGAGAACTTAATGCAGAGCTCTAGCATAACTGAAAAGGTGACTAAATTCTCCCTGACTTTACTTAGGCTTGCCCTGAATGACTTGAGAAAAGAGGAAGGGCCATTTGACACTTTATGAAAAATGCACTGGGCATGGAGAGCAGGTTTCTGGAAAACTCTGAAAGGTAATGTTAGGGCAACACTGCCCAGAAAGATTAATGTTATGAAATTAAAGGCTCCAAAGGCAGACCTTGCATCTGATCTGAAGCTAGATCTTAAAGTCAGAAGTCAAGCATACTGGAGATATATTCCATAAATCCTTATTATGCTCATTAGATAGGTGGATTTGAGGACATGATGGTCTAAGAACACTTCAAGGAGCATGCAGTTTGAGTGATGCATAAGCACTCATGAAGACTAAAAGGTGAGAAGCAGCAGAAAAATGTGAAGACCATCAGCCACATGGTCTGCTCCAGCCAGAGAAGGGCTTGCTTGGAAGCTCGAGAAGAGCTGCAGAAAAGAGATGAATTCTGGTAGACAGGGAGATAATTCTCCATGAGGAAATAGTCAGAGCTGCACACATCCACAAAGATTTTTGTTAAAAAAAAGAAGGTGTAAGTGCAAGTTATCAGAAGACTACAACTTCAACTGCTTCATCCTCTGCTGTGAACATGCGTAAGACAGAAGTCCTCAGAGGTAGGAGAGCAAACACCCCACCCAGAAGGAAGGAAGAAGGGCAGCAGAGCTTGGATGTTCTGAAGAGAAAGCTGTCTGGGATGAAAGCAGATGCCAAAGTTAGCACAACATCCTGTTCACCGGAGGACAGGACTGAACGCTTTGTATTTAGTCACACCAAATGTGACTCAGTAGGATCTCTTTCTGCTAGATTTCTTGATGAGGAACCAGGTGGAAGGACAGATTTCTGTCTTCTTTGCTTCCTCTGTCCTACATCTGATGTCACTATCCTCTCGTCTTCTGTATTAACAGGGTACTAAAAGCATATGAAAAGCAGCATGTTCCCTGCTTCCAAAATGCAGAAGGCAAAAACCTGAACATGAAATGGAAGTAGCTTTATATCTTTTACCTTCCTTGGCAGAAAAAACTTATCAACCAAAATGCTGTGAGTAATAGCTGTCAAAGACAGAATGCCAAATGAAAAGCATGCATCAAATTTAAAACAAAACAAAACCCCAAAACAACCAAACGCCAAACCCAAACAAACCAAACTCCACAATGTTCTTCAAGAAAAGCAAAGCATATTTTATGAATTCAGCAATCACAACAGGAACTTTAAAGCAGAAGAACTTTAAAGTTAAAGATCTGTGGTTATTATCTACAGTCTTCATGTTTCAGGTGGTAAAAATTATGGGACTAAACGGTCTTAATTTCGGACCATAGCTGAGACCCAAACATCCAATGTAATTCACAATTTATTGTGGGCTTACACACGTACATTATATGGGCATATAACATACACATGCACAGAAGGAATGAGTGCATTCTCATTGCATTAAGGCTAGACAGTTCATCAGCAGCAATCTGACTTTGGCTTACAGACAAATATATGCATGTAGAGTAGCCATAAGTGAGTAGCAGTGGCACATTTTACAAGTGTAGATAGATCAAACAAGTACTGAGGACTAAAGCTATTGCTTGTTGATTTTGAAACACACTCACTGTTATAGCGTCTGTAGCTGTCAATCTTTGCCGGTGCCACTCTGTACAGAATTGTCCCTTCAAAGGCAGATTTTCCTGACAGCAGGCAAGAGAAGGAAAGAGGAAAAAAAAAGAGAAGGGGCAGGGTGGGGGTGAAGAGATCGAATGATGGTAAAAAGAAGGGAGAGGAAGAGGTTTTAATCTGTATTTTCAGTCACTAACATTTTTAAAGCCTCATTAGCAAAACAACGAGAATATTAATAAAAGTATCTGATTGTACATGAAGTTAAAATATTCCTACTGCATGTATGTCAGATAAAACAATCTCATGATTTTGCTAAAGCTGTTCTTTACAATGTCTATCAGAATGCATTTTTTTCTTAGGTTTTGTCTGTTGCCTATCAAGTTGCGAGACTCGCCAATGAAATTATTTGTCTGTCTTATTCAGCCTCCTCACGGAGCACAGGGGAAGCCTGAAAAAAGTTACTGCAATGATGTACTCACAGTGGCTCAACATTCCTGATGCAGATGTAGTGCACTCGAACAAGCACAGCTGACATCCAAACAGAGCACTGAAATACTCACATTTCTTTAATATACCAGGATCCTGTGAGCATCAGAAATACTGCATATTTCCCAGATGACTTATTAGAAATGTTTTGGACATGGGAACTGGTCTTAAACAATGCTTAGTTGAAGGGACAGGACACTAAAACCTAAATGAATCAGTTTTTCAGCCAATAGCTTAATCAGGTTTTTTGACTCAGCCCACATCAGTAAAAACAGAATACTAAAATTCAAAAAGAAAACAACAAAACAACAGAAAACCCCAAACAAATTCCACTGCACGTCTTAGATCTTCAAGATAAAATTTTTATTATCAAAGCCATTAATTTCCTTTTGTTTTTCCTTTGATAGCAAGATAACTCATGGTCTCACATTCATCATATGAATTTCAAGTGAAGGCAAAGGCATGAGCAGCTGAGATGTTTTGTGTGTTGGTTTTTTTGAAACTCGAGGTACCCAGGCAAGCCCAAGAGTATACCAATGTCAGCTTGTTGCCAGTCTCACCTAGGTACATGATCATAAAAATTGATGTCTTCAGTAAAATTTTATAGCAAAATCGCCAGTACGTGTGAATTGTCCCAACACAGCAACATATATTTTGGTACCAAAAATGTGTATTTTTCCCCACTGCATATCATTCTGTTGGGCTTTCAGAAAATAAAAAGCTATACTCGTCTATATATTGTCAAAACCTGCTTCTTTGTTTTGTTCTTGCAGTTTAATTAACAACAAGTTTTTCATTGTCTTATTTTTACATAATGAGGAAGCAAAAAAGCCCCAAATCCATCTTTCTACCTTGCTTTTACAAAATACCAGTAAAAGAATACTTTTAAAACAGTCAAACAACAATCAAGATTGCTGAGAGAAAGGTATGTTAAGCTTCATGACATTGAGGAGAGCCAGAGAGACAGTAACGGACATGTAAAGTTTTAAGAACTCAAAATACAGGAGGTTGCCTGAGTGAACCATCAGCTGATGAGTCTGTCGTCAGTTCTAACTCCAGCAGTCATGACTTCTCAGTGGCCATCACTAACAGGTTCTAAAAATTGTCTATACACACCACGGGGCCTAGCAATTCCTGAACAGACACATACAAAAGACAGCAAGATATAAAAGGCCACCTTTAAATGTTGTCATGACATTGCCATGAACATACTAAAATGCTTTTGAAATCATGTCCTTAATATTAAGTTATGATTCTCTCAGATATGATTCATTTGACTACATGACAACTTTTTGCTTCCTGACAGGCTGTAATGACAAGATGTGGTATTGAAAATATTCATAAACTTAATACTAGATATCTGAGAAAACTAGAAAATAGTCTTATAATTCATGTTTCCATTTGATATGGTAATAAAATTATAATGCATATTCCTGTTCATGCTGTAACAGTCGGTCAAAGAAAAGCAATGCTTCAATTTAAGAGGATGCTTTAAGGAAAAAGGAACTGTCATTTACTCTAAGGGTACCTGATCCTGTCCGTACTTACATTCTGAAATGTGCCTTTGAAGACAAAAAAATTTGGCAGTCACCTTACAGCTGGGACCGATATTTTAAAGACGAACAAACAAACCCCCAAAGCCACAACCTTTTGATCTTGTAATGATCTCACTTTCCAATCTGCTGGGCAGCCACTACCTGAGGGGAAGCACAGGCTGCCAACCCTTTCAGTTAAGGGGCACGTTAAGCCTCACTCTCAGTATTCAGAAATATTTAGGCACTTCTAAAACTAGCCCTAGATGTTTTCAAAAAAGGGGCTTTTTGTTCTGAAGAAACTTCTGAGGTTACTCTATGGCAAACCAAGATAATTCCTTCTGGCCATTTACTCTGAGCTACCATAAAATATACATGGACAAAACAAAACTAATAAAATCAGACAACACCCTCCATTGGGCCTGTGTAGGTCATAACAGAAGGACACAGGAATAAGGACGTTTATTAACCTTATTCCTAAAAAGCCAAGTTATATCATTTTTCTCTTCTGTATTTCTTCCACTTTGAGTTCACAAAAAATTACATCTGCTCTTCCAAAAAGGCTCTCTTTAAAGAGGGTCAGTAAAATGTGATTAAAAGATCAAGTTCAACTAAGCTCAACCAAAGCATTAAATTTAACTATTAACTGAAAAATACTTTTGTTATTGCACAGTGCCTCTTCTCCAAAGGTCATGTGCTACCTTGCCAAGTCTTGCAGTACACCTGCCAAGTATTACCTTACCCATTGTATAAGCTGGGTTGAAGAGTTCAAGGTTGAGACTTAGGATTAGAACGCTGTATGCCAACCACTCCTAGGCCCCTCTAGAAGCTATGTAGAACCTCAGAGACAGCCGAAAGTTCTGGTTCAATGCACAGGTACAGACCCTCACACCTGACTTATCTAGAATTCTTATTCAAGGTTTCCGCTTTATGAAGTCCTGTGATACAGACATATTCAAACAATGTTTCCAGAGAAACAAAGAGGAGCTTTTGCAGATTTGAAGTGTTGTCATGCATTGTCATCCACAGAGGAAGGAGTTGATCTAGAGGCATGAATGTACACCCTTTTGAGATGTTACTCAGAGCATTTCAACAGTAATGGTAGCCTGATGCCCAAATCTTCCAGGGTTTACTGTTTAGTTTTTATTTTGCTGTTTTAAGACTAAGCACAGATACTTGGGATGAGGTTATCATTCCTAGTCAGTTGTATAAACTTGCTGAAATTTTTGCAATCTCCTTGTGGAGATTTTAAAACCCAGATAGTCAGTGTACCTGAATGCAGCCTCATAAAGCACCATGTGCTAGAGAGCAACACCTGTAACAACTACATACACCATATAGAAAGAACTGAGTCAATGCGTATTTCCCATAATTCTGCTAGGGGAACGCAGTTCTTAAATTGATGGCTTTACTTTAAGAAAAATAAATAAAAAAGTATTAAAACCCCCACAAGAATCTCAGCATTCCTTGAGTCCCTGCCTCTCTCTGAGGAGGTTTATAATGTTCCTCTGTTTTATAGGTATTTTGCTATTTAGAAAATAGCTCCTAATAACACATCATCTTAGCTAGCCACAAAGCACCTCCAAAGAGTGAAATTACATACAAGAAAGAAGAAAACCCATCTCTCAGCTATAGTTATCTTCAATTTAGGTAAGGAGACAAAACAGATAACTGTGTTACTGATAACTTCTCCGTACAAGTATCAGGTTTTCGATTCCACTGACAGTCAAAACCAGCACACAAAACTGAGTATGAACTAAGCATGTGCCATTATGATGTCCATGAAACAAGCTAATGCTTTGTTGCTGCTTTTACACACTCCAATGTAAGTTTTTGTTAAAAGATGTTTTTAGGATGCTAATTATAAATTAAGTATTACCAAATTACCTGGGGAAGGAATATTCTTTCATTCATACAGATAAAATTGGGGTATTCCATCCTGAACAGTATCACCTACCTTGTGCATTTATAGAGTACCAAACACTATAGAATCCAGAGCTGAAACTATATCTACACATTACTTCCTCCAAGACTCACTGTGTTTATAATGAATTGAGTTCATGATAGCAAACACAGGTTACAGAAAGCAGTTTTCAATCTCACTGAAAGGTACAACTTCACTTAATGCCCTTCTTCCCTTTCCATCACAGTAAAATTGTTAACTTCCTTAAAAATATTTTCATTCCAGTCTGAAGGAACATTACCTGTAAATCTCTTTAGCAGCACTGACCACAAGACTAGGACACCACTGCCACTACAGATGAATAGGTACTCCATTACAAAAACAATATGAAAGATTTTCATCAGGTCAGGTTTTTTTAGGAACTTATTTCTGTGGGATGAAATAAAGATGATAAATTTGCCTTAAATGGAAAAATGAGAGGAAAAAAAAAGTATAACTTTCTACCTCTTACTGACAGAGTGAACTAGAAAGGCTTTGGTAAATTTCAAGTGAAATAAACTCTGAAAGATCTTGGGAGTTCTTTCAGTTTTTCTGCTTCAGAGATCTCAGAAGAACACTACATAGCAATGAATATCTGTAGTGCTGAAAATAGGAAGACCGTGGCAGGTATTGCAGAATTAGCCTGAAATATGTAAACACAATCGACTTTTTTCTTTTTCACTAAAGATTCAGAATTGACCACTGAATTAGGAAATAACAAGAATGTCTGTTTTAAAGAACAGAAAAAACATGAAGACCAACAAGTGTCCATTTCATATAACAACATACTTTTGGTTCAGGTTATTCTCCAAGGGAAGTTATAAATAGGACAACCCACACTACCATGCTTATACTATTGCAAACTTAGTTACCAAACATGCTTTTCACCTGCAGCAGTACTGGCCCACTGTAAGTGAGAGAACAAAATCCATGTCCCAGTTCTGGCCTTTTTTCCCTTTGGCTGCTGGGGCAGTGGGTCACGGAGGTGATAGTAACATGCTCAGCACCTGGAGGGAAAAAGTGCTGCATGTCCCACACGAATAATTATGAATCCTTAAATCTACTGGAGTCATTACAGAAGGCATGGCGCTTTAATCCCTCATTTAAATAAGCACAGCCACTTTGTAGATGTTTGCTTACTTTGCTTAGTTTCCACATCTAAAGATAAAAAAAAAAATAGTTCATTTTGAAATACAAATCCAATAATCATCATTGCCTTCTCTGTTCTTGGTCTGTTGCAGCTTGACAAGTCTTTACACAGCTCAGGGAGCAATGCCAATATTAAAAGTCAGGTTGCATAGTAAGTACACACTTCTTGTCATCATCTGACCCTTTCACAGCACAGATTAAGAACATGGCATTCAAAACCACTTCCAAGCAAGAGATACGAATGCACTACCCTATAAATGTGTTAGCGGGTAGAGACACAGACATACATACAGAACATCAATAATATTTTTTTCCTTACTTGGCTTTACTTGTTCTTCCTGTGCTATTCCAACATCATCAGAATCAGACAATTCCTTTATGAAGTTGGAAGGAAACATGCCGGTCTTTCCATTGAGTATACCTTCCCACCAGCCCTCTTCTACCTGCACCAAGACAAAAACAGAGGGGTTTTAACATAAGCAACACTGTACAGAGTTACATTATATACATGATTTTCAGTAACAATAACAATGATTTTGAGCAGTTTGTATTAATTTCAGGTATAAGGAGCACATGGCATAGACTCCAAGGCAGAACACCTTTTTTTTTTTTCTTCTTGTACAGTAAAAAAAGAAAGATCCATGCACCCTTCCGTAAATGTCAGCAGTGCCAACAGCAGACAGAAGCATGGACAAGCATTAAATAAAAGGATAAAAGAACAACTAGAAAGCACACTGTGTCTCCACATTTGGATTTTTGTGGATATCAGTTCAATCACTAAATTTTCAGCACACACCCTACTCCTATTCATGACCATCTTCTTAATGTCCATAATTTACAGATTATAAGAGTTTAAATTCCCTAAATATTTAATGGTGAAAGAGAAATGCCTGCAACGGGCTATTCAGAGAATCTAAACTAGATATCTTAATATAAATCATGTGAACATTCCTGCCTTCCCCATCAAAATCAGAAATTCTCTGTTTTAAAAATTAAGAATGTTGCTACCTCATTAATGTTTTAATGTAAGAACTCTACAGAGAACAAAGAACAGTACTAATGCATATCTGACTCTAGCTTTACAAAAAGCTACTGAAATACATAATAATGATACAGTCAGAAGGAAGACACTGCCTAGCCCAATCCCAAGAGAAAAATATCACTTTAAAATTTACAAACTCCTTCCTGTATAACCCATTCAGGATTGAATGGCAGTGTCAGCCAGTGAAATGACAGCCCTTAGAAACCAGATGCCTTTAGGTTATAAGGGGACAGCAAGAAATGACTTATTAGATGCATCAGCTAAACATACTCTGGACAGATAAATATTTTTCATCTGTCAGACACTGTCCATTCACCAAAAAAATAACCTGGGAGGACAGAGTCAGTCTGTGACACATCAACTTCCAATAATGTTTTTCCCATCTCTTTCCTGCCCTCATAACCAAAATCATGAAAACAGAAAGTTAACTTTAAAAGTTGACGGTGTTCACACTTACTATTAAAAAAACAACCCCACATCTTAAATGGTACTAGTTAATTATAGAAAAAAAGTCTTGTTTTGTATCACTTATCCAAGAAATCTCAAGTTCTCAGAAAATAAATCTGTTGTTTAACACGTTTAATTATGTAACACATGCAAATATTTCCTCAAACTATAGAGGAATGGTTGCATTTCTTTCAACTTAGCTACATGTACAATTTTACTACAAAGCAAACTGTTGTTACTCCAGGAGTGTTTCCTGTGCTTTCTCTCCATCTTCACCCTTTTGAGCACATTTCTTTTCTTCCTGGGTTATTTTTTTGTTTTAATTTGAAAGCAGTTCAGACCAGCACAGCTAATTCCTTTTAATCTCAGTACCTATCCATGGCAAACTATTTTTTTAAAAAAAAAAAATGCATCAGTAGTACCAGTGTGCTCAAGCACAACTTTGGGAATGTGGCTTTTATGTTGCTGCTACTTCAGAGGGTAGACAACGTACAAATCACTCGATGATGTCAGTGGGGTGCAGATTTTTCATATGATAGTCTTTAAGTCTTTCCGAAGTAATATTTGCTTTTGTTCTCTCCAGACAAATTAAAACTATTTGGAAAACTGAAACCGCATGATCCACAAAACTTAGTAGACCCTGCAAATTACACCTCTAAGTACCTATATATTATATACCATTATATAGAAGATACACAATACGGCCAAGACACTTTGAGCTATAAAATTATTCAATTTTTCTAATGCACTATTCCCTGATGGCTTTATTGATTAGAGCTAAACATTAAACCATAACTGCATTAGCTGATTGACCAGAAGATTAATCACAGGGGAATTACACAGTTTCCAAGATCCCTGCTCTGAAAGATGTTGAGATTACTTTACAGAAATAAGGTGGCCAATATGACTCAGACCCTTCTTTCCCTCAAGTAATTTTCTCCAGCTTACTTCTTCCAGGGTAACACTTCACAGTTTTATTACAAGTTAACATTAACATTCTTTATGTGGTGTATTTATGTAAGTGTATAGAAAAACACACAAAGATCTTTAGACAGATAAATCTAAATGGGATGTGAATATATTCACAGCATTCATCAGCTTATTACAAGTTTTCCAGCTGAATTATCTGAAAATACCTTGTCATATTCAATACTTCTACAAATTCAGGAAAATCTAAAGCAAAACCCAATATTTTTTTCCACAGGACAATGCAGACTGATGTTAGCACAACAGCAAAGGTTCAGGTCAAACTGGGCCTCCCAAAGATTTATTAAGAAATTTTCATCAAAAGCATCAGAAGCTTTAAGTACTTTTAAACACTATAGCTCCATGCTACATACTTCTAAGCCTCAAAACACACCAGCTAGAGATTAATCCATACAATAAAGACGATGCTAAAATACCCCCAGGACGTAGTTATCCCAAATTGGGGCAATCCATTGCCATATGGTTTGAAATGTCACAGTAATTCCCAGCCAATAAAACCTTACAAATGAAAATCCATTATTCATGGGGCTAATGCATCTGGAGGTATGAGCACTCAATAAAATTTGTTACTATACTATTATAACAAAGTGCTTTTGGGATTTATACATCTAGGTCCTGACTTATGCCCAGCATTCATGTGCTGAATGAAACAAACCAGAAAGAGGAGGATTTAATTCAGTAGTCCATGTCCCTATGCCAGAAAAGTTCTACTATTCATAATAACCTACACACCAATTTTAAGTTCAGCCTGGACAAAAAGTTTTTGGTTTTAAGCTGGAAGAAGAATCCTTCCAATCTGCCAAAAGTAAGTGGCTACAGCTAAAGGTGTTTTCAAGACTTTTTTCAATGTGTTATATCTGTTCACCGTCTTGCAGAAAGGCATGGCACCTCCTTATCTTGGCCAGCCCCCTAGGCTGTCAGTACTGCTGTCACACCACATTTGAAGAGCAACAACGTACAGGAAAGTGACTGAAGATACTTCATTACTCCACTTCATATATTTAGGGAGGTAACAACACATGCATCCAACTGCAACTCAGTCAGTGCCAGGCTTGGGGCAGGGACAGGTGCAATAGCAGACAGGTATTTGCAGTCCAACGCCTGGATGTGATTGAATGAGATATGAACTACAGAATCACCAGACAATTGTGCATCATCTCTAGAGAAATGCATCCCATTAAGAAGCCTTGCCTTTGGGGTTTAAAGGGAAATTTAATCCCAATAATTATGCAACATTCAAATGTTCTTCCAGTATCACTGGGCTTTGGGGTTTTTTTCACATTTTCAATGAAGAAAGAACACCTGTATTTTTTTTAATTGAATTAGTCAATAAGTAGAGCCTTTTTTCATGTAAGTGAGGTTTTTGGAAATGACAAACCAAATACATATAAAAATAATTAAAAACATACTGGTTTACTTTGTTGGAAAGTGTTTAATCAAATTGTGAGATCTCAGCACACAATAACATCCCAGACTAGAAAGACAGTAAGAGGTTTTAATAGTTAATTTTACTTACAAATAATAATATAAATAAGAAATAATAATGAAGGGCCCAAAATAGATACCATGGAATTGGACAGACAGGAAAATAAGAGAGAATTATATGGGTGAGGCATTCAGACACACAAACAAGAAGTTCTCAAAAGAGTATAGAGATTCTAGAACATTAAGCTACTTAGAAAACAACAAAAAATATTAAAAACGGCCCATTTCCATGTTTTAAGTACAAAAAAAAAAAAAAGGAAAAAATAATATGACAGCAGTTCAAGCCTTCAGCCAAACATAATAGTTTTATTTCAGACTGGGAATGCAGCTTTATTCTGTAACTGTAAAGCAACCAAAGAAAACAAAACTGTTTCAGTAGGTTACTAGGACTACAAAATTAAGATATTCCAAAAGTGAGGAAATATTACTTCTTATTTTATGTTTCCGTGGCCAATATAATCTGCAACATCTCCCTTTAAAGCAAGAAGTGTCAGAGAGAGCATAAGCCTGACCTGCAGTGCAATAACCCTTGCTATAAGCCTAGAAGCAACTTCCCTTGAAGGAACTGAGTGGCCACACTTGTCTTTCCAGGATGGAGTACCCAAAAAGAGCAGGAAACGCTGAGGCAAACTACCAGCTGTTGCTGCCAGACTATCAAGGATTGCCACAGCTGCTTGCTTACACCTTGTTATATAATCAGTAGGCTAAAGTTGTTAAATGATTAAAATGTTCAGCTCTTTGGAACAGCTGACCTAAAGTGTGTTTCCAATAAACTCCTGTATCTGCCTTTTCCAGAAGCTTTTCTACAACCTGCAGCTTTGCCTATTAGGCTGACAGACTACTTACAGCTCAGCTAGGGCACACAAGGGAGGCTTTGAGTCAGGAAAGGTTTCAGGTGGAAGAAAGTCTCCCTGGATTACAACAGCCTTTCTGGGCTGTTAAAACTAAAACACAGTCCCAGGAATAAAAGCAATGCCAGAGGCAGACAACAGGAAGGAGAGAAGCCGAAGGTCAACAAATTTTCTTTTGCTTAGAGAGAACTACAGCACAAAAAGCAAAGGAAAAAACTCCCTTATTTCATAATTTCTAATGGAAGATCTTGAGCTAGAAGGACAAAAGCAATTGTATATTGAAAGGAAATGAAAAGCACAGAGTCCCAAGAGGCAAAATAAACAAACCATATTCACTAACAACGGGAAAAGAAATTGTGGAACAAGACCCCAACAGAAGATGGTGCCTACAGTGCCACTTCATGGTTTATTCTGGGAGTGCATTCAGAGAGAGTCAAACCCATGAGATGTCAACTAGCCCCTTGGCTTCTACTACAGTACATCTGGAAGCTGTTTGATAACACTGGTGCAGAAGAGAAGAATTAAGAACTGCACAAGGACTTTGTATTAGGGGATCTTTTCAGCTTTAGAGATCTTTATTTTACAATGTCAAAAAGTGCTTTGGGATTTTTTTTTGTTGTTGTGGTTTTTTTTTAACATCATCTTCTAAGTAAGCAACTGAGGGATCGAGAAAGCAATCACATAGAACTGAAATGACCGTATAAAGAGTCAGAGGCATTTGCACCCTTATTTCCACAAAAAAGCCTCATACTACATGAACCAAACCAATGAGCAGTAGTCACAGAAGTCCTTGTGAACCACCTAATGGGAGACAATCAGGAAAAACACCTTACCACAGGATTTCACAGAACAGTAACTGAGGGATGTGGAACCCCAGCATTCATTTCCAACTGCTTTTTTGCAGTATTATACAGTTTGGTTCTTGTGGCACAGACCATCCCCTTGACACTATTAAATATTCCCCTTTAAGCTCTACAGTTGTCAAAATAAGTTACTGTAAGGACAGTCCAGCTCAATCTCCAGAGTTTATGCTGGTCTTGGAAATGGGTTGAACCACTTCATCTCATTACAACAACAAAAAAAACCCCCACCAACCTTGCCCAAAGGGAGCACCAGATATCTAAAAATTCAGTCTGCATTTTTATAATTTCAAATGAGTTACTTATAGGATTTGATCATGTAATATATTGCAATATTAACTAAAAGTCAAAGAATAAGCTCAGTGGTATTACAGCATGTCTCAGTCAAAGACTGAGTTGTGAGCTTAACTCCATGCACTACACATTGCCAAAAAGCTATCCTCTCAGCAGGATGACGCCACAAGGTATATAGCAGTACTATGACAGAATAAACCTACATGAAAGCAGACTCAGAACTATTGAATGACACAGCAAATGTCCTTACTCTGATGTTACAGGTTAATTGTCTGGCACCCCATGAAAGTCTATGGGTGAAACATAATTGCAATTCAGATATCTGCATTTAATAAGACAATTAGTTACAGTTGTATTTTGGGACAACTGTAATTAGAGTTACAGCTAATGAGGTAGGAAAATGACAAGCAAAAAGCTATCAATCACATTAAACGTGAACGTAAACAATGATGAAAATGCTTCTCTTGTTAGTTTCAAATGTACTTTTAATTTAAGTCTGTTAATTAATGTCTCATGGGTATCAGTGTCTGTGTAGTTATGGAAACCTCTAGTTTAACAACAAGCATTTTTATCTGTTGTGATGAATGTCTGATCTTATTATAATTAATTTCTAACTATTTCAAACAAATAGGAAGGAACTATGAATTCTGCACATATACAGCCTTCAAGGATATCTATCTCGTGACAAGCCTAGCATCTCAAACCTCACACTTGCTGTTGCATTACGTACAAGCAGAAGGGTAAACAATAAAAACAATATATTGGTTGGTGCAGCTTTCTACATCAAATAAAGTTCCTGTTTCAAAAGAAAAATTCTGCCCTACTTCTTCGAGGAATTAGCACTACTATGATAAGGGCAGAAGAGGAAGTAAGAACAGTAAGAACATCAACTGCTTGGTATCAACCGTGATGGAAAATAAAGGTCACATAGTAACACTTCTGGAGGTGCTGAGAATTTTTTCTCTAAATTCCTTTATTTTCCCTCTTCTACCAGCTGATCTAGCTGCACCCAGAAGAGTCAGACAATGTCCTAGATCACATGAACGCACCAGATGATGCCTGAGGCAGAGCTTATGTTTCAGTAGCTGACAGAACAGAGCATTTCAGAAGGTCAAAGTGGGCACAGCCTCACCTGTGTCAGCTGTTCTTCTTCGGCCTTTACTTCTGGCCAGCAGTTCAAGCTAGTCATGCTACAGTAAAACTAATTCCAGTATGCCATTCTCTAGGACTGCCAAACAAAAGAGCAGCCCTCGCCAATATACTTTCTTAAACTTTAGAATCAGCAAGTTGTCAATGCTTTCTTCAACAGTAGCAATTCAAGGCACGATTATGAGTTTAAGACTACCAAGTATGTAATCAGCAATCCAAGTGGGTTTCAAAGAACATGCCCTTAACTGTAAGCACACACATGCAAGTACAGGAATGCTTCATTTTCATAGTTCCACGTCTTTCAGTTTTAATGCAAACATTTTCAGTCTCATTTGGATTTAAATAAATCTGTTATTTGTCATCAAGTTGTTCAAATTTATGAGAGATGCATTTCATAAGAGAAGTCTAGTGTTTCATCTAAGTTATTTACTCATACAATTCATTTAGTGGTGTTAATTTGTTGGCTGGATACTAGGAAGGAGTTTTATTCCATCACTTTACTCTTGAAAGACACAGACTTAGAAGTTTTAAGTAGGGTAACTGACAGAAGGTATTTGTGTGGCCACATGAGGTCAAATATACTTCAAATTGCACAATGAAAACAGCTTATGTGCTGCCGCAAAACCCATTATAATATTGGGTTTACATTGTCTTCAAAATAGGCTCTTAAATATCTTACAACCTTGACATCCACCATTGCAATTCTGCTCACAGACAGAATAAGGTTAGTTAAGTGACACATCATGTCTGATTCCAGGAAGAATGATGTGCAGAGCTGGCATGCACAGGTAGGTTAAATGAAAACCAATGATCACTAAGCTTCTTACATTCAGATGTGAGAATTTAATCTCTCATAATAAAATGCTGGATGTCATGCAGATTGCAGTAGAATTTATATTCTTTTAGAACTGATTTCTTAAGTGACAGAGGCAGGAAAAAAGAAAATGAATCTTATACCCTTGACAAGAAAATAAATGTTGACTTATTAGCTGCTGAGTCACAGAGAAAAAAATCCTGCAAATAAATGATACAAGTTGAAACACCTTTTACTGGCTGCTTGAGTGGACTAAGCTCTTAGATCTTTCTAAAGCTACGTAAATGAAGACTAAATGAGTTTGAATGCGTTCTACTTAAAGGCTTCATGCTATCATTTTGACTTTTGGTTCTCATGCTATTATGCTCAAGAATGTATTTCTAAAATCTTTACTGGAACAAAACTGAAGGTATTGGGAGTGAACAGCATTCCTTGATCCTGCAAGCAGGTTCATCCATGCAAAGAAAATTTCTGTGTCTCTGTCCAAGCTTTCGTAATTTGTTCCCAGTCCTTCTAAGAGATGTGCATTCATTTTCCACATCCATTTCCACCCCAAATAAGTGCATCTTGAGCCTCTAAAGAATTTGCTGGGAGTTTTTGGTTTTGGAGGTTTGGTTTTGGGTTGGTTTTTTTGTTTGTTTTTAACTAATTACACTAAAATGAAATTGTTAAAATTTGCAGGCAAAGATGACAAAAGGTAAATGTCATGGTTGAACTCCAGAGGGCTTCAAGTAAATATCTTTTAGCTCTGTAAAGATAATTCTTCCCTGTGGCTGGCTTACTAAAGCTGGGAAGAGCTTTTTCTGCTATAATCTTGGTTCTTCAGAGGTATAAACTCAATAGCCCTGGAGCACAAACTTTGAGCTTTTTCCCTGAACAGAACTCAGAAACTTCAACTGGTTGAGTAAAACCAGCAGAAATGCTGAAGGGAAAAAAAACCTTCATGAAATCCATAAGCAAACCACATCCCCTCACCCCAACAGTAACCCAAACCAGACATGTCAGTATACCAGAGAAGAAAAATATCTTGTTTAAATGATGTCTTAGAACACACTGTATCTAAGAGCTTAGCATCCACAAGATATGACAGAACTTCATGTGTGTATATTCCATTAAAGATCTGCTCACCTCTCCCACAACTTCAATGATGTCACCAACTTTTAATTCCAGTTCATCTTCATTTTGAGGCATATAACTGAAAGCCACCTGACATCTTCTTCTTCTGTTTCTCTCTCCTGGTGGAAATGAAGGGAACAGGGAGATTGTAAAATGAAAACAAAATTCCATGCCAAACAGAAGCCAGGGGAAATGATTAAAGATGAAATACTATTCTTTCAGCAGTATTTAAAGAATCTGAATGTTTACAATGCTTAGTTTATCTGCCTCGAAGTAATTTACAAAAAAAAGGTGGAGAAAAGTTTTCTGGTGCATATTATTTCCTTTTAACTTAATTCAATGCAATTAATAAAATGTATTGTGGGGATTTTGTCCTTTCTGTAATATTATTCAAGAGCTAAAATTTAACTAACAGATTGTGCTTCCTAGTGACAGGATGGACAAACTTTACTCAGGGGATCTTTCCAGGTTTGTTTGCTACAATTTCTCTTCTAGGCTAGTGCTCTATACACATGGTAGGCAAATCCAGAAACTGGAAGGGTGTGGAGGGATCAAAAACCTTGTGGCTTTCACTCATACGGAAATAAGCTCTCAGCTGATTGTTTTGTACTGTATCTTTTCTCCATAATTCTTCCACAGATATACAAACATCTCACTAATCTTTTTTTTCAAATATATTCTTTTACATATATATACACATACACATATGTATGTATGTATGTATATGTATGTATGCACACATATTTGTAAGGTGCATACTTATGCACTAATATCAGATTAAAGAAAACAGAAGGTAAACCCATCCCAAAGTACTCCCAAAGCTAGGTGTGTCACTGGGTTAGTGTGGTTAAGACAGGTTAATTTTGATAATCAGCCTGCTACTGGAAGTGATGTTACCAGCCATCTTTCTCTTCATCTTGGATATCCAGGCTCCCATGAGAAGCTGGTATCAGGGTCATCTTTGGATGCATGACAGGAGAGAGGCTTGAATTCATAGCTCTGAATAAGAGTGAGATGCCTTACTTGACCCTTCTGCCATCATAGTTTTAAGACAGACATATAAATGAAAAGATTCATTTCCAGAGCTTTGTTTGCCAGATTCACTGGCTTGTATGTAATTACAGTCATATGATTTGTAGCAGAGTGGATGAGAGAACTTCTATAACTTAAGTTGCCAAAGCTTGCTGCTCAGCCTCTGTTAGCTGAAGGACAACTTACTGACATGAATCATGACGGTATTGGAATGTGGTGGAGGAGGAGAAGGTAGGAAGAGCTAAATCATTCAAAACACAGGAGTCACTGATTACTCCCTCTTCTCTAAAAGATGTGCAATGTATAAACCATACTATGTTTTATTATTTATATACATGTATCCACACAAACATATGTACACACGCTTTACACATGTACTTTTTCTTGTGCTATTTCTCTCAACTGTTAAACTTGTTCAATACACATCAAAATCAGTTGTGTAAACACTGTCCAGGAACAGCCTTAGCCTGGCATTACACTACAGAACTGGATCTTACCATTAGTCCATTATTTCCCCTGCAACATTTCTTGATAATCCTGCTCTAGGGTGAAAAGTAATAAAGTTACAGAACTTTCTTATTCTAAGCTATTAACTGAAACTAGAGAAAGAAGAGAGAAGGGAAGCCACTGAATTTGGCTTTCTGACAATATTTTTCACAGCCACTGCAATCCTGCATGAATGGCAGCTCTTTGAATGTTAAAATTAATACCTTAATGCAATGTAACCAAACTCGCTCAAATTGGCTCTTTTTCCACCTACAGATGACTGTTCGTTCTTCACCATCTAAACTAAAATGGTCCTAAATTGACAACTTTACACAGCTGCGTTCAAAATAACTTAAATATAATAAATACCTTCCATATCGAGTGCTTCTTGCATTGTGCAAAAGAGGCTGGCTATTTTCCCTAAAGGTAACATTCCCACTATGATTTCTAACATCAAGTATCAACTTATGTGCTCATGTTGCCTGATGTGACAGTCAGTTGCCACCCTATTTAATAATCAATATTGTGTGATTCTTGGAGCAGATTTTTGAGATTGCTGAAAGAGTAAGAAATAAACATAATTCTGGATGTTAACAATGGAACTGTATGAATCCTTCCCCCTCCCACCCCATAAGGTTTTTTTATTACCATATAGAAAAACTCATGAAAGTCTGCATTTACCTCCATTAGTCTCATGGTTGTCTTGCTGCTCTCCCTCTCCTCCCAAATCTTTCTCTAAAGAAATACCTAAGTGGAGAGTAGCAAGCCAACAGGAGGCATAGATTTAGATACTGACTAGTTCCTTTCTCTGGTCTAATGCAAGACAACAGATCCAGCAGCAAATCCCTTTGGTTTCAAGGCGAAAGTGCTGCTGGGCCCCATGAGCATGCTAACATTCAGAGCACTGGAGCAGAGTATGAGTTGCGTGAAGAGCTCTACAGCCAAGGGGTATCTGTTTTTTTCTTACATTAAAAAACCCTAGGTAATACAGCAGTATGAGTTTTCTAAGAAAACAGAGCTGATAGGAAAAGAAGTCAGAGTAACCAAGCAGTGCATATACAAAAAATGTTAGTACAGAAACAACTCTGGTTTTGCAAATGCAATATTCCCACCCCAGCATCACCAATTTTTTTGTCTGTTTCTTAAGTAGCACAAAGTCTCCAAAGGCAGCGTGGTGAGGAACCAGAACCAACCAGAAAGACCAACTAACAAACAGTTTAGACAGAAACACTGAAGTCTTGGTCTTCTCTCACCATTTTCCCTTTTGCTACTATTGCCGCTTATTGCAGAGTATTATTACGGTTTTAACTGCTAGTCATCTGAGATCTAAATGGCAACACTGTGACCTTAAAATGTAAGTAATTTGACTGATTGATATAAAGTTAATTTTAAACCATATGGGGCAGCAATTCTGCAATGAAGACTGCAGATATTTTTTCTTCCTTGTAAATTGATGAGGAAAATATTTTGTAGGGGTTTTTTTTCCCCTCATTTTTCTCCATACTTGAACATAAACTGAGTTGCTTGCAAGTGAAAGCTATCAAGTGGTGAAAAGGCAGGTAACAAACCCCATACTTTAAAATCAGAAAAGGCATGCTGCAAAGTCCTCACTGGGTTTTGGAAAGCTCAAAAGAAGAAAACAAGGGATCAGTGAACTTTTACTGGCCCATGTATAATAATTTGTAGCAAGTAACCTGCTGCAGGCAGCACCCCAGTGTGCTCTGCCTGCTAGTTGCAGTTCTAGGCTTTTTCATTTCCCGTGGCTGTGGTGCAACATCAGAAGCGTTTTGAAGGCAAAACGCCTATGAGGTGCACTTAGAAACTAACTGAGCTACACTTTATGCAGAACAAGCTATCATACAGAAATAATGTCACTCACCCTTGTAAAAAGCACTGGCTCCCATTTACATAGTTATAATAAACATCAAAGGAAAAAACTTCATAAGCCTAGTTTCCACACTCCATTCTTCAAACAAACCAGGCAGCTACAGAGAATTTGCTCTGTGTGTATCAGTGGCTGCAAAGCACATTGCATTTGAAGCAATGGCACCAAGACCTCAACAACTGTGCCACAGGTTATGCCTGACTCTGCTCCATTCCCTCCAAGGGCTGTGTGGAAGGCACTGAACCTTTACAAAGTGTCTGCAGATTTAGCAAGGGAGGAAAGAAAATGAACTTTGCATGCATTGTGAGAGGTGGCATGTCACAATGCACTTTAAGAGCGATACTGGTAGCCTCCTTATTTGCAGCTGTTGATTGTCAACTCCTGCTCACCCTACCTGAGGCGACCATTCCCTCTGCCCTGAGAGGTGAACTGCTTCTCCAATTATTCCCCAATCACTTCCACTCAGAGCAAAACTTGGTAACTTAGCAGTGTAAACAACAGGCCTGGCTAAAACAGCTCCTTTATGTCTTTATCCTAAGATTCACCTGTCTCTCACTGTAGGCGTTCCTGAGTCGGATGTCTAAATCTGAGCCTATCACTCAGGAGTGGAGAGAACCTAATACCTCCAGAGGGTATTTAGTGTCACTCGCTGTAAAATAGACAACTAAAATACCTCATATGAATGAGTCTCTGGAGGTACTTTTTTCTACTGCTGTGGCTAGATCAGACTTCAACATCTAACTTTAAAATGTCTAAAGTTAGGTCAAACAGAAAAAGGAATTAACATATATTTAGAGACTGGAAACAACCAAACAAAAAAACCTTTGAGGGCACAAATCTGATTCGTTTCAAAGCGGTGTTTGATCAGATTCTAAAAACGGTGTGGTTGCCTGTATCAGCAGGAGACCATAAAGGTGCTTCATCCAGCTGTACACATGCAAGAGAAAATTATTTCTAGCCATTTAAAAACCCCTCTGGCATTAGCAGTGAAGACAAAAAAGAGGCAATGACAAGACATCGTCACTGGGTACCTACCTTTGTAAGGTGCACCAAAAGCTAAGGCAACACTACACAAGAAGTCACGCTGGTACTTACATGTTGCCATCGGACCCTGGAAAGGTCACAAACGGACAACGTGGGATTTGATGAAAAGTGCAGCAGCAGCAGAGTAGATAGGAAGTAAACTATTTCAAAATGGACTGGAGTTTTCAATTCCAAACTACTTTTTTTTAAAACTTAAAACCTCTGTCATGAAGCAGATGGTTGTTTAAATGTGTGCATGTGTATGTGTGAATGGGTTATACAGTTGTTTCTACAGAGCCTATTTTTCACTGATGCCAATGTCTTCATAGCCTGTCCTGTCAGTGAAAAACACATGGTTAACTTCACCAACAGAAAGTCCATGAACTCTACATACTAACCCACTTTTTTTCCCACCACAAAAGAACAAGTACAGCAATCCATTTTATAACACAGCACAACTATCCTTTAGAGTCAAAAAACTATATTTAATAAAAACCTTCAGAGAACAGACCCATGGAGCAAATGTCTGTCCCTCTCCCTCCTGAGAAAAGGTGTAACCAAATGGCTGTCAATCTCTTCAAAACTAGGCCCCACAATTTTGTAATTGGATCTGTTTTAAAAAGAAATGTATCAGTATAATTGTGACTCAGACAAACAATCCAACCCAATTGTTCCTGGATTTCTTTTATTATTGCTTTTTAATAAAGTAGTGTTGCTATGGAAATTGCATGGGTTAGGCTGGGGACTGAGTCAAGGTTTGCAGCATGAGGAGCCTAAAGACATTTCTCCCACACCTAAATAATTTCAAACACACTAAAGCACATAGCAGCTCCTGCAGACCCGTGGACTTCCCTCTACTGCGGGCTTACTGGGTAGGCTCAGGTGAATCACAGAATGAAACTGAGATCCACTGGGCCACCCTTCGAGTAGATGCAAGGTGACTAAACTCAGTAAAACCACTTGGCAAATAAGCCCCTTTTAGGCAGGTCTATTAGGAGGAAAATGACAAGCTGGAGAAAAAGTTTCCCGTCTTCTATTTCAGATTTCTGTGCATGTGGCATCATCTGCCCATCAACCTCAGTTGCACTTCCCATCCTTCCAGCTTTCAAAGCTATATCTGTAGTTGGGGGGAGCTGGTTCAGTGCAGTGTCTCCTCGTTAGACAAGCTGGGCTGTGATATGACTCAGCTGGAAACCAGTTCTAAATTTAATGTGTCAAAAGACAAAAGGCAACTATTGTACAACTAAGAGCTGACATACACGCTTTTAGGTTGCATGTTATTGATTTTAATGGTACTGATGCAGTTTTGGTACAGCTGGTTTGGACTGCCAGCCTAAATGGTTACTATATCACCTTTTTTTTTTTGTTATCAATCACTGAATTGTTTATATCAGCATGCAAATGTTAAAAAAAGGTTGAGCTACAAGCTTTCTTCAGAGGAAAGTTCATCTTAAAACCACTACCCTCAGTAGATGCTTTGGAGATACAGAAGTTACCTAATTAAGAGCAAAGAGATAGGTAGTGTTAAAAACGTTAACTTTTTTAATTGCCTTTTTTAAAGTATATTGAAGATATTGTTAAGAGACTTCAGATAAAGTCTTGGCTATACTCAATTCTAATGTAGATACTGTCACTATCTTCGACAATGCAAGGACTCCGCCACCTTATATCCACCCACTAGTAGAAATACAATTATGATTTTAAAAGTCGCTAGAATTGTCAACTTCCAATTTCCTTCTTT